>NC_046162.1:73692783-74375765 GCF_011064425.1 Rattus rattus | reverse complement strand
TTTGCTGTATATAACTTTTTTTTACTATGTTTAATTATGGGCCTTGAATTCCTATTCTTTCCAGGACTTTTATCTTGAAGGAGTGTTGAATTTTGTCAAATGCTTTCTCAGCATCTAATGAAATGATCATGTGGTTTTTATCTTTCAGTTTGTTTATATAATGGATCACGTTGATGGTTTTCCGTATATTAAACCATCCCTGCACGCCTGGGATGAAGCCTACTTGATCATGGTGGATGATTGTTTTGATGTGCTCTTGGATTCGGTTTGCCAGAATTTTGTTGAGTATTTTTGCGTCGATATTCATAAGGGAAATTGGTCTGAAGTTCTCTTTCTTTGTTGGGTCTTTGTGGGGTTTAGGTATAAGAGTAATTGTGGCTTCATAGAAGGAATTCGGTAGTGCTCCATCTGTTTCAATTTTGTGGAATAGTTTGGATAGTATTGGTATGAGGTCTTCTATGAAGGTCTGATAGAATTCTGCACTAAACCCGTCTGGACCTGGGCTCTTTTTGGTTGGGAGACTTTTAATGACTGCTTCTATTTCCTTAGGAGTTATGGGGTTGTTTAAATGGTTTATGTGTTCCTGATTTAACTTTGATACCTGGTATCTGTCTAGGAAATTGTCCATTTCCTGCAGATTTTCCAGTTTTGTTGCATATAGGCTTTTATTGTAAGATCTGATGATTTTTTGAATTTCCTCTGAATCTGTAGTTATGTCTCCCTTTTCATTTCTGATTTTGTTATTTGGACACATTCTCTGTGTCCTCTCGTTAGTCTGGCTAAGGGTTTATCTATCTTGTTGATTTTCTCAAAGAACCAGCTTTTGGTTCTTTTGATTCTTTTTATAGTCATTTTTGTTTCTACTTGGTTGATTTCAGCTCTGAGTTTGATTATTTCCTGCCTTCTATTCCTCCTGGGTGTATTTGCTTCTTTTTGTTCTAGAGCTTTTAGGTGTGCTGTCAAGCTGCTGACATATGCTCTCTCCTGTTTCTTTCTGCAGGCACTCAGAGCTATGAGTTTTCCTGTTAGCACAGCTTTCATTGTGTCCCATAAGTTTGGGTATGTTGTACCTTCATTTTCATTAAATTCTAAGAAGTCTTTAATTTCTTTCTTTATTTCTTCCTTGACCAGGTTATCGTTGAGTAGAGCATTGTTCAACTTCCACGTATATGTGGGCGTTCTTCCCTTATTGTTATTGAAGACCAGTTTTAGGCCGTGGTGGTCTGATAGCACGCATGGGATTATTTCTATCTTTCTGTACCTGTTGAGGCCCGTTTTTTGACCAATTATATGGTAAATTTTGGAGAAAGTACCACGAGGAGCTTAGAAGAATGTATATCCTTTTGCTTTAGGATAGAATGTTCTATAAATATCTGTTAAGTCCATTTGGTTCATGACTTCTCTTAGTCTGTCTATGTCTCTGTTTAATTTCTGTTTCCATGATCTGTCCATTGATGAGAGTGGGGTGTTGAAATCTCCTACTATTTTTGTGTGAGGTGCAATGTGTGCTTTGAGTTTTAGTAAGGTTTCTTTTATGTATGTAGGTGCCCTTGTATTTGGGGCATAGATATTTAGGATTGAGAGTTCATCTTGGTGGATTTTTCCTTTGATGAATATGAAGTGTCCTTCCTTAAGTTTTTTGATGACTTTTAGTTGAAAATTGATTTTATTTGATATTAGAAAGGCTACTCCGGCTTGCTTTTTCAGACCATTTGCTTGGAAAGTTGTTTTCCAGCCTTTCACTCTGAGGTAGTGTCTGTCTTTGTCTCTGAGGTGTGTTTCCTGTAGGCAGCAGAATGCAGGGTCCTCATTGCATATCCAGTTTGTTAATGTATGTCTTTTTCTTGGGGAGTTGAGACCATTGATGTTGAGAGATATTAAGGAATAATGATCATTGCTTCCTGTTATATTCATATTTGGATACGAGGTTATGTTTGTGTGCTTTTCTTCTCTTTGTTTTGTTGCCAAGACGATTAGTTTCTTGCCTCTTCTAGGGTATAGCTTGTCTCCTTATGTTGGGCTTTACCATTTATTATCCTTTGTAGTGCTGGATTTGTAGAAAGATATTGTGTAAATTTGGTTTTGTCATGGAATATCTTGGTTTCTCCATCTATGTTAATTGAGAGTTTTGCAGGATATAGTAGCCTGGGCTGGCATTTGTGTTCTCTTAGGGTCTGTATGACATCAGTCCTGGATCTTCTGGCCTTCATAGTTTCTGGCAAAAAGTCTGGTGTGATTCTGATAGGTCTGCCTTTATATGTTACTTGACCTTTTTCCCTACTGCTTTTAATATTCTTTCTTTATTTTGTGCATTTGGTGTTTTGACTATTATGTGAAAGGAGGTGTTTCTTTTCTGGTCCAATCTATTTAGAGTTCTGTAGGCTTCTTGTATGCTTATGGGTATCTCTTTCTTTAGGTTAAGGAAGTTTTCTTCTATGATTTTGTTGAAGATATTTACTGGTCCTTTGAGCTGGGAGTCTTCACTCTCTTCTATACCTATTATCCTTAGGTTTGATCTTCTCATTGAGTCCTGGATTTCCTGTATGTTTTGGACAAGTAGCTTTTTCCACTTTACATTATCTTTGACAGTTGAGTCTGATTTCTATGGAATCTTCTGCTCCTGAGATTCTTTCTTCTATCTCTTGTATTCTGTTGGTGATGCTTGTATCTACGGCTCCTTGTCTCTTTCTTTGTTTTCTATGTCCAGGGTTGTTTCCATGTGTTCTTTCTTGATTGCTTCTATTTCCATTTTTAATTCCTTCAACTGTTTGATTGTGTTTTCCTGGAATTCTTTCAGGGATTTTTGTGATTCCTCTCTGTAGGCTTCTACTTGTTTATTTATGTTTTCCTGCATTTCTCTAAGGGAGTTCTTTATGTCTTTCTTGAAGTCCTCCAGCATCATGATCAAATACAATTTTGAAACTAGATCTTGCTTTTCTGGTGTGTTTGGATATTCCGTGTTTGCTTTGGTGGTGGGCTCTGATGATGCCATGTAGTCTTGGTTTCTGTTGCTTGGGTTCCTGTGCTTGCCTTTCGCCATCAGACTATCTCTAGTGTTACTTTGTTCTGTTATTTCTGACAGTCGCTAGACTGTCCTATAAGCTTGTGTGTCAGGAGTGCTGTAGACCTGTTTTCCTGTTTTCTTTCAGCCAGTTATGGGAACAGAGTGTTCTACTTTCGGGCGTGTAGTTTTTCCTATCTACAGGTCTTCAGCTGTTCCTGTGGGCCTGTGTCCTGAGTTCACCAGGTAGATCGCTTGGAGCAGAAAAGTTGGTCTTACCTGTGGTCCCGAGGCTCAAGTTTGCTCGTGGGGTGTTGCTTATGAGCTCTCTGCGGGGGCAGCAAACAGGAGGATCGGCGCCACCCTCTCCGGGAGCCCCCGTGCACCAGAGTCCCAGATGGCGTTTGGTGTTTTCCTCTGGAGTCAGAGATGTGGGTAGAGTGTAGTCTCTTCTGGTTTACCAGGCGTGTCTGCCTCTCTGAAGGTTTAGCTCTCCCTCCCACGGGATTTGGGTGCAGAGAACTGTTTATCTGGTCGGTCCCTTCAGGTTCCGGTGGTGTCTCAGACGCAGTGGACCTGCTGCTGCTGTGCCCTTATCTACGGGAACCCAGAGGCCGTATACAGTTTCCTCTTGGGCCAGGGATGTGGGCAGGGGTGGGCAGTGTTGGTGGTCTCTTCCACTCTGCAGTCTCAGGAGTGCCCACCTGTCCGGGCGGTGAGCTCTCTCTCCCACGGGGTTTCCGTTATGTATTTTTATAACAGTATATTGCACACATTTATCTTTTTAGATATCAAAGAAGCTGCTGACATCTTGTCACAGGTTGAAGATGGCAAGATTGCTATATCTGACTTGGAGCCTGCCTTGAAATGTTTGAATCCTAATTTAACTGAAGAGGACTTTAAAGAAGCTCTTAAACATTGTTATGTCACTGGTGAGATATAAAGAAATTATTAAGTATGTCTTTATTTTTTCCTATTCCTGGAAAATATAATACAATATATAAATAAAAATATAAAATATAGTACATGTATCTATAATGAATAAATAATATATATCATATAGACAGATAATTACATATTATATAATATATAAAATCATTATATTATATTGATTAAAATATATATTTTATAGATAATATTACATAAATATTATCTATATGGTTAAAATGAGAAGTAGAGTCATGTTATTGGAAGCTTAGGTGGATATCAGTGAGAGCCAATCCTACTAATTTACATATTTATTGACATATCTAAATGCTCGTACTCACCTGGTTATGATATATACTTATTAGATAATTACCATTCATTACTTGTAAGCCTGAGTGGGAAAATACCACACACTGTAGAAAATACTGTCTTGATATAGAATCTCTCTTTAGAGGAATTCCAACATCACCCGTCATTTTACAGTGCTTGCCACATTTTGATTTTTTTCATCAAATAATGCATTCTAAGAGTGTAATGATTTTGTTGAGTAATTGTTTCCAAGGGGCCCCATACTTCCCTTTGTTTTCCACCTCTGCCTGCAGTAATATGTGCTTGATCACCTCATGACACATATGTGTATGAATATAAATTTATGTGTGTATGTATTATATACATATTTACTTTTAGAATATGAAGATGCTTAGTTTTAGGCCATATTTTATGTTGGGACTAACAGTCCGCCCCCCGCAGGGGGAATCCTGGGAGTTCTAGCATGGAAGTGCCTGTCTCATGTATCTTGGTTATGGATTTGACTAGCTCCTCTAGATTACTTTTTATCCGTGTCAGTTTTTATCTGACTTGGTCATTTAGGCCTCCTTATTTATACTGTCAGTGAACATATCTACCAGTGTAACGTCTTAAGATTTGTTTTGGGGTTGGAGAGATGGCTCAGAGGTTAAGAACACTGGCTGCTCTTTCAGAGGTCCTAAGTTTAATTCCCTGCAACTACACCATCTGAAATGGGATCTGATACCGTGTTCTGGTTTATCTGAAGACAGGTGTAGTGTATTCATATGAGTGTGTGTGTGTGTGTGTGTGTGTGTGTGTGAGAGAGAGAGAGAGAGAGAGAGAGAGAGAGAGAGAGAGAGAGAATATGTGTATGAGTATCTGAGGAGGTTGGCAGAAGGTGTTAGATCCATGAGCTGGAGTTGAGGAGTCTGTGAGACTCTGGGCACGTGTGCTGGGCAGTAAAGTTGGACTTTTGATTTTGCCCTATATAAGTTATTTGAATTTAGTCTCCAAACTAACCTAAGATTCCGAGCGGACCTTCAGATCCCCAGAGGAACTTTCTCCTCACTTTATGCCATGTTGGGTGTTTTGTGTCTCTTTCACACTAAGTCAGTGAGCATACTGTGTCATGCTTACATTTTAAGTTTTTATTTTTACTTATGTGAACGCATATGTCTGTGTGAGTGTGTGCTACGTGTGTGCAGGTTCCTGGTAAGCCCACAAGAGGGCATTGGGTCCTTTGGGGCTGGAGTCAATGTGGCTGTAAACTACTGGACATGGGCTCTTCAGAAGAGCAGGAGGTATCCTTAACTTTGGAGGCTCTCTCTGCAACCCTCCCTGTCTCCTCCTACTTGTGGAAAGAAATCTTTTATGCATCCCGGTTTACTCGGTGTATACTCTAACTCCCATTTTAGCATGGACTTAGGTCTTTTGTAAAATTCTGCATGAACACGTGGATAAACTATTTAGTAATTTCTGGGTCTTAATTTTATTAACTCACTGCTCACCAATCTATGTCTCAGTTCCTAGTTAACCTTTCTTATTTCCTTTACAAGACTCCAGTCATAGATTTTACATGCTATCTCCTGGCATTTATATAGGGATAGTTTCTGTGTTACCCACACTCTCTTTTTATTAGTGTTCCAGCTTTTTCAGGACTTCTGGGACTGTGTGTGTGCGTGTGCGTGTGCGTGTGTGTGTGTGTGTGTGTGTGTGTGGTCAACACTGACACTCATCAGTGTGTGTATCTGTAGTCAACATTGTCCCTCGTCAGTGTGTGTATGTGTAGCTAACATTGTCACCTACCAGTGTGTGTGCCGAGAGTTAACACTGCCACTCCTGTGATGAGATTGAATCAGTTTAAATCACTGTCTGTCTCTAGAGCTTTCAGGTCTTGTCATTTGAATAAATTAACTTTTGTTTTCATCTTTTAATACTAGGTATATTAGTGATACACAAATATGCAATTTTGTGAAGATTTAAGTAGTTAACACGTGTAAAATATAAAAATGAAACTAAAATTTTATTTAATATTAACCGAATACATCATATAAAAGCGTTAGAAGTTCTATTGAAACAGTTTCTATAATTTGTGAAAAGCAACAAAAGTGAGTTTTATATAATTTTTATGAATTAGAATCTTAATTTCATGTTCCGATTAATGCAAAGTTTTTAAATGTGAAATACGTTTGATTTTGACCTTCTAGATGACATGGAAGTGGACTTAAAAGATTTCCTCACGGAATTAAAAAAGACTTCAAGCTTTAAAGACTCCGGAGGTACGTGAATACTTCTGCTTCAAGAGCGTGACTGGAAAATTGCTTTATGATCGATGAAGATTTACATAGATGTTTACTTTAAAGATGTGTGTGTGTGTGTGTGTGTGTGTGTGTGTGTGTGTGTGTACACATATGTACATAAGCATGGCCATGTGGGCAATTCATGGAGTCTAGAGACATTGAGTCCCCTGGAGCTGGAATCACAGGTGGTTGTGAGTCCCTCAACATGTGTGATGGGAACTGAACTTTGCAAGAGCACTGTGCGCTCTTAACCACTGAGCCATATCTCTAGCTCCCGGATGTGTGTTTTTAGTTGATATATAAGTTATAACCATATACACTGTCCTTTAAATTATGTAATTTATCGGTTTTTAGTCACTGAGTTATATAACCTGTTATATAACCCACCCCAGGCTTCCCAGTACCTGGTACTACTACATGTTTAACCCATCTTGTTTTATAACTTTCATATTTTCTTACGGATCTCTTATTTTTTTCCAGGTCTCACAAAAAGTATTAACATACACATGTTCTCAGATGCTCTGGTTTGAAATACTCTCTACTGTCTGCTATTCAGCTAGTTCTCTGCTCAGGACTCAAATCTTTACTTCTATTCTGTGGCCCTTGTGTCCCCTGAATCTATATTTTTCCTTGCTATGATTTATCCTGTATTTTGCTAGTGTCCGTTTTCCAGAAGATTCAAAGACAGGAAACATGAGGGTTTGGAGTTTTGAGTCTTTGGATGTTTGTAATGTGCCTTCTACCTTTATCTTCTTTGTTGTCTGTCTGGTATGTTTATTACTTTTCTCCATGCTGTGACAAAATATCAGAAAAAATTAGCTTGAGGAAGGAAGGGGTTGTTTTAGCTTGTAGTCGTTTGAGAGCCAGTCCACCATGGTGGGGAGAGCACAGCGGTAGGAGCATGAGGCCGCTGCTCACATTGAGTTCACAGCCAAGAAGCGGTGCTGGTGCTCAGCCTGCTTTTTTTGTTTCATTCTTCTCAAGACCCTAGCCTATGGTATGGTGAAGCCCACATTCAGGGGGTGTCTTCCCTTTTCAGTTTAATCTTTCGGCACCCTCACCCCACAGCACTACCTAGAGATGTATTTCCATGGTGATTGTAACCCTGTCAGGCGGAAAGTCAGGAATCGTAGTTACAAACTGGGTAGAAAGTGCTGCGTCTATCAGAATGCTTACCATTCAGTAGTTGTTAATAAGAGGAAGATGATTCTATTGCTGGAGTTGCTTGCCTTCCTATATCCAGCCAGCCACCCTTTCTACTTAGTCTATGTATTTTATTCATTTTGATATTCTACACACACACACACACACACACACACACACACACACACACACACACACGTATGTATTCTCAGTTGTGGTCAGTATGAGCAAAAGCTAGAGGAAGAAGCTTCCTGAACCAAATGAAGTCTGGCAATTGTGTCTCACAAGAGCACTATTTCTTTTGATAACTTAGGTCAAATTAGTGGCAAGCTAACCTTTTTGTTGTATTTTGTTTCAGCAGCTCAGCATTAAGTTAAATAATGTGGTGTAGTGTTGGTTTGAAGGTTATTTGTAAAGCTCCCTGATGGTCTCAGGGACTACATATGCAGGGTTAAATGGCCCAAGGGATAGCTTGGCTATCCAATGTGTCTGTCTGAAAAGGTATGGTAGTTAAAAGCTTTGGGTTTGAAGTTGTATCGCCCGAGCTTAAATCTTGTTCTTACCACATAATCACCAATGTATTCTTCAGCAAGTCACTTGATTTTGCTAGCATCAGTTTCTTCATCTGAAAAATGGGGAGAATAATGATCACTATTGTGAGATTATATAAAGAGAGAGTGCTTTGAAGAGTGTCAAGTACCAAAGTTTCGATAATTTTTAGCTCCTGTTTTTAAAATTATATTCAACGTTTTATATACTGTTCCATTGTTTTATGCAACCTGAGTCAGGTGGTGGGCAGTTCATGGTGTCTGCTGTTGACACATTCTCTCCTGCTGTCTTTCCATAGTCACACAGTTACTGGTAGCCACTCCCCAAGTTCTCAAGGAGGATCTAATTGATGTCCATGAGTTAAAGAAGATACTGTCGAAAGATGACCTTCATTCAGCTAAAGCCATATTGACTGAAATATTAAGTCATGTCCAGGAGGATGGTTTGTACTTTTGATCTATCTACCTTAAATGGACTCTTCCTTACAGGTGGAGGAGGAAGAGGCCTGGGTGGAGTACACAGGATGGAGGGTAATCCTGTTTAAACTGCAGTGGGATGGCTGGTCACACTATCCTATTGGTATGCCAACTCCGAGCTCCATAGAGCCAAACGATGCAGGGAACCCACCACCACCCCGTCCCTCTGGGAAGCCAGTGGTGGCACTTATGAAGCGAGAACTGATAGCCATGGGTTGTGCCAACCAGAATTGTATCTGGAGTAGATGGAACACCAAGCCGGGTGCTCAGGTATCAGAAGCAGAATCCTAATGTTATTCATGGGTGACGGAGAATTCTGCGTTCTGTAGTGGCTCAGAGGAGCAGATATTCATCAATGTATGAGGTAGCTGCATTATTTTAGTAACAGGTATAGTTAGTTGGGTGTTGTCTTTATTAAGTTCTTAAATATTCAGTAGAACTCACAAGTGAAGGCATGTACTGGCAGGTTTATTAAACAAGGTTTATTTTGTGTGTGTGTGTGTGTGTGTGTGTGTGTGTGTGTGTGTGTGTGTGTGTGTGTGAAGTGGTGACTGTAGAGGGCAGAGGTGTCACGTTACTAGGACTGGAGTCACAGGGAGTTGTGAGTTGACTGACATTGGGAGCTGGAAATCCACCTCAGACCCTCTGGAGAGCAATATATATCTTAACCACTCAACCATCTCTTCAGGTCCAGTTAACATATTGTTTTTGCACTGTCTGAAAGATGGCAAAATAACTGAATTATTATTGTCATACAGAGAAATGCAGTGGAACTTATTCCATCATAAAGTAAAATTCCTAAGATAACAGAAAAGTACTTTACTAATAGCATCTGTTTTTTTTTTTTTTTTTCGAGAGACAACTCTTTCTTCCAACATTTAATACTATCTGGTAGGGACTTCATCTTTATTTGAGTACTTCTTCCATACCCACAAACACTGTTGTCTTCCAGAGTTTGTCCTCTAACCCAAAGGCAGGACCACTTCTAGACTGCCATTATTGGTCCCTAGCATTTAAATCTAACACCTGAGGTTTCAGCTCTCTAGAGATGAGGGTTTCGATCCTTCAGATCTTGGACCCATTTCTAGTAGGTCCCTACTTAACACAGACTCACTTCTTATGGGTAGATTCTAGTCAATTTCCACCTGATTTTTCACTTTGATATGGGCTCTGGGGTTGACTGGCCCTGTGTTTTTTTTTTTTTTTTTTTTTTTTTTTAACCTTCCCATTATGTGCAAATAAAATGTGTGAAGTTCTACATCTCAGTTATACGATAGGCATAGACTTATTTGCTCTGTATGGGATTTTGGAGAGATTAAATTTAGGTTGCTTATCATTGCCTTAGGGTTTCTATTGATGTGAAAAGACACTAGAACCATGGCAACTCTTATCAAAGACATCATTTAATTGGGGCTGGCTTACAGGTTCAGAGATTTTGTCATTATCTCCGTGGTGGGAAGCGTGGCAGTGTCCAGGCAAGACTTAGTGCCAGAGAAGGAGCTGAGAGTTCTACATCTGGATCTGCAGGCAGCAGGAAGGGAACTCTGTTGAGCTTCTGAGACTTCAAAGCCCACAACCCCTAGTGACACACTTCCTCCGAAAAAGCCACACCTACTCCAACAAGGCCATACCTCCTAATAGTGCCACTCCCTATGGGTCTATGGGTCTATTTTTATTCAAACCACCACAATTCTTAACATAAGCAGTGATTTTTTTTTCTCTAAAAGTTGTTTCCCCATTATCATTGCCCTATAGAAATTTTCTGGACAGTTTTGTTCCTAACTGCCACCTTCCCTGAAAATTTAATCCTGTAGATATGCTACATGTCTGCTTATATACTATAGACCATTGTAGTATCTAAGATTTTTCTCTGTAAAATCCAATTTTACTTTGTGAGCGTTTTATCACCCTCAGTGAATGTATATTTAGTATGGGCAGTGTACTTTTTGTGTGCCACTGAATCCTTTTGTCTTTTACTTAAACATTAGCATGCTTACATAACTAATGTTGGCATATAGCCTCTCCTTGTCCTGTAACAGGATTGGTATTTCACCGGTTTGCAAGTGAGTGTACTGAAGGGTTTTATTTATTGAAGTGGTCAGATAGTTTTCCAACAAAAGAGACCCCTCCTATCAAGTTGTAGAAAGTAAATGGAAAAAGATAAGATCGATGTCATAGTTTTTTTTAATGATGTATTTATATCATCATGAATAAGTAAAAATCAATAAATATTTGGAAAGAAATAGAACTACCTATTTCTGATAATATAAGAGACAAGAGAGAAGAAAGTCTTGACTTGAGTGTTATCTTGAATTCTAATATATTTAGAAACATTAATTTCCTTCAGCTAAATTTTCCCCTGTATTACAGAAGACGGTAAAATTACCATTGAGGAATTTGTGAATGAGTTCGCGAATCTCTTGAAAGCTCTGAAATCTAAACGTGAGTTTTACTTAGAATTTATTTATTTTCATTCATTAATTAATGTATTTACTTTACAACTGGATTATCCCCTTCCCTCCTAAGTGGTTGTTCAAGTTTTCATTGGAGCAGTGGGGAAGTGTTCCCCATGCTCCAATCATAGTCAGTATGTATTGTCACTTGAATTTTTGATCTTAGCCATTCTGATTAGTGTAAGGTAAAGAATTCTCAACAGAGGAATCTTGAATAACCAAAGAAATGCTTAACATACTTAGTCATCATGGAAATGGTTATTCAAGATTCCTCTGTTGGGAATTCTTTATTTAGCTCTGTACCCTATTCTTTACTGGGTTATTTGGGCTGCTGGTGTATAATTTCTTGAGTTCTTTATATGTTTTGGATATTTGTCCTCTGTTGGATGTAGGGTTGGTGAAGATCTTTTTCCATTCTGTAGGCTGCCATTTTGTCCTCTTGCTCTTTTGTCCTTTTGTTCTATTGATAGGGTCCTTAGCTTTGCAAAAGCTTTTTGGTTTCATGAGGTTCCATTTATTAAATGTTGATCTTAGTGCCTGAGCTATCAGTGTTCTGTTCAGGAATTTGTCTCGTGTGCCAGTGTGCTCGAGGCTATTCCCCACTTTCTTTTCTATGAGATTTAATGTATCCAGATATGTTAAGGTTCTTGATCCACTTGAACTTTTGTTTTGTGCAGGGTGGTAAATATGGATTTCTATTTTCGTTCTTCTACATGCAGACATGCAGATAGTCCAGCACCATTTGTAGAAGATGGTATCATTTTCCCATTGTATGGTTTTGGCTTCTTTGTCAAATATCAAGTGTCCACAGGTGTGTGGATTTATTTCTGGGTCTTCGATTCTATTTCATTGATCACCCTATCTGTTTTTATGCCAATAACATGCAGTTTTTATTACTACTGCTCTGTAGTATAACTTGAAATCAGATATGGTGATACCTCCAGAAGTTCTTTTATTGTACAGGATTGTTTTTAGCTATTTTGAGTTTTTTGTTTTTCCATATGAAGTTGAGAATTATTCTTTCAATGTCTGTAAAGACCCTGTCATACAGGCCTTTCACTCGCTTTGCTTAGAGTTACACCAAAATTTTTTATATTATTTGTAGCTTTTGTAAAGGGCGTTGCTTTACTAATTTCTTTCTCAGCCTGTTTAGCTTTTGTATAAAAAGCTACTCATTTTTTTGAGTTGATTTTGTATTCAGTCACTTTGCTGAAGGTGTTTATAAGTTGTAGGAGTTCTCTGATAGAATTTCTGGGGTAACTTATGTATACTATCATATCATCTGTGAATAGCAATACTTTGACTTTTTCCTTTCCAATTTCTATTCCTTGATCCCCTTTAGTCATCTTATTACTCTAGCTAGAACTTCAAGTACTACCTCGAATAGATAGGGAAAGAGTGGACAGCCTTGTCTTATTTCTGATTTATTGGAATTGCTTTAAGTTTCTCTCCATTTAATTTGATGTTGCCTATTGGTTTGCTGTATATTGCTTTTATTATGTTTAGTTATGCACCTTTTATCCCTGAGCTCTTGAAGACCCCTTTTCGTCATTAATTGTTAATTCATTCATTTTACATCCCAATCTCAGTCCCCGCTTCCTCCCAGTCCTCCCTCACATACCCCATTGCCCATACTCTCATTGCCTTTTCCTCTGAGAAGGGGGAAACTGTCCCCCCCCATACTAACCCAACCTAGTAGCATATCAAGTGATTTCAGAACTAGGCACATCCATCCCACTGAGGCCAGACATGCCAACCCAGTTAGGGGAACAGGATTCGCAGGTAGGCAACAAACGCAGGGACAGCTCCCACTCTATTTGTTAGGGAAGCCACATGAAAACCAAGCTGCACATCTGCAACATACATGTAGGGGTTCAGCTCTTTGTTTGCTCTTGTTTGGTGGTTCAGTCTTTGGGAGCTCCTAAGGAGACCAATTTCATGGGTAAGAACCAATCCCTGACACCATTAGTGATACTCTGTGGTGTTTGCAGACAGGAGCCTAGCATTACCATCCATGAGAGGCTCCACTTAGCAGCTGACTGAAACAGATGTAGAGACCCACAGCTGAACATTAGACGAAACTCAGGAGTCTTGTGGAAAAGTTGGGAGAAGGATTGAGGGACCCAGAGGGAATAGGGCCTCCACAAGAAGACCAACACGGTCAAGTAACCTGGATCTTTGGGGGCTCTCCAAGAATTTTTACATGGAGGAGTATTGGATTTTGTCAAAGACTTTTCAGCATCCAATGAGATGATCATGTGATTTTTTTCTTTAAGTGTGTTTATATTGTGGATTATATTGATGTGTTTTTGTTTATTGCATCCCTGGAATGAAGCCTACTTGATTATGGTGGATGATGTTTTTTTTATGTGGTTTTGGATTTGGTTTGTGAGTACTTTATTGAGTATTTTTGTATTTCATAAGGGAAATTGGTCTGAAATTCTCTTTGTTGAATCTTTGTGTGGTTTAGGTATCAGGGTAACTGTGGCCTTAGAGAATGAGTTTGGCAATGTTCTTTCTGTTTATATTTTGTGGACTAGTTTGAGGAATATTGGTATTAGCTCTTTGAAAGTTGAGTAGAATTCTGTGTTAAAACCATCTGGCCCTGGGCTTTTTTGGTTAGGAGACTTTTAATGATTGCATCTATTATTTAGGGGTTATAAGATTATTTAGATAGTTTGCCTGATTTCGATTTAACTTTGGTAAGTGGTATCCATTTAGAAAATCATCCATTTCATTTATATTTTCCAATTTTGCGGAGTACAGGCTTTTGAAGTAAGACCTAGTGATTCTTTGAATTTGAATTTCCCCAGTTTCTGTTGTTACATCTCCCTTTTAATTTCTGATTTTGTTAATTTGGATTCATCCCCCCCCTCTCTCCCTGCCTTTCAGTTGGTTTGGCTAAGCATTTACCTTTCTTGTTGATTTTTAGTTGCTTTTTCATATTGCTCTTTTTGTTTCTAATTTCTTAATTTTAGTCCTGAGTTTAATTATCTCCTGCCATCAACTCCTCTTGGGTGTGTTTGCTTCTTTTTTTTCTTATAGCTTTCTGGTGTAGTTTTAAATTGCTAGTATGAGAATTCTCCAATTTCTTTATGAAGGCACTTATCCTATGAATTCCTTTCATTGTGCCTCATAAGTTTGGTTATGTTTGTCCCTTCACTTTCATAGAAAGTCTGTAATTTCTTTATTTCTTTCCTGATTCAGTGATCATTGTGTAGAGAGTTATTCAGTTTCCATGAGTATGTGGGCTTTCTGTTGTTTCTGTTGTTGTTGATGTAGACTTTAATCCATGATAGACTGATAAGATACAAGGAGTTATTTCAATTTTCTTAAATTTCTGTTGAGACTTGCTTTGTGACCAACTACATGGTCAATTTTAAAGAAGGTCCCATGAGGTTCTGAGAAGATACATTCCTTTGTGTTTAGGTGAAATGTTCTGCATTTATCTTTTATGTCCATTTGATTTATGAGGTCAGTTAGTTTTATTATTTCTCTGTTTATTTCTGTCTTGATGACCTGTTCATTGGTGAGAGTGGGGTGTTGACATTTCCCACTATTAATGTGAGCTCTGATATGTGATTTAAGCTTTAGTTATGTTTCTTTGATGAATGTGGATGCCCTTGCATTTGGGGGCATAGATGTTCAGAATTGAGATGTTATCTTGGTGGATTTCTCCTTTGATGGGTATGAAGTGTCCTTCCCCATCTCATTTGATTACTTTTGGCTGGAAGTCTATTTATTAGATATAAGAATAGCTACTCCAGCTTGTTTCTTGGGTACATTTGCTTGGAAAACCTTTTCTTTTTCAGTCCTGTACTCTGAGGCAATGACTACCTTTGTTTGATCCTGTTTTCACATCCATTCTGTTAGCCTGTGTCTTTTTATTTGTGAATTGAATATACTGATGTTGAGAGATGTTAGTGACCAATGATTGTTAATTCTTTTTATTTTGATGTTGGTGGTATTAGTGTGTGTGTGTGTGTGTGTGTGTGTGTGTGTGTGTGTGCTTTCTTTGTTTTGTTTTTGCTGGTGTGGAGTTATTTATTTCCTTTGTTTTCTTGAGTGTTGTTAACCTCCTTTGGTTGGAGTTTTCCTTCTAGTATTTTCTGTAGGGCTGGATTTGTGAACAGATATTGTTTAAATTTATTTTTGTTTTGGAATATCTTGTTTTCTGTATTTATGGTGGTTGAAAGTTTTGCTGGGTATAGTACTCTATGTTAATTAGCATCTGTGGTTTCTTAGAAGTTGGAAGACACTGTTCAGGCCCTTCTACCTTTCAGAGTCTATGCTGAGAAGTCAGGTCTAATTTTAATAGGCCTGCCTTTGTATGTTACCTGCCCCTTTTCCCTTGCAGCTTTCACTATTCTTTTTTTATTCATAGATTTTATATTTTGATTATTATGTGGTGGGAGTATTTATTTCTAGTCCAATCTAATTGGTGTTCCGTAAGCTTCTTGTATGTCTATAGGCATCTCTTTCTTTAGGTTTGGAAAGTTTTCTTCTATGATTTTTGTTGAGAATATTTTCTGGACCTTGGAACTGGGAGTCTTCACCTTCTTCTATTATTGTTCTTAGGGTAGATATTTTCGAAGTAGCCCCGATTTCCTGGATGTTTTGTGTCAGGAATTCTTTTTTAGATATAACATTTTCTTTGACTGACATCAATTTCTTCTATTGTATCTTCTACACTTGATATTCTCTCTTCCATCTCTTGTATACTATTGGTGATACTTGTGTCTGTTGTTTCTGTTCTCTTCCCTAAGTTTTCCATCTTTAGGATTCCCTAGATTTGTGTTTTCTTTATTGCTCCTATTTCCATATTCATGTCTTGAACAGTTTTATTCATTTCTTTCACCTTTTCAATCGTATTTTCCTGTATTTCTTTAAGAGATTTATTACTTTCCTCTTTAAAGGCATTTATCATCTTTATAAGATTGAATTTAAAGTAATTTTCTTGTACTTAGTTGTATTAGGATATCCAGGTTTCGCTGTAGTAGGCAGCTGGGCTCTGAAGGTGCCACATTGCCTTGGCTTTTGTTGATTGTGTTCTTATGCTGGCCATTAACCATCTGGTTGTCTCTTGATGATCCTGGTATAGCAGGCCTCTGATGGGCAGCCTTGGACTGGACAGTGGAACTCAGGGGTACAGACTGTAGCTCAGGGTAGCTGGGTATGCCCAGGAGGACTCAGATGGCAGGGGAATTGGGGGTCTGGTAAGGGATCTAACCTATATGTTGCTGGTGCTGCAGGCATGTTGAAGGCAGGCACAGAGGTAACCAGACAGTCTAGAATGTATTTGATGCCCATGTTTGTGGAAAGATAAATAGTGGCTTACATAGTAAAACAATGTGGATTTAGATAAAGTATAAGTAAGATGTAACATGGAGACAAAACAGCACAAGGTAGATATATGTAACTTTTATTTGAATTATGAAGCAAACACTGCTAGGACATAAACCTAAAATTACCAGTAGTTTTACTGTTGATTATTGAAAAAATTCCAATTATATTATTTTCTGAGATTATTCAGTGTGCGCAGTTGACTTCTGAAACTATTAGAAAATTAGGAATAGTTAGAAAATAACTTTAAAAAGGTTTGACAAGCCTAGTGGAATAAACTTTTAAGACTATTATTTTGTGTGTATGTGTTATCAACTACCGTATACTATGTGCTTTCCCAACTCATGTTATTAAAGTCTAATATATCAACTTTATTAGTAGTGTAGTTCTGTATAACTGGTACCTTAAACAACACATGAACACATCATCCATAAAAGAGGTCTAGTGTGGTGTTTATGATCTTTCTCTCCTCTACCCTTCAGTGTACAGGGCCCACTGTTGCTTTGCTCTGTGATAAACTTCCATAATTCACTCATCCTACTTAACTATAACTTTCTCCCTTTGACCACATAATTTTCTTCCTCCTGACAACCATCACTATAGTCTTTGCTTCTATGGCAGTGTTTTTTGATTCCATACAAGTGATACCCAGCAATTGTCCTCCTGGGCCCGGCATTTCACAAAGTAAAATATCCCCTCAGGTCATCTATGTTGTTGACAGGATTTCTGATTTTTTTGAGGCTGAAAGGTATTCCATAATTACTTTATCTTTGAGACAGGGTCTTGTCATAATCTGGGCTAGCCTGGTCCATATGATGTAGTTTAGTCTGTCTTTAAACTCTAGGTAATCCTCCTTCTTCAGTAGGTAGTGTGGTGCATACTTGTAATCTCAGCATTACCATACCTGCATTTTCCATTATATCTCCTTTCTGGATCAATAAGATGTCAGTTGCCTTTCTCTGAATTTGTATATTTAATACAGTCTCAATAAAAGTATCAACAGCTTCCTTTGAGCCAGACAAGCTTATGTAGATATGTTAACATACAAGAACAAACATGAAAATACTGAATAGAAGAAGCCTAACCATAGCAGGTACTAGTGCCTTTCCATCTTTATACCACACAGTCTTTATAATCAAGTCATTTGATACCATTGCATGGAAAGGTAGAAAGGTCAACATGAGAATATGCAATATCCAGGAATAGATCTCATGTTTGTGAACCAATGCTGGTATCATTTCAGGTTGCTCTGGGAAGTCAAATTGGTCCTCTTCCAGTGAGGATAGTGGGAAAATAGAGTAGGCAAAGGGGAAGATAAATTTAGAAAAATATCATATGTATTTGTCATAGATAAGAATAAACTATGGCTGGGCAGTGGTGGTACATGCTTTTAATTCCAGAACTTGGGAGGCAGAGCAGGTGAATCTGTATTTAAGGCCAGTCCAGCTTGGACCTCAGAGAGTGAGTTCTAGACCAGCCAGGGCTGCACAAAGAAAAAACCTGTCTTGAAAAGCCAAAACCAACCAACCAACCAACCAACCAACCAACCAACCAACCAACCAAAAAATGTGAAACCTTTCAGTATTTAAACACAAAAGTGAAATCCCAAGTGCTTCAGTGGCTTGGATATATGAGAAGTTTACATTACAGTGTTTATCTTTTTTTCTTTTTTCTGTAAGAATACAACTTTAAATTTTTAAATTTTTATTATTTATTTATGTATACTCCAGATTTTATTCCTCTTCTGGTCCCCACCTCCTGCCAGTGTTCCACATCTCATATATCTTCCTCTCTATCCCCCACACTTCCCCCTCCCCCTCCCCGTGTCCACAAGGATGTCCCCACCCCATTCACCCCACCAGACCTCTAAACATCCTAGGGCCTCCAGTCTCTTGAGGGTTAAGTGCATCCTCTCTAACTGAACCCAGACCTAGGAGTCCTCTGCTGTATATGTGTTGGAGGCCTCATCTCAGCTGGAGTATGCTGCCTGGTTGGTGATCCAGTGTCTAAGGGATCTCAGGGGTCCAGGTTAATTGAGACCGCTGGTCCTCCTACCCGGTTGCCCTCCTTCATTTTATTTTGCTATTTTGTGTGTATCAGTATCTTATCTGCATGTGTATCTATGTACCATGTGCTTGTCTGGTACCTTTGGAGGTCAAAAGGAGTTGTCAAATCCCCAGTTATAGATGGTTGTGGCCCACAATGAAAGTGCTGGGAATTGAACCTGGGTCCTCTGGAAGAATTCTTAACTATTTTATCATCTCTCCAGCCCCAAGAATACAATGTTTATATTTACCTCACATACTATAATCTTACTAAATTATGGTTTTAGGAGATGTTTCAAATAACTTTTCCTCTTATTTAGCATATGGTTGCCTTTTATCTTTTCTTAGTGTGCTGGCCACAGTCTCCGGTACAGGGCTGGATAAAGGAGAGCCCCCCCCCCTTTTTGGTATTTTTGGTTTAGAGGACACCATCCAGTGTTTCAGTGTCATGTTTGTTGGCAACTGTAGAGTGATTTGTTGTTTTGTTTTTGTTGTTGTTTTCAGGCTGAATAAATTTTCTTCTGATTTTGTGGTTCTCTTACTGAAAGTCACTTTGTCTTCCCAGGAGTAAAGGAGATGCTAAACACCAAATTTGACTTAAATAATATTAATGCTGCTTCTGAAATTAAGCAGAATTTAAATGCTCTGGGAATCCATCCAACAGAGAGCGATATTCAGAGGGCGATGGAGAACCTTGCTTCTTCTGGTGAGTAATCATCTCACTCTCTATTCCTCTCTCACATATAACATCCTGGCTGCAGATTCCCTTCCCTCCTCTTCTTCCAGCTTCTCTCCATCCAGACCCACTCCTCCCTTCAAAAAAAAAAAAAAGAACAAGACCTCCCAGGGACATCAACCAGACACAGCATAACAAGTCACAATAAAGACCAGACAATAGCATCACATCAAGGTTGGACCAGGCAGTCCAGTAGGAGGGGAAGGGACCCATAAGAAGGCAATGGAGAATAGATTTTATTTTTTATTAATCATTCCATTCACTTACATCTCAAATGATATCCCACTTCATGGTTACTCCTCCACCAACACCCCATCCCGCATCTGCCCTCCCCCCTGCCCCTTTGCCTGTATGAGAGTGCTTCCCCACCTACCCACACTCTTCCGCCTCACCGTTCCAGCATCCCCTTATGCTGGGGCATCAAACCTCCCTGGGACCATAGGCCTCCCTCCTGTTGCTGTCAAGCAAGGCCATCCTCTGCTACATATGTATCTGTAGCCATGGATCCCTCCAGGTACACTCTTTGGTTGGTGGTCTAGACTCTAGGAGAATTGGGTGGTCAGGCCAGCCTATGTTGTTCCTCCAAAGGGGTCCCAACCCCCTCTGCTCCTCCAGTCCTTATGTCAGTTCCCCCACCAGATTCCCCTGAGCTCTCTCTGATGGTTGGCTCCAAGCACTCACCTTTACATTGGTCAGTTGCTGGCTGGACTTCCTCAGGAACTGCCACACTAGGTTCCTGTCAGCAAGCGCCTCTTGACCACGCCAACAGTATTGGGTTTGGTATCTGCAGACATGATGGATCCCAAGGTGGGACAGTCCCTGGATGGCCCTTCCTTCATTCTCTGTTCCATTTTTTGTCCCTGCTCTTCTTTTAGACAGGAACATTTCTGGGTTAAAAACTTTCAGGTGGATAGGTGGCCCCATTCCTTGACCAGGGGCTGTGTCTATTTGGAGGTGGTCTCAGCAGGTTCTATCTCCCACTTCTCTGCATGTTTTGGCTAAACTCATCCCCATTGAGTCTTTTTTTTCGGAGCTGGGGACCGAACCCAGGGCCTTGCGCTTGCTAGGCAAGCGCTCTACCACTGAGCTAAATCCCCAACCCCTCCATTGAGTCTTGAGAGCCTCACATTTCCCTGGTGTCTGGGATCCTCTGGGGGCTATCCTCAGTTCCTCATCCCTACTCCGCTACACAATTTTGTTCGATTTCCTAACCCTCTGTACATCCCTCATATATCCTCCAGTTCCTGATACTACCACCCTTATTTCCTCCTCCTCCTTTCTCCTTTCCCAGTTCCCCCTTCCCTCCACCTCCCACAATCATCCTGTTCCCCCTTCAATGAGGGACTGAAGCATCCACACCCTAATCTTCCTTCCTTCTATTCTCCATATGATCTGTGGGTTGTATTATGGGCATTGTGAGCTTTTGAGCTAATATTCACTTATCAGTGAGTACATACCATGTGTGTTCTTTTATGTCTGAGTTACCTCACTCAGGATGATATTTTCTAGTTCCATCTATTTGCTTGCAAATTTCATAAAGTCATTGTTTTTAATCATTGTGCATATGTACCACATTTTCTGTATCCATTCTTCTGTGGAGGAACATCTGGTTTGTTTCCAGCTTCTGGCTATTATAAATAAGGCTGCTATGAACACAGTGGAGCATGTGTCTTTGTTGTATGTTGGAGCATCTTTTGGGTATATTCCCAGGAGTAGTATAGCTGGGTCCTCAGATAGAACTGTTTCCAATTTTCTTAGGAAATGCCAGATTGATTTCCACATTGGTTATGGCAGCTTGTAGTCTCATGAGTAATGGAGGAGTGGTCCCCTTTCTCCATATCCTCACCAACATCTGCTGTCACCTGAGTTTTTTGATCTTACCCATTCTGACTGGTGTGAGATGGAATCTCAGGGTCATTTTGATTTGTATTTTCCTGATGACTAAGGCTGTTGAACACTTCTTTAAGTGCTTCTCAGCCATTTGAGATGCCTCAATTGAGAATTCTCTATTTAGCTCTGTACTCCACTTTTTAATAGGGTTATTTGGCTCTCTGGAGTCTACCTCCTTGAGTTCTTTGTATATTTTGGCTATTAGGCATCTATCAGATGTAGAGTTAGTAAAGATCTTTTCCCAATCTGTGGGTCGCCATTTTGTCCTAACGACAGTGTCCTTTGCCTTAGATAAATATTTACATAAATATTGCTCTTAAAGCATAAGCCATTGGTATTCTGTTCAGAAAGTTTTCCCCTGTGCCCAAATATTCGAGGTTCTTCCTGCTTTCTCTTTTATTAGATTAAGTGTATCTAGTTCTATGTGGAGGTCCTTGATCCACTTGAACTTGAGCTTTGTACAAGGAAATAAGAATGGGTCAATTTGCAATCTTCTACATGCAAATTGCCAGTTGACTCAGCACCATTTGTTGAAAATGCTGTCTTTTCCCCACTGAATGGTTTTAGCTCCTTTGTCAAAGATCAATTGACCATAGGTGTGCGGGGTCATTTCTGGGTCTTCAACTCTATTCCATTGATCTATCTGTCTGTTTCTATACCAATACCATGCAGTTTTTATCACTATTGATCAATATATAGCGTGAGGTCAGGGATGATGATTCCCCCAGAAGTGCTCTTATTGTTGAGAATAGTTTTTGCTATCCTGGGTTTTTGTTATTCCAAATGAATTTGCAAATCGCTCTTTCTAACTCTATAAAGAATTGAGTTGGAATTTTGATGGGTATTATATTGAATATATAGATTTCTTTTGGTAAGATGGCCATTTTTACTATATATATTTTTTTCTTTTTTTTTCAGAGCTGGGGACCGAACCCAGGGCCTTGTGGTTGCTAGGCAAGCGCTCTACCACTGAGCCAAATCCCCAATCCCCATTTTTACTATATTAATCCTGCCAATCCATGAGCACGGGAGATCTTTCGATCTTCTAAGGTCTTCTTCGATTTCTCTCTTCAGAGACTTGAAGTTCTTGTCATACAGATCTTTCACTTGCTTGGTTAGAGTCACACCAAGATATTTTATATTATTTGTGACTGTTGTGAAGGGTGTTGTTTCCCTAATTTCTTTTCAGCCTCTTTATCCTTTGAGTAGAGGGAGGCTACTGATTTGTTTGAGTTAATTTTATACCCAGCCACTTTGCTGAAGTTGTTTATTAGCTGTAGGAGTTCTCTGGTGGAACTTTTGGGGTTGTTTATGTATACTAGCATATCATCTGCAAATAGTGATACTTTGACTTCCTCCCTCCCAATTCGTATCCCTTTGATCTCTTTTTGTTGTCTAATTGCTCTGGCTAGAACTTTGAGTACTATATTGAATAGGTAGGGAGAGAGCAACTAGCCTTGCTTTGCCCCTGATTTTAGTGGGATTGCTTTGAGTTTCTTTCCATTTAGTTTGATGTTGGCTATTGGTTTGCTGTATATGGCTTTTATTATATTTAGGTATTCACCTTGAATTCCTGATCTTTCCAATACTTTTAACCTGGATTGGTGCTGCATTTTGTCAAAGGCCTCTTCAGTATCTAATGAGATGATCATGTGTTTTTTTTTTCTTTGAGTTTGTTTATATAGTGGATTACGTCGGTGGATTTCCATATATTAAACCATCCCTGCATTCCTGAACCTCCCATACATCCCTCCCTTCTTTCCTTCAGCTCATGACCTCTTTCTTCATAAATCGTTATTGTATGTATATATCTATATATCTATATCTATATAGCTATCTAGCTGTACCTATATATGTATGTATGTATGTATGTATGTATGTATGTATGTATCTATCTATCTATCTATCTATCTACTGAGCCCATACAGGAAGTGGGGTTTTTTAAATCAGAACTGTTCTTTCTTTTTGTTCTAAAGGTGATGTGGTAATGCTGAAGGATATCATCAGAGAACTGGCCAACAATGACATATTTAGTGAGTGCCAAAGTAAGTATAAATTTGAAAAAAATGCAAACAGAGGCTTCATGCTTGCAGGCCTGTGTACGTATTTAGCTTTTGGTAGGTGTGTATGCTTAAGCGTGTGCATGCTGCCATTCATGTGTGAATGGATCTTTGTGTTCAAGTGGTCAGAGGCTGACATAGGATATCTTCTAAAATTGCCTCCTACCTTAGATATTGAGGCAGAGTTTCTCATTTGACTCACTGATTGAATCTAGTCTACTTAGACACTTTGCTCTGTCCCCTGAGTCTTTCATGGACTGGGATTGCTGGTGGATTGGCATGTGTATTGGGCACTTATGAGGGTGCTGGATATGCAAATTTGGGCTCTCTGTTGTGCAGCAAGTACCTTAGGAGACACCTACTGGGGCATCTCTGCAGCTCCATGTCTGTCGTTTTCAGCAGAGCCCCTTCTCAGCTCCTTGCCCTCACCTCCTCCAGTATTCATGGGTATGCAGCACGCTTATGTGGTAACTGGAGAGAGAATGCATGACTTTATGCATGCCGGGCAAAACCAATAACAACCGAGCTGCATCTTGGGCTCTGGCCCCATTAGGGATCACTTTGGTGGTATGTTGTTTAGCTTTGAGAGTTGATGAAATGTCCCAATTTATCTTGTTTTCAAATCTGAACATCAAAACCTCTACATTTTATGGCACCTCTGGTTTAACAACAACAGCAACAACACCAGGTATTCTGGAAAAATGAATACTTTTCATTCAAATCAGGTTGTTATAGGGCGGGAAAGATAGCTCAAGAATTAGGACCTGAATTTGATCTGCAGGGCTCATGAAAAGCTCTGCATGTAGCTTTCAGGAATAATGACAACACATCTTGTAATCCCAGCAGCAAGGAAGTGGAGATGGTAGGATCCCTGGCCAGATGGAGTAGCTTACCGCTAGTCGATAGCTAAGTTCCTGTGCACATGCGCGCACACACCGTCAGGTTGTTGTATGTTTATCTGGATGCACTAACCCTGCTTTTATATTTGTCCATCGAATAGGAATAGAGGACATACATAACCTCATTGATAGAATCAGTGAGGACAAAGTGGACGTTAAAGACCTGTTGTCTGTCTTGAAGAAGCTCCAGAAACCTTCAGAGGAGGAAGAAGGCCAGCCTGGCGTATCTCCGACCTCCGAGATGAGTGGTGAGTACTTAGTCACTCCTCGGGTCTGGCTTTAGAGCTCACACAGGTTCTTCTGAAAATGATGGTGATACGGTGTGTGTGAGAGAGCTCTTTGTGGAACCGATGCCCACCTATTAGCCTAGGTGGAGAATGCTTGGATGGTCTTTATTTGGGTGAGACTAAGGGAAGTAATCTTCTTATTAGTGTTTTAAAAACTGATTCTCATTTATTGGAGTACAACTTAAAATATAAATATGGTATTTCTGTTTCTTCAGCACTGGATTCTAGCAGACACACAGAGCTCCATGGGCATTTGATTCCTTTGATACAGAATATAATATTAACCCCTTCACCATTGTCATAGTCATAGAATTCTTTGGGTCAATGCACTATTGAAGATGTGTGTGACTTCTGGAGTCACCAGAAGGTGTCGTTGCAATGGTCTGTTTTTCTTTGCAAGAATAATTGATGGGCATGGCTTGCAGTTTATACCAAGGGCAGCCACAGAGAGGAGTGTAGTCAGAAACATTGTTCCTCTGTTCTCTAATTCTTTTTTTCTTTATGGTAACCAAATGAGTCTGCCTTTAGTATTTGCCTTGACTAGAAGCCTTGACTAGAAGCCTTGACAAGATATTTGGACCCATTACGATTATTCAGTGTGGGACCTTTGGGATATCTGCTCTGTTCTGTTTTGATATGCTGTTTTGAGATGGGGATTCCTATGTTCTAGGCTGGTCTCAAATTTATTGTGTAATTGGGGATGATCTTGAACTTCTGATCTGCCTGCCTCTACCTACTGATGGCTGAGGTAAGTATGCACCAGCAAGCCTAGTTCATGCAGTCCTGGGAATCAAACCCATGGCTTTGCATAGCTAAGCAAACACATTACCAGTTGAGCTTTGCCCCAGCACATAGGATACATTTTTCTTTCATATATACATAAGAAAGATAAACATTTATATGTAATGTATAATATATATTTTATATATACATATGAAAAAATGTTTCAAATGCATTTATTTCATATACATCTTGAAATATATATTATACACATGTATTTTCCATATATATTTATCTTACTTATATTTGTATTTTAAAGATTTATTCATTTTATGCACTTGGATGCACTGTAGCTGTCTTCAGACACACCAGAAGAGGGCACTGGATCCCATTACAGGTGGTTGTGAGCCACCATGTGGCTGCTGGGAATTGAACTCAGGACTTCTGGAAGAGCAGGCAGTGTTCTTAACCTCTGAGCCATCTCTCCAGTCCTTTGTTTACATATTCTAATGCATGATTTAACTAACTATGAAGTGCTTGAGTTTCAGTTGGTATTAAATACTCTTAGAGGATCAGGATATGAGTTTGGCTGTTTGCTGAGATCATCTTAACCCTAATCATATAAGACATTTTGGATACAAACAATGACCTGTAAAAGTCAGTTAATTTGGGAATTTCATCTGAGAGGAAGATTTATAAAAAGAATGAAGAGACTGGGCAATGAAGAGTTCTGTGGAAGCATAACATAAAGATGGGGAAACCTGGGCATTCAACAATCATGCACTTCATCTGCTCAAAGGATAGCTGTAGCCATTGAATAAAAAACACTGTAGTAATGCAGAATGGGAGGCAAAGTACTCAGAAGATACATACACCACCAATAGACTTACGCTTAAAATGCATCCAGCAGAGAACTTGGGAGAATGCAAGTGGGAAACTCGGGAAGTGATGCGTAGATTTTTGTCTCCTTCTAGGGGCAAACATCTGTGCTCTGGTGTCTTAGGACAGCAGAGGGTGCCTGTGACACAGCATCTCTGCTGACATTTCCTGGCTTCTTAGAACTCTTTTTTCCTGACTGTTTGGGTGTTGAAGCTGGTTTCCCTTATTATTTGCTTGTATTTATGTTCAAGGCTTTTAAACTGACATTTCATAGTCTGATGACATGTGAGGTGGCTGTCACTCTGCACCACACACTGTGAATTGATTCCTTGTGGTTGATAAGGTCTTTACCTTGTTTGGTCTGATGTCACTATAGCTTTGTAGCAGATTTTTTTTCTCATGTATTTGGTTTTGTAGTTTTAATGTTGCTCATTCTATTCTATTTTTGTGTTCAATTAAATAAACAAAAGTTGATGATAATGTGCAAAGGAGGCAGAAGAAACATTTTAAAATGATTTGTTAAAAGATAAACAAAATTTTTATAAACTGAAGATATTAAGATTAATCATCTCTTAATGATCTCAGTATATTGCACAAAAGCAAAAGGGTAAGCGTGAACTGTAAAATGGTCTGAGGATTTATATGGGGAGACTCCAGTAAAGATTTGGAATATAGGAAAATGTTAAAGGCATAGGAAACAGATGTCCAATGTTCATCCATACAGAGGAGGGAAAGATGGCTATATTCAAAATACGTAAGATGGTGTGGCTGATAACTTTTCAATACAGAGAGAGACCTTCACCTGCTAATTATTAAAGTTCAAAGACTTTTGTGCAGAGTAAGAAATACATATGAAAATGTTTCAGAAACTGCACCAAACCCAAAGAGAAACCTTAGTTTTACGCTGAGAGAGAAGCCAAATCTCTGGGTGTTGAAATGTTGGGAAGAGAATGGGGTTGGGGATTTAGCTCAGTGGTAGAGCGCTTGCCTAGCAAGTGCAAGGCCCTGGGTTCGGTCCCCAGCTCCGAAAAAAAGAAAAAAATGTTGAGAAGATTTCATCGGTCGAAGAAGGGACATTTCCCAGTGTTGGAGGAATCTAGACGCGGAGAGTTTGAAACTATAAACTAAAATTATCCATCTGTGTTTAATCTTTCAAATACTCTGGGGGAAATGCAGCTGCTGTGTTTCTGGGTGAGAGCCAGTGTGGAGTCAGGTAGGAGGGAGCTGGAAATTCATCACGGGATGCAGTCGAGTGTTTAAGATGTAGGAAGACATACTTCAGTTAGAGGGTTTAGTTCTTTCAGAGGATTAATCCAGGTGCCCAACTGCTTCAGCCCCAGCATTCTCTTTCCTTTGGTTTAATTTACTGTAATTGAATCTAATCTGAGGACTGACCAGTTCACGGTGGGCACCTTCTCCCATTCTAGGGCCATGCCATAATGCAAGAGAGGCATGGAAGGGAGAGGAAGGGAGCTCAACACTCAAGTCCCCCAGAACCCTTTGGTTTCTCTCAGCATCTTTTTGATTTTGGAGACGAGGATACTGTGTCCTTACAGGTGGGGCATCTCTCAACTGAAAGTCTCATGGCCTCATTCAGCCGATGCGTCCTTCCCACATCTATTCTAGATATAGATTCCTTATCATATTCAATATACCACCATGTTACAAACATCGCCTTCCTATCCATTTGCTTTTGTGCATAATTTTTTGTTTGATTTTTTTCCACATTGAACAGAAAGCACTGCTGGTAAGAAAAAAAATGAAATTGTCGTTTTCGTCACCAGGTTTTTAAAATATGATCTCTTTGCAGAAAGAGACCCTGCGTGTTAATGTTATCCTTTAGTCTTCCTTGTGCGTGCACACACACACACACACACACACACACACATTTATTTCTCCTATACAACCTGTGTATGTTTTAACACTGGGATCACATGATGAGTTGTGTAATAAATGTACTAGGTCCGGCATATCATTACAAAGCAAATGGAACACTTTGAACAGTAGTAGAGGATTTCCGAGTATCTCACAGGTGGTAGTGCTAAGTGTGCCTTACGAAACTGTGATCCCCGTGTGTTGTGTCTGTGTCCTGTGTGATTGTGGGGGCTCTGAGTACACATATATTTATATTCCCCCAATCAAACCAATGTGTTGTGATCACAGAGACTTGGGAGTCGAGTGGAGTAATATTAACACAATTGTTGCCTCACTACTGTTTTAGAAGAAGATTTAGTTTTATGTATGTGAATATTTATTTGCCTTCATGCATGTAGCTGCGTGGCTGATACCTGCAGAGGCCAGAAGAGGGTGTCAGATTCCCTGGAACTAAGAGTTACAGATGGTCATGAGCTGCCCTGTGGGTGCTGGGAAGCGAACCCCGGTCCTCTTGGGGAGCAGCAGATGCTTTTAGCCTGAACCATCTCTCCAGCCCCTGTGGTCATACATTTTAAACGGATTCATTTAAATTCTACTCTTTTTTTTTTTTTTGTTCAACTTTGCAGAAAAAGATAGGATCTTAAGAGACACAATTGATCACTTCACTGGAACATCTACAGAGGCAACACCGTTCAACAGTGAGTATAACAAAAACGAAAGTCTCTGGGACCATCTTATTGTATTTTAAGCTTCTCTCAAACACCATTTGGTTTTTTTTTCCTTTGAATATTTTCCTAAAGTTGCCTTTGCCTTATTTTAAATGTATCCAGACTTCCCACACCTTGGCATATTTAAGGTTTGTGTTTTGAGTATAATAATTATTTAGCATGTTATACTTACAGTGATTCCTAAAGGCAAATTACTTTCTCAGTATACCTATGCTATATTGTAGAGATAACCCCATTGCTCCAGCAGCATGCATCCCTCTCATCTCTATAAATCTCCATGTGGTTATTCTCTCACTTAGGAACATGCTGAAAAAGAGTGCAGTCTGGGGCAGGAACGCTAGCTGGTGTGCTCGCAGGGGAGGAAGGCTCCTGGACTTCGGGACAGACTCTCAGTTTTTAGACCACACTACTTTTCCTTTCCTCAATGACTTGCCTTCTGTACCCGCTGCCCAGCTGTTGGCAAGCTTTCTTGTTTGTTAGCGTGGAGCTTCCTCAGAAATTATACCCCAAAGGAACTTTTACCTGACTGCAGTCTGTCTTTGTTTATTGTTTAAAGACAAAACGACAAAACCCATTGATGTGTTTCAAAAGCCCTCTGACTCAGAATTCTTTTAAAGATACACCTATTTCATTTCTGTCGGCCTGGGGTAGCAAGGATTAAGAAGGGACTGGTCTCAGTGCAAACCTCGGTTCTCTTTTATTCTGTATCCGCAGATTTATTGAAAGGGGTCAAAGCTTTTGATAATATCAGAAATAATAAGATGCCTGTAGATGAACTTGTCTCCAGTATTATGAGTACCGGAATACCAATAAGCCGCAGCACAATGCAGGAGATCCTGAGACAAGCCTCTGTCAACGGTGAATTCCTTTATCTTGTACAGTTTCTTCCTCGTAACCATTCAGTGTCTTGTTAACATTGAGATGTTTCCCATGCTGTATAGTCCACCGTAAAATGATGATGCTGACGACGACGATGACAATGGTGGTGATGGTGATGATGTCTACATGTGCATCTGTGTGTATGCGTGTGTGTGCAGGTACACGTGTTTGGATATGTCTGCCTGTGAGTGTATGAGGAGGCCCTGAGACACCAATTTCCATTGTCATTTCTCAGGAGTCATTTACATTGTATAATCTCAGGGGTTTGCTGCCTAGGCTAGACCCATGGCCAGCAAGCTCCGGGGAGCCTTCTCTCTCTATCTCCTCAGTGCTGGGATCACAAATGGTTGCCACCACACCTGGCTTTTCCGAGGAGTCAAACCCAGATCCTTGTGAGACAAATACTCTGTCAGCTGAGCTATCCCCCAGCACTATCTTTATTATTATTTTAAGATTTATGATTTTCTCCTTTCATGTGTATTTGTGTATGTGTGCATGTGTGTGTACTTGCATGTGTTCTATGTGCATGTGGAAGTCTACGGTTGATGTCAGGAATCTTCCTGGATCACCCTTCACCTTATTCTTCGAGGCAGACTCACTCAGCTGAACCCAGAGCTCACTGACAGAGATTGTCTTGCTGGCCAGCTTGCTCTGGGATCCTCTGCTCTTCCTTTCCCGGAGGTTGGAGTTACAGAGAGCTGCCAAGACCGGCAATATCGTGAATGTTCTATACTCTTCAGCTGGTTCCTCCCCTTACATGGCGAGTGCTTAAGGACTATATCTTTTCTCTACACCCTTCAGTAACTGTTTTAAACACGAGATATTCTCCTAATCCCACCCCCATTACTTTAACTATTTTTTTAAAAAAAAGATTAGCTAAAATATAACATTTTCTTAGAGCCTTTTCAAATATATTTAGTTTCAGTTGATTCCCCTCCTCTTGTTGAAGGACCAATCTGTATTGAGGACAATGATGTCTTAGTTCTACTACAGGCTTGGAATCTTGTTGCATAGGTGAATAAATATATTTTGCATTGGCGGACATGATTATTTCTTAAGTGGAAATGATAAATTATAGCACATTGTACTCATGCTGTACAGTGCAGTACCTTGATATATGTCTGTCTTGTAAAGAAACTAAACCAAGAGAACCCGTTCCTTACCTCACATCCTTAAACTTTTTGGGGTGACATTTAAAATCCATTTCAGCAATTTTCAAGTAAAACGTGAAATTATTAGTTATAGTCATTTGCTGTGCTGTGTGTCCCCTGAACTCGAGCCCATGTGTGACTGAAACTTTCTTTCCTGTCATTACATACGTGTCCCCAGGCCTCACTCCTGCTCCCCCAGCCCCTCCCCCAACAGTCTACTCTGTTCCCAGCTGCTTTTCTTGTGCTTCGTTTTCTCCTCCTGGCTCTCTTTACCTTACCCACTGCCTGCCAAATCCATCTGTGACGTTTCAAACGAGCAGCTTTCCTTTTAAAAGCCAAATAGCATTCTGCCGTGTGTATCTGAGTGATTGTTCCATCTCTTACTCATTTAACACACACCTCACATATTTTTAATATTCTGCTATTTAAACAATGATCACTCAACTTGGGTGTGCCGCTGTTTATCTGATTCTCTGACTCAGTGTTCTTTTGTACACACGCAGTTCAAAATTCTGGAAACAGTAGCACTATTTTTACTACTATTTTAATTTTTGGCTGAATCTCCATAATTTATTCTATAGTGCTATGTTAATTTAGACCCCCACCCTTCATATGTGAGTTACATTTTCACTATATCCTTGCCTACACTTTTTCTCTCTCTCTCTCTCTCTCTCTCTCTCTCTCTCTCTCTCTCTCTCTCTCTCTCTGTGTGTGTTTGTGTATGCCTGTGTGCATATGTGCTTGCCTGTGTGTGTCTTCAATCCCTCTCCACCTTATATACTGAGGCAGGACCTCTCAATTGGACCCAGAATTGCCAATTTGCTAGTCCAACTAGCTACTTTTCTCAGGGGATCTGTGGTTCCACCTCCCACAAACTCAGATTACAAGCCATACCCATTGGTGTTTGCTTGGGGGCTAGTGACCTCATTCCTGCAAGGGAAGTACTTGATCTGCTGAGTCATGTCCCAGAACCCTCTTCTGTCTTTCTGATTAAAGTCATTCTTCCCATTGAGAGACAAACCGCCCTTTGAAATATAATAAAAATATAGATAGGCACCGATAAATAGGCTAGAAGACAGAACAGAAGGTAGGTATATTGAAAACGCATTAAGATTCATACTGTTTTCTCCTGGAGATATTTATCAGAGACAGACTCCGTTTATCCCTGACCACATCTATTTTACATACATACATATATACTCATATGTAACATATATTTTAAGTCAAATAAACAAATAAATATAGTTGCAAATTCTCTTCTGAAGGAAGAGATTCCAAGTAGAGCTCTCTCAGGTAGTTCTACTCCTGTGGAATTTCACAAGTTAGAATATTTGCTTAGTTTTCCTCTCTGTCATAGTTATTTAATGATGGACAGTTTGTGCCTGCCTGTCCCCTTTTGTCTTTTAGTGAATAGCAGCACTAGCATGTAGCCATTTCATAATTATGACCTTTTTTTTTTTTTTTTTAATAGAAAATGATGAAGTGAGTCTCAAACAAGTTTTGGAGAATTTAGCCACACAGAAACCAGATCCTATACTGGAAGGTGGGTCAGCTGACATCTGATTCAAATATTTGTCCTTAAGAAACTACTTGAAGTAGCATTATAAAGTATAGCTTATCTACAGAATTATGTGTTTATATTTAAATTGCACGATTCAGTGAAGTGTTGGCCTGTGCATACCCTTGTCACTCTCTTGTCACAACCAAGATGATAAACACACCTCACCCCCAGACTTTCGCCTTGATAATATCACATGCCTTCTCTACCTTCTTCCTATCCGTTACCCCTAGTCATCCACTGGGTTTTGGGTCACCAAAGATTTATGTTCCTATCTGAATCCTTTTCGATGATCCGCTTTGTAGAGCGCAATGCGTTTGAGGGTTTACCAATGCCTGCCTTGCTTCAGTGGCTCATTCTTTATAACTGAGTACGATCCCATTTTATAGCTGTAGCTCTCTTTATCTGTTGACTTGGTGGCGCAGATTGTGATGCCCTAAAAACTGCCGCAAACATTCACATACGGGGCGCTGGGTAGGCGTGCGTTTACTTCTGGCTAATTACCGCGAGATGGGTAACGGAGTCACATTATGAGGTCTGTCTTCAAGTTTCTAAGAAACTGTTGACCTGTTTTATGAAGGAGCTAAAACAGCGCTTTACATCCATTTGCATCCGTCAGCAGTGGAAGTATTTGGGCCTTTTAGTGCCTATATGGTTTTGCTAACTGCACTGAAGTAATGTAATCATTATCACACGTGTGAGTAATGTGCCACTGCGGCTTCTCTTGGCATAGTCCTGGTGACTAATGATGTTCCATGTTTTTTCGTTTTCTTATTTTCTTTTTGTATTTCTTGGGCTTATGTTTTTTTCCCGCTCATTTTTAGTTGGGTTATCTTTATTATTTCTTTGTATATTGTGGACTTAAGTCCTTTATCAGATATATGCTTAGCAAACATTTTCTCCAAGTCTTTTGCTTGTCTCTATTTTCTAAAAAGTGTCTTTAGATTTGTGTGCCTCCCCTTGAGAAGCTAAGTAGCAAGGGAGCTCAAGGGGGGATGCATGAATGACTTATTTTCTTCCAGCCATTCGCTTGCAAATCCCATACGTTTAAACAGCTAAGTGACATTCCATTTTGTAAACGCACCATATTTTTCTTTTTCCATTCTTGGTTAAGGGTCATCTCAGCTGTTTCTAGTTTCTGGTTCAGAGACTGAACTGACAACCAGGAAATCTGTCTGCATGGGACTCACACAGGCCCTCTGCATGTACATTATAGCTGTGTAGCTTGGTTTTCTTGTGGGAATCCTAACAGTGGGAGCAGGGGCTGTCTCTCTTTGGCCTGATTTTGGTATCATTTTCCTGTTGGGTTGCCTCCTCCAGCCTTAGGGGAGGTACCTAGTCTTACCGAAACTTGATATGCCATGTTTGGTGAATTTTCATGGAAGGCCTTCCCTTTTCTGGAGAGAAAGGGAGGAGGAGTGGATGGGAGCAGGGACAGAGGGGAGGAAGGAAAAACAGGGCGCAGGGGAGAGGAGGGAGGGGAAACCATAGTTGGGATGTAAAGAAAAAGCATCTTTAGAAGTTCATTAATCTTTTAATAAATCTCCTTAATCTCTCTTTAAAAATGGATTATGCTTTTGGCATCACATGTAAGAAGTCTTTGCCTTGCCAAGTTCTTAGAGGCCTTACTGTGTCTTTCCTTTCCCTCTTGTCTCCCTCCCTCACACCACCCCCCTTCCTCTTTCCTCTACCCCTCTTCACTGTCAGGTCTTGTTTTAGAGCCTGGCTGGCTTCAGACACTTGATGTTCTTGCCACAGTTTCTTATGCACACGTGACCTTGATGCCTAGAAGCTGGGTGTTTTCCAAATGTTTTGTAGTTTTACATTTATAACACGGGGTCCATTTTGAGTTCTTTTTGTTTGTTTTCAAACACTGGAATTCTTTCAATTTTTAAATGACATGCCCAATTCTTATCATTAAATTGTTCATTTTGAAACTTACTCTTATCCTTTTTCCAGGCTGGTCTCCAACTCTTGAGTTAAGTTGTCCTCCTTCTTAAGACTTGATTTCCATTTCAGATTGAGATAAAAACAACTGGCTATCTCAGGGAAATACACAGGATAAAGTAATCTGGGATGGATTTGATTAGTTTTGGAGCCATGGAGACAATGTTGTGATATTTTATTTGGCAAGCAGCCTGAATTATTGGTGTATTACTATTGTTCATCACAGAGAACATGAAAACATTCACAAAGAAAGAACACAAAGTGATTGAGAATCTCCATTTGCTTTCAGACATAGAAAATGCCCTTAATGCTGTCAAGTTGATGACCTCTGACAAAGTTAAAGCCACCAACTTAACAGAGTCCCTTCAAGACCTCAATATTCATTTAAAACCAGAAGATCAGCAGCTGTTAGAGGAAATCCTCGATGTTGATGGTAAGTATAACCATTGTCAGCCAGTTTGCCTTAACAACGTAGCCCTACTGACACCAGTCACCAAGTTTAGGATAATACACTTGTTTGTTTGAGCTTTTGAGTCAGTCTTTCTTTATATAGAACTGGAATTGTGTATCCCAGGCTATCTTGAACTCTTGTTCCTGCTGCTTCAGCCTCTTGAATCCTGGGATAACAGGTGCACAGTACCCCTCTGGCTGACAGACCATCTTAAATATGTTTAGTAAGCATTTCCGAAAACTGTCCTTTAAGGTCTCATGTGTTGATTCCACTGGGTTAAGTCATATTTGTTGTGAACATCTGCTGAGTATCAAGGAAGGAGAAGTGATCTAAGAAGGTTGGGGTGACTGGGGACTCTCAGAGAAAGAGTAAGAGAGGGGTTTCTATCCTGGCTGAGATATTTAGGGCAAGAGGTTTAGTGAGAATATTTGAAGCTTCCAGACAAATGTATATAACATTGAAGCTATTGTGTGAGATTTTTTCATTAATTATTTAAGATAGAAAGCAACTATCTGGGACAGTGAAGGGGGCTGGGGTATGAGGAGAGCCAGAAGGGTGGTAGGAGCAGGGTAGATGTAAGTGAAGTGCATCATACATTAATACATGCATGACACGAAACCGCATGTCAGTTCGTGTGCTGAATATATAGCAATAGCAAATAAAATAAAAAGAATTAAGGCACAATAAAGTAAAAAGAAAAGGCATGCAAAATAAAGTCAATACCTAAGACAAGCTGTGAACATTGATTCATTGGTCATAACAACTGAGAGGCTACAACGGCCTAACATCAGGGATGCATTGTCACCTAGGCAACTAGAACCACTTCAAGTTGCATAGTGTGACAAACCTGATCATTAGTGGTTATGCAATGTGTAACATATGCAAATAAATAAGAATAATTACATCTAGAAAATGTTTATTGAGATAAGATATGAAAAACAAAAAGGCCGTAACTAGAAATGTAACTCGGTGGATAGAGAGGTTGCTCTGCATGCTGGAAGCCCTGAGCTTGACCCACTAGTGTATAAGCTCCATGTGGCGGAATATCCCTGATCCCCAGCACTCGGTGGGTAGAGGCGGAAGGATCAGGAATTCAGGGTCTTTTTCAGGTATATAACATGAAGCTTGCTATAGGAGAAAAAGTGAACAGTGGGAACCAAATCTACACATGGTTTGATGGTGTAGTCAGAAGGGACTTGTGAGAAGAGCTGATTTTGACGTTGAATTTGAAATGTGAGTGGGAATTAGACAAAACTCAGAGACACAGGGGTGGGGGCTCAAAGGAGTTAGGAAAGAATAGTCAGTGTGTGCAAAATATAGAAGTTAAGAGGTTTTAGGGGACTCCAAATAGTCTGGAATATCTGATTTCTTTTCATGTGTGAGATACAGGAGATCATCAGGTTTTGGCACAAAGGGGAAACATTTATGTCAGGAGATATTTGTGGTCAAAGAGTGGAAAGTGTGCAATAGCCACTAGTTCAGGCTAGTAACAGAATCTCAGAGGTCAACTACACATAATACATGGTTGCAGGACAAAGATGGGTAAAGATAATGGGTAGAGTGAACATAAGGCCGGGGACGGAGCGCTAGGCTGTACTCTGAGTGAAGCAGCAGCAGCAAGAAAGGGTATTTATAAGAGCCTTAAGAATTAACCAGAAAGACGGGGAAGAAATCAAGAGGAAGCTGTATTAACAAGTAAAACAAAACAGTGTAACCCAGGAACATATTAAATTAAATAAAATAGGAAAACACTCCTTAGCTTGGTGATAAGCTGTTGTGTAAAATTTTAAAGAGCTCGCCTTGGGAGCTCTCACCGTGCTCCCTGCTAGGCTCCTAGATCAACGACAGCCGGTCTCAGCTCCACCAATGTCCAGTTGTCCATCTTTCCCAGGAGCTGTGAATGCTCCCCCAACCCCTTAGAGCTAGCTTCACTAAGCCTCCAACAACTGCCCCAGCTGCCCTCTTTCTCCTCCTGCCCACCTTAGCCCCGCAGATGGAAAACATTAGACAGTTTTATTATTTTAAAACTAGCCAGATAACTCAGTGGCTGGGTGAAGAATTCCTACCCTAATCTTTTCACCTAGCTCCCTCCGGTCTCCTTGGCCCCTCTCGTGACGGAAGCTACAAACTCTATTTGCCCCAAGACCTACATGACTGTAGTTTCCTCTTCATTCTGAAGCCTGGGTGGACTTCCTTTTCTCTGCATTCCTTCTCATCCTCCTGGGACCCGGAAGTCCCACCTTTCCCCTTCGCCCAGCAAGTGGCTTCCTCTTCCTTTATTGACCCAATCAAGACCCTCTACGATAAGTAGTTAACTTATTATGAACAGGTTTTGTGGCAATTGATCAAAGCTAGTCACCAGTAGTTGAAGCTGCAAATGAATATATGAACGAAACTTTCCAGAAACGAGGCTGTGATAGAAACGGAAGCGATAGAGTTAGGGGTGAATTTGGGATAAAGGGAAGGGTTTGTAAGGGGATAAGGGGAAAGTAAACAGATGAACTGGTTTTGTCACAGGATTTGGGTAGATACACAGTATCTGTCAGGACAAAAGTCCATGGTGCAGAAAGCTATGACATGCTTTAAGGGGGCGATAAGCAAGCTGAGGTAGCATGTTGTGGGTATCCATTGCGTTTCTTGACTATAATTGAATCTTTGTACTGCTTTTCTCCATAGAAAATGGAGACGTTTCCCAGAGGGCTGCTCTTTTAGCACTGAAGAGCAATAAGCGTTTGAAGGATTTTAGAGGTGAGGATAGTTGAGAAGCTTTGTTCATTTATAATTTCGGGAAAGAGCCATAATTGTGGGAACTGATGGTATATTTACATGCATAGGTAGCTTCAAAGGAGGGTGCATGTGGAGAACCAGAGCTCAGTGTTGGGTGTTTTTCTCAACCTGTGCTATTGGAGTCCTATCTCAAATTACTTTGCCCATTTCGATGTTCTGAGGCATTTCCTGTTTTATCGTAGTTTACTTGTTACTCATTACTTAGTTTTTAAGCTTTAATGTATATTTTTCATTCATTCATTCTGAGTTGATTTTTGAACATACCCAGAGATAGACTTCTAGTTTCATTCTTATGCACTAATTTTTTTGAGCAATATACTTTTCCAAGCACTCACTGAGGAGATCCTGTCTACTTAAGCATATCTTTAGCACCTTTGCTGAGGATAATTCATATTTTCTTGACTGTTCTCAGACAGGCTACTTACAGTAAAACACACAAACGAACAACTAGCTTTGTAGGGCATAGCATATGGTTTGTATATTCCATAGGAATGTTTTTACATTTGTTTCCCTTATTTGACACTAATACGTCTTGAGTTTATTAATGCATACTATTATTTGTACCAATTATTACTATATTAGTCCCCTATTAAAGTATTTGTTTTTAAATAGAAAGGAGATAGGGCTGTGGGGAGAAAATTCCTCTTTACATTAACATTAGTTTCCAGTTATTAATCAGTGTTTAATTTCTTCTATGAGTTTGTCTTACATTTGAGGTTCCAGTTTCATGCGTATTAAGTGAGGGTCAATATTTAACACATTTAGGGCAGGTGAGTACTGAATGCAAATGGAACTGACCTATCGTGTCTTTAATTGAAAAAAAGATGAAGCAGTCTATATAAACTTTTAAATTCCATTAAGATTTGTTATTTAGAATTTAATTATATCTAAACTGAATTGTTTTGATAGAGGTTAATGAAATTGCAAAGGCTCTAGACAAAGTCACGAGTGAAAAAATCGGAATTGATGATTTGAAACATATTTCCAAAGGCCTGGGACTTGATGTTCCAGATAAGGAATTACAGGATTTGGATGCAAAGGTTTCTAGAGACGGTACGTATTTCCTTCTCAGAGTCATTTATTTATTTATGTATTTATTTATATATTTTTATTTATTATTTATATTTTGATTTCTCAAGACACGGTTTCTTTGTGTACCCTTGGCTCTCTTGGAGTTAGCTCTGTAGACAAAGATGGCTTCAAAGAGGTCTGCCTGCCTTTGCCTCTCAAGTGTTGAGACTAAAGGCATTGGCCACCACCGCCTGGCCACCACCGCCTGGCCACCACCACCTGGCCAGAGTCATTTATTAAAATTACACACATAACTAACTATTCAGCCTCAGCCATAAACCCGCAGAGCTTGGCGGTTCTGAATCAATTTCAGTGAGTTCGGCCACAGTAGATTTCCCCTTTTGGCTGGACGAACTTTTTATTCCTGTGTTACCCTCATTCTGAGCATTCTAGGGAAATACAACCGTTCATCCCTTCTCTTCCCATCTCTTTACCTTTTGAGACTTAGATAACAGGTTTCCACCGGTCAGAAGCAGTGAAGCTGTACCAATCCCATGAAATAAATCCAATGTGATTTCCCCAGAATCCTCAAAGAGTTAGGTTGTGATTATCAACTCCTGCCATTGGAATGTTTACATTGCCCGGAGGACCTTGGGGTGCTGTTTTCTCCCTAGGTTCCAAGTATATGGTTGATAAAACGCAAGAGACTGAACATGTGCGTGTGTGTGTGTGTGTGTGTGTGTGTGTGTGTGTGTGTGTGTGTGTGTGCGTGCATGTGTATGCTTTAAATGTAGTCTTCTTTAGCTACCGTGGTTGATTTTCATTTTCAGCACTCATTTTCCGGTGGGTGAGTGATCCCCATGAGAATATAAACATTACGAAGCACTCGTAAGGCTAAAAGACCAGAGAGTAGGGCACCAGGGCATAAGCATTCCAAACAATGGCTGGAGTTGGTGTAGGTTGTAAAACATTCATTGGCTTCACCGCAGAGAAGACTTAAGAGTAGGCCTAACGCCGCGCCATTCTGGGCTGTGTCTCCCAGAACCAGACTTAGAACCACACCCGAATGGCTTTGGTTTGGGAAGGTGAGCAAGCACGTGTAACTTTTAACCGAAAGCCACCCGTTCTTCCATTTCATTTCAGAGGAGGGAAATGTGGATTTGAAAGATTGGCTGATGAAGCTGAAAGAAGCACAGTTCAGAAAAAGTTCAAGTAAGTGGGAATTCTTTAAAAGACAGTTTGAGAAGAACAAGTTTGTTTTCATTACTTCTCTGTGCAGTTTCCCAGTGTTATAAAGCAGCCCACACTTCTACAGCAAATGTACTCTGCCTGAAGGGTCAACAGGGACCCAGTCACGGACTGCTTCTGATTTATTTTTCTGGAATACCCGTCACTAAAACAAACAAACAAACAAAAAACCAAAACTAATGAAAGTGAATAAGTAAACTAAATTAAGAAAAAAAACCCCACATTTGGCTTCTACCAAAGCCAAACCAAACCAAACCAAGCCAAACCAAACCAAACCAAGCCAAACCAAACCAAACCAAGCCAAACCAAACCAAACCAAACCAAACCAAACAAGGACAACAACAAAACCCAAAACCCAAGAAAAACAAACAAACAAAAAACACCAAAAACCCAACGAATGCCCCAAATCCATCTGGAGGATTCATTTTATGTCCAAGTTATGATACAAAAATGAACGACATTAGTTGGAACTCAGCCATTTTACTGAACCCCTGAGGGAATAAAGCTATTGCTCCTGCATGAAATTCACTGGTGAAGCATATAGGAACACACAGGGAAACACTGAAACTTACAGAACTGCCCAAGGCTTCTTCATCCGCTATTGCCATCATGGGACACTGAGTGTAATTTGGCTGTAATGTATTTTGGTAACTGCTATCTCCGTTTTTAAGAGACATCTTTGAACTTTTAAATGTACAGATTTTAAACGAATTGAAACAAGGTTATAAGTCTACAACTATTTTGGATTCTCTGGGTCTACTTGGAGAAGCTCATTTCTTGAGATGAGTTGAAGTAGTTTAATTATTCCCATAGTCTTTACAAACTTGAAGCAGAATTACATTCAAGGTTCAATTTGGATAGCAACAAAAGTAAATTGTTCTTCAGATTCAGTATTTGGAATGCTTTCAAAGTTCACATAGACAAACTATTTTGTTTTGTTTTGTTTGAGACATGGTTTTTCTGTATAGCCTTGGCTGTCCTGAAACTCACACTGTAGACCAGGCTAGCCTCGAACTCAGAGATCAGCCTGTCTCTGACTCCCAAGTACTGGGACTAAAGGCATTCACCATCACTGCCTTTTTTGATATTTTAATAGACAGAAATATTTTATCCTTGATCCTTTAGAATGGGGTCAATAAGATTTTATAAGTACACCGTTGATAAACTTCTTACAGAGTTATAAAATGGTTACAGACCTTAAGGGTTTTTTTCCCTTTGTATCTGAAAATATCTTATGCACATGATTTCTGAAGTAAATATTGCATTTTATTGACATATTAATGTCATCTTGCTATTACTTGTGTGACATTTTTGTGCATTGGCATATACAGGTAATTCACTGTAGGGAAATTAAATACTAGAGAGTAGTCAAACTATGACTAGTTTTTCCAGTTTGAAAAGTATTAAATTGCATTATTTACTTTTATGTGTATGTATGTATGTATGTATGTATGTATGTATGTATGTATGTATGTACACTGTGTATGTTTGAAGGTCAGAGAACAACTTTTGGGAGTCAGTTCTCTCCTTCCACCATGAGGTTCCGGGGGATTGACTTCAGGTAGTCAGTGAGTTTACCCGCTGTGCCCTCTTGCTGGCTACCAGTTTTCTAAGTTTTAGCATGTGGATGACCAGAATACCTGAAGGAGTATAAGCAGAGAGTCTAAGGTTACTCTTTACATAATATTATTTTTCAAACTTCATTTAAATTTTTATTTGATTTTTTTTTCAAAAAATTGACACGTGAAACAATACACTTCATTAATGGAATTTTCACAAATAATGAGTTTTTATTGCTCCTTCTTCACTCTCCTGTCCGTTTTCCTGTACTGCCCTTTTGGTGACATCCCTTTCTTCTCCACCGTCTCCTTCCCTGTGTTCATGACACAAGTATTCTATTACTCTTCCCCTTCTTCCCACTCCTCTCTTTAAACTCCTCTCATGGTCCCCTTTCTTCTTTCATGACTCATATACCAACGTGCCAAATGTGTGAGTGTGTGTACACATGTTTATAAATCACTAACTCTCAATTTAAATATCCACAAAGACGTTGTTTTGTACATTTTTGTCCATAAAATCATAGTCTTTCCAAAGCTCTTTTCCTTTCATCGTAAGTCAAGGAAAATTTGATAGTGTCCTTGGTATTTGGGGGGTGGTTTAAATTAGTTGCTGTTACGTGCCAAGCACCTCTCACAGCTGAGTAAATTCTGACTGCAATAAGCACTAGATGTGTTTGTTGTTATGCAGGATATTTCAAGTGTTTTTCAATGTTCCTACATCATGTTTTTTCCCCACGTAGGAATACAAGCTGCCTTGAAAGCTCTGGCTTCCATTAGGAAAAACAAGATCAATTCTGGTGATCTAGTCTCCATTTTGAAAAATATTGGGGTTGCATTACCCAAACATATAATTGAGGCAGCGCTAAAGAACATGTCCCTCAGTGGTGAGTATCTAATGTTTCTAATTACCTTTGCCTCAGTCACATGAGTCTTCTAGAACTTTCTGAGTCTGTGGAGGTGCATTTGCTTCATGGGTTATCCTAGGTTTTCTTTGACCTACAACCTAATGAGATTCTGGACACTGTTATCCAGGGTCTAATTCTAGTCTCAGCAGTGCCTTGCAAAGGAGGATATGCAGCAGTAGTGTGTGTGTGTCCGTGTGTGCATGTGTTCATGTGTGTGTATGTGCGTGTGTGCATGTGTTCATGTGTGTATGTGTGCATGTGTTCATGTGTGCATGTGTTCATGTGTGTGCATGTGCATGTGTTCATGTGTTCATGTGTGCATGTGTGTGCATGTGCATGTGTTCATGTGTTCATGTGTGCATGTGTGTGCATGTGCATGTGTGCATGTGTGTGCATGTGCATGTGTTCATGTGCGTATGTGTGTGCATGTGTTCATGTGTGTATGTGTGCATGTATGTGTTCATGTGTGTATGTGTGCATATGTGCATGTGTTCGTGTGTGCACGTGTTCATGTGTGTATGTGTGCATGTGTGTGTCTGAATGATACTATGAACCTGCCTGACTTGTTCTATAAAGTGCTTTCCAATAGAGCAGTTACTATCGTTGCTTGGATACATTATCTTATCCCTGACTTCCCCCATGTTCTCCGACATTTTCCCTTTCAGAGGATGGGAAACTGGACATAGAAGAGGTTCTGAACCATTTGACCAAGGCGCAGCTCGCATCTATCCCTGAAAGTAAGTCTTTCGTTGTTGTTGAATGGAGATAGAAATGAGATGTTGTAAGTCCCCTTTCAGATGGTTGTGAGCTCAGTTTAGACTGTGATCAATTTCTCATGCCTTTGTGCTATACATTTTTAATCTTTAGCACAACTGGAAAAGACCACAGTAGCAGGGAAATGTTAGTTAGCTTCTTTCTAGCCTAGACACCAGAGTCTCGATGCCTATGTTACCTCAAGGGCGTTATTTAAAAAGAATGAGCCAGCACCTAGAATTAGTTTCCTTGGTTGTAATCCAAGTCCACTTATGAGACAGAGTAGCACATAGTAAATCGTTAGTTCTTAACACTAACGTCCAGTCCTTCCCTAATAAATAAGAGAAAACTTTTGTCGTTGATATTAAGAGAATTCTTTTGTTTAGATTTTGCTATTTAAACTTTGATTTCTTGTTATTTCTGTGTATGAGCCCCTTTCTCTTCCCGCCCTCCCCCCCCGTTTTTCCTGGTAACTCCTCAGCCTGGTAAAATTTCGACAGTACTATACAGTGTGCTAAGTATTTTATTTTATTTTTTTGGTGTTTGTGTTGTTTCAACCTTCTGGGTTTTCTGACGTGCTCTTGTTTCCCATGTCTGCAGTACTGAAAAGATCAGTGGCTGAATAATTCTGACATCAGGCTGAGATTATATCCCCCGCCCATCACGTCATAGCGGTGTACAGTCTAGCCATTGCTTTGGGCAGACATAACTGTATAAAGCTGGCAAACCAAAAATCATGGTGGATAGAATTTTTTTTGTATCGATGCCTCCTTTGGGGGATTTCTTAGTAATATACTCCGTCCATCTATTTTATTTTGTATTTGTGTGGGTGTGCGAGTGTGTGTGTGTGTGTGTGTGTGTGTGTGTGTGTGTGTGTGTGTGCACGTGCGTGCATACCTACAGGCATCTGTGAGGCTGGAAGGGTAGTCAAATCCCTTGGAGCTGGAGTTTTAAGTGGTTTGGTGCTACCTGACGCGGGTGCTAGAAACTGAACTTTGGTCTTCTGCAAGAGCAGAGAGGTCTCTTCATCACTCAGTCAAATCTCCTAAATTAATTAATTTAGTAAATATAATTAGTAGTAAATAAAAAATATGTCCTGAAACTCAACAGAGAAAACTTGTCTTTTCTTTGTTCGGATAATGAATAGCTTGAGGTATAATTTATGCCTTAGCCACTAGCAGCTGCAGCTCGAAACTTAATGTGTAGCTACTTTTTATTTAGTTTTTCTGGAGCTGAGGACCGAACCCAGGGCCTAGCAAGCGCTCTACCACTGAGCTAAATGCCCAGCCCTGTAACTACTTTTTAAAAATGTATCTATTTAATTTTTTTATTTACTATTTTATGCTAGATTTTATTTCTATTTCTACATTAAGTGAACTGAGTTTTCAGTGAATGATTGTTCAAATTACTATAGCCAATGGATGTTGCTATGTTGTATTTTCACACACATTCTTGGGATATTTTCCTTTTCTAAAATTTGCCTGTTGATTCAGGGACTCTTTGGAAGTGTGTCCCTTGCTTCCCTGATTTTAAGTTTCAATTTATTGTTATTTTTAATTCCATCATAGTCAGAGAATGTATGATACATAAATAATTTCAACATGTTTATTGAAATAGCCAATTTGCTTTATGGTGCAAGAAATGCACGAAGCTAGGCCTTCCCGTTGTCGACGGTCCCTTTGTTCCTACATTTAGGTGATGCCCTTATGTTTCATCCTTGCGCATGCTCTTTGCCCTTTATCGATATTGAGAAAATCGGGAAGAGTCTTTGAGACTCTTTTAGACTGTGTTCAGTCTTGACGATGTAGACTTGAATATAATTTTACAGTGGTGATGGCCAGATGTTAATTTCTAACCCCATCATTCATTTTACCATTGCTAAATGAAATACTAATGAAAGACATTTTCTTTTTCTTCAAGCTCATTTTTTATACTGTCAGTTTAATGTAAGGAAAATTTTCTTCTTCATTTATTCATTTATTTTATTCTATTTATTCTTCCTAGTATGAACTCATAGAGTCTTTACAATGGAGCACACACACACACACACACACACACACACACACACACACAGGCACACACATATACTTTGCTCATTCTTATTTTAATTCTTGATCTCTCTTTCTCTCTCTCAGAGAGAGGGGGCACACCTGTAGAAGTCAGAGCACAATTTGTGGGAGTTGATTCTCTCCTTTTACTGTGGGCACTGAGGTTCCAACTTGGGTCATCAGGCACCTTCACTAGCTGAACGATCTCATTCCTCCGTTCCATTTTATACAGAATGCCTTTTGCATTTCTTTTTTAAAAAATGTTTTTTTTTTTCTGCTGTTGCTGTTGTTTTAAGGCAGGATTTCTCTGTGCAGTCTGGACTGTCCTGGAACTCACTCTGTAGATGAGGCTGGTCTTAAACTCAGAGAACTTCCTGTCTGTGCCTTCCAGGTTTTTAACTGAAATAGAATTACATCACCTCTTCACTTCCTGCCTTCCTGCTCCTCCTAGTTACCCCTCCCCCAGACCCTCTCCTGCCCTCTACTCACTGGCTGGTTTCCTCTTTTTCTTTTATTACATTTATTAAATGTGTGTGTGTGTGTGTGTGTGTGTGTGTGTGTGTGTGTGTGTGTGTGTGTTGTGTTTGTAAATCCTTTTTGGTTGTTTGAGTGTATATGATTTCAAGGTTGACAACTTTCATCGGCCAATTAGTTAGGGAGTTCATCCCTGGAAGAGGTCAATTCTTCCAACAGTCAAAAGTTACCTGCGGTTCTATGTCTAGAGGGGCGAGTCTGTGAGATTTTTACCTCCTCCACATTCACATGTTCATTGATATTACATTGATCTTCCATGTTCGAAATACATTGTTAGAGACACAATGAGTAAGCTCTAAAGAGGATTCTGAGTTAATAAGTGTGTGCATTAGAACACTCATTCAGTTTGGTGCCTGGGTAAAAAGTGAATTGGAAAATAGACTGGAGGAATCTTCAGATGGAGTCAGGGATATAAGAGGAATTAGTCTCTTTCTTTGTGCCTCCATGAACCTTTTTCCTGAGGGAATTGGAGACTAGGGAAACAATGTTTTACTCAAGTAGCAGCCAGCGTACTGTTGGATAAATGGCCTGTTTGCCCTGGGCATTTGACTCTCCTCTCCCCTAATTTGTTCCCTTCATGGTGTCAGAACAGGGGCTTGGTTTCCTTGCACAGGATTCTGGGGCAGTGGACAGTCCTGACACCTTTCTCAGTGTATCTTTGTTACACTCTTCTTCCCGTGGTTTCTCCAAAAAAAAAAAAAGTATATATTGTGGTACCTTTTCGGGCTCCTAATGGACTAGTGATCAAAGGCTGCATTTTTTTTAGTGTACAGACAGGTGAGATACTCAGAGTGGTAGCCCAGTAAAATTGACTACTTGGCATCTTTTTGTCAGATAATTAAAAATGCACAATGTCCCTATTTTCTTACCCTTGCTAAATAATGTTTTCTCTGTATGTTTTTTCCTTATATCTTCTCGGTAAGTTATGAGAGATACTGAGAAACCTGCATATTGATTTTTGGGGTATGTTTATGCATTAGAGAAACGCATTATCTCTAAGAAACAAAATCTTTTAAAAATATTATATTATATTTATTATTTTAAGTTATGTGTTTATGTCTCTGTATGGGTGATGCCATGTGAGTACAAGTGCCAGCAGAGGCCAGCGGTGTCGGATCTCCCTGGCCCTGGATGTTAGGAGGTTGTACGTCTCACCATGTGGGTGCTTGGGACTGAACTCAGGTCCCCTGTGAGAGCAGCACCTGCTCTTAATTGTTGAGTCATTTCTCCAGCCCAGCAAAACAAAACTAAAACTGAAACATTGCTAATGGTTTGTGGGAGGCTCCCTGCACTTCTATTCATTTGGAGCTGAGTAAAGTCATATTTTAAGTTTCTTTATGTATTTCAGTATTGCCATGATTTATGATTTTATTAAGGTTGATAGAACTATTTATATTTCTAATCTAATTTCTTATTTTATAAAGTGACAGAAATAATGAGATAAGATATAGAAAGGAATCTATAGATAAATAAAGAGTTTGTTAATTAATTAATTAATTAACTGCCTAATATCTAGGTAGTGTTGGATATTATATGCTATGGGTAAGAGATATGAATGAGTAAATTTAATTAAACCATTTTATTGGATTTATTAATTTTATTTTATGTATGAACATTTACTTGCATGCATGTATGGATACCACACATGTGACTGAAAGGTCTAAAGAGGCCATTGACTCCCCTCAAAACTGAAGTTGTAGATGGTTGTAAACCACTGTGTGGGAGTTGGGACTTGAACCTGGATCTTCTGTAAGAGCAAGTGTTTTTAACCATGAAGCCATCTTTCCAACTCCAAAATTGAAAATTTAAACAAATAGTAGTATCTGTGACAATATTCTTTTAGTATATTTAAAATAATATATGTGCTTTAGCAAAACATACAAACCACACAGTAATTTAAAATACCCACTTTATTTCTTGAATACTAGTTTAATGGTTGGCTTTACACATGTAAAATTTGTTGCTGCTGCTTGTTTATTAGACCTTTCATCTCTATTGTCTGCTCTATGTCTGATAAAATAGTGATGCTATGTTACTGGTTTTTAATTCTAAGAAAATGCAAAACACGATTATAAATAAATTGTAAACAAGTTAGGCTTATAGCACACAAGGAATCGCAGTAGGTCCCCCTACTCTAAAGACTCATTTACAGTAATGTTTGCAATCTAAAACATTGCTGTAGGCCTGGAGATGCAGCTCAGTTAGGAGAATACTGGCCTAGCATACAAACAGCCCCAAGTTTCATCCCCAGCACCATAACATGGGCTTAACAGTGCGTGTCTTCCATCCCACCATCCCATCTGTTCCAGGCAGAAAGACCAGAAGTTCAGGCTCCTGGCTCTGAAGTGAGTTCAAGGCCAGTGATGCTATGTTCTTGAGACAACATGGCATTTGTGATATTTTAGATCTTGGCAAAATAGGACCAAAAAAAAAGAGAGATGTTAACACAAAATACCTTGAGTGGTTGGTTCATTTAATAACTAAAGACTATAACTTTGGGACTTTAAGGCAAGATACTTCTAAGACTTAGTTGTTTCATATTATCACAATGAATCTGATAGTCATACAACCAAGGTATTACATTGAGTTAAAAGATTTCCTTTAATATTTTCACAATTCTGGGAGTTGAACTCAGGATGTTGCTCATATAAGCGAGTGCTCTGCCACAGAACTACATCTCCTGTCATTTAACTATGATTCATGTTGGAAAGCGTAACAGAGACCCAGGGATGGTTTTCTTCTATTTCACAGAGTATGTAGTACTTACATAAACATCCTACTTTTATGTGATTTCATTGTTTCCTTAATTCTATCGTGTTGTGTTTCCTTAGAAGAAATGATCGATGCCAGCAGTGTGGATGACGTTTTGAAAAACATGGACATAACACTCACAGACGAGGAGAAGGAGGCTCTCTTTGAGCACCTGCCAGCTCCTGGTGAGGCTCTAAAACACTCATAGTGGTTAATGTTATTGGGTTTATTTGTTCTGAGGTTTCCCGGTGGGAGTTTCTAATTCCAATATGAAGCATCTAAACTGGCTCCTTTTCAAAAGCAATCATTATACAATCACAAAAGTCTTGCTTCTTACTGCTTGATAGGGTGAGAGGTAGTCAACTCGGATGTGAGTAACTGGTTCATTCTGTTGTCAGGTTAATTCTTCCTAAAGCCCAACATTTAAAAGGTTACCCTGCTCTTCATAAGAACCAATAGTGATCAGCTTTGATCTTAAGGTCTTTGATCCATTTTGAACTAATGTCTGTGCTGTGGAACATTCTTCTACATGTGGACATCCAGTTTCTCTCACACCAGTCGCCACTGGATAAAGATGGTGTAGGCTTTTCAATGTATGTCTTTGGTACCATTGCTAGAATGGAATAGCTATGGCTGCTTGGGCTTTTCTTTTTTTCTGTTTGCCCAGGTGTCTGGATTTTTGCCAGTATCATGCTATTTTGGTTAAATATAGTTTGCGGTTAGTTTAAAGTCAGGAACTGAGGTACCCCCAGCATTGTTCTTTTTGCTCAGGATTATTTTTGACTATCCCGAGTCTTTTGGTTTACATACAAATTTTTTTTAATAGAAGAATCTGTTTTAAAGACTTATTTATTTATTTCATGTATGTGAGTACAGTGTAGCTGTCTTCACTACATACAAATTTTAAGATTGTTTTGTTTATTTCTGTGAAGAATGTCACTGGATTTTTTCATTGTGGTAACTTCAAGTCTGTAGAATGCTATTGTTTATATGGCCAATTTTACACAATTCTGTTACTCTGTCAGTATGGGAGGTCTTCCCATCTCTTACTATCTTCCACAGGTATCCTCTTCAGTGCCTTCTATAAAGCTCTTTAATATCTTTGGTTAAATTTTTGCCTACCTATTATTTTTCTTGATTATTAATTCAAAGGATTGAACAGCCCTGATAGAGTCTTTAAGGGGCTCTCAAGTTTCCCTCTAAAACAAGCCAGGCCTTCATCACCTGTATTGTTCTCACCATTATTCCTTAAGTTCCCACCCTCCTTTGAACATGATGTCTTTTCCAAAGTCCTTCCACAATCCTCCCCTAAGCAACACTGCCAGGTCAGTCACAGCGGTAAACCACTCTTGGGTAACAATCTCTGTCTCAGTTAGGGTTTCTATTGCTATGATTAAAACAGCAAAACAAAAAGTCACATAGTTGAGGAGTGGTTTATTTCTGCTTACAGCTTCCAGGTCACATTTCATGACCAAGGGAAGTAAGGGCAGGAAATCAAGGCAGAAACCTGAAGGCAGGCACTGAAGCAGGAACCATTGAGGAGTGCTCCTCTTCATGGCTTGGTTGGCCCGCTTTGTTATACAACTCAAGACTGCCTGCCCAGGGTTGGCACAGCCCACAGTGGGATGCACTAGGCTCCACCACACCAATCGCCAATCAGAAAATTGCTCAACAGATGTGCCTATAGACCAATCTGATATACACTTTCCTCAGCTGAAAAATCCTCCTTCCCAAATGACCCTAGCTTGTGTTAGGAGGACATGAAACTAGCAAATACGCTGTGTAATTTAGGTTTCCTTTCTGCACAGATAATTATCAGGGAAATATAGAAGCCAAAGGGTAGTTTATACTGTCATAACTTGTAACTTTGCAAATGAAAGTCATGCCATATACCCATAACTCACTTTCACAGAGCTCCAAATGTGAAAAACAGAAACAGACTACTGACTTTTCCCTCTCCACATATTCAGGACTCTACTTTTAACCGATCTCTGTGGAAAGCTCTTCTTCAGAGCTCTGAATTCTTCATGGCTCTGTAAACCCCCAAAGTTGTGTATTACATCTAAAGACTCGTTAAAAATTTAACATATTAGATTGCACATCTAAATGTGATGTTGTAGTCAGCGTCCTTATATCCAAACATTAAATAGGGTAGGTATGTGTATTGTTACTCTTCTTTACATCAGAACAATAGGTATGGAATCTGATTCTTTGACTGTCAAACATATTAAAATCAGTGGTTGTCATTTATTGAGGACATTCCATGTGCTAGGCATGGGCTGAAGCACTTTATTGTGCTGTTGGGTTCTCTGTTATAGAAGTGGGGAGACAGAGATGGAGAAATAAGTGAATTTATGTGAACTATATGAAAATATGTGAATTTACTTCATAGATGATGAAGGCATAGATATGGAAATGTTGATCCGGGTTGTGAAGATGCTCAAAGGTAAATACTTCACTACATGAGGCCACGTGACACCACGTGAGACTGGCGAGCACTGCACTCATTCCTTTTTAATTTTCTTTTATTTTGTTGACTGGATTCTCTTAAAGTGTGTGCTACTTACACAAACATGCATGTAACAAACTTTGATCAGAACCACCACCTATTTAGCCCTGTCCTGTCTTCTTTCCCCAATTATCTTTTATTCTCTACGAGTCCTCCTTTTCCTTTTATGTCCAGTTCCTATTTTTAAGTTTTATAAAGTCCACATATGAAACTATATTTTTTTTCTTTTTTTTTTTTTTTCGGAGCTGGGGACCGAACCCAGGGCCTTGCGCTTGCTAGGGAAGCGCCCTCCCACTGAGCTAAATCCCCAACCCTGAAACTATATTTTTGAGTACAGCTTATTTTGTTTAACATGATGATCTCTAGTTTTTATCCATTTTACTTTAAATGAAAATAATCTGTCTTCTTTATTGCTAATAAAACTTAATGGCTGCATAAACTCTGCTGTGCATATCAATGTCAACCACATTTCTCGCTGTATTAATTCACTGATGGACATTTGCTGGTTTTGTAACCTGGCTATTGTGAGTGGCTATAAAAAACATGGTACCTAATTATAGCTGACCTTAATACTTTTGGATATATGCTTAGAAATACAAAGCTGGATCATATGAAAACTTTTGTGTTTTTTTTTCCCCCTCAAAGAAACGCCATACTGAGCTCCATAGTGGTTAGAATAATTTCCATTCCCTCCCCATGGTATACAACTGTTCCTTTCCCTCTAGTTCCTTGACACACTTATTGTTTTAATACTTCTTTATAATAATCTAATCTTTATTAAATTGGTTATGTTTACTACTTATTGAGGTGATTGTAAACTAAGAGGCAGAGGCTTGGAGAGATGTCTCAAAGGTTACAAGCATCAGCTGGCCTTCCAGAGACTCAAATTTGGTTCTTAACACCTTCAGGCGGCTCACAAAAGTTTGTAATTCCAGTCCCAGAAGGTCTGATGACCTCTTCTGGGTTTTGTGGGCACTGATACATGTGAGGCCCAGTCATACATGAAGCAAAATACACATATGCATTAAAAATCCTTAAAAAAAATAAATGACAGAGAGACAGCTCAGCGATTAAGAGCATTGACTGTGTTTCCAGAGGTCCTGAGATCAATTCCCAGCAACCATTTGGTGGCTCACCACCATCTGTAATGGAACCTAACGCCCTCTTCTGGTGTGTCTGAAGAGAGCAACAGTGTACTCACATAAATAAATCTTGAAAAAATAAATGGCAAACAAAAGTTAAAAATGAAAAGAAACCATCTCCTTTTGTGCCTTCCTCATGTAACTCTCACAGAAAACTGCTTTTAAAAGTACCTAGTCTTAGTTCTTTCATAATCAATTACATAGATTTAAATAATATACCACAGTGCTATTTATATTTATAGTGGTAACTGCCAAGCCTCTTGATGTCTGACTTTTATATTCCTAAGAATTATTAAAGCTCCTAAAGAGGTTTTGTTCATATAGGCTTTACCTATTAAAATGTACTAAGTTAGAATTAGAAAAAATTAAAATATTTACATGATAATTTGTTAAAAATAACAATACCAAAACAATTACATTTGTATATAAATTGCATGCTTTTTATAAAAGTTTTTTCTTAAAATTTAGTGAGTACAGTGTTCTGCAGTTTTGTCAGTACCTTATTGAATTATCATATCTTCTTGAATTTGACAGGGTAGCATATATTTCAACAAAATATATGACAAAAATATGTGACCTGGCTGGTGGTAGGAATGTAAATTAGTTCAGTCACTGTAGAAAGGTATGGAAATATGGAAAAAAGTTAGCAATATGACTTCCATGTGATCCATGACTGAGTTCATAAACAAAAGAAAGCTCAGCATAAGGATGCCTGTGTACCATGTGTATTGGGGCACTAACCATAGTCACCAAATTATGGAATTAGTCATCAGTAGGTGAGCAAATAAAATGTGGTATTTTTTCATATTAACGCTTTATTAAGCCATAAAATGAAACAAATTGTGTTGTTTTCAGGAAAATGGATGGAATTTGAGGTCATCATGTGAGTTACATAAGCCAGTTCCAAAGTCAGGGATCATATATCTTTTCTGACACAGACACTGGGTTCCAGAGGGATGGGGTGGAAAGCCATTTAAATTTTGTCTAGGGGACTTGGGAAAGAGAATGACAAGAGCACACGTCATCATTGCCATACATTAGGTTACTTTTGAGAATATTTTTATAGGAATAAAAATAATCCCATTTTATGTGTTCATCTTAGTTTAGCATAAATCTATTTTTTTAAGATTATAAAAGACAGAGGCTAACTGACTAGATACATAAGCAGGACAGGATCCAGCATTTTGCTGCATACAGAAAACACACTTCGGGGACAAAGACAGATACTACCTCAGAGTAAAAGGCTGGGAAAAAATTTCCAAGCAAATGACCCCAAGAAACAAGCTGGAGTAGCCATTCTAATATCAAATAAAATCAACTTTCAACCAAAAGTTATCAAGAAAGATAAGGAAGAACACTTCATACTCATCAATGGAAAAATCTACCAAGAAACTCTCAGTTCTGAACATCTATGCTCCAAATGCAAGGGCACCCACATTCATAAAAGAAACTTTACTAAAACTCAAAGCACACATTGTACCTCACACAATAATAGTGGGATACAACACCCCACTCTCAACAATGGACAGATCATGGAAACAGAAACTAAACAGAGACACAGTGAAACTACAGAAGTTAAGAACCAAATGGAGTTAACAGATATCCTAAAACAAAAGAATATACCTTCTTCTCAGCACCTCGTGTCACCTTCTCCAAAATTGACCAAAACAGGCCTCAGCAGATACAAGAAGATTGAAATAATCCCATTCATCCTATCAGATCACTATGGACTAAGGTTGGTCTTCAATAACAACAAAAACAACAGAAATCCCACATACACATGGAAGCCAAACAACACTTTACTCAATGATATTTTGGTCAAGGAAGAAATAGAGGAGGAAATTAAAGACTTTTTAGAATATAGTGAAAATGAAGGCACATCATACCAAAATTTATGGGACATAATGAAAGCAGTGCTAAGAAGAAAACTTATAACTCTGAGTGCCTTCGAAAAGAAACTGGAGAGAGCATACACTAGCAGCTTTACAGCACACCTGAAAGCTCTAGAGCAAAAAGAAGCAAATACACCCAAGAGGAGTAGAGGCCAGGAAATAATCAAACTCAGGGCTAAAATCAACCAAATAGAAACAAAAAGAACTATACAAAGAATCAACAAAACCAGGAGGTGGTTCTTTGAGGAAAATCAACAAGATAGATAAATCTTTAGCCAGGCTAACCACAGGGCACAGAGACAGTATCCAAATTTACAAAATCAGAAATGAAAAGGGTGACATAACCACAGAAACTGAGAAAAATAAAAAATCATTAGATCCTACTACAAAAGCTGGAAAATCTGGAAGAAATGAACAATTTTCTAGACAGATATCAGGTACCAGAGTTAAATCAGGATCAGATAAACCATCTAAACAGTCCTATAGCCCCTAAAAGAAATAGAACTAGTCATTAAAAGTCTCCAACCAAAAAAAAAAAAAAAAAAAAAACAAAAAACCCCAAACCCAAACCAAAACCAGAAAAAAAACCCCAAAAACCCAAGACCAGATGGGTTTAGTGCAGAATTCTATCAGACCTTCAAAGAAGGCCTAATACCAATACTCTTCAAACCGAAGGAACACTATCCAATTCATTCTACAAAGCCACAGTTACACTATACTTGAACCATACAAAGACCAACAAAGAAAGAGAATTTCAGACCAATTTTCTTTATGAATATCTATGCCAAAACACTCAATAAGATTCTCGCAAACCCAATCCAAGAACACATCAAAACGATCATCCATCATGATCAATTAGGCTTCAACCCAGGGATACAGGGATGGTTTAATATGTGAAGATACATAATATAATGTAATCTACTATATAAGCAAACTCAAAGAAAAAAACCACATGATCATCTCATTAGATGCTAAGAAAGCCTTTGACAAAATTTGGCACACCTTCACGGTGTTGGAAAGATCAGGTACTCGTGGTCCATACCTAAACATAGTAAAAGCAGTATACACCAAACCAGTAGCCTACATCAAACTAAATAGAGAGAAACTTGAAGCAATTCCACTAAAATCAGGGACTAGAAAAGACTGCCCACTTTCTCCCTACCTATTTAATATATCAAATTTAATATCAAAGTCCCAGCCAGAGCAATTAAACAACAAAAAGAGATCAACGGGATACAAATTGGAAAGGAAGAAATCAAAATATCACTATTTGCAGATGATCTGATAGTATACGTAAATGACCCCCAAAATTGCACCAGAGAACTCCTACAGCTGATAAACAACTTCAGCAAAGTGGCTGGATATAAAATTAACTCAAAGAAATCAGTAGCCTTCCTCTACTCAAAGGATAAACAAGCTGAGAAAAAAATTAGGGAAAACTCACCCTTCATAATAGTCACAAATAATATAAAATATCTCGGTGTGACTTTAACCAAGCAAGTGAAAAATCTGTATGACAAGAACTTCAAGTCTCTGAAGAAATAAATCGAAGAAGATCTCAGAAGATGGAGAGATTTCCGATGCCCATGGATTGGTAGGATTAATATACTAAAAATGGCAATCTTGGGAAAAGCAATCTACAGATTTAATGCAGTCCCCATCAGAATTCCAACTCAATTCTTCATAGAGTTAGAAAGAGCAATTTGCAAATTCATTTGGAGTATCAAAAAGTCCAGGAAAGCAAACAATAAAAGAACTGGGGGAGTCACCATCCCTGACCTCAAGCTATATTACAGAGCAGTAGTGATAAAACTGTATGGTATTGGTACAGAGACAGGCAAGTAGATCGATGGGATAGAATTGAAGATCTAGAAATGACCCCACACACCTATGGTCACTTGATTTTTGGCAAAGGAGCTAAAACCATCCAGTGGAAAAAGACAGCATTTTCAACAAATGGTGTTGAGTCAACTGGCAGTTTGCATGTAGAAGATTGCAAATTGACCCATTCTTTTTTCCTTGTACAAAGCTCAGGTCCAAGTGGATCAAGGACCTCCACATAAAATGAGATACACTGAAACTAATAGAAGAGAAAGTGAGGAAGAGCCTCGAACACATGGGCACAGGAGAAAATTTCCTGAACAGAACATTATGCTCTAAGACCAACAATAGACAAATGGGACCTCATAAAATTTCAAAGCTTCTGTAAGGCAAAGTACACTGTCAATAGGACAAAACAGCAACCAACAGACTGAGAAAAGATCTTTACCAATCCTACATCTGATAGAGGACTAATATCCAATATATACAAAGAACTCATGAAGTTAGACTCCAGAGAATCAAATAATCTATTAAAAATAGGGAATAGAGCTAAACAAAGAATTCTCAGCTGAGGAATGCCTGAGAGGTATCAAAAGAAATGTTCAACATCTTTAGCCATCAGGGAAATGCAAATCAAAACAACCCTGAGATTCCACCTCACACCAGTCAGAATGGTTAAGATAAAAAAAGTTCAGGTCACTGAGGATACTGGCAAGGATGTGGAGAAAGAGGAACACTCTTCCATTATTGGTGGGATTGCAAGCTGGTACAACCACTGTGGAAATCAGTCTTGAGGTTTTTCAGAAAATTGAACAGAGTACTTACTACCTGAGGACCCAGCTATACCATTCCTGAGCATATACCCAAAAGATGCTCCACCATATAACAAGGACACATGCTCTACTATGTTCATAGTTGCCTTATAATAGCCAGAAGCTAGAAAGAACTCAGATGTCCTTCAAGAGAGAAATGGATACAGAAAATGTGGTACATTTACACAATGGAGTACTACTCAGCTATTAAAAAACAATGACTTCATGAAATTCTCAGACAAATGGAACTAGAAAATATCATCCTATGCAAGGCAACCTAATCACAAAAGAATACACATGATATGCATTTATTGATAAGTGTATATTATCCCAAAAGCTAGGAATACCCAAGATTCAATTTACAGACTATATGAAGCTCAAGAAGAAGGAAGCCCAGTGTGAAGATTCTTCAGTCCTTCTTAGAAGGGGGAACAAATTACTCACAGGACAAAGTGTGGAGCAGAGCATGAAGGAAAGGCCATTCAGAGACTGCCACACCTGGGGATCCATCCCATGTACAGTCACCAAACCCAGATGCTATTGCTGTTGCCAAGTAGTGTGTTCTGACAGGAGCCTGATATAAGCTGTCTCCTGAGCGGTTCTGCCAAAGCCTGACAAATTCAGAGGCGGATGCTCGTAGCCAACCTCTAGACTGAGAATGGGGTCTCCAATGGAGAAGTTAAAGGACTGAAGCAGCTGAAGGGGTTTGCAACCCCATAGGGAGAACAACAATATAAACCAACCAAACCCCATCAGAGCCCTCAGGGACTAAACCACCAACTAAAGAGTACACATGGAGGGATCCACAGCTCCAGCTGCATATGTAGCAGAGGATGGCCTTGATCCTCTATCAATGGGAGGAGAGGCCCTTAGTCCTGTGAAGGCTTGATGCCCCAGTGTAGAGGAATGCCAGGCTGGGGAGGTGGGAATGAGTGAGTGGGTGGTTGGCGGAGCACCCTTACCAGAAGCAGGGGGAGGGTGGATGGTATGGGAGTTTCTGAAGGGGAAACCGGGAAAGGGGATAATGTTTAAAATGTAAATAAAGAAAATACCCAAAACTACATAAATATCCAAAAAAAGATTATTGAAGTAAAATGAAAATTTATATTAATGTGATCTAATAATATATCCATAGAAAACTCACTGTGTGGAATATTTTAATAGTATCCATATAGTCTGTGTTAGTATATTGAAATCGAGTTTTCCTGTCCTGAATCATTTACCATGATCTGCTAGAGAACAGTTATGAAGAACAGTTTCTGCTTTGACCATTCTACTGAACAATTCTCACTTTTTATTCTCTACAACAGCAAGACTTTGTATTTGTATGACTAGAAACCATTATAAAATTACCATTTCATGATTCACTTTTTTATATCCTCAAAGAAAAAATCGATGTCACTAATCTGCCCAGCTTTCTGGGCGATATGGGTGTTGAACTTTCAGAAGAAGAGCAGCGTGACCTACTCAGTAGTCTCCCAGTCAGTGGTGAGTATTTCCGTTATTTTACTGCCTTTCAAATATGACTTTCAGGGCTGGAGAGATGGCTCAGTGGTTAAAAGCACTGACTGCTCTTCCAGAGGTCCTGAGTTCAATTCCCAGCAACCACATGGTGGCTCACAACCATCTGTAAAGGGATCTGATGCCCTCTTCTGGTGTATCTGAAGACAGCTACAGTGTACTCATGCATAAAATAAATGAATAAATCTTAAAAAAAATAAAAAAAAACAAATATGACTTTCAGAGTTAATTTTAAGGAATCCTGATATTGAATAAGTATGTTTGATTTATTGTTTATTGACTTTGAAAGTTTGCAGTAATATCTGGTGCTAAAGGAGCGAATGTGTTTACAAGTGTTTATTTACAATTTGGACATTTAAATAAATAAACTTTTTAAGCACACAGTAGTTGGAGTCTAATACTACAGGCTAACCCAGAAACACCTTTGAGGTCATTAGGAAGCCTAACATAGCAGGAGAAAAAAAAGGACAGGAAAGGGCATGGAGATAGGCAAGTGAGTGGAAAACAAGAGGAGATAGATGGTCCACTGAAGCTCTGTTTACAAGTTACTAAGAACACTGGATTGTAGAATTTATGGCATTTAAAACATTCAGGTTAAATAGTCACAGTAGTAAAGGAAACCTTCATAGCACATGCTGTAGAGCAGTTTGGTGATTTAACAGTTATTTAAAGAGTAAAAAATAAATAGCTATTCCTACTCCCTCATGTTGAATTAGCAACGTCAAAGTAGGCGTGTAAAAGAAGTAGGTCTAATTCTTGTGATTTATTTTTAATTTGCTCATATATCACATGCTAAGTGCTATATGAGGCTCAAGAAATACAAAGAAGGAATACATCTATTTCTTCTAGCAAAGGATGTACAATTTTCTTGGAAGCAGGGTGAAATATGTAGAAAATTACGTAGTAAGTTTAAAAAAGTGTCACAATATTTTTCGGTGTGGTGGAAAGGAGGGAAATAGAAGGAACTCCTGACTGCATTCAGGCAGCTCTAAGGAGTTGAATCAGACGAGGAAGGGTTTTTTTTTCTAATTTATTTTAGGAAGTTAAAGCTATAAAAGTAGGCAAAGCCATATCTCAAAGGGTCTGTACTTCATCCTACAGGCCAAAGCGTAGGAAGAGCGCCAAAGAATTTCTTAATTGTAAATAGCATCATGCTTTGTCCTCTCTACTCCGAAAGTTTCTGGACCAAGGACTAGAGATTATAACTAAAGAGCCATTTTATATTACAAATGCATTTTCACATACTTGTGAGAGTTAGATACCGTGACACTGTCTACACTGTGTTCACCTAAGTGTCTCTAAGGAACAAATGGGTAGGGTGAGTGTGCACAGTAGGATGAGTGTGCACAGTAGGGTGCTGTAGCCAACCTTTGAGAAGGTGGACAATCTGTCATTTGCAGTAACAGGATAGGCCTGAAAGACAGCACGCAAAGTGATATAAACTGCCAGGGGCCTGCCTTATGTCTTAAGTTAGCATGGTTCTGTCAAGAGGCAAATCATCTGCCTTGTGTCTCATTAGTATTGAAGTTTTGTATAGATAAACCAGACAATGTTTTATCTCCTGTTACTGCACTTACAATAAATTATTCATTCCCAGTTTACGACCTTTAGCTATCAGATAATGGTTTCACAGCCAGACCAGAAGGAATGCTTTCCCTGATCATAAATCCATTTTAAGCCTTCTTTCTATCTTAGTGCAATTAGCTCTTTACACATGAAGGTTTACAGAGCCCGAATTGCAGACTTCTCTATAGAGGGTTCTAGTATAAATTTAGGGATTCTGTAGAATCATTATTAGGAATTATGAAATCATCAGTTTGTCTACACGGCACTGCTACAAGAGAGTACATCTTTATTGATCTGCAGAAAATCTGCCCAATAGGATGGATGGCCCAGGAATTACTAGACTAATTTAATAAGGACAGGAAAGGCATATCAACAATAAGAATGAATCCTGAGATGAGATTTCTGAAGGCCTTGCAGTTTAGAATTTACCCATTGTAGCCCATGCAAAAATAGTGGGCTGTCTCCACCAAAGTCACCTGCTAGCTTTTGCCTCTCCCAGGTGGCTCCTGACAATAACCATCTGACTTCCCTTACACGTGGAATCCATGTGTGTCTATATGCATGTGCATGCATATGCATGTGTTTCTCCTGCATTTCCTTTCTTTATTTTTTCTATGTTTGTCTGTTTGGTTTGTTTTTATTATGGTTTGTTTGTTTGTTTGTTGGCTTGTTTGTTTTCTAAAGAGAGAAGAACGAGATCATGAAGTTGGGTGGGTGGGAGGTAGGGAGAATCTGAGAGGAGATGAGGGAGGATAAACCGTGATCAGAATAGTGTATAAAAATTACTTTCAATAAAAGGGGCTTATTTAAGCAAAAAAAAAAGAGTCAAACTCATAAGTAGAAAGAGACAATAAAACAACAGATAACAACATGCTCAACATATACTGATACAATAAACTTAAAAAATAATCTTTGAGAAGGAAGATTAATTTGGGAGATCTGACATAAATCGTGGCAACTATAATGAGTGACAGTGAATTACATGCTAAGTTGCTAAGAGGGGGGCTAATGAGGTGGCTCGATGAGTAATGGCAAATCAAATTTTGCAGATTTGCTTTTTTTATACTACCTTTCAGAAGTTATGGTGATTTGAGTTTGAATTCCAACATCATTACTGCCTTTGTTTCTTTCCCCACAGCTGAAGGGAAGATAAGTCAGCTTCAGCTGGTAGATTTGATCAAGAATCTACAAGGTAAGTAAAAGGAATGAAATTACAATTTTAAGTCATTGTGATTATCATTTTAATAATTTAATGTTATCTATTATTATAAACATGCATATTCATAATATACAAATGTGGAAACTATATGGAAGAAATAAAAAGGACAAGAGAAAACCAAAACCACTTAAGAAAATAACAATATTCATCCAGTATTTTTTCTTCTATTCTCATATTATAGATTGAGGTTTTTTTGTTCATAGTATTTTGGGTTATAAAGTGATAAGTATTTTATTGATGGGTAATCTATATCCATTGATACTTTTTTCCACAGAAGAGATTCTATGCCATTGTAACATTGAACATCTTCTAAGATATCTTTTAAATCTATTTCTAAATCATATATTTACTCTGGCTTTCCTTTTTTTGGAACTGCATGAAATGCTAATCTCATAAGCCCTCAATAATCAAATTATTTTAGTTGCTTAGTAACTAATTGGAAATCTAGAAAACGGACTGAGTTAGAGGGGACAAATACCATTCCTAGTTTAGGTAATAACCAATAGCAAAATAATTGAATTATTTTCTTCATGTGTAATTTATTGGTAGGCAATTACCAATTTCACAACTTTTTTTTTTTAGTCTTATCAGGTATAGTTTCGACCTTGAAGAGGATTAATGGTATTTGACTTTGATATTTATTTTGTGTCATCTTTGAAAAGCATTTCATCAGACAGCCTTACTTTGCACTTTGAAACTGGGAAGCAAATGCTTAGACATAGAATGTGTGTGCCCAAGCATTCTATGGGCGTGGGTGTGAAACCATTATGAGTTGTGTGAAAATATATCCGTCTCATCTTTCTTAAGGTGGGAAGGTCGATGTTAAGAAGTTAGACAGCGCCCTGGAGAAGATGGGAATGAAACCCACAAGCCAAGAATTTCAGCATCTGCAAGAACACCTGCCAGTTGACAGTAAGCATTTCTGCGGCCACGGGTCTTATCTGAGGGCTTAGACGTATGTATGAGGAGGCATCAGCTACATTCTTTCTCTGTATCGGAGCTTTGTGACCCGCTCAGAAAAATCATGTCTCGAACTTGAATTTATCAATGCATTGCCCTTTCCATTAGAGGAGGTCAGAGATCTCTCTTGAAAGCAGTGGAAGAAAAGGCGTGTTTCAATGCCACCCACTCCCCATGGCTATCCTTAGAAAGGTCTTTTGGAAATCCTGCTGGAGTTAATGTGGCTTTAAGTTTCGAAGGTTCATTTTCATGCTCTTAGACCTTTAAAATATAGGCATGGATGTGTTGGAGGGCGGGGACTTGGGAGAGGCTGGAAGAAGGAAGCAGGGGTAGGGGGCAATGTAACCACGTTTTAAAATTTACAAAAGTAAAAACAAATAGATCAAAATATATAATGTGAATTCATTAAAATTGTTTTTTATAATTCTTTGATAGAATTGGCAAAAAAAAAAAAGAATGTCTCTGCTGGGGAACAAAAAAAAAAAAACAAAGAAAAACAAACATTGAATAAAATATAAGGGAGGAGAACGCCTGAAAGAAATTATTTGATAGCAAGTTGGGGTTGGGGATTTACCTCAGAATGGTGGAGGCGACTTGTTTAGGAGAAAAAAATAAGGCCCTGGGTTTACAAACATTGAATAGAAAAAAAAAAAAAAAGAAAGACAGCAAGGAGGGCTGGAGTCAAGGAAGAGAGTAGGTAACTCCATCCAAGAGTTCTTAGACTAGAAATAGGGATAAACTGAAGGATCATGGGTAGGATCTGGTCCTTCTTCTAGCACTGCAGTGTCCTGGTTCTAAGATTCTTTGTTTAATATATTTAAAATATTTTAGTGGATTTGCATTTGGTTTTTAAATTTTTTTTTTATTATAGCGGATGGGAAGGTTGCTCTAAATATACTTCTGGGTGAAGTCAACCGTCTTAAAAAAAAGGGTAAGTACAAAATTATCACTACAATAAGAAATCTTAATCTGTACTAATGAGCTCTTTAATATAAGTGACATACAGTAGTTTAGTTCTTGGCAATCTGAAAATCAGTATTTATTGCAGTTTTGACTAGGAATCGAGACTTTGTTAACAATGTTGACCACTTTCCAGGTAGCCTAGACAACAAAATAACCTATTCGTTTAGCTAAAGTTTTAGTATTGGATTGTTTACTCTCAGTTTGGTAATTGATTCAGACAGTCTTCACTGAGTCTTAAGTTCTAGGTCCCTCTCTAGGTATAGAGATGTAGTGTGGAGTCAGACAACGTCCTTGTATTCATGGAACTCACATTCTCTTGACAACCGGGGCAGGAAATAACAGCAAAAAAATGAAAACGAATATACTATTAAAAAAAAAAGTGGTATGGCCAGCAGCAACAGAGGGCTGATTTACCTCAGGGTTGGTAGTTACAGAATGCCAGCCTGACAGAGTGTTGCCTGAGTTGAAATCTGCAGCCAGCTTCCTTTTAAAACCTTGGCCAGGGAGACATTTCATCAACATAAGTTGAGTGGAATAAAGTTTGCTTCCAATTCTGGTATCAAATCTCATTTTATTTTGTTTTGGTTTTGTTTTTTATTGGATATTTTATCATTTACATTTCAAATGTTATCCCCTTTCCAGGCGTCCCCTCCACAAATCCCCTATCCCATTTCCCCTCCTCCTACTTCTATGAGGGTGCTCCCCCACCCACTCCCTCCTCAAGACCCCAACATTCCCCTACACTGGGGCATTGAGCTTTCACAGGACCAAGGGCCTCCCCTCCCATTCAAGCCAGATAAGGCTACATATGCGGCTGGAGCCATGGGTGATTTTTAACATAGTAATAATAGTACATGGACGTTGTTCCTGTACCATGGAATTTTCAAAGTTTGTTCCCTTTCCTAAGAAGGGATAGTCTATGTCAGTAGCCATGACACCATTTTGGAGAAAATGGGAATGATGTCTCTGACAAAACATCTGAAGAATCGGAACAGCACTTGGAAGGCAACTGTGAGCGTGTGCAACTCCTCAGGACCTGAGATAGGGTGTTTAGGATGCACACTCCTGGAATGTGAGCTCCCCAAAGACAATTGGACATACCTTAAGAAAATCTTGAAAAGAACAAATTCTCTGTAGCTGAAATAAGCCTCACTTTTATGGTATTCTGGGGTAGCTTGTGTTTCTTAATCTAAAGCCAAAGACACAAAACTGTACCTTATTCTGCATTCTGGAAAAGAAAGTTACAACATGGAACAAGGGGGTGTCTTTCCTTAGTGCTGAATTCGAGCAAAGGGGAAAAAGAGAGACAGGTAAAAGTACAAACAAAGATATTTTGGGAATTAGAAACACAAGATTAACAAAGGTCGTCACCGAAGATTGATATAGTTACAGTCAGTTTAAACAACACTGGTATGGTGCTGAGGAAGTGGCTCTGCTGATGAAGTGCCATCCTACTCAAGTAGGAGCCTATGAAGTGTGCATCTGTAATCTCAGTGCTGGGGACTTAGAGACAGGTGAAGTCATGCGGCTCACCGGCCAGCCAGATAGCCGGTTGGTTAGCTCTAGGTTCAGTGAGAGATTAAGTCTCAATAATTAAGGAGGAGTTGAAGATACTCTACATCAATGTGCACATAATATGTACACACACACACACACACACACACACACACACACACACACACAGAGAGAGAGAGAGAGAGAGAGAGAGAGAGAGAGAGAGAGAGAGAGAGATGGATGAACAAGCATGACCACACAATACTGGGGGAGGCAGGGTTGTGATGCCTTTAAATCCTGATTCAGATTGGTTTGGTGGAATGGAACAAAGGCTGATTTGGAAATCTGAAAGTTTCCCATACTTTGTTCACAATTAAGAATTTCACAGGGTTGAGGGTTTAGCTCAATGGTAGAACACTTACCTAGCAAGCTTAAGACCATGAATTCTATCCTCAGATATGAAAAAAAATAATTTTACAGTCTGCGAAGCTCATTGTGGCCTTTGTGATGTGTTCCTTGTCCTACAGTTGATGGGAAGGTTGGGTTTGGTAAGTTATTGAGTTGTAGCACTGAACACACCTGTCAAGCAGAAGGCTTGGCACTAGACACTGAGCCTTCTGGAACCTTCATCTTGGACCTCTCACAGCTGACTTTTTTCTTCCAAAATAAGTTTTCACTTTTTTATGACTTTTTTTAAAAAACAAATTTTTAGATATTCAATACATTTAATTCTCTCTCTCTTTTTTTTGAGTGGAAAAAAATCATATTAGAGAGATCACGAAAAAAACAGTCAAAATGATGGATTTGGAGAAGATTGGGTTTTTTTTTATTTAAGTTTTTTGGTTATTTTTAATTACATGTATGTCTGTGTGGGGTGTGTGCATGTGAGTGCAGGTATCTGCAGAGGCCAGAGAAGATACCAGCTCCAGGGTCTCTTGGAGCTGGAGTTACAGGTGACAGTGAATGCCTGATGTGGATGCTGGAAACTGAACTCCAGTCTCTGCATGAGCAGCAAGCTCTTCTAACCATTCCTTTATGCCTGCTTTTAAAATTTCGATGCATTGTTCTAATGCCCTAACACAGTTTAACATTGCAACTCTTAACACCAAAGAGTGTGGGAGCTACTTCAGAAGAGCTCCTTTCTCATGTTCTTATGCTATGGGAAGGAAATGAAAAATGTGACTATAACAAGAATCATGTTAGTTCCCCATGTTGTGTTTTACAATTAAGAATTGTGCATTCACTCTCTTGCTCTCTTGCTCTCTTCCTCTTACCTTCTTCCCCTTGGTCTCCTCTCTCCCCATTCCCTTCCTCCCTTCTCTCCACATGCTCATGGCTGACCTCTACTCTTCTATTTCTCTACCTCTCTCTCTCTCTCTGCCCCTAATACTCTCTTAACTCCCATCCCCATGCCCTGAATAAACTCTATTCTGTACTAAAAAATAATAATAAAGAATTTTGCATAGTTTGTGAACCCTCTGTGATCCCTGGTTTGTGCTTCACCTTACAGTTCAACTTAGCACACCACTGATGGAAGTTCCACATATTTCAGGTAAGAAGATACAGGATGGGGGAGGTACTAATGCTTTAAATAGATATTCTTGCCAAGAATGCTGGTATGTGCCTATACTCTCAGGACTCAGGGCTGAGGCTAGGAGCTTGAAAGTTTTAGGTTACCTGAAGCCTACCTTTCAAATAAAAATTGTATTTGTTGTTTGTATGTGTATGCACATGTGTGTTTATGTGTGTGGATGTGTATGGGCACATGTTTCAGAGAGTGTTAGAGGGCAGCATTTTGGAGTTGGTTCTGTCCCTCTACTGTGGGATCTGGAGACCAAACTCAGGTCATCAGGTCATTGGCCCAGGCTGAACTTTATGCGCCTAGAAAGCCCTGAACAGATCCAGTGAAGGCTCCTTCTTCATTATCATTTTTCTTCAGCCTCTGAATGTGCAGCTTATGACCAGTTAGATGATGAAGAGATAAATTGGGAGAAGACTTTTTAAAAATACCCAGCAATTTCACAAGGAGCTTGAGCAACTGTCCAGATTTATACGGTATGAAGTAAAAGAAGATTTCTTTAAGTTGAAGATGCTGTGGGCTGAAAGATAATCACTGAGATGGAAAAAGGAGGGAGCAGCAGGCCACTTGGACCACAACAGTAAGAAGTCCCAGTAACTATCGGGGTGGGAACTGGAGCAGAGCCAGAGGGAGAGCCGGAGACAACTCGCCATGCGCACTAAGCCATTCTGGAGGCAAGGTTCTATGAACTTCTAAGAACGTTGAAGAATGGAAAGTCTGTATCACCAAGAGGTTCACAATGCAAGCAGCTGGAGCTCATGCAGCAAGAGGAGTGCAGGCACTGTGGTGAAGGAAAATAGCGGCAACAGAAATGATATGGCGGCCATAGGAAGTTATTAAGGGAACCTTTCCTAATGTGAAAGCAAAGAGATAAGGCTGGGACACATGGCTCTGGGAGGCACTATGAACTCACACAAGAGAAATTGCTGCCCCGGTGCCCCAGGATGTACTCTAGGTCCGCCAGGATGGCTACTCTGATGCCATAGCAACCTTCGGGAACACCTACCAACAACTGAATGCACTGGCCGAGTTGGGACAACAGGAGGGATTGGAGTAGAAGAACATTGCACGGTGCAGCTCCTGGAGCTGAATTACCTTCAAACAAATGCTGCCAATGCCAATAAAGCTTCCTACAGCCATTAAGAGAAGCACTGTCTTGGATTAGTCATGATTCTCCCCCGGAAAGTGTTAGGGATTCGTCCCAGTAGATGGTTCTCTGCTGTACTGCTGTAGGGAATATGCTACTACACAGATGTATTCTGTAGATAGTACAGTTGAGTAGAACACACCTATCTTAGAGAGGGATGCTGTGATGAGACACCATGACTGTGGAGGAAAGGGTTTACCTCAGCTTACACATCACAGTCCATCATCAAAGGAGGGGAGGAGCCTGGAGGCAGGAACTGAAGCAGAGGTTGTGGAGGAGTGCTGCTTACCGACTTGCGCTCCATAGCTTGCTCAGCCTGCCTTCTTATACAACCCAAGACCACCTGCCCAGGTTGGCACCATACACTGTGAACTGGGTCTTCCCAAATCAATCATTAATCAAGAAAAATGTTTCAAAGGCTTGCTAACAGGCCAATCTCTGGGGAACATTTTCAAAACTGAGAATCTCTCTTCTCAAAAGACTAGCTTGTTGCAATTTGACACACTGAAATCTTGTCAAATACAAGGTTGGCACTAGACACTGAGTCTGCAGGCACCTTGATCATGAATGTCCTATATCCTCAACTAATGTCTTGTTTAGAAATAACTTCTGTTGTCTTTTATTTAAAACATGCGTGGCTTGCTAGACATTCTCAAAACTTGATTTCTTCTATGAATATAAAAGACAAGATTTGAGAGCTCAGGGAAAACATCAGCATGATGGGCTTGGAGAAGAGTGTTTTAAAGCTCTTATAACACCGATCTAATGGCATAGTGTAGCTTTGCATTGTGGTATGTCAATAGAAACAGGATATATGTACTATTATTTTATGGTATGTCCTTTCTCATCTGCTTGTAGTATGGGGAAGAATTATAGAAATATGACCATGGTGAAAATCATGTCTGTCTTATGTTCTGCTTCACAGTTAAGGATTTCTCTTATGAATTTCATTGAGGACTTTGTGATTTGTCCTAAGGTTGACAGGATTGTTAACTTAGTAAACCACTGAGTGAAACTATACCTGTTCCAGGCAATAAGTTGATATAAAGCTGGGACACTGACACTTTGAAAATATTTTGTAGGGCTGGAGAGATGGCTCAGTGGTTAAGAGTACTGACTGCTCTTCCAGAGGTCCTGAGTTCAAATCCCAGCAGCCACATGGTGGCTCACAACCATCTGTAATGAGATCTGATGCCCTCTTCTGGTGTGTGTCTGAAGACAGCTACAGCATACTTATATATAATAAATATTTTAAAAAAAAAAGAAAATATTTTGTAGGGGGCTAGAAAGATGGCTCAGTGGCTAAGAACTACTCATACTGCTCCCACAGAAAACTCAGGATTGGTTCCCAGCACCCATATCAGGTGACCCACAACGCCTGTAACTCCATTTTTAGGGAAGCCTATGCCTTGCAGCCTTTGTGGACATTTATACTCATATGCACAGTGTAAATACACACACAATTAAAAATAATAAAAATACATTTAAAATCCATTTTTCCTCTGGTCGTGGTTGTTAATGCCTCTAATTCTAGCCCTTGGGAAGCTGAGGCTGGAAGATTAAGAGTCCAGAGATTAGCTAGGCTATACAGAAAGACTGTGTCAGAGACAACAATGTATACATTTACATGCGTGTTCCTGTGTCTCCATGTTCTTGTGTGTGTGCATGTGTGAAAGCTTGAGGTAAAGTTGATATAACATATCGGAGAGACTTGGTTGAGCTGACTCTCACTGCTGACTTCGGACCTTCCCAATTTATTTTTAATTTGCTTTCCAGTGCCAGGATTTCTGTTTTGTTGTCAAAAATTATTCCAGTCTCTGTTATGTTTTCTGAATGGCTTTTCTGTTTTCTTAAAATCCTTTAAATTTCCTCAAAACATTTACTTAAAATTCTTTATTTTAGTTTGTACATATCCATCACTTTATCCTTCCCTCTGTGGTGTGTGTGTGTAGGGAGGGTGGTCAGAGATTGACATCAAGTGTCTTTCTCAGTCATTCTCTAATTCTTTACCTCATTCTTCGAGTTTGGGTCTCTTACTGAACCTGGAGCTCACCAGTTGGTTAGACTGGCTGGCCATGAAGCCCAAGGGATATTCCTATGTTGGGTTACAAACAGGCAGGACAGTATCCAGCTTTTGTGTGGATGTTGGGGATCCAAACACAGGTGTCATGCTTGTGCTGTAAGCACCTTATCAAACAGTTTCATCCCCAGACCCTATCCTCAGCATTTGCTGCCTCGTCTTAGCTATTGCTGGCCATGGTTTCCCAGCAGTTTTGGAGAACTGGGGATTACAGCATACTCTCACATCGGGGGTTAAGCTTCTACTCCAACCTTCATAATTTGCCTTTCCTCCTTCTAGAAATTCTAACAGGCTGCCAGTCTTATGAGCTTGTGATCCCTGTTCCTACTCAGCACTGAAGTGCCCCAGATACGGATTTTCTGCCAGTCCACACTGGTGTATTGTCGCTGTTTGAACACTAGAGACTGCTGTAAGCACAAGCTTGATCCAAATCTGCAGTAGTTGTTAAGGTTAGACTGGATGAGAAAAATACAGTCCATTCCCAGGTCAGGGTGACGCAGATGCCTTAAACATAGCCACCAACCTGTGTTCAGATACTGCAAGATTCCCCAGGGCTTGGATTCATGATGAGTGTCCATTTTTAATCACCAAATCATACCCCATCCCCATTCCCCTAAAGCAGGAATGAGCCTTTTTTTGTGCGGTACTGCCTCAGAGTTTGGAAGGAAGGAGCTGGACAGTCTATGGCTATAAATGGCTTGAAACTTCCATAGGCTGCTGGGGATAATGCTATGCAGAATACAAGCCGATCCAGCGGCATCATTGGTCTTTGTCTGACACCGTTTGGAGGCTTTATCCACAGGTAGGGAACAGGGGCTAGTGAGGTCTGTTCAATGTTGGGTTTCAGTTCCTAGGCACTAAATTCCAAGATAATTGGATTCTCTTTAAGCTGTGCTAGCAAAGGTTTGAGGGGGGAAGTATTCCCTTGGCAGCTCACTGAGACAGATTCAAAGTTAGATCCATGACCATGAGGCCGAGTGGTCATAGGCTTTGTTCAGTATGATATTCCAATCCTGAAGACTGTATTTAGTTTCCTATCTGTTCTCAAGTGGGAAGCATCTCTCTCCATGCTGTTTTCTTGGAGTTAGGGAAAGGGTGGTATATCACCTCCCTCTTTCCTGTCTCCTCTCACTTGATTTCCTTCACTCTTGTGAAGGTAGTTTCATGTGTAAATAGCTATTCAGACTGGTGATTCTGTTAGAAGATGGATGGCAAGTGCTATTCTGCAGCCATCTTGTGTAGCCTTCTGTTGAATAATTCTTAAATATCTTTCTGGGCTCTAGTCCTAGCTTTTCAAATGAGAGAAAAATTAATTCCAATGACATTCAGAATGTTCTAGGGAACATATCAGTGAATATCACAGATAAGGAAAGGGAAATGTTGAGTTGGCGAATTTTCCCTCAAAGGAGCTTTGCAGGGAGATGTCTGTGGAATAAAAATATTGAGTATATTGGTTCTAGCAGGCCATTCACTCACTGTTTTTACAGTCAAAATTAAACAATATCTAACAATGTCATTGAGCTGCTGACAGACCTAAAATCTAAACACACACACACACACACACACACACACACACACACACACACACACGAAGCTTTACATGTTCTCTGTCTCTGTCTCTGTCTCTGTCTCTCTCTCTCTGTCTCTCTCTCTCTGTATGCCATGTGTGCGTGTATATGCATGTGTGCATGGAGACCAAAGGTATTGTTCCTCACATTGTATTTTGAGGCAGGTCTCACATCAGCATTGGCCTGGGGCACACCGATTAGAGAACTGATCGGAGACTGTGGTTAACATAGTAATGAATCTAACTTCTGTTATAATAGAAAATCTGCCCTATTTTGACTCAGAAGTAGTTTCCAAAGTGCATCCACTCCTGATGTGTACTTGGTGAAGTTCTAAGTCTTTTCATGTGAATAACTTTATCCTTACAGAAGGTCTGTGAGGCAGGTAGGAAACTGGAAATCAAGTTAGATGACCGAAAAAAAAAATTCCAGTCAGTAATAAATAATAAGGAAAATACTCAAACCAGTGTGTTCTTGTTCCAGCCACAATAATTTCTTTCATCTTGACAGAACATCCTATTTCTTAAAGAAATAATGCACCGGAAGGTAATTCTGTTACTTTCAGAAATTTGTGGCATGTTAATTTTTCCACAACAGGAATTGCTGGGAGTAAGCTTAATTCTAACCACATTGAATATTGTCTTCTTGCCACAAAAGTATAACTCATATGCAGAAATGAGAAGCACTTCAGCATTAGTGAGAACTTACATGTGCTTTTCTTTTCACTAAGGAAAGACGATGGACATTCAGGACTTGGACACCATGCTCGAGAAGATGGACGTCAATCTCACCAAAGGAGAAGTTGAAGAGCTGAAAAGTTACTTCTCAGCTGATGGTGAGTAAGTTTAGATATAGAAAAAAATGACATTCCAAGAGTTCTTGGAGTTTATATGCTATTGTTTCTGAAAACTAGTTAATTTTGTACTCATAAAAAACAATGCATAATCTTAGAAAATCCAATTATAGAATGAGAGCAAAGACTGTCTTCATTTTCTAAATTTATGTCTAGTGTACTGCATTTGCCTCGCCTGACTCTAAGATCACCTTCCACATCAGTGGATGTGGGAAGCAGAATAAAGAATTGGGAAGAGAAACGAACAGAAAGTCAGCCAATCCCCTTTCCACACTTCCGTGTGTTCCTGTGAGCTGATTCTGTCCCCTACCTAGTATTGCCGAGGTTTATCTAAGAACACCCGTGATTTGCTATTGTCCCACCTCGTTAGTCTTTATTCATTGTTACTTACTGGAACTTGCTCTTATCAGACAATAGTGATGATTTTTGTGTTGCCATTTTGTTTCCTTCATTTCCTTCCCATTCTCCTGTCTTATTCATCTCTAATTTTCATTTTACATGCCGTCTCTGAAAATCTTATTAGTCATTCCTTTCCCAGTTACATTCAGATAGGTTTTATGTAGACCTCTGACTTTGGACTTCAGGATGGGATACAAAAAGGACTGTAAGACAGTTCCACTGGATACAATAGGTCTGTTAGGGCCTATGAAATGCAATGTTCTCCTCTCTGGTCTACTAGTCCTTCATCACAGCCTCATCCCTGTGATTGCCTAAGCTATGAATGGAATGTGTTTTCTTCTTGACCTTTCATATCACGAATTATCTGCTTCACTCACTAAAATGCCAGTTCTTCCTCAGATCACCATATATATGGTGGATGGACCAATGTGATAAAATGTAGCAAAGTATAAAAGTCAGATCTAGAAAGTGAGCAGAAGTTGTTCATTATACAACTCTTTCAACTTCATGGTGTAAAAATGTATAATCCTGGGCCGCCAAGATGGCTCAGTGGATAAAAAGTGCTTGCTGTCAAGCCTGAGGACCTGAGTTGATTTCCAGAAGGCAGGGGGAGAAAATTAATTCCTGAAAGCTGTCTTCTGACCTCTGTACACACAGTGCACACACACACACACACACACACACAGACACACACACACACACACAGACACACCAGAGCACAACACACATGCATACACACAGCACAACACACACGCATACTACACACAGCACAGCCTACACTTATACCACACACACACACACACACACACACAGACACACCAGAGCACAACACACATGCATACACAGCACAACCACACATATACCACACACACACATACCACACACACACACACACACACACACACATGTAAGCATGCATGCACACACTCACAGAGGCAGGCAGGCAGACAGATAAATCCATGATTTCATGAGCTCCTTTTTAGTCTCCTGACCTTTGCCCCCCATTTACACTCACCTTGGAGTTCATTTTTGACAGCTGTTAGGATTGTCGTTGTGTATGAGAGGGAACAAATTGTATTTAACTTTCTGGGCAAACACTGATGACATTACCAGAATTGAGAGTCTTCACCCAATTAACCTGCATAGATGGTGTTTTATATCATGCTTGCAAGGAAGTATCATAACCCAGAAAGAACATAAATTCCCCTGATTGAGAGAGAATGGTTCATTGGTCAAGGGCCAGTTTACTAACATAGAATCAATCCTTGAGATTGAAGGATCATGTGATTAAAGTTAACCTAAATAATGATGTGTGATATCAAACTTTAGCTAGTTCCTGTCATTACTTAAAATCCATTTGCTTGAATGCTATCTTACAGCTAAGGGGGAGATTGATCTGGACTCACTGGTGAATGTGCTACAAGCTACTACAGGTCAGTGAGAAGTAAAGTTTAGACTAATTCTTTATACTAAGTTATAGTTTGTATTATAAATATTTTATTGAGATATGACATAAAGTTATTAATATGCATATGTAACCAGCTTAAGATGTACTTATCCATATTCCTGGTTAACCTTCACTTATGATATATTAATCAATAACCTAGAAGATTCTGGTCTCAGTTCATATACATTCCCCTTGGCTATTTGGAAGTAATTACAGTTGACCCTTATACCGATAATTTTTACACACTGATTCAATCATTATGATCATAGGTTTTTGGAAAACAAATTCATCTGTGTTGAAAGTACAGACTTTTTAGTGCCTCAATATTATTCCTTTACATACTAATATTCTCTTTACATTTTACTAGGCATTACCAATCATGTAGAGTTGTTTGACAACTTGGTTATATGTAAATTCTGTGTCATTTTACATAAAGGCTTAAAGGTCCAGATTTTTACAATATTTTAAAAAGTCATTTAGTTTGACTAATAATTGTGCTTAATCATGATAAGTTGATACTTCAACACATGCATACAAAATGTACTGATTAAATCAAGGTAATTAACATTCCAATTTCTTTATTATTTCTTTTTATTTGGAACTTTCTGATTCTTCTATTTCTTCATAAAATATGTAATAGGCTATTGCAAACTATAGTCACCCCAGTGTGGAACACTGGAATTTATTCATTGTATTTCTGTCTTGATACCATTATTAAACCTCCTATCATCCTTTTCCTGCCGTGATTTGTGACTAATAATCACCATTTACCCTCAACTGAACATTTTAAAACCTTCCACTTATAAAATGGCATGCGGTGTTTGATTTTTCTTATTTCATTTAACATAGTGTCCTCCAGTTCTGTGCAGCTTGCTACAAAGTGACAGTATTTCAATCTTCATGCCCAGTAATGTTCTGTTCTGTATACATGTCCTGTTTCTTCATCCATTCTCCTGGTTTGTTTTCATCCCTTGGCTGTTGTGAATAGTACTGCAAACAGAAGAAACATGGGTACCTTCTTGAAAAAGGATCTCATCTCCTCCAATAGGCACCTGGATTTGTATGCCAGTACTCTGCTACCTTGGTTGCTGTAGCTCTGTAGCATGCCTTAGAGTAGGTGTGATGAATCAGACCTCTTTTTTTATGTTTAAAATTGCTGGGCTATTTGTCCTCTATTTTGCTTCCAGTACATTTTAGTTTTTATTTTAATTCTGTGGCCAATGCCATTGATATTTTGATGGGAATTGTCCTGAGTCTATAGATCTCTTTAAGTGATATGAACATTTTACAGGTTTTTTTTGTGTGTGTGTGTCTTCTAGTGTATGCACAGAAAAGGTCTTTTTTTCCTTTTTTCTTTTTCTTTTCTTTTTTTCTTTTTTCTTTTTTGACCTTTTCAGTTCCTTTCATCAATGTGCGATGATTTTCACTGTAGAGAGAGGCCTTTCATTTCCTTGGTTAAACTGATTCCCACACGGACTCTATCACTATGAGTGGAACTGCTTCCATAATTGATTTTTCAGAAAGACTGATACTGATATAAAAATGCTATTGACTTTTTGCATGTTGGTTTTGTATCTCCTAATTTGGCATAATTAAAAACAATTCACTTATTGTTTTTAGTAATTCTTAGCATTGTCTTAGACTTTTCTGCACATAGAATTTTATCACCTGCAAACATGGATGATTTGTTTTCAATACTTCTAGCATGGACATGGTCTTATTCCTGGCCTTACATGATCTTTCCAGGGTTTTTTAGTCAGTATGAGCTAGCCATTGGCTTGTCATAAATAAACCTTTGTTTGAAGTGGGATCCTTCTATGTGCAATTTATATCTGGTTTACATGATGGAATGCTGAATTTCATTAAATGCTTTTTTTCCTAAAGTCTGTTTTTCTGTCTATAAAATGTCAACTTTCTTATTATCTGGAAGTCTATCATTATTCATGTTAAATACAAACTTGGGCAATTTATGGATGTTACAGAGAACCATAACATTAATTTTGACTACTTTAGTTTTTAATGTCCCTAATATATCTCTGTAACATCAAGGGAGATATTTCCCCAGCTGCTTCATTTGTAAGAAATGACTTGACCATGGTCACAGCTGTAGCATGAATCCCATGACTCTGATCCTTAGTTCTGTATTCTTTCCCAGTACATCACTGCCTTCTCCCACACAAAACATGATACAGAGAATATATGGTTGCTTTGGAGAAAGACTTACTTCAAAACCTAATTTTCCTCTTGTAAGTTAATATCAACAATCCATAACCCGTGACAGACAAGTAATAGTTTTCCAAACATCTCTTCTAGTATGACGATATCCGCAATGATCTTCAGAAGAAACTAACACACATTCCCTGGGGCTCCCTTCCAGGAATCCTGGTCATTTACAGAATTCATTGAATATAACTATGCATTGAATATAAATATGCTTATCATGTTCACAGGCACACTGTCAGAAAGTAGCCCACATCTTGAGCATTGGATGTTGAAGACAAGAGCCATTAACTGGCCTCCCAGTTCTCTATCACAGAATTCTCCCAGTGAGGGAGTTGAATGATCTTAGGGTCAAGGGCGAATTGCCTGGAGTATGTTCTCTGATGTTAAAATGACTGAGTCTGGGCCACAGAGTATAGACAACTGTTACTCAGACTTTAGAAAATATAAACCGGAGTATAAAGAAAAATAAATACACCACAACTCAGCTGAGGTTGTTGCAGTTGTGTCTAAAAACGGTGGATAAAGAGATTAGTTTAGTGAAAATAGTTAGACTCTTAAAAATAGATAAAAATGGAACGGGACAGGATGGCATGGGATGGAATGGGATGGGGTGGGGTGGGTGATAGAAAGGAATATTATCCATTTTAAAGAATTAAAGTGAATTTAAAAAAGATTTGACTTGATTTTTGTTCTTTATTCTGTTGGTGAATAATCTTTTTGACATGCTGTTGGAGTATATTTGCTAGTTAATTTTTGAAGATTTTATAATCATAGTCATAGAAATGTTGGCCTTTAGCTCTCTGTTTTTGCTGTTATGACCTTGTCTGGGTTTATGTCAGTAATATAGAATGAGTTTAGAAGAGTTTTTTTTTTCCTTGGATTTTCTTGGGATGATTTGGGGGAAAATGGTCATTAGTCCTTCCCTTAAGGGTTTGTAGAATTCAACATTGAAGTTCTGGATTTTGCTTTGTTGAGAGACTTTTCATTACTGACTCAATTTCATTAACTCATCTTTGGTCTGTCTGTGTTTCTATGTCTTCTTAACTCAGTGTGGCAGGTTATATGTGTTAATTTTCCATTTAAGTTTTCCAATTAATTGGCATGTATATGCGTCTCTAGTAACCCTTTGTAATTGTGATATCACTTTTAATGTCTCTTTTTTAGTTTATAAATTTATCTGAATCATTTTTAGTTGACTAGTCTATGTGTAAGGGATTGCCAATTTTGATATCATCTGTAGAAAAGCTATTGTTGATTTCACTCACTTTTTTTTTGTTTTTTGTTGTTTTTTTTTTATTAACTTGAGTATTTTTATATACATTTCGAGTGTTATTCCTTTCCCGGTTTCTGGGCAAACATCCCCCTAATCCCTCCGCCTCCCCTTCTTTATGGGTGTTCCCCTCCCCACACTCCCCCCATTGCCACCCTCCCCACAACAATCTAGTTCACTGGGGGTTCAGTCTTAGCAGGACCCAGGGCTTCCCCTTCCACTGTTGCAATTACTAGGATATTCATTGCTACCTATGAGGTCAGAGTCCAGAGTCAGTCCATGTATAGTCTTTAGGTAGTGGCTTAGTCCCTGGAAGCTCTGGTTGCTTGGCATTGTTGTACATATGGGGTCTCGAGCCCCTTCAAGCTCTTCCAGTTCTTTCTCTGATTCCTTCAACAGGGGTCCTATTCTCAGTTCAGTGGTTTGCTGCTGGCATTCGCCTCTGTATTTGCTGTATTCTGGCTGTTTCTCTCAGGAGAGATCTACATCCGGCTCCTGTCGGTCTGCACTTCTTTGCTTCATCCATCTTGTCTAATTGGGTGGCTCTATATATATGGGCCACATGTGGGGCAGGCTCTGAATGGGTGTTCCTTCTGTGTCTGTTTTAATCTTTGCCTCTCTATTCCCTGCCAAGAGTATTCTTGTTCCCCTTTTAAAGAAGGAGTGAAGCATTCACATTTTGATCATCTGTCTTGAGTTTCATTTGTTCTAGGCATCTAGGGTAATTCAAGCATTTGGGCTAATAGCCACTTATCAATGAGTGCATACCATGTATGTCTTTCTGTGATTGGGTTAGCTCACTCAGGATGATATTTTCCAGTTCCAACCATTTGCCTAAGAATTTCATAAAGTCATTGTTTTTGATAGCTGTCACTCACGTTTTATAATACGTTTTAGTCTGTGTTTTATTTATTTCTTCACTGATCTTTGGGTTTGATATTTCTCTTGCACTTTTGGAATTTGTTTGTTCTTTCCTTTCTGAGAGCATAGGCTGGATCTGGCCTGTTCATTTGAAATATTACTCTTTGATTTTGGTGTTGGTGCACATTCCTTTAAACTTTCTTCTTACTAGGTCTTTTGCTTCGTGGCTGTATGCCATAAGCTGTGCTTCCAATTCCACTTATTAGATAATTTTAACTTTCCAATTTGTTTTAGTGACCCACTGTAGCTGGTCTTCAGCTATTTTGTGGGTTCTTTCTTTTACCTCTCTCTGACATTTTCAAACCCCATAACACCACACAGAAGATAAAAAAAGGATAGAAGGGAAAGGGGTGACATCATCATTAGACGACTTCCTGCCGATCAGGGGTGTTAAGTTCCTCGGGGGTAAGTTTGATCTTCACCTTCAGGACATCTAATTTCTTCTTTTTGCTATTTCTTCTTTGCGTGTAGCTTCTTAACATACCACAACCAACAACTCACCACAGCCAACAGCAACCCATCTATGCGGACTCTATCATTTATAAACCTGCTGAAAGGTCTCCAGTGCTCCAAATGTCACACAGTTGCAGAAACTATCTGCAGGTGGCAAGACCTGTATGGGGCAAATTGTAGTCAGCTGCTGGGGACAATAGCTCCATGTACCACACTTGGGATTGAAATGAATATCTAGTCTTATAATATTTCTGTGTTTTCAAGGAAACCAAAATTCCCACTAAATTTTCCTCCTGTCTGAAGCCATTGATTGTGTTGTGTTTACTGAGAAACTATAAGCAGAGACATTTTCAATGAGATAAGTGCTTTTTGGATCCGTGGCCAAAGTTTTCAGGACTCCTCTCTTGCTCAATTCTAATCTTTGTAAATTTTGATGGTGTCTATAGATTTTTGTTTCCTATAGAAATATAAACAAACCTATGTCCCCCAAACAAAACTTTTCAGGCTTCTATTCTGATGCTAATGCATCCTTATAGTATATAGGGTGATTTAATGGCACAGTTTTTTCTATAACCTGGTGACTTTCAGCTGCTATTGTCTGAAATGGTTCATAATTTTTGCTGTGGAGTCTCAGCCCAGACCACAAAGCCATTTACTGATGGTAAGAAACTGCCCTGGATATCTCTCTTGGACCTACACTCATTGGTCCAATAGCAGCCCTTGCCACATCACCTACACAACCCTAGGCCTTCTTTCCAGTGTATATTTTGAAAAACTATTATAGCTAGAAATGGTTTGTTCACTTTTCTGGCTCAAAATACTATATTTCTTGAAGTTAACACACCAGGCATTTTGATATCTGAGACTTTTAGTGGCTTGGTCACAGTTTCTTTGCAAATGACTGAATTTCCCACAATTGAAGCACTTGGCATTTTGATAGCAGAGACATCTAGTTGTAGCTTGATATTACCATGATACACTTTAGAACCAATGTCAGTCGTATCTCTTATCTACTCATTCATGGGTACTGCCTGCACCTTTAGTCTAATAATGTTTTGCATTCAATATTTTTATTTTCTTACACCAAGGTTTCTATCAACACCTGTCTTGCATCAGGGTCTGATATGACTTTGTTCACAGCTGAGACTAATTTTCACAAAAAAAAAAAAAATCAGTGAAGACTTCTCCAGAGCCTCGTATAATCTTTGTAAATGAGGTGGACCATTTCCTTAACTTTGTCTCAAGCTTAAAGCTGCTAAACAACATTGTTCTATAGCTGTGTCATGGAATAGAATTTTGTTCTTATATATCAGAGAACAGTCCTTCACCCAGCAACTGGTCTTTGACAACATTCATTTCCCTTGCTCTTTTTCACTGTTCAGTATTGGTGACTTCTCCCCTCCACCATGTTAACCATTGTAACTGTGGGAATAATTCTATTTTGAGTCACCCAGTTATTTAGAAGTTGTTTCACATAAGGAGAGTGCATCCTATATGAAATCAGGGCCTCTTTAAAATGCTTTAGAGCCATCATTTTTATAGGGTATCATCCTATCTTGTCATAATCTTGTTACACTCCACTAGCCAGCATGTGCTATACAATTACTGGTGAAACTGATGGTGATTTTGTAACCCCAGGTCGCCCCTTCTCTATCTATGGTGGCACAGTTGTCTTGAGATTAAACCTTTCTTTCAAAACAGGCTGTTTTATCTTTTCTCTGAACCTGTCACCCTGCTTGATCTCCTCCACTTTCTGGCTACTCACTGGGTTCCTTGTCCTACCCAAGGGTTTTAGGCATCAGAATCCTGAAAGTACAGAGCCATGACCTGCCTTCTAGCACAGTTTCTTCTCTCTGTCTTACTGGGGGATATTCCCATTCTTTTGCTCAGTCATCCGGTCTGAGCCTCTTATTTCTTCCCTTTCCAGTGCTCCGTACCTCCCCAGTGCTTCCATTTCTACCTGCATTTTTTCCAGTTACACATCCAACTCTGCAACTCTTTCAGAAATTAGAGGGCAGAGTGACCCTTTTTGTTTTCCCATTCCAGTCATTTGATATTTTCCAGACTCCTCCATTTCCATTTACAATTTTTCCAACTGCACAGCCATTCTCCCAAGAAGAAGAAAAAGAAGAGGAGAGGGAGGAGGAGGAGGAGGAAGAGGAGGAAGAGGAGGAGGAGGAGGAGGAAGAGGAGGAGGAAGAGGAGGAGGAGGAGGAAAGAAAAAATAAATAAAGAAAGAAAGACGATCAGAAAATCCTCTTCAAGAGCAGAATATCCCAGCAGAAGCAACCACAATGAATTTTTTGTTGGCATCTTGAAAAAAGAATATCCAAGAGCAGACCACCCAGGAGTGCAGACATCCCGAGGCTGCAGGACAGACTGCCACCTCTGCACACCTCAGCTCACATCCCTGGTCCAAAGGGAAACTGCACAGTGCCTCTGGACAGAGGGATATAGGAACAGACAGCCGCCAGTACCCGAGGTTCTGGTTTTTGCCCAGGACTGAACTGATCCGGCCAAAGAGCTCCCTGCACCCAAATCCTGTGGGGGAGAGAGCTGGAACTTCAGAAGTGCAGACACTTCTGAGAAGTCAGAGGAGAATACCCTCTGCCCATAGTCCAGACCCAAGAGGGAATTGCATAGTGACAACTGTGCCTGAGGGGTGCAAGGACCTACATGAGCAATCAGGGGCAGGACCCTTTGAATCCTGCCTGCTCCTAGAGCTGGAAGACAGTCTCCAGGAGCGCTGACACTCCTGAGAGCAGAGCACCTGTTCTCAGGAAAGGCTGAAAGAAAACAGGAAAACAGATCTACAAGGGTGCAGACATAGAGGCCTACAGCAGGGCCAAGTCACGCCCAGAAACAGCAAGACAAGCAAACACCAGGGACAATCCAATGGCTAGAGGCAAGTGCAGGAACCTAAGCAACAGAAACCAAGACTACTTGGCATCATCAGAGCCCAGTACTCCCACCAAAGAAAATAATGGATATCCAAACACACCAGAAAAGCAAGATTTAGATTTGAAATCACATTTTTTGATAATGATGGAGGACTTTAAGAAAGACATAAAGAACCCCCTTAGTCAAATGCAGGAAAGCACAAGTAAACAAGCCCTTAGAGAGGAAACAAAAATCACTGAAAGAATTACAGGAAAACACAACCAAACAGGTGGAGGAATTGAAAATGGAAATAGAAACAATAAAGAAAGCACAAAGGGAGACAACCCTGGGTATAGAAAACCAAAGGAAGAGACAAGGAGCTGTAGACATAAGCATCACCAACAGAATAGAAGAGATAGAAGAGAGAATCTCAGGTGCAGAAGGTACCATAGAAAACATCGACACAACAGTCAAAGATAGTGTAAAATGCAAAAACCTTCTAGCCCAAAACATACAGGAAATCCAGGACACAGTGAGAAGATCAAACCTAAGGAAAATAGGGATGAAAAAGGTGAAGACTCCCAACCCAAAGGACCAGTAGATATATTCAACAAAATTAGAGAGGAAAATTTCCCTAACCTAAAGAAAGAGATGCCCATAAACATACAAGAAGCCTACAGAACTCCAAATAGATTGGACCAGAAGAGAAATTCCTCCTGTCACATACTATTCAAAACACCAAATGCACAAAACAAAGAAAGAATATTAAAAGCAGTAAGGGGAAAAGGTCAAGTGACATATAAAGGCAGAATTACACCAGACTTCTCACCAGAGACTATGAAAGCCAGAAAATCCTGGACATATGTCATACAGACCCTAAGAGAACACAAATGCCAATCCACATTACTGTATCCAGAAAAACTTTCAATTAACATGGAGAAACCAAGATATTCCATGACAAAACCAAATTTACGCAATATTTTTCTACAAATCCAGCCCTACAAAGGATAATAGATGGAAAACTCCAACACAAGGAGAGAAACTACACCATATAGAAAGCAAGAATATAATTTCCTTGCAATGAAACCAAAAGAGAGACAAACAAACATAATTCACCTCTAACAACAAAAATAACAGGAAGCGACAATTGCTATTCCTTAATATCTCTCAACATCAACTGACTCAATTCCCCAATAAAAAGACATCCTGCATTTTGCTGCATGCACGAAACCCACCTCAGAGTAAATGGCTGGAAAACAATTTTCCAAGCAAATGGCCCAAAGAAACAAGCTAGAGTTGCCATTCAAATATCAAATAAAATTGACTTTCAAACAAGAGTCATTAAAAAAGATAAGGAAGGATACTTCATATTCATCAAAGGAAAAATCCACCAAGATGAACTCTCAATCCTAAATATCTATGCTCCAAATGCAAGGGCACCTACATTCATAAAAGAAACCTTACTAAAGCTCAAAGCACACATTGCACCTCACACGATAATAGTAGGAGATTTCAACACCCCACTCTCATCATTGGACAGATCATGGGAACAGAAATTAAACAGAGACGTAGAGAAATTATGAACCAATTGGATTTAACAGATATTTACAGAACATTCCAACCTAAAACAAAAGGATAAACCTTCTTCTCAGCACCTCATGGAACCTTCTCCAAAATTGACCATATAATCGGTCACAAAACAGGTCTCAACAGATACAGGAAGATAGAAATAATCCCATGCATCCTATCAGATCACCACGCACTAAGACTGGTCTTCAATAACAATAATGACAGAAAGCCCAACATGGAAGTTGAACAATGCTCTACTCAATGACAACTTGGTCAAGGAAGTAATAAAGAAAGAAATTAAAGACTTCTTAGAATTTAATGAAAATGAAGATACAACATTCCCAAACTTATGGGACACAATGAAAGCAGTACTAAGAGGAAAACTCATAGCTCTGAGTACCTGCAGAAAGAAACAGGAGAGAGAATATGTCAGCAGCTTGGCAGCACACCTCAAAGCTCTAGAACAAAAAGAAATAAATAAACCCAAGAGGAGTAGAAGGCAGGAAATAATCAAACTCAGGTCTGAAATCAACCAAGTATAAACAAAAAGGACTATACAAAGAATCAACAAAACCAGGAATTGGTTCTTTGAGAAAATCAGCAAGATAGATAAACCCTTAGCCAGACTAACCAGAGGTCACAGAGAGTGTATCCAAATTAAGAAAATCAGAAAGCAAAAAGGAAACATAACAACAGACTCCAAAGAAAGTAAAAAAAAATCGTCAGATCCTACTACAAAAGCCTAGATTCAACAAAACTGGAAAACCTGGAGGAAATGGACAATTTTCTAGACAGATACCAGGTACCAAAGTTAAATCAAGAACAAATAAATCATCTAAACAACCCCATAACTCCTAAAGAAATAGAAGCAGCTATTAAAAGTCTCCCAACAAAAAAGAGCCCAGGTTCAGATAGGTTCAGTGCAGAATTCTATCAGACCTTCATAGAAGACCTCATACCAATACTGTCCAAAGTATTCCACAAAATTGAAACAGACAGAGCACTACCAAATTCCTTCCATGAAGCCACAATTACTTGATACCAAAACCACACAAAGACCCAAACAAAGAAAGAGAACTTCAGACCAATTTCCTTATGAATATTGACGAAAAATACCAATAAAATTTGCAAACTGAATCCAAGAACACATCAAAATCATCCATCATGATCAAATAGGCTTCATCCCAGGGATGCAGGATGGTTTAATATACAAAATCCATCAATGTAATCCACTATAAAACAAACTCAAAGATAAGAACCATGGTCATTTCATTAGATGCTGAGAAAACATTTGACAAAATTCAACACCCCTTCATGATAAAAGTCCTGGAAAGATCAGGAATTCAAGGCCCATATCTAAAAAATAGTAAAAGCATTATACAGCAAACCAGTAGCCAACATCAAACTAAATGGAGAGAAACTTGAAACAATCCCACTAAAATCAGGGACTAGACAAGGCTGCCCACTCTCTCCCTACTTATTCAATATAGTACTTGAAGTCCTAGCCAGAGCAATCAGACAACAAAAGGCGGTCAAAGGGATACAAATTGGAAAGGAAGTAGTCAAAATATCACTATTTGAAGATGATATGATAGTATACTTAAATGACCACAAGAATTCCACCAGAGAACTACTAACACCTTCAGCAAAGTGGCTGGGTGAAAAATTAACTCAAACAAATCAGTAGCCTTCCTCCACTCAAAGGATAAACAGGCTGAGAAAGAAATTAAGGAAATGACACCTTTCACAATAGTCCCAAATAATATAAAATAACTTGCTGTTACTTGAACCAAGCAAGTAAAAAATCTGTATGACAAGAACTTCAAATCTCTGAAGAAAGAAATTGAAGAAGCTCTCAGAAGATGGAAAGATCTCCCATGCTCATAGATTGGCAGGATGAATATGGTAAAAAATGTCCATTTTGCAAAAAGCAATCTACAGATTCAATGCAATCCCCATCAAAATCCCTACTCAATTCTTTATAGAGATAGAAAGAACAAGTTGCAAATTCATTTGTAATAACAAAAAACCCAGGATAGTGAAAACTATCCTCAACAATAAATGAACTTCTGGGGGAAATCACTATCCCTGAACTCAAGCAGTATTACAAAGCAATAGTGATAAAAAAAAAAAACCTGTATGGTATTGGCACAGAGACAGGCAGGTAGATCAGTGGAACAGAATTGAAGACCCAGAAATGAACCCACACATCTATGGTCACTTGATCTTTGACAAAGGAGTTAAAACTATCCAATGGAAGAAAGATAGCTTTTTCAACAAATGATGTTGGTTCAACTGGAGGTTAGCATATCATAAGAATGCAAATTGATCCATTCTCATCACCATGTACAAAGCTTAAGTCCAAGTGGATCAAGGACCTCCACATCAAACCAGATACACTCAAACTAATAGAAGGAAAAGTGGGGAAGAGTCTTGAACACATGGGCACTGGGGAAAGTTTCCTGAACAAAACACCAATGGCTTATGCTTTAAGATCAAGAATCGACAAATGGGACCTCATAAAACTGCAAAGCTTTTTGTAAAGCAAAAAGACACTGTCATTAGGGACAAAACGGGAAACCAACAGATTGAGAAAAGATTTACCAATCCTACATATGATAGAGGGCTAATATCCAAAATATACAAAGAACTCAAGAAGTTAGACTCCAGAAAAATAACCATTCTTAAAAATGGGGTGAGGATTTATTGAATGGCCAAAAAGCACCCAAAGAAATGTTCAACATCCTTAGTCATCAGGGAAATGCAAATCAAAACAACCCTGAGATTCCACCCTTCACACGAGTCAGAATGGCTAAGATAAAAACTCAGGTGACAGCAGATGCTGGCAAGGATGTGGAGAAAGAAGAACACTCCTCCATTGTTGGTGGGATTGCAAACTGGTACAACCACTCTGGAAGTCAGTCATTACATTGGACATTACACTACCTGAGGACCCAGCTATACCTCTCTTGGGCATATACCCAAAAGAGGCTCCAACATACAACAAAGACACATACTCCACTATGTTCATAGCAGCCTTATTTATAATAGCCAGAAGCTGGAAAGAACTCAGATGCCCTTCAACAGAGGAATGGATTCAAAAAATGTGGTACATCTACACAACGGAGTACTACTCAGCTATCAAAAACAATGACTTCATGAAATTCATAGGCAAATGGAATGAACTAGAAAATATCATCCTGAGTGAGGTTACTCAGTCACAGAAAAACACACTTGGTATGCACTCATTGATAAGTGGATATTAGCCAAAAAGCTCTAATTACTCAAGATGCACTCTACAGACCACAGGAAGCTCAAGAAGAAGGAGACCAAAATGCAGATGCTCCCACTTCTTCTTAAATGGGGGAAAATATTCATAGAAGGGGATATGGAAGCAAATGTTAGACCAGTGACTCAAGGAATGGCCATTTAGAGCCTGACACACATGTGGCCCACATATATACAGCCACCAAAACTAGATAAGGTTGATGAAACTAAAAAATGCATGCGGAAAGGGGCTGGATATAGATCTCTCCTGAGAGACACATCCAGAACACGTCCAATACAGAGGACAATGCTAGCAGCAAACCACCGAACTGAGAATAGGACCCCCTTGGGGGGAATTATAGAAAGGATTGAAAGAGTTGAAGGAGCTTGAAACCCCATAAAGACAACAATGCCAACCAACCAGAGCCTCCAGGGACTAAACCACTACCAAAAGACTACTATGGACTGACCCTGGACTCCAACTGCATATGTAGCAGAGAATAACCTTGTGGGGGCAACAGTGGAAGGGGAAGCCCTTGGTCTTGCAAGGTTGGACCCCAGTGCAGGGGAATATGGAGGGGGCAATAAGGGGGATGTATAGGGGGAATACCCACATGGGGGAGGGGAAAGGGAGGGAATGGGAGCTTATGGACAGAAAACCATTTAGGGGAATAACATTTGAAATGTAAGTAAAGAAATATATAATAAAAAATTTTTAAAAAAGGAAAAAGAATATCCATTCCTTCATCCCTTGCCATTTCCTCTACGGCATTTGAAATAAAATTTCTCATATTGCCCAGCCTCTCATCTGAGTGCCACTTATAGGTGGTCTTTGTCTACTTCATGGATTCTTCTTTCTTCTACCCTTCTCTACCCCCTTCCCCACCATTTTCAAACCCCTCCAACACTAGATAGAGGAGAAAAATGATAAAAAGTTAAGGGAGTGGCATTATGATTAGATGACTTACTCCTGATTAAGGGAGTATTGAGCTCCTTGGGGCAAGTTTGATTCTCACCATCGGGATATCTAATTTCTTCTTGTTTCTTCTTGGTCCACGACTTCTTAACAAACCAACCACAACCAAAAGCAATCAACCACAAGAACAACCCACCTATTGGGGCATTTATGTACCCACTGGAAAGTTTCCAGCACTCCAAATGTCACACAGTTGCAGAAACTATCTGCTGCTGGTAAAATCACGCCTCACTAGAGCATGAGGCAAATCAGATAGTTTCTGGGAACAATCGGAAGCAGCCCCATATCCTACATTTTGGATTAGAATTAAAACCTATTCTTATAGTATTTCTGTGTTTTTAAAGAAACCAAAATTCTCGTTATGCTCATTATTCACTAAATAAGATGGCAAGCAATCCATGTATTTGAATAATTTCCAAGGTGGCTAGTATTTTAATTTGCTAGTTTTATCCTTTTGCCATAAAAGATAAGTGGTACGATAAAATTTTTTGAAAATGTATTGATACTTGTTTTATGGTATGATAATACAGTTCTTTCGTGGAGAATATTTATGCATTGATAAGAATAATGTGTATTCTGCAGATGTTAGATGAAATGTCCTGTCAGTGTCATTAGGACTACAGTAGGATCTAACTTACGTTTCTTCATTTATTGGTTTGCTCTGACTTATCTGTTCATTGATGAACATGGGTACTAAAGTCTCTCCATAGTATCATATTGTTATCTATCTCTTCTATTAGATAGAATGTTTGTTTCATAAAATTGATAGCTGGATGTTGGCTATGTATATATTTAAAACTATTATACATTTTTAAATCAACCTCTTGACCATCATATAATGACCTTCTTTGTCTCCTTTTGCAGTGTTAAGTTTTTTAAATTACTATTTTATGTTGCTGGGGTGGTTTTTTTTTCGTTTAAAGTTTCTATTCTGCTGCCCTGTCCCCAGGTTTTCATACCTATAAGGTGCTTGTCTTTCTTTCCCTGGATTTCTCAAAAGATAGCAATTTATTTGTTGTCTCTTTATTCGTTAAGGAGATGAGCACTTTATATTTCTATTCAATCATCTTGTCATTTTGTGTAGAAGCTTCAGGAACTATATCCCCGTGGAGACCAAGAGACTACTATCCCAAGTTAAAGACCACAGAATTATTGATGTTCTCAGTTTTCAACTTTGTATAAATAGAATCCCAAGTCTACAGTCTACTATTTATTAGTTTTAAATCCAACATTATATCATATGTTACTCTCTGAGATTCATCCACAGCATTGCATGTAGCAGTAGTTCCTTAATTCTCATTGTTGAATATTACAAATAAACTGTAATCAAATAGGGATCTTGAAGTATTCCATTTGGAGTGTGGAATGACTTTTAACTAGTTGATTGTTCCCAAAGTATTGCTATAATATTGCATTATATAAGCATACTAAAATTTGTTCTTATATTTTATTATCAAAGATATTTCCAATTTGAGGCTGTTAAAAGCCATTATACTAATAAAACTACCCTTGCATTTGCAGTCTGATGAATGTAAAAGCATGATTCTCCAGTCATATAAGATATTTTATTGTGGGGCTGGAGAGATGGCTCAGTGGTTTAGAGCACTGACTGCTCTTCCAGAGGTCCTGAGTTCAATTCCCAGCAACCACGTGGTGGCTCGCAACTAACTGTAGATCTGATGCCCTCTTCCGGTGTGTCTGAAGACAGCTACAGTGTACCCACATACATGGAATAAATAAATCTTTTTTAAAAAAGGTATTTTATTGTAATGCTATTGTTCTTAGATTTGAGATATTCTGATGTATAAAATTAAAATAGAAAGCTTTTCCTTTTTATCAACTGGAGGAGTTTGTGTTTAATTATGTTAGAGATGAAACGTTTCCATATGGGAAGATTTTAAGGTACCAGTTCTATAAAAATAATAAATAAAACACTCCATGCCATGGAGCTTTTGTCTCACTAGGACTGCTATAGCACAGCTATGTGGACACTTACTTCATCACTGTCAAACACCGTTCTGTCAGGATGTCATTCCTTTATTACAAGTAGCCAAATTACTTGTATAATAGCCATAATATTCCTAAGAGTATTTTAGTATCTGTTGGAATGGCAGTAGTATCTACTTTGACGTTGATAATAACCATTGTTTGTGTTTTCTTTAACTGACTTTTTCTTTGTTGCTCAGTACAGGTATTTACCAATTTTGCTTTTCTTTCCAACACTTAACTTGGAGTGATATCAATTCTGCCTGTTTAAAATTTCTTTAATCCTGTCTTTTCCTTTATTATCTATTCTCTATTGTTTTTAGAGAAGAGTAGCTTTGCTGTTCTTTATTTTTTTTAAGATAAAACCTATGTTATTTGTCTTTTCATCTTTCTAGTATATACATTTAAGACTAGTTTTTCTCAACATGTATTTGCTTTATTTCTCAGTTCTAATTGTCATTAAATTAAATCTTAGTCTCATTTTCACTTAGAATATATTTGACATATGGTTTATTTAGAAACACACTCCTTACTTTTTAAGCACATGGACATTTTCTTAACTCATTCACTCTTGACTTTTACTCTGATTACATGCACCAAATTGCACATATATTTGTACCAATTTTACAAATACTCTTTAAGTGACTTGAATTTCAGGTGTGAGATATTGTTTCATCATCATCATCATGGTGGAAAATTTTCTAAAATTAAAATAACTCTCTGTGTCTGCAACTTAATGTTTGTTGTCAACAAGTTGTTGTGCCTTAACGTGTCCTTCGTTATTTGGGATAATAATTAAGACAACATTTCATATTTCTCTGTTTTCCCTTGGAGGTGGAGAAATTGATGTCAGTGACCTGGAAAATGTCATAAAAGAATTGGAGAGAGAGAGAACATCTAGAGAACAGCTGGAGTGGGAGAAGTCCTTTTCGTCTCATGGTGAACATTTCTAACATTAACTTTCGAAACAGTCGATACCTTTTTTAGAGAGGTAGCATAGTCATCCAGGCTGTTGTTAAGCATTAACCATGTCTTCAGAGTTATAAGGGAGTTGTGATTACACCCTTAGAAATTTGCAGTGGCCAATTGTAATATATGTATGCCATATATACACAGTTATACTATGATAATCCTATAACTTTATAAATTAGAAATATAATAGTAAATTTCTGCAGCCTCAGATGCAGATGACTTTATCATTTAGAAATATATAAATTGTCACCTAAAATATACACATGCCAGTGTAAATCCTAAATCTTGCCGTCAGGGACAAGGAATGCTGGTGGTTACCTTCTTCTATTGAGCTGTACTGGGTACAGTGGAAGGAGGTGGGGGGTAGATGTGATTCTGGGGCTTTTCTTTGTCTCTTTTTCTCCCAAGTAATGACAGGGTGTTGTCATGCCAGTTCTAGCCCACTTTTAGCTCTGAACAAATGACACAGAGACCTAATGCATTTATGAACAGGCTGCAGGCACTATGCTGAGACCTAATGCATTTATGAACAGGCTGCAGGCACTATGCTGAGACCTAATGCATTTATGAACAGGCTGCAGGCACTATGCTGAGTGAGACCTAATGCATTTATGAACAGGCTGCAGGCACTATGCTGAGCAGGCACTCATCCGTTCTAACCCTCTAAGGCTGCCTGCTCCCAGCCACGTCCTCTACCTGCAGTCTGAGTCTTGCCCTGTCTTGCTTTTGTTCTATGTATGACCTCATGGTTGTTCTCTCATCACAGCCTCAGGGTGACTCCTGGACCTTCTTTCCCCTCCCCGTCAGCCCACCCTCTTTGCTTCGATCCCCCAGACTGGGATAGGACGTTATGCCCTATTCTCTGCTTCCAGCTACAGGCTGAATCAACTCTTTATTAACCAATCAGAGGTGATGGAAAAGAATCTTTATACACCATTGAGACACGGAGGTGCTCTAAATATCACGGCAATGCCAATGTCAGGACTGCAACCAGATCTCTGGGTACAGCGGACAGCATCTGACTACACAGTACCTAGCCCATCCCCCAACAGGAGGGGGTTGTGTAACTATACTGATAAGGGAAAAGGAGTTGTAACAGGGAAAAAATGAAACAAGGAAATGTTTTTGTTTAATCTAAAGCTGTCTCACATACTAAAGAAATGACACACTTACCATAGTAAGGATTTTATCTATATATTATTTTGAGATGGCCACATTCCAGGGACAAAGTAATTTCATGGTTCGAATTTGTGAGCATGAGGTGTTTCATTGACTTTAACACAGTTGCTATTTTCGGCCATCCTTTGGGGTGTATTTCCTAGTCGCTAGTGGGAATGTGTACGAATACGTTGCCACAAAGTGTGAAAGCTACCGGAAGTGAAGGAAATACAAATCAAGGGCCTGGATTAGAGGTGGAGCGATGGCTCAGTGGCAAACACTGGCTGCTCTTCCAGAAGACCCAGGTTCGATTCTCAGCACCCCCATCTTAGATCATGAGTACCCATAACTCCAGTCCCAGGAAATCTGGCACCGTTGCCTGACCTCCACAGGCACTGGCCACACAGTTGGCACACAGATGTACATGTAAACAAAACACCCATGCACATAAAATAAAATGAAGCAAGATTAGTGGAAATGCTTTTTGTTTTTGTTCTTCCCTTCTTGTTAATTTTACTCACATCAATTTCATATATTTATACACATATTAATTATATATAATTAATTAATTTTAATAATGTACCACCTGATAAGTGATCTCCTCTAGTTTTTAAAGGATGTCCTATTTATTTTAGGTTTGTTTCAATGTCAGCAGCAGAAGGAACAAAACTGAGATAGGCATCAAGTTTTGAGAGAAGCCCATGGCTTGAGATTTGGTGCCCAAACTAATCCTACCGTTTGTTTAATTGTCTGTGTTAAAACTTTTAGATTTGCTGTTTAGCTGCTATAGATGACCTTAATTATTTCCTAATTATCTTTTAACCTGTATTTTTTCATATGTTTATTTTCAGTATTTAATAAGAGTAAACTGATTTCAGCTTAGTGACAATTTCCTCTAACTCTGAAGGACCTTGCTTGAGGCCTCTTTCTATGGTGACATGGATGACCACGGTACAGAGAGATTTGTCATTCATTCACTTTAACTTGCATTCACTTCCTCTGGCCTCTGCCTTTTGTAGGGATGCATGTTGATGTCCGTGACCTTGACAATCTACTTGGAAACATGGCATTCAAACTGGTTCCCGAGGAACTTACTGAGTCAGCCTCAAAGTTAGCCGTTCATAGTAAGTGATCCCATCACATTGTACCACAAGAGAATTTGGAGCTTGATAGATGTTTTGGATAGTGTTCCTTTAGTTTTGGCAAGAATAAACTTTTCCTTTTAATTTAGTAATGTAAAGTGATGTTTTTTAACCATTCATTCATTCATTCACCAGATATTTTTGGGCACTTAATAACCATATGTCTACTTATATTTGCACAGTACTTACACTGTACCAGAATTAAAGTTAATTAATCTAGAGATGATTAAAATGTCTAGGAGGATGTATATAGGGCGTGTCCAAATACTCTGCTATGTCCTATAAGGGGGCTGAGCATCCCTGTTTTTTGTTTTCTCCTGCTGGGCCTAGAATCAATCATCTGTGGAACAGCTGGATTTACAACTACTTGGTCTTTTGCTTCACCCTTAAATTACAGGTTATTCTAGAATTCAAGACATGCCTTCAAGATTCAGTGGGCATACTGAAAGGCTGGGGGGGGTCTCTATAGTAACAGTAAAATTGTGCGTGTGTGTGTGTGTGTGTGTGTGTGTGTGTGTGTGTGTGTGTGTGTTTTAGGGGAATTTGTGCCTATGCACAATATTTCCAAAAGTATTTCTTTTGCTTTGAAGGAAGAGATGTTGACAAGAAAAGCATTTCTAAACACGAGGAATTAGAACCTGAAATTCAGGAACCCTCGGAATTGATGGATATCCTGCCAACTGAAGGTGAGACTATGAAATGACAGGTCATGTTCCTCAGAGGAATTTATGTGTCCATTTAGAATATTTTCTACAACCCTATTCTTTCTTATTTTTAAATAGCTAATATACTGGCTTTATTTTAATTTTATTGTTTTTTTGTGACTTTAATACATGAGTAGCATATGTTTCTGTCATATCTACTCCACCTTTCCCCATCTCCTCCTATGTGCCTTCCGCAACCTTCTCTCAAATTGTTGTCCTTTAATATATATACATACATACATATGCACATATACATATGTGCATGTGACCTACTGAGTCCAGTTAATGTTGTCTATATGTACCTGGATGTAGAGTTGACTACTTGAGCATAGGTAGTGTCCCTATTGCACCAATGGGCACTTTCTCCCTGGACCAGTTGCTATGGCAATTGGAAGGGTCCGCAGCTGGGTAGACAGTTGATACCATTTCTCCCTCAGCAGCTTTTGTAGCACCTTCCATCACTATTAAAAGCTCCGTCAGTGAGAAGGCTTCTGAGTCAGTACCAGCTTGATTTCCCCCAAGTCCTTTACAATGCAACCCTACTTAAGCAGAGAATCACTCAAAGAAAACTTTAGGAGGGATTACTTTTTTTCTTAAGAAATGCTACGAAACAGAAACTTTTAGTTTGAGAAATCCCACCATACCTGAAAAAGAATGGACCTTAACTCACTGGATTGGTGAACTCACTGAAGCTGGGGTTACCTAATCAAGAGTGGCCCTGTCGATATTCCATCACGCTTGTGTGGGGGCTCATGAGGTCCTCCCCCCTCACTGAAGGGAGGCTGTGAGTAGTTGGTAGGTGGGGGGAGGGGCTATCATTTTCCTCAGCTGTGAAGTCCCTGATAAGTTGTTCATGTTCCAGTGACTAAGCTCCTTCTCATGCAAACAACCTTAGACTCAGTGGGGAAAGAATGTGAAGGCAGGGAGAATTGCTGTGAAGGTTTCTACAGAGGAGACTGGTGATTTTCAGGGGATGAGAAAGCCCAAACCTCAGTGCATAGTGTGTGAAATTATCAAAGAATAAGGAATCATTGGTTCTTAGTCTTTAATCCATTGAGAGCCCCAGCGTTTAAAGTGAGATTAAATGGGCAAGGGGGTATGGGAAAAAATGAGATCAGGAACATGGGAGAAAATTCAGCACGCTGGAGTCGTTTCTGTGTCTGTGAAAGGACGGCTTCCAGGTTGCCTGAGAAAATCTCCATGTCACTGGGAGAGCCATTATTTGTGTCTTGTATGGGACTGATTTACCCGGCTCAGTTAATATGGGTGATACAAAGGCCCTCAGAGATCAGTGAAAGCTGTAAGACATTAACATTTCTTCCTAGCCACACTACTCTCATATCCAGAGGACATATTTATACTTCCTTTAATCCATTCTAACTGTATGGAAGGTCTGCATTATAAACACAGTAGTATTTGGTAAGAAATTTGACTCAGAAAACATAACAGAATCAGTGTCAAAAGAGAAAGTTCAGTTCAGTCTTCCATCTCTACTGTATGATGACAAATCTGGATCCATTGGTCTAGAAAAGACATTCAAACTTGAAGTGTTTAATTTAGTTCTGATCTTTGTGCTAAAACTTTACTAGGTCACAAAACCACTCATTTTTTTTTTAAATCTCCTGTTCTAGGGAGAGATGATCAGACGCCTACACCCCTCTGCAAAGGATGATATTGAGTCTGAGATAGCAAAGGAGGGCAAAGGTCTTCACCTAACTTGTAGTTAATAAACATTTACTGTAGAATTGAGCTCTAGTCAGGCTTATAAAACCATGAAAAGAATCTATAAAGTTACAAATTCATTACCTCCAAATCACTTAAAAATACACTATCTTAAAAACTTCATATTCATCCATCCATATGCAACGTCCTTACTCCAAAAAGGGAATCCACGGTGGACCAAGTTAATGATTTCTCCAAGGTCCAACTTGAATAACTGAGTGTATTGCAGTAACTAACAGGAGTATGAGTGGAGGGTTACTTTACAGGACCAAGGATAGCTTTTTTAAAAATTATTTATTTACATCCCAAATGCTGCCACCCCTCCTGGTCCCCCCTCTCAGAGTCCTTCCCTCCCTCTTTCCATCCCTCCCTCCCCCTTCTCATCTAAGAGGGTGGGACCCACCCTGGCTATTCTCCCACCCTAGATATTCCCCCACTCTGGGCATCTCCCCACCCGGTGCATCAAGTCTCTGCAAGATTAGGTGCATCCTCTCCCACTGAGGCCAGACAAGGCAGCACTGTTGGGAAATGAATACTACAGTCAGGCTACAGCTTTAGGGAGAGCCCTGTTCTAGCTGTTGGGGGACCCACATGGAGACTTAGCTGCACATCTGCTACATATGTGTTGGAGACCTCATTACAATCAGTGATGTTCTTTGGTTGGTGGTTCAGTCTCTGACAGCTCCAAGGGGTACAGGTTAGTTAACTCTGTTGGTCTTCCTTTGGGGTTTCTATCTCCTTCAGGGCTTTCCATCCTTTCCCCAACCCTTCCATAAGAGTCCCCAACCTCTGTCTAATGTTTGGCTGTGGGTATCTGCATCTGAGTCAGCTGCTGGGTAGATAGAGCCTCTCAGAGGACAGTTATGCAAGGCTCCTGTCTGCAAAGCCTAACAGAGCATCATTAATAGTGTCAGGGACTGGTGCTTGCCCATGGAATGGGTTTTCCTCCATCTTTGTCCCTGCATTTCTTTTAGACAGGGCTAATTTGGGGCCAAAAGTTTTGTGGGAGGGTTAGTGCCCTTACACCCCAGTGGAGGGTCCTGCCTAGCTATAGGAGGTGACCTCTTCAGGTTCATGTCCCCACTGTTAGGCATCTTGGCTGAGGTTACCTGCATTGACTTCTGGGAGCCTCCCCATCTTATATCTCTGGGACTTTCTAGAGATTCTCCCCATTCCCCCAGCCCCAGCATCTGCAGATTTCCATTCCTTCTCCTCAGGGCCTCTCTCCTGTCTCTCCTCTCCTCATACCTGATCCTGCCCCTCTCTCCTCCTTCCCCTCCTCTCTCCTACTCAATTCCCTCCCTACCTCTGGTTGCTATGACTATTCTGTCCTCCCTTCTGAGTGGGTCTCTAGCATCCTCACTCAGACCTTCCTTCTTGTTAAACTTCTGGGTCTGTAGTATGTATCATGGGTATTCTGCACTTTATGGCTAATATCCACTTATCAGTAAGTACATACCACAATGTCCTTTTGGGTCTGGGTTACCTCATTAAAGATGGTACGTATCTAGTTCCGTCTACTTGCCTGCCAAATTCCTTTTTTTTGGTTCTTTTTTTTTGAGCTGCCAAATTGAGCCTCATGAAATCCCAGCCTCATGATGTTTTTAATAGCTGAAAGTATTTCACTGTGTAAAAAAAAACACAAAAACAACAACAAAACAATACAAAAACAAGCAACCCCCCCCACAGTTTCTGTGTCCATTCTTCAGTTGAGGGATATCCAGGTTGTTTCCAGTTATGAATAATGCCGTCATGAACATAGTGAAACGTGTTCTTGTGGTATGGTGGAGCATCTTTTGGGTATATGCCCAGGAGCGATATAGCAGAGAAACTGCCAGATTGACTTCTAGAGTGGTTGTACAAGTTTGTAATCTGACTAGCAATGGAGGAGTGTTCCCCTTTCTCCACATCCTCACCAGCATGTGCTGTCACTTGAGTTTTTGATCTTAGCCATTCTGATTGGCGTGAGGTGGAATCTCAGAGTCATTTTAATTTGCATTTCCCTGATGACTAAGTTGAGCATTTTTTAAAAGTGTGTTTTGGCTATTCAAGTTTTTTCTTGAAAATTTTGTTTAGCTCTGTACCCTAGTTTTTAATTGTGTTATTTAGTTTTTGGAGTCTAATTTCTTGAGTTTTTTAATATGTATATATATTTTGAATATTGACCACCTGTCAGGTGTAGGGTTAGTGAAAAACTTTTCCCTTTCTGCAGGCTCCCATTTTGTCCTATTGGCAGTGTTCTTTGCCTTACAGGAGCTTTTCAGTTTTGTGAGGTCCCATTTATCTATTGTTGATATTAGAGCCTGAGCCATTGGTGTTCTGTTCAGGAAATTGTCACCTGTACCAATGCACTCAAGGGCATTTCCCATTTTCTCTTCTATTAGGTTTAGTGTATCCAGTTTTATGCTGAGGCCCTTGATCCACTTGGACTTGAAGCGTGTGCGGGGTGATGAACATGGATCTATTTGCATTCTTCTACTTGCAGACATCCAGTTACACCAACACCATTTGCTGAAGATGCTTTCTTTTCCCTTGTATGATTTTTGGCTTCTTTGTCAAAAATTAAGTGTCCATAGGTGTGTGGGATTATTTCTGATTCTTTGATTCTATTCCATTGATCAACTTGTCTGCTTCTGTATCCATACCGTGCAGTTTTTATCGCTGTTGCTCTGGAGTACAGCTTGAGGTAAGGGATGGTGATTCCCCCAGAAGTTCTTATTACTGTAGGATTGTTTTGGCTATCCTGGGTCTTTTGTTTTTCCATATGAAGCTGGGAATTGCTCTTTCAATGTTTGTAAAAAATGTGTTGGGATTTTGATGAGGATTGCACTGAATCTGTAGACTGTTTCTGGTAAGATGGCCGTTTTCACTGTTAATCCTAGTGACTCATGAGAAGATTCATCTTCTGAAACTTCAGTTTCTTTCTTCAGGGACTTGAAGTTCTTGTCAGACAGATCTTTCACTTGGTTGGTTAGAGTTACACCAAGATATTTATATTATTTGTAGCTATTGTGAAGGGCATTGTTTCTCTAATTTATTTCTCTGCTCACTTATCATTTGTATAGAAGAGGGCTACTGATTTCTTCGGGTTAATTTTATATCTAGCCACTTTGTTGAAGTTGTTTGTCAGTTGTAAGTGTTCTCTGGGAGAATTTTGGGGATCGCTTATGTATACTATCATATCATCTGCGAATAGTAGTATCTTGACTTCTTCCTTTCCAATATGTATCCCCTTGATCACGTTTTGTTGTTTTATTGTTCTAGCTAGAACTTTAGGTACTATGTTGAATAGATAGGCAGAGGGTGGGCAGTCTTGTCTTGTCTCTGATTTTAGTTGAATTGCTTTAAGTTTCTCTCCATTTAACTTGATGTTGACTATTGGCTTGCTGTTTATTGCTCTTATTCTGTTTAGGCATGGGCCTTGAATCCCTATTCTCTCTAAGACTCTTTTTTTTTTTTTTTTATTAACTTGAGTATTTCTTATATACATTTTAGTGTTATTCCCTTTCCGGTTTCGGGCAAACATCCCCTCCCCTCCCCTTCTTTATGGGTGTTCCCCCCCATCCTCCCCCCCTTGCCGCCCCCCCAACAATCTAGTTCACTGGGGGTTCAGTCTTAGCAGGACCCAGGGCTTCCCCTTCCACTGGTGCTCTTACTAGGATATTCATTGCTACCTATGAGGTCAGAGTCCAGGGTCAGTCCATGTATAGTCTTTAGGTAGTGGCTTAGTCCCTGGAAGCTCTGGTTGCTTGGCATTGTTGTACATATGGGGTCTCGAGCCCCTTCAAGCTCTTCCAGTTCTTTCTCTGATTCCTTCAACGGGGTACTATTCTCAATTCAGTTCTCTCTAAGACTCTTAACATGAAGGGGTATTGTATTTTGTCGAAGGCATTATCAAAATCTAATGAGATGATCATGTGACTTTTTTCTTTCCATTTGTTTACACAGTGGATTACATTGATGGATTTTTATATATTGAAACATCCCTGCATTCCTGGGATGAAGCCTACTTGATTGTGGTGAATGGTGGTTTTGATGTGTTCTTGTATTCGCTTTGCAGGGATTTTACTGAGTATTTTTGCATCAATGTTCATAACTGAAACTGGTCTGAAGTTCTCTTTCTTTGTTGAATCTTTGTGTGGTTTAGGCATCAGGGTAACTGATAAAATGAATTAGGTAGTCGTCCTTGTGTTTCTATTTTGTGGAATAGTTTGAGGAGACTTCTTTGGAAGTCTTGCAGAATTCTACAATAAAACTATGGTCCTGGGCTTTATTTGGTTAACTGAATTTTTCTCTTCTTAGTGTTTTAGTTTTATATTTTTATCTTTAAATTTTTTTATTGGATATTTTTTATTTACCTTTCAAATGTTATCCCCTTTCCCCCACCCACCCCTTCCCATCTTCCTGCCCTGACATTCCCCTACACTGGGGGGGGGTGCAGCCTTGGCAAGACCAAGGGCTTCTCCTCCCTTTGGTGCCCAACAAGGCCATCCTCTGCTACGTATGCAGTTGGAGCCATGGGTCTGTCCATGTGTACTCTTTGGATGGTGGTTTAGTCCCTGGGAGCTCTGGTTGGTTGGTATTGTTGTACTTATGGGGTTGCAAACCAGTTGGGAGACTTTTAATGACTGCTATTTCCTTAGTGGCTGTGGGACTGTTTGAATAATTTAGGTAGATACCTTAACTTTGGTAAGTGGTATCTGTCTAGAAAATCATCCGTTTCATTTAGATTTTCCAGTTTTGTGGAGTGTAGGCTTTTGAAGTAAGGCCTAATGATTGTTTTGAATGTTCTTATTTTCTGTTGTCTCCCTTTTCATTTCTAACTTTGTTAATTTGGATACTTTCTCTGTGCCGTTTAGTTAGTTTGATTGAGGGTTTGTTGATTTTTTTTCCCCCGAAGAACCAGCTCTTGGTTTTGTTGATTCTTGATGTTGTTCTCTTTTTTTCTAATTAATTAATTTTGCCCTGACTTTGCTTTCTGCCATCTAACTCCTCTTGGGTGTTTGCTTCTTTTTCATCTGGAGCTTTCAGGTGTGCTGCTAAATTGCTAATCTGAGATCTCTCCAATTTCTCTATGAAGGCATTTAGTGCTGTGAACTTTCCTCTTAATACTGTTTTCATTGTGTCCCATAAGTTTGGGTATGTTGTGCCTTTATTTTCATAGGATTATAGAAAGTCTTTAATTTCATCCTTTATTTCTCCCCTGACCAAGTAGAGCTCTTGCTTTGTACCCGATTATATGGTCAGTTTTTTGAGAAGGTTCCAGGAGGTGTTGAGAATAAGGTATATTCCTTTGTTTTGGGGTGAAACGTTCTGTAGATATCTGTTAAATCTGTTTGGTTCATAGCATCTGTTTTATCATTTCTCTGTTTAGTTTCTGTTTTGATGACCTGCCCACTGGTGAGAGTAGGGTATTGAAGTCCCCTGCTATTATTGTGGGGTTCAGTGTGTGATTTGAGTTTTAGTAAAGTTTCTTTTACGATGTGGGTACCCTTATATTTAGGACATAGATGTTCAGAGTTGAGAGGTCAACATGGTGGATTTTTCCTATGATAAATATGAGGTGTCCTTCCCCCATCTCTTTTGATAACTTTTGGTTGAAAGTATACTTTATTAGATATTATAGTTCATACTCCAGCTTGTATCTTGGGTTCATTTGCTTGGAAAACCTTTTGCCAGCTCTCTACTCTGAGGTAGTATCCATCTTTGTTGCTTAGGTGTATTTCTTGTATATAGTAGAATGATGGGTCTTGCTTAGGTATCCACTCTGTTAGCCTGTGTCTTTTTATTGGTGAATTGAGTCTGTTGATGTTGAGACATCTTAATGACCAATGATTTAGTTCCTGTTATTTTGATGTTGGAGGCGTCACTATATGTGTGTGTGCATGTGTATATTTGTGTGTTTGTGTATGGGTGTGTAAAATTCTCTTCTTTTGGTTTTGTGATTAATTTTTTGTATTTTCTTGGGTATAGTTAGCCTCCCTGTGTTATATGGCTGGTTAGTAGAAAAATATTACTTAAATTTGGTCTTGTAATGGGATGTCTTGGCTTCTCTATCTGTAGTTATTAAGAGTTTTTCTGGGTATAGTAGTCTGGGCTGTAGTCTCTTAGGGTTTGCAAGACATCTGTCTAGAATTGTCTGGCTTTTAGACTCTCTGTTGAGAAGTTGGATATAATTCTGATAGGTCTGTCTTTATATATTACTTGGCCTTTTCCCCATTGTAGCTTATATATTCTTTTTTTGTTCTCTACATTCGGTGTTTTTTTTTATTATGTGGCTTGAATATTTTCTTTTCTGGTCCAATCTATTTGGCATTCTGTAAGCTTCTTATATGGTTATAGCCATCTCTTTCTTTGGGTTAGAGAAGTTTTCTTCTACATCCTCTTCTATTCTTAGGTTTGGTCTTCTCATAATGTCCCAAATTTTGCTGATATTTTGAGTTAGGAACTTTTTATATTTGGCATTTTCTTTGACTGATGTATCAATTTCTTTTATGGTATCTTCTAAACATGAGATCCTCTGTTCCATCTCTTAATATTCTGTTGGTGATGCTTGTGTCTGTAGTTCCTGTTCTCTTTCCTAGGATTTCCGTCTCCAGGGTTGCCTCCATTTGTGTTTTCTCTATTGCTTCTACTTCCATTTTTGGGTCTTGGACCTTTTATTCATTTTCTTCACCTGTTTGATTGTATTTTCCTGTATTTCTTTATAGGATTTCTTTATTTGTTTCCTCTTTAAGGGTTTCTACCTGCTTCATTGTGTTTTCCTGTATATCTTTAAGGGAATTATTTATATCCTCTTTAAGTCTTCATGAGATTCAAAGAGCTCTCTATCACCTATCATGAGTGCCTGCCATGTGAGTGCTGGAATTCCTGTCCTCATGACATTGTTGCAAGTGCTATTCATGCTTGAACCATCTCTCCAGTTGTATTTTTGTCTTATCAAAAAAATATTTTTCACCATGATAATTGGTTTTTCAAAGACCAAAGAAGAGTCGGGGGTTTAGGAGGGGCAGTGAGGGGAGAAAGCAAATATGAACAAACAGGAATAAGGAGAAGAAATATAAGATGAAAAACATTAAGTTGAAAAAGGTCAGGTTAAGGGGTATACAACACTCACTGCCCTGAACGATTAACAGTTACTGCACAGTGGAAGCTCAGGCAACCGATAATTTCTTGCTATGTTTAAAAGTATGAAATCTGTGATTTTTGTACTTTAAATCATAAAATGCTTTTGTATTTTGCTATCTCAGTTTATCTCAGTAGGAAATAGATTTTAAATTAACTATCTTTCTTTTTTCCTGGATAACTAGAAAAGCCAAGTTAAAGTTCTGCTAGTCCTATAAAATATTAAATTACAATGCAGAAATATAAATTATATATTTTCCTTCAATAGCACTTGCCAGTCAAGTCAATAATAGCCAGAAATGAATATATTTTTTAAAAACTGTCTTTCTGGGGTTGGGGATTTAGCTCAGTGGTAGAGCGCTTGCCTAGCAAGCACAAGGCCCTGGGTTTGGTCACCAGCTCCGAAAAAAAGAAAGAAAAAAAAACTGTCTGTCTTACATTCCGTCCCTCTTGCTTCTAAGAAAGAAAAATTGATGTAACCAGTTTGGAGGACACTCTGGGGAAGATGCAGATTCACCTCTCAGAAAAAGCACTAGAGAAGCTGACAGAAGGCCTGCCCGGTGAGTCTTAGAGAAACCACCATCCCTGTGTCTGTGGTCATGAGTATGGGAGTTTCCAAAACCAGTGCCCCTGCATCAAAAGGGCTTTTGCAGAATTTAGGGAAGAATTTATTCCTAGTATGAAGGTAAGTCTTAGTTTTCATTAAATAAAAATAATCTTCAGGAATAGCAAGAGAATAGACTAAAGCTCTATCTGCAAGTCACTTAAAAACTTTCTTTAGAAAGAAAATTTTGTCTTTATTTCCTGTATCCTGAAAATGTTCAGATTTAGGTATTTATTTATTTTTTCTTTTATCTTATTGGATACTTTTATTTACTTTTCAAATATTATAATTTGTTTATTGTTTATCTTTATATGTCTACTCATGTTTGTGGATGCACCAATGTATGTGAGTCATGTGTGTATGTGTGTGTGTGTGTGTGTGTGTGTGTGTTGTTTGGTACATATGTTTGTGGCAACCAGAGAATGACCTTGAGTGTTGTCCCTCTGGTGTATACCTTAATTTTTTAGGGATCCTTAAAGATATTTTAAAAGATTTATTAATGTTGTGTGTGTGGAGTTTTTGCCTGCATGAATGTTTGTGCCTACAGAGTTTGGATAAAGGCATCAGATGCCTTGGAAATGAAGTTAATGGAGCTACCACGTATGTGCTGGGGAACAACTCAAAGCTCTACAAGAGCGCCCTTTCTCCAGCCCTCTACCTTGTGTTTCTGGGCAGGTCTCGCCCTGGGCTGGAGCCAGTAGGATAGGCTAGGCTGGGTGATACTGATCATCAGTGAGCTGCTTATCTGCACCTCCCAATACTGGGATTAAAAGTGCTGGACCATCAGGCCTGTTTGTTATGTGCATTCTGGGGATCGAACTCAGCTCTCATGCTTATATAAAAAAATGCTCAGTGGACCAAGTTTTCTTCAACTCTGTCTTTTTATATTATATATCTTAATTTATATCTCATGTTTTTATTATTAATCTTAGACATTAGAGTAATTGACAAAAACTAAATTATTATTTATTACTGTGGTATTTGACCAAAGAAGTACTTTCTTTTTTTCTTTTTTTTCTTTTTCTTTTTTTTGGAGCTGGGGACCGAACCCAGGGCCTCGCACTCGCTAGGCAAGCGCTCTACCGCTGAGCTAAATCCCCAACCCAAGTACTTTCTTCTTATAGTGAGTTTTAGCATATGAAGACACGTCTGGTTATCACAGACATTATGTTGGTATGTACTATTACTATTACATTTCTCATGTATTAGGGATACTGGTTTCCCTAATTCATCCAATCTTTTAACACAATGAAAATGGCTTTATGGTTGAGTAATGTGCATAGTAATTGGAAACCCTCTGTAGTAAGCTAGCTGCTGTCTCTGTATCATTATCTGATTGCTATAGACTAAATCTTGGGAGTCAGCGCTCGCTCAGCTTTTCCTTACTTGAGTCAATATATTGCAAATGAGTGTTGCCCTTCTCTTATAAAATGTGGACTTCAATAATTTTATTTTGTATCTTTATTTTTACTATATGGATGTTCACATTCATGTATGTCTGTTTGCACCATGTGTGCCTGGTGCCTGTGGAGGTCAGAAGAATGCATCAGATCCTCTGAAATTGGAATTATAGGTGTTTGTGAGCCATCGTGTGGGTGCTGGGAATCAAACCCAGGTCTTCAGGTCTTCTGCAAGATTGTTTGCTACCCTGCCTAAGCTCAGGGAATGGCCCACTCTACCTGTCCCTACCCAGATTCCCTTGAATTCACAGATAAAAAAAAAACAGATATACACATTGCTCAATTTCAACTTGCCTTATTGGCTCAGTGGCTAGCATGCTCTTAGCTCAGCACCCTAAATCTGTCCTCACCTTTAGGTGCTCAGTTATCTTTAGTCGCAGCTTGACAACTCCAGCCACCCACCTGTAGAAGTAGCCTGTGGCCACTCCACCCAAGATATCACGTGGCTGCTTAGCTCTTCTCTCTCTGAAGCATGGTGAACTCTCCCTTTTCTTTTCCTATAGCTAAAATGATCAATCTCAACAAATTATTGGATACAGTAAAAGCTGAAAAATTTTAATGAGAAAATATCCTGAGTCTAAGATCCTGCTTCCCTACCCCAATTTTAGTATACCGAGTTATCCATTTACCTACTTACTATTCTTTTTAACATCTGCATTGTGGAAAGTCCTACCTAATATTTTAGGGCCCGATTACATATTGTCTACATTAAGCAATGGTGTATAAAACAATGATGGTGTCCTCTTTACCCTATAAAGGTTTGCTAGTGTGGCCCTTCCTCATGAATAGGCCCAGAGAAACTGTTTTTATGGGATAAAAGAATGAATGGTGGCTGGGTGTGGTAGTGTATACCTTTAATACCAGCACTTGGGTGACAGGAGGATCTTTGTGTATTCAAGGCTAACCTGGTACGTAAAGTGAATTCCGGGCCAGTTGGGATTACATAGTGAAACCCTGCCTATCAACAAGGAAACAAACAAACAAACAAATAAAGCAAGCCTAAGCAGTCTCATAATTAAAGAAAATAACTGTACATGACAGTATCATTAAGTAACATCATGAATATACATATATATTCCTATCATTATTATTAGTTTGACTAGGAATGAGAAAATAAGCCACATTCCCTGTGGAAATTGCATCATTACTGACATGAATAGGTAGGCATCGTTGTGCATTTACTATCCATACGGCCGTTAATACTGCATAAGCATGAAAGTCTATGCGTACTTAGAGTTCTTATGTCTTTAGCGAAAGTCTTATTTATTTATATTTTCTTCCATTAGAAGGAGAAAAGATCGACCTCGTTGATATAAAAAGTATCCTGCACTTAAGGGACATCTCCAGAGGAAGCGTAGAGCTCAAAAATATTTCTCTTGATGGTAAGAGTTTTAAATTGCATAGCATTTAAGATAACTTACAGTTACATCTGTTCTGTGAGGACATTCACCATTTCTATGTAGAATGCCATTTACTTGCCAGAGGTTTTTCAAAAAGAAAAGATTTCCAAAGCTTTAGAACAAATTTCTAGTCACTACCCTTTAAAAGGAAGTTCAACTGCACTGTGCAAAAATTTTCAGACTGTCTGCTCTGGCAATCACTGATCCTGCCATTAGTCAAAAGACTGCCTGTTTGTGCTTTAGAATCCAGTGATCGGATATCTCTGGAATTAATTTGGGAGGAGGAAATAAAATAGAGTGGGAATCAGTTAAAGGGGAGAAATGAAACAAATTAGACATAGGTGGAATGCCAAGAGGGGTAAGACATGAACAGGTAGGGAGGGCCACAGAAGGGACTCCTGTTGTGTAACTGTACTGCCTATGGGAATTATATCATAAATATTAATGACAAGCCATAATAGCTATCCTTCTGGAGTACTGCTTTTAGAATGATTTAATTAATCACTTGCAACCTGATTTGTACCTTGCATGCAGACATTCGAGAATTCTACCAAAAGAAATTGGCTGAGAGCGTAGAAGACTCTGAAGGTGAGTGTGGGGCACCGAGGAGAGGCAGGGGGATCTGAGAGCCTCACGCCTTGTGTCTGCGCAGCTTCCTAATAGTTAGATTGCGATTTCTGACACCCTTGGCTGCGTTCTGATGCCATGAGTACATTTCTTTTGGAAATTTGCATGGATTTTTACAGACAGTCGTGTTCGTTCTATGGAAGAAGAAACTGAAACAATTAGAGGCCGTGTTGGCTCTTTAAAAAAAATAAGTGAACCTCTGCATACATTAGAACGTTGGGTGATACATACAATGTGGGTGCTGAGGAAATAAAGAACAATCTTCATTGTTTAAAAAAATCTTGGGTTTGTTCACTATGAATTATTTTTTAAGATAATTTATTTAATGTTTTTGAGTACACTGTAGCTGTCTTCAGACACACCAGAAGAGGGCATCAGATCTCATTACAGATGGTTGTGAGCCACCATGTGGTTGCTGGGAATTGAACTCAGGACCTCTGGAAGAGCAATCAGTGCTCTAACCACTGGGCCATCTCTCCAGCCCCTAATTATGAATTCTCAAGCAGTGCTCAACTAACCAGCTAACAAAAACCAGATCAGGAAAGATATTCTGTTTGTCCTTCTGCTGTTGATGTCTCTGGTACAGTTGGGCAGTTTCCACTGGGCCTTGGTCTTTGTATGTTAGAATCACTCAAAGGCCTTTAAGTAAGACAGTGATTAACATTTGCTTACTTTTTTTTCTATAGGAAAGGGTATTGATGTTCAAGAACTGGAGTCTGTTTTGCAAACCATCAATGTGAAACTTTCAGAAAGTCAAATGGGTGACCTTAAGCAAAACCTGCAGGTTGATGGTAAGATATTTAAATTGCTTGTAAAGGTTTGATAATGGTAGCTTCTTCACATGACTCTCTAACATCCTTGCTTTGCACTAAGATTTTGCACAAGCAAGCACATGATAATAGTACATTCCATCTCCATATCAAAACTTATATTTCAGTCATTACACTTGTCTCTATAATATGATTGTTGATCAAACACTATTGGATTGAAGATTTAGGAAAAAGACCATTGTGAGGATGTTCAACAGGGTGGACATTAAGAGAAACAATTTAACTCCAGAAAATTTCAAGGAGAGAAAAAAAATGCCAAGAGGAAAAATTATTTAAATATTAATCGTCCTGGGGCTAGAGAGATGGCTCAGTGGTTAAGAACACTGGCTGTTCTCAAACAGGATCAATTCCCAATACCCATTTGGTGGCTCACAAAAACCTGTAACTCCAGTTCCAGGGGATCCAACACCTTCTTGACTATCTCAGGCACAGCATGCACAATGTGCACATACATACATGTAAGGCAAACATGTACACACATACAGTAAAACACATAAAAAGGCATTATTCTCTTAGCCATCCCACCTACTGCATGGATAACATGCTTGTGGGTCTAACTATTCCAAGAAAAGTCTGAGGTTGACTAAATAAAAATGATTAGGATAATGTGGAAAAATAGAATGTGTCTTTTCACCGTATGCTTATCTGAGACCTGTGATTATTTCAGACAAGGCTATCTAGAGCTGAGGAGTATCAGGAGCGCTCCCTAAGCTCACACAGAGGTGGCCTGAGCACTTTCCTATGTTCTCACAGTAGTCTTGTCCTGAAACACAAAGGTCCTTCCCCCACAGAGTGATTCTCGACACTTGTGACTGGGTCCGATGAACAGAGCCTATGTATTCTGATTGTTCTTTATCTCCCAACCCTAATCACTTGACATTTTTAAAGTCTTCATCATTATAACTGCATGATGGTTGTCATTTTCTTTTTAACAGATAAAGGAAGGACTTCATTCCAAAGTGTGTTGGGTTCCATCACAGCAATTTTAGGTAAGAAATTCACTAGGGCTGGAAGTGCAGCTCAGTACAGAACTCTTGCTTGCCATGTGCGCACTTGGTGTTCAATTCCCCAAACCACAACATGGAAGAGATGGATGAATCCGTCCGTTGCCGCGCTGCTTATTAAGGAAATGCATGGGGTTGGGGATTTAGCTCAGTGGTAGAGCACTTGCCTACCAAGCGCAAAAGGCCCTGGGTTCGGTCCCCAGCTCCGGAAAAAAAAAAAAAAAAAGGAAATGCATGTGCTCAGTTGTCTAGAGTTGGTAGTCAATTCATAACGAAGAGAGATTACCCAAACACTCTACCATGAGTAAAATGTCCTGGATAAGTTCAAAATACTTACCTATTTTTTTCGATGTTTGAAGCAAAAGATTTAGGTGTTGAAGACAGGACAAATGTTCCTGAAGAAGTGGAGGTGGAAGACCTGGATGAAGATAAGCTACAGCGTTTGAAAAGTGAGCTGCCCGACGGTAAGCTCCCCCACCACGTGGCACCTACATATGATTGCTACAACTTTGGTGAGGCATTTCCTTACTAATTGGGAAGTATAAAGATTTTCTAATTTTCAGTATGCACCGACAATTATATTTTATAAGTAAAGTCCTAGCCTTAACACTGCCTTTTGGCTTGTGAATAATCTCCATTTATAGTCTATCAAGCTGCCAGTAGGACAAAAGAATTGTCTGCTCTTAATTTGTCTGGCTTTTTGTTTTTTAAGACGAGATCTCTCTGTGTGTCCCTGGCTGTCCTTGTACTCGCTCTGTAGATCAGGCTGACCTCGAACTCACAGAGATCTGCCTGCCTCTGCCACCCAAGTGCTGGGATTAAAGGTATGAAGCACCACCAACCCGCTCTACTTGACCTTTTATTTGTTTTTAAATGTTTTCATTGGATATTTTATGTATTTACATTTCAAACATTATCTCTTATCCTGGTTTCCCCTCTGGAACTCCCCTCTCACATTCCCTCCCCCTACTTCCATGAGGTGTTCCCCCACCCACCCACTCACACCTGACTGCCCTGGCATTCCCCAACATTGTGGAAATAAGCCTTCACAGGACCAAGGGCTTCTCCTCCTGTTGATGCCAGACAATGCCATCCTCTGCTACATATGCAGCTAGAGCCAAGGGTCCCTCCTTGTATATCTTTGGTTAGTGGTTTAGTCCCTGGGAGCTCTGAGGGGTCTGGGGCTGTAAAACCCTTCAGCTCCTTCACTTCTTCCTCTAACTCCTCCATTGGGGTCCTGTGCTGCCTCTGTATTTGTCAGGCTCTGACAGAGACTCTCAGGAGACAGCTATAACAGGCTCCTGTTAGCAAGCACTTCTTGGCATCTGCAATAGGGTCTGGATTTGGTGTTTTTACATAGGATGGATCCCCAGGTGGAGCAGTCTCTTGATGGCCTTTCCTTTAGTCTCTTTGTTTTGTTTTGCTTTGCCTTTTTTTTTTTGTTGTTGTTGTTAAAGATTTTTTGTATGTATATGAGTACACTCTAGCTCTCTTCACCAAAAGAGGGCATCAGATGCCATTACAGATGGTTGTGAGCCACCATGTGGTTGCTGGGAATTGAACTCAGGACCTCTGGAAAAGCAATCAGTACTCTTAACCACTGAGCCATCTCTCCAGCCCTTTCTTCAGTCTCTATTCCACACTTTGTCCCCATATTTCCTCCTGTGAGTTTTTTTGTTCCCCCTTCTAAGAAGGACTGAAGCATCCACTTTGTTCTTTTTTCTTCTGGAGCTTCATGTGGTCTATGAATTGTATCTTGGGTATTCCAAGTTTTTGGGCTAATATCTACTTATCAGTGAGTACCTATTATGTGTGTTCTTTGGGATTGGGTTATCTCACTCAGGATGAAATTTTCTAGTTCCATCCATTTTCCTAAAAATTTCATGAAGTCATTGCTTTTAATAGCTACTCCATTGTGTAAATCTACCATGTTCTCTGTATGCATTCCTTTGTTGAAGGACATCTGGGTTCTTTCCAGCTTCTGGCTATTATAAATAAGGCTGCTATGAACATAGTGGAGCATGTGTCCTTGTTATATGTTGGTGCATCTTTTGGGTATATGCCCAGGAATGATATAGCTGGGTCCTCAGGTAGTACTATGTCCAATTTTCTGAAGAACCTCCAGAATGATTTCCACAATCATTGTACCAGCTTGCAATCCCACCAACAATGGAGGAGTGTTCCTATTTCTCCACATCCTGGTCAGCATCTGCTGTCCCCTGAGTTTTTGATCTTAGCCATCCTGACTGGTGTGAGGTGGAATCTCAGAGTTGTTTTGATTTGCATTTCCCTGATGACTAAGGATGTTGAATGTTTCTTTAGTTACTTCTCAGCCATTCGACATTCCTCAATTGAAAATTCTTTGTTTAACTCTGTTCCCCATTTTTAATAGGATTATTTTGGTTCTCTGGAGTCTAACTTATTGAGTTCTTTGTATGTATTAAATATTAGCCCTCTATCAGATGTAGGATTGGTAAAGATCTTTTCCCAATCTGTTGGTTGTTGTTTTGTCCTATTGACAATGTCCTTTACCTTACAGAAGCTTTGCAATTTTATGAGGTCCCATTTGTTGATTTTTGATCTTAGAGTATAAGCCATTGGTGTTTGGTTCAGGAAATTTTTCCTTGTGCCCATGTGTTCAAGGCTCTTCCCCACTTTTTCTTCTATTAGTTTCAGTGCATTTGGTTTTAAGTAGAGGTCCATGATCCACTTGGACTTGAGCTTTGTACAAGGAGATAAGAATGGATCGATTTGCGTTCTTCTACATGCTGACTGCCAGTTGAACCAGCCCCATTTGTTGAAAATGCTGTCTTCTTTTCCTGGATGATTTTAGCTCCTTTGTCAAAGATCAAGTGACCATAGGTGTGTGGGTTCATTTCTGGGTCTTCAACTCTATTCCATTGATCTACTTGACTTTTTAATCCAGTGAGAAAACAACCTTAAGGTAATAAGAAGGAGCTGAGATATGAGAAATAAAAATAGATGAGAATTTACTGGATGATTGGAGCATAAGAAATTATGAAGAGAGCAGTAGTGTTTTCTGCAGAGCACCAGCCTTAAATCTTTTTTTTTTTTCCTGTAAGGTTACTTTTTTAAAAAAATTTATTCTTTTATGTTATGAGTTGCTGTCTTCAGACACACCAGAAGAGGGCATCAGATCTCATTACAGATGGTTGTGAGTCATGTTGTGGTTGCTGGGAATCAAACTCAGGACCTTTGAAAGAGCAGTCAGTGCTCTTAACTGCTGAGCCATTTCTCCAGCCCCGTAAGGTTACTTGTTTATTTTTCACGTTTTTTTTTTTTTTTTTGAAAATAGATTCCTCTCTCATACTAGTGCCAGTTAAATGCTAATGTCTGGGTCTTTCTCTATTTTACATTATTAAGACTTTATTTGAACATACCTTGAAATCATTCTGGGACAATCAGAGCGTAAATCTCGTTTTGGATGTACAGCCCAGCTGATGTGCCCATCCCTCCTTATGATCTGTTTCTGTAGCTAATGAACATACTCTTAGGACCAGGTCAATAGATGACATGACATCTCTTTTTTTTTTTTTAATTTTTTTTATTTATATGAACACACTATAGCTGTCTTCAGACATACCAGAAGAGGGAATCAGATCCCATTACAGATGGCTGTGAGCCACCATGTGGCCGCTGGGAATTGAACTCAGGATCTCTGGAAGAGCAGACAGTGCTCTTAACCGCTGAGCCATCTCTCCAGCCCGACATGACATCTCTTAAAAGTGAGTGTGGCGGCCTGCAGAGGGTCCCACTGCTGAGACCTGGAACTGTTCTTCCAGAGAGCTCAAGCTCAGTCCCCAGCACCTACACTGGGTGGGTCACAATCAACTGTGACTCAAGGGAGCCACCGCCTCCTTCTGACCTCTGCGGGCTCTGCACTCATTCCCGCTCAGGCACACATAAGCATAACTAAAAACAAAATACAATAAATAGTTCATAGTGAATGGTAACACAAAGAAAAGGCAGAGGAGTATTTGATCCATATGAGTTTTTGCATACTCTATCCTACATACTAAAATGTAATCTTTATATGATATACCATGTGGACAAATCATTCAAAGTTGATAGACATTCATTAAGTTGTTGTATTCTGAATTCATGTCAAATGCACTTTTAAAAAGTAGTTAAGTAATTAGCATCTCCGTGTAGTGTATATGTGGACTATGTGGGGGTGGGTGTACTTGCCCAAGTGGTATGTGTGAAGGTCTGAGGTTGGTGTACAGGACCTTCCTATACTTTCCAATTTGTGTGTGTGTGTGTGTGTGTGTGTGTGTGTGTGTGTGTGTGTGTGTGTGTGTATGTGTGTGTGTGTGTGTGTGTGTGTGTGTGTGTGTGGTGTTTATGTGTGTGTGTGTGTGTGTGTGTGTGTGTGTTTGTGTGTGTGTGTGTGCGTGTGTGTGTGTGTGTTGTGTGGCCCTGGGACCTTCTTGTCTCTGCCCTCTAGCTTTTAGGTCATAGGAATGAGCTGTAGCTTTCATATGGAATCTGGGATCCAAATTAAATTCCTTATATTTGTGAGTCAAGCACTTTACTCTCTGAGCCATCTCTAGCCCACATATCCTTTCTAAAAATTAAGTAGTCTTTTTTTTATTGTTTTTACTAATGTGTATGCCGGGCTGACTTACAATTCTCTCTAAGTAGATTAGACTGGCCTCAATTTTGCAAGTGAGCCTCATAACTCTAACTCCCAAGTATTGGTATTATAGGGTATTATAGGCATGTAGTACTACACCAGCCTGCACACACATGCATGCATACACACACACACACACACACACACACACACACACGCACAAACCCGAAAGTCAAAGTTTTTGTCCAAACTTTTAAGTATAAAGGAAGACCATTGATTAGATTTTTTCTTTTAGTAAACCTATATATTATGTTTTCACACCCTAGTTATTTCTTTATACTGTTTTTACTTCTAATATACAGTAATAAAAACTTAAAAATCAACAATAGAAACAAGTTGTATACCTACTTATGTTTACTTAAGTTTTTAGATTTGCATCTTACGTGTGTTGTGTCTAGGATAGGTGCATACGATGCATGACAAGAATGTGGAACTCTGAGGAGAACTTGTAAGAGTTGGTTCTCTCCTCCTACAATGAGTTCTGAAGAATAAAGCAGCCTGGCCTACAAAGCAAGTCCCAGGCCAGCCTGGGCTACACAGAAAGACCTTGTTTCAAAAGGCAAATGACAATAATACATATATATATACATATATATATATATATTAAATACAGCAGCAACAGAAATCAAACAACAAAAAGATCTCATTTCGCAGTCATGGAACTATATACACACACACAGTAATAAAGTAAAAAATGTGTATGAAGAAGCAATACTTTGCCAGCTTCTGCAGTCAAGCATCAGCCATATCCCTCATCACCAAAGACAGCTGCTAACTTCAACTCATAAATATTTGCTTCCTTTTTAACCAGTTACATATGCGTCACTGAATACTACAGGTATTCTTATTTTTAACCATTTAAATTGAGTTATACTGTATATAGTCCGTTATGTCTAGCTTTACACCTACCCTGTATAGGGTACATCCACGTTTTCATTTTTTTATAGTTATGACTCCTCCTTCTATGAATAGTGATCGTATAAACACATTGCTCTGGAAGCATGAGTTTCTAGGGTGCCTGTTTGGGACTCACATTGCTAAGATTTGTGTGACCCTGTTAGCCTGAAGGAGTCAGTGCTTCATCTTTGGCTCACAACACTTCATGAGACCAGCAGCACAAACACCCAACAGAGATCCGGAAAACGGCGTCAGCACATATTGCCGATGTTCTTCCTTTTCTGTTGGATTTGGGGATGGTATCTCCTACCCCCTTGTCCACTCTTCATTGCTTGGAAGAAGGTACTTTGATCATTTATCCAACATTGCAGTTGTCTCAGCAGGATGGTTGTTCTAGTCGGCATAATTAGAAACAGAAGGTGATGGTGGACTTTCATTAGCAATGGAGGTATCTGATCGGTGGGTTCAGCTCCACCCACCACCACCACTAGTTGATTGACTTTCCCTTTGTGTGGATGATTTAGCAGTTGCTCAAGCACGTAGAGCATTTCAGTCCTAAGTCAAGCATGTAGAGCATTTCAGTCCTAAGTCAAGCACATAGTAGAGCATTTCAGTTCTAAGTCAAGCATGTAGAGCATTTCAGTCCTAAGTCAAGCATGTAGAGCATTTCAGTTCTAAGTCAAGCATGTAGAGCATTTCAGTTCTAACTCTAACACCATCATTTACCCTACTCCCTATATATATGAATAGTCTATATTAGACCTTGATCTTTCTCATGAGATTAATAATAATAATAATAATAATAATAATAATAATAATAATAATAATCCACAGTAGTATTAATGATCACATTACAGCATCAGTGATTTTCCTAATATCCTCTTTTTCCCAAGAATGGATTCCTGATCCCCAAAATCTGGGTATTCTTTTACAAAGAGTAGGAATCAACCTTGAAGAACAGGAGATCAGTGATGTGCTGCAAAGTCTCCCAGTTGGTGGTAAGCATTTAAGATGGATTGGGATTTCTCAGAGAATATGTGCTTCTATAAGAGGATCTTTGAACACTCATAGGTGACATTAAGAAGACACAAAGTAGGAAAGAAAATTTAATCTGAAAGTGAATGTGGTTTTGTCTCTGGACCTTTTCTTTGACTTAATTTTTGTTTTGTGTGAGAGTGTGACCAATGTCACTACTAGACTGGTGCAGAATTCAGGGGGCACGATGCTATTGGAGAAAGGGAGAGACATACTGAGGAAGGAAGGTTTTTGGTAAAGTAAGGGGGTGGGAAATAGAGGGGAAAAGCATGCCAAAAGGGAGGGATTTTTAAATATCATTTTTACTCTGAGACCCCACCATCATTTTCTGGGACATTTAAGTGACAGAGTTGAGGAGACATTGGAGATGTTAGACTCTTTTCTCACATGAGACGGACAAGGACTCAGGCCTGAATGAACAGCATACAAATCACAGCTTGTGCTAAGTTTGGATTCCCACAATTCCAAGTCAAACTCCACGGTCCAAAGACTATGTTCCCAGACTTGTAATCTCCTTTGGTGAACTAGCAACAAATTCTTAATTTAATTGAATTAGGGGTAAATTAACTACCAAATCAAATAAGCAAAAGTTAAATATGTTAACCCGAGAACATTTCTGGTGGTGGTGGGTGGGGGGAGGCTGTCTCCATGAAACATAACCCAAACAACTTCTGGCCTTAGACAGATCAAGTCTTGCTCACTCTTTAATTCTTATTGTTTGCAACCTACCAGGCAGAATGTGGATTATTTAATTATTTCCTTCACCTGTGACAAGTGTAAGACGTTATCATGAGAAAAGGCAAGTCCAGATGTGACACTGTCCATTTCTAAGACAGAAAGTTAATTTTAGACTCATAGGTCTACCTAAAATTGTGATCCAGTTGTTCTTTCTCACACTGTCAAGATGAGCAGGCCTGTGAGGAAAACCACACGTGTTATGTGGAAACATCCTCTAGCCTTGCCTCTGGTTCTAACTCATTTTCAAACAATTTCAGGTCAACCAAGGCATATGAGAAGAGACTGTTAGTCAAATAACGGGCAGGTAGAAAGAGCGTGCCTCTCTTCTTTTGGTCATCTGATGGTCTGAGGTGTCGACTTTAGGGCTGTGGGAAATGAAGTGCATGCCATGAAGCCTCCTGACATGCTAGGTCTCTAACCGACTTCCACAATGAAGTTAGAGGTGCAGAAAGACCCTGGAACTTCACATGTGTAGTAAAACATGCTCAAAGTGATGTAAGCATATTGGAGACACACTCATTTATCTGAAATTCATCCTGTCTAGACACATCCTCATTTCAGATAGCCCTGCACTTAGTAGGTTCTCACCTATTTGTTTCTGAAAACTCCTGGTGTTTCAGTGAAACACATTTTTTTTTCACTTTCCCGACCTAGCTGGCTCTACTGTAGAGATAATGTGTGGAATATTCTACCTTAGTAGGTCCAGAAGAAAAAGAGAAAACCAATCTATTCAGCCCAGGTATAGCCACCGTATGAGCAGTACATAGATTTGTATATAAGAGCACATTTTTGCTTAGCATACATTCTGTCACTGTTATGTGCATATAATGTTTGCAAATATAATTTAACTTGTAATAATCCTCATCCCATATTAGCAAATTAACTGCAATATGCATTTGAAAGGTTTTTATGATATAAAAGTATTTTACATAATGCTACAATATATCAGTTACAATTTTAAAAATTAGAAATATTTCAAGTAACTTATCAATACTGAAGATTTTCAGTTTATTTCTTTCTTCATGATAAAATATAACATATAATAGCTCAAATACATCTACTTGTAATAATTATTTTCTTTAGAATATTTTTTTTGGAGAGGTTTCACTGTGCAGAGCAGCCCTGACTGTTTTGGAACCTGCTCTGTAAACCGGACTGGCCTTGAACTCACAGAAATTTTCCTACCTCTACCTCCTGAGTGCTGGGAAGGCCTATATCACCATGGCCTGTGTTAATATATTTTGATTGCTAATTTTTATGATTTTTCATGGACAGTGTACTGTGAAAACATGGTAATCACTAGAATTAAGAGATCAACTTTAAAATGATAAGTATCTTACTCATATAGATTAGATTACCTGATAAAGTCACTCAGAGCTCAGTAGGTAAGGGATAATTTCAGTTAAACAGTGATGAGTGTAGTAAACTGTTTTAAATTTTGTTCTTTTTAGAATGAAAAAAAGGTTGATTCTCCAAAGTCTAAAGTTCAATAGAAAAAGAGGTCCCTTTAAGTTGTGCACACTTAATTATCAGAAATTCATTTTTTATGACAGTATGTCGAATCCAGTATTTTGAGAAGCACATTTATAATTTACTTTTATTTTGAGAAGCACATTTAAATTCACTTCATGGACCTTGTCCATGCTCACTGGGGATGACATAGGCTAAAATTCAGTTGATGATTAAGTTGCTATTGAATTTCTTAACGCTTCAAATTTCTAAATGAATGTTGTGTGTACATTTTCTTACAGTTCATGGGGAAGTGGAAACGGAAACGTTTATGGATAAGATAGCATCTTTTACAGGTGAGTGAGATACTCTTTAAATGTCTTCGCAACTGAGATGGGTGATCAGAAATAGCTCACGATGGTGGCTGCAGAAAGGCTAGGTTAGCAGATGTGAACGGCTCCAACGTCTGTTCTAAGTCAGCTTCTCATGCACAGGTCTTCACCCTCCCCCATTCCGACTCTCCCACCTCCCCAGGGTGTCAGCGTTGTTGTGTCAGTGTTATTATGTCAGCTTCTGGTCCACGGCTTTTTCCTGTCTTTGGCGTTTGCTTGTTTGCTGAAAACTTGCTAATGTTTTCTGGACTTCAGACATAATGGAGACAACTTTCCTTGTTTCTCATCTTTTGAGTTTCTGTGGAGCGATGGTCTTACAATATTCTCTACTCCACTCCTTGTGCACTAGTTGCAGGGTACAGAATCTCTAAATAGATGATTTTCAACTGAAATCTCTGTGTTTACACTTTGAAATGATGCTTTCTCAACCCATACAAATAGACACGTTCCGGCCTCCCACCTTTGCGTTATAAAACACTTGACAAGAGTTTAGATCTTTAACACTTCAGTTAAAATTCTATGTTAGTATGACCGTGTGAGTAAGGAAGTACCAAAGGTTATTGATTTAAAAATAGTAATTGTACAGGGTCAAATTATTACCATCATTATAAGGCGAAAAATTACGTTACTCAGATCAAAAGATCATAAATACAATAAATGAGGAAATATGTTTCCCGTCTGTGATTTAATCCATTGACTGATTATGAAAACAAATTTGTATTTTAATGACGTGTTTCTGCCCCACTCTTTCCTGCTTAGCTCCCAAATAGCACGGAGATATCAGAATTTATTAACAAGCTACAACCTTAATCTGTAGGCAGATTCTGAGACTACGATAACCCAGCTAGGCTATTAATGACCAGATAAATGCCCCGTTAATTGCCAACTGAGTCTCACCTGGCTTGCTCTGCTGCCTGTGTATCCTCGGGCGAGCTTCTCTTGGCCATTTGCTCATGATCCCTCCTGCCTCATGGTGACCTTTTTCTCTCTCCTCTCTCCTTGGATCCCTTACCTGAGCCCCTCCTACTCGATCACAAGTCCCGCCTTCCTTTTTCTCCTGCCCAGTCACAAGCTCTAACCTTTTGTTATCCAAGCAGAGATTACTGGGGAGCATTCTTTTTACAGCACATTGAATATACAGTGCCCATGTCCAGACTGCAACCTCATCTTGGGGCAAAGAACTCAGCATCTGAACACGCCGTGCACAAGACCAACCCTAACACAAATTGCTTTTTTTTTTTATGGAAGAGTTGAACCAAGGAATAAAATTCTTTGTAGCTTTTTGTTTTGTTTTTTTTTCTAAGACAGGATTTCACGTAGCCAAGGCTCTCCTCAGACTCCCTATGCAGCTGAGGCAAGCCTTGAACTCTTGATCCTCTTTCCTGTACCTTCCAAGTGCTGGGATAACAGCTGCGAAACATCACAGCTGAAGACTCCCGATTTATAAGCGTTAAGGGGCTATATTATATTTGTGGTTCCCTGTGATTCCGTGTGGATATATGTGTTGTTTTGGCTTTTACATTTTTTGGCCTAGGGGATGATGCATTATCCAGGAAGTAAAATGTTCACTATTTTGTGAAATGCCTATTCTTTAATATTAGATTTTGTGTTTTCAAAGGAGAAAAGATTCATAGGGATGACATGAAGGAAGTTCTGGAAGACATGGGGATAGAGATCACAGACGAGGGGCTCGGAAAACTGCAGGATATGCTTCCCTTTGATGGTAAAGAAGAAAACAAAGGAAACTGTGAATAAGAGAAAGAGTGGGCAGGAAGGGGGTGAGAGGAGGGGGAGGGGAGGGAGAAAGGTTAAGAGGGGAGGGAGGACAAGGAAGGGATGGTGACGAACGGAAGGGGGGATTGCCTGAAGAGGATGTGCTTCTCTCTCAGCTACCAATCCCTTAGTTACCAAAACTGTACATGTGTGCATATAGATGGTGTGTGTCACACTGAGACAGTGTTCTTTCCTATTACTCCATTTTACTAATAATGAGTTCAAACACTCACAGAGTCATATATAGATGTCTAACTGAAGTAATGAAAGAGTCGAACTCACGTCTCCCTTCTGTCATGGTTTGCTCCCTTTTTTTTTATAGCTTCGGACCATGTATTTCAAAACAGAATGTTGGATGCTGTGCTATCCACGAACGGTAAGTGAAGAGTGCGAGGAGAAAAGCAGAGACATCTGAAACCTTTAAGGTTTACTTTAGTGCGAGCGTGAGTCTTGTTATATCCCTTTGTGTAGATCGTCTGTTCAGTTATTTTCATAATTTTTATGGTAAATACTGTCCAAGATCACAGCCTTACACAAGGACACCACACACACACACACACACACACACACACACACACACACACACACACACTATTTCTGGGCTAGGTAGAGCCATATATACTCAAAATACCTAGCATTTAGGAGACAGGCACTGAGTCACGAGTTCACAGTCAGATAAAACTATACAGGAAAACCCTACCTCCCACAACCTGTACAAGCAGCAGCATTCTCAGCCTGGTCCACACGGCTCGTCCCAGGCCATTCGCGGCTACATAGCAAGACCTTACCAAACACAGCCATCCCAAAGGCTGCTTTAGAATGTCTGTGCAGCAGCCATCTGCCCAGCCTCCAGCTAATGTCACTCCTAATGATCTCTGCAACCAAAGTAGTCCAGTCGAGTCCTCCTCATGTTACCTCACCCTTCATGCACTTGTTACCTATACAATACTATAAAAGCTGGCCATGGTGACCTGCAGCCCAGCACAGCAAGGGACAGATCCCCAGATCTCATTTCATGAGTGGTTTATAGGGAAGATACCAAACTCAAGGTAAGATTTAAGAGAAGATACTCCATTTCTGACTTCTTTCTCTCTCTCACCTCTCTCCCTCTCGCCTCTCTATCATATCTGTTCCTGCTTCTGCTCTTTCTGCTTCTCTGTCTTTGTCTCTGTCTCTCTGTCTCTCTCTTTCTCTCTGCCCATGTCTCTGTCTCTCTGTCTCTGTCTCTGTCTCTCTGTCTCTGCCTCTCTCTCTGTCTCTCTCTTTCTCTCTGCCTATGTCTCTGTCTCTCTGTCTCTGTCTCTCTCTGTCTCTGTCTCTCTCTCTCTGTCTCTCTCTTTCTCTCTGCCTATGCCTCTGTCTCTCTGTCTCTGTCTCTCTCTGTCTGTCTCTCTCTCTCTCTCTCTCTCTCTCTGTCTCTCTCTCTCTCTCTCTCTCTCTCTCTCTCTCTCTCTCTCTCTCTCTCTCTCTCTCTGTATGTGTGTACAGAGGACAACTTCCACCATGACAGTTCAGCAGATCAAACTTGCCTCCTCAGGCTTGGAGGCAAGCGTCTCTCCCCAATGAGCCTCCTCACTGTCCAGTCTCTGACTTTTATATTGGTTATTTGATGTTCTTATATGAGCTAAATGGAAGTCAAACTCGAAAGTCTTCTTCCTTTAAGTGCATTTTTCTCTTCTGTCTTCCTCATAGTAAAAACTAAAACCTTTAAATTCAGACAGTGCATGTGCAAAAATACACGTGTGTCTTAAATTCACTTTCTATTCCTGTGTGGCTTTGAAGAAGGAGAAGTTAAGCTTGGTAATGTGGACTCTGTCCTGGAGAACGTGGGAGTGAAGCTTACACCAAAGGAGCAAAAAGGCATAATGAGGACTCTGCTAGTTGAAGAAAAGAGCGGTAAGTCCATTAGTGTCTTAGAGGAGAGCTGTAAGTCCATTAGTGTGTTAGAGGAGAGCTTTGAACTGGCGAGGCCAGGCAGAAACTACTAGTCACATGACTGTGGGTGCTTCACACGTCACATTGCAAATGGGGAGAACCAAGAACACTCGAAGGAATCAGTTCTCACAGTACATCACGGGGGTCAAACTTAGTTCACTGGGCAGCAGGCACCATTAGCTGCTGAGCCACCTTGTGTGCACTCTTCTGGATCTTAAGGTCACCACACACAGTAACACGGTAACAACCTCACAAAGACCAGGGTAAAGATGTAGCTCAGAGACATAGAATGAGAAGCGATGACTTAATTGTTATCTTTTTAATATTCCTCAAATAGTTGTCCTGAGTCCATCAATTGTTCTACTTCTTTCTTAGTGTTTTATAAACAATATATAGTTATGTATACATTTTATGAGCTTCATTTATTTGCTAAAAAAAAATCAGTTCTTTATCTTCAGCCCAGAATCTTCCCTAAACTGAAAAAAAAAAAACAGATTTCTATTGTATCCTGTCTGTAAAATGGTTTTTGCCTTGATAATCTTTAAGTCTTAATTATACTTAAGACTCAGTGTATTGCTTCTTGGACTTTTGGCTATGATCAAATGTAAAAATAGCTACCATAAAGTTTCTCAGTTCTACATTCTCAAAAGGGTAGGATGTGCAGAAGGGCAATTGTATAGAAGGGAATAATGGCATTTTCTCATTTTTCTATTAAAATCAGCATAATTTCCCCTCTGACATGTGGAATGTAGGTATAATATCTATGGTTTATATTCTTTTTTTTTTTTTGGTTCTTTTTTTCGGAGCTGGGGACCGAACCCAGGGCCTTGCGCTTCCTAGGCAAGCGCTCTACCACTGAGCTAAATCCCCAACCCCTATGGTTTATATTCTTAAGCTTGATAAAGAGATGAAGATAAAAGATAAAGATTAAAAATAGGTTTTGGGTTGTCTCTTCCTTTGTAATTTACCAACTTCTGGTTTGTTTTTTAGGTAGCTTTTTATAATTAACAATAATTTTTGCATTTTCTTATAGTTGACGGAAAAATTCCACTCAGTCAACTGATGAGTGCAGTGACAAAAGTTACAGGTGAGCAAGAGCCTGGCTTAGTGACCTTCGTCTTCTACTCACTTACATTCTGATGCTTCCTTCTGACCGTCACATTCTGTCCTCCCACTCTACCACTTCAGCTCAGAGGACATTTCTATTTAACTATCTAGAATACCAAGTGGCAAACCATGACTCTTAATGTACTGGGAAAGCATTTTCTCGTACAGTAGCCATCTCTGTTAGCTTCTGTACCATTGCTATTCTTTCACACTGTCATGATAAAGCTATGAAGTTCTGATAAAGATTTCACATTCCGTGAAGCCTAAACCGAATACTACCTTTCATAAGAGCATTTTTCTTCTCTAGACAATTATGGTTAACCAGTGAGGTGGATGAATTTAAATTATCTTCACTGCCTCTTATACCTTAATGTGTATAATATGAACGCCAGGAAGGATTTTTTTCTTATTGCAATCAAAGCTGTCAGATCTAACATTAAGTAAGAAGACTAGAGAACACAGAACAGAAAGGTTGGGTCACAGTCAAAATGCTATGAACACACTGTGTGTTAAACCATTTTAAGACAATATGAGAAACAAGGGAAAATGGGGTAACTTAACAAATGTGGGCCATGTTACCCAGTCTAGCGCATACATGGAGCTGAAATTCTAACATGTAGGCTGAGTCAGTCCTTGTTATTCCTTTGATTACAAGGAGCTGAGTTCAGAATTAAGCAGGTAGACTTACAGATGAAAAACATTCTGGTCAAGATCAAAATCTCCCCTTTCAGAAAAATTCAGAGATATGTCTGATAAGCAGGAGTAGGTTGCCAACACATTATACAAAAAAATAAGCCTCAAATAGTAAATTTTCTTAATTTTCTTAGTAGAGCATTGAGCCCAGCTAACACATTAGGTAGTTAAACAAAACTAAAGACAATACCGTTCCTAACTCAAGGAGAGCAGAAATGCTGGATTTGGATCAACTCTCTATGATGTTGTAAACGACTTGTACTCTCTAACCTGTGTCCCTTATGGCTGTGTCCCGTAACTGGAGAGTCTACATTTTAAGGGACAGTTGCTTTTGTGGTGACTGGGGCAATGCTCTCGAGGCCCTTGATTGCGAAGCTTTGGAAGCTGCTGATGAATAAGCAAATGTTTTTTTTTTTTTTTTTTGTTTTCTAAACTTCAGAGGCTTTTGTGACCCATTTAATTCAATTTCTTTATTTTTAAGGAGGACAAGTTAACATCAAAGATATAAAAAGTACTCTGGAAGAAATGGGAATAGAGCTCACAGAAAATGAATGTTCCCAACTGGAGAGCGTGCTTCCAATTAATGGTAAGCATTAAAAACAAACAAAGAGAAACCAACCAAACAAAAACTGGCATAGACCCTTGGAGGCTCCCAGAGACTGAACTTCCGATCAAAGAGCATACAAGGGCTAGACCTAGACCCCTGCACATGTATAGCAGATGTGAAGCTCTGTCTTTGTGTGGAGCGGGGCTATACCAAAAGTTGTTGTCTGTCTATGGGATATGTTTTTCTAACTGGGCTGCTCTGTCTGGCCTCAGTGGGAGAGGATGTACCTAGTCCTGCATTGACTTGAGGTTCTAGGGTAGGTTGGTAACCAGGGGTTAACCTCCGCCTTCTCAAAGGTGAAGGGAAGGGGAGGGCAGGGGAGGGGTCATGTGAAAGGGGGAATTGGGAGGAGATGGGGACTATGATTGGGATTTAAAGTGAATAAATAAATAAATAACTGGAAATAAAAACAGTGCAAGCTTTAAGAAGTCACATGAAACCCTACTGGTTTATAAAGCTAATTAAAACCACCTTTTTTTTTTTTTTTTAGAAAAAATGTTTGAGCAGAGGTCCCACGTGTAGATGAACAATGGACTTCCCAGAAGTCATGGGTTATTAAATAAAGATCTCAGTGTCAGACTCAGGTTCCCTCCTTGTAACTAGTTGGTCGGGGAGGTCATAGAGTCCCCCAAAACAATATAGAAAGAATACTGTCATTATGCATGGTTGCCCACTATAACTAGATGGCAAGAGCCTATTTGCTGAAGACACCATACACTCTGGTTGTGGGGACTGTCTCCCTGCTTTCCTAGCTCTCACAGCACTGGTGCAGTCTGTGTGTTTTGATGGGCAGGGGCACCACAAGTTTCACTTAACTTATTTTTTTTTAACTTTCATGACTATTTATATTTGAAACCTAAAAAAAAAAAAAGTAGTTTAGAAGCGATCCCACTCATCAGAAAGCGATCCCAACTGTGCCATTAGAGTTTGCAGTGAGTCTCTTATATTAGAAAAAGGTGTGCTTATTTTTATTTGTTCATTTCAATGAGAAAAATATCTTAAATTCTCTGGGTTCACATGTAAAGGTGAATGGTTAGGAAAGTTCTGGAGGAAAAAAAATGGAGAAATTAAAGAGAGGGCAGGGACAAACTAAGACACCTCTACTTTGTTTTAGCAGGATAGAATGTCTGCGGTAATTCTCCCAGGATCTAGGAAGCCATATTCAGAACGTTTTTCCGTTTGAGTTTGTTTTCCATCTTCTGTAAATAAGAAATACAGTCCATCTAGGGTGAATCGTGAAGTTAGAGCTTTGGTTGGTATTCCTTTGCTTCCTGGCCCCTGGTGACCTGGTTTCTGTCCTTACAGCCAAGGGGAAGGTGTACAAGAAGAGGTTGCTGGAGACGGTGGTGGCCTCCAAAAGTAAGTGACGATGAAAAGGCTCATGAGTATGAAGCTTGTGTTGTGTTCTTTAGGTTTGGAGTCCAGTCAGTACAGTAGTGTTATTTTTACAAGTGTAGTGTCTGTGTGTAATAATACTCTTGAACCATTCTTTTCATTCAAAATGCTTTTAAATTAATTACTTGGGAAACTGTACAAAGTAATGCATTATGAGGCACGTTTATGCATGTATGTCAGTATCCTTTGTTCTCATTCTCCCATTGATCCCACCCCCAACCCGTGCCCTCTTCTACCCATCATTCCCTCCTTTGCCCTGGTTAGTCCCCTTTCCAGCTTCCTTAATACATACACTCCATTATCAGCTCCATTTCCCCTTAGCTTAAGATCCCTTATTCCTTTCTCCCTTTCTAGTTTCATGACATACATGTGCATATATAAATATCTATAGTATACACATAACACATACACGTACACGTCTCTTTCTGTGTCTCTGTCTCTGTGTCTGTTGTCTCTGTCTCTCTCTCTGTCTCTGTCTCTGTCTCTGTCTCTCTCTCTCTCTCTCTCTCTCTCTCTCTCTCTCTCTCTCTGTATGTGTGTGTGTCTGTGTGTGTACACTTAGGAAAAAAGTAAAGTAAAACCAAATACTACTAAATGTAGAGAAGAAAGAAAGTTGGAAAAAGAAACTAGAAACTAGGGAAAGAAAAACAATATTGCATCTAAAAGATATATAGATTTAACTATATGAATATTTGAAGAATCACAAAAATATGTTAAAACACAATAAAGTAAAAATACTATAGTGTAGTAATCTGTAGTAACAGAAAGCAAGGAATCACAGGGGGGAAATGAACAACAACAACAACAACAAAATGAGACAGGAAATGTTGGAGTACCTTTACCTGGTCCTTAAATGTAGACTCCATTTCCCCTCATGATTTATGCTGCTGCTAAGTCTGCACTGATCAAATGTCTGGTATCCACCAAAGCTGTCTTCACCGAGGTAGTCTTTTTTCTTTGTGTACTGGAAATCTCTGCTGGAGACACTTAGCCTTGGATTCTGTAGGTTGGGCGAATTCCCTCACTGTCCTGAGACTCCAGAGATCACATGAAAGCTAATGATTTAACTAGAGGATGTCTCCTGAGTGCATTGGAAATCTGGGGAGCAACCACAGCACTAAGACTGGTCTTCCTGAGTGTTACTATCCTTGCTATAGGGATTCCATTGTGGATATCCAGTACACTCCTGAAAGTCAGTGTTCTGAGACCACAAAGCAGCAAATGACAGATTAACTGCTCAGAGCTTGATCTCCTCCTCCCCTCAGTCTCAAAGCTGTCAAGCTCTAGCTTTAGTCTTAGTTGATGAGATCTGCTCATGGCTAGCTCTTCCACCCTATCTTCTGAGTGTTCCCTGAGCTTTAGATGAAGGAGCTGGGTTGTAGATAGAACCACTGTGTCTTAGTTAGGGTTTCCATTGCTATAAAGAGACACTATGACCAAAGCAACTCTTATAATGGACAACATTTAATTGGGGCCAGCTTACAGTTTCAGAGGTTCAGTCCATTATATCAGAGCAGGAAGTATGGCAACATGCAGGCAGATATGGTGCTGGAAGACCAGAGAGTTCTACATCTTGATCTGTCTAACAGCAACTAGGAGGAAACGCTCTTCTGTAGGCAGCTAGGAGTTAAAGCATAGGACCTCAAAGCTCACCCCTACAGTGATTCACTTCCCCCAACACGGCCACATCTCCTAAAAGGGCCACTTCCCATGGGCCAAGCATATTCAAACCACCACATTCCACTCTGTGCCACAAAGGCTTGTTCTAAATAATGAGTTTATTGGGGCCTTACCTAGCCATAGAATAATGCAAAATACATTTAGTCTAACTTTAAAGGTCCATAGTTTCTTGCAGTCTCAACAATGTTTAAAGTCCAAAATTCGATGTCTATTTTGAAGTTCACTCGATCTCTTAACTGTAATCCCCTATAAAATCAAAATTAAAAAGCAGATCACATACTTTCTTTTTTTAAAAAGATTTATTTATTTATTATATGAGTACACTGTAGCTGTCTTCAGACACACCAGAAGAGGGCATTGGATCCCGTTACAGATGGTTGTGAGCCACCATGTGGTTGCTGGGAATTGAACTCAGGACCTTTGGAAGAGCAGTCAGTGCTCTTAACCGCTGAGCCATCTCTCTAGCCCCGATTGCATACTTTAAACAGCACAAGATATATATTACCATTCCAAAATATCATAGTGAGGAAATACTGGACCAAAAAAGCCAGATCAAAAATCAACTTGGCAAACTCCAAACTCTGAATCTCCACATGTGATGTCAAAGTGCTCTTAAGATCTCCAACTCTTTTCATCTTTATTGACTGGATCACATTTCTTTTTCTTGGTCTGGTTCCACTCTATTAGGAGCTTTCCTCAGCAGACATCCTATGCCTCTGGCATCTCTAACATCTTGGGGTCCTCAAGGCAACTTCAATGTTACAGCTTCTTGTTCCAATGTTATGGGACCCACATATCATCTTCTAGGCTCCTCCAAAGGGCTTGTGTCATTTCTCCCGCTCTGCCCTCTGTAGCACTCTAGGCTCTGGTTGACTCCACTCCATTGCTGCTTCTCTTCTTGGTGGTCAACCGATGGTACTGGCATCTCCAATACACTGGGGTCTTCTGATGCAACTAGGCTTCACTGAAAGATTCTCATTAAGCTCTCTTCATGGTGCTAAGCCTCTACTTCTTTGCATGACACATTCGGTCCTGGGCTGTCAACTACAACTGAGGCTGCACCTTTACTAACAGCCTTTCCTGGCCTCTCAGAGTGCCAAACTTCAGTTGTTCTCCATGAATCCTTCATGCCTGCAAAACCAGTACCACCTAGGTGACTCTGATGTTCAGCTACAGCATGAGGTACAACTTTGGCTATCTCTGCAACACAGCTTTTTGTGCTCTCAGAAAACACTTCCCAGGAGATTTTACCTCAGAGATGCTGTCTCTTCCTAACCACTGCTAATTTCTTAGCTCCAGCTAACCAGCATCAATTGTCCCAGTAGTTCCCCCTCTTCTTGACTCTAAAGCCATGTGGCCAAAGCTGCCGAGTTCTGCTGCTTGATGGGGCTGGAACATGGCCTCCTTGTTCTATTACATTATCATCAATTTTCTGTTTTCCAAATCCTTCACGGCCTAAACTTGGCTGTCCTGGAACTTGTTCTGTAGACTTACCTTGAACTCAGATAAAGTCAAGTCAACAACCAAAAGTAGCCATCACAACTCATCCCTTTTCAATTCGACACATGATCATATCTCCTATGTCCAAATAAAAACAATAAACAGGTCATCATAATCCTAGATACAGCTATCCTTTGTTCAAGTGCAAACACATAACAATAAGCTTAGCTGAGTAGGACCTTGCTCTGAGGTCACCATTTCTTTAACCATTTATCTACTTGAATACAGCTCCATTCCATTTCCCGTTACCTGTTTAATATATGAGTCATACATGTTCCCCCTTTCTCAGCTTGCTATACTTGACCAAAATGTTCTTCATGAGAGGAAACCAGAGGACAAATCTATGCTAGGCTTTTTAAAAAAAAAATACAAAAAACAAAACAACAACAAAAACCTTCTCCCTCAATGCAACTAATGTGAATCTCTTCACCTTAGCCTCAGGCAGACTCCAGAAAAGGGCAAAAAGCGGCCACATTCTTCATAAAAACACCTTAAGAATGGTCTTCAGGCAACCTACAGATTGGGAAAAGAGCTTTACCAAGCCTACATCTAATAGAGGGCTAATATCCAAAATATTCAGAGAAACCAAGGCAAACATTTAATTGGGGCTGGCTTGCAGTTTCAGAGGTTCAGTCCATTATCATCATGGTGGGAAGCATGACATCAGGCAGGCAGACACCGTGCTGGAGAAGGAGCTGAGCGTTCTACATCTTGATCTGAAGGCAACCAAGAGAAGACACTGTTCTGCAGTCAATTAGGAGGAGGGCATCTTCCAACTGGGTGGAGCTTAGGTGTAAGACCTCAACACCCACCTCCACAGTGACACACTTCCTCCGCATGGGCCAAGCACAAACCACTGCACACTGGAACTGGGCATCACAGGATTTGTTGACCTCTGCACCCGTTGTCTTTTTCTGTAATGCTCTCTCTATTCTATAAAAGAAGCTTCTTTGAAAAGGGCTAAGAACTATGCTTATCTATATTGGTAAGAATAGGGTTAGAATGCAGTTAGGTGCCATGCTGCTCTAATGAAGTTATGATGGTAGTCTCTCTTCTAAGATGCATGACTTCACTAGTCCAAGTAGTTGGCTAGTTTTCTAGAACCAGGCATATTTCCTTTCTATTCATTAAGCCTTATGTCTAATTAGACAGCTGTTGGTTAGTACTAAGATATGAGTGGCATTTTAATACCTAGAATATATAAAGAACTCAAAATACAAAGAATCAAGGAAAGAAACCACCTGATTGAAAAATGGGCTATGGATCTGAACAGAGAGTTCTCGATACAGGAAACAAAAATGGCAAAGAAATACTCTACAAAAGTGTTCACCATCCTTAGCAGTTAGGGGAGAGGGGAGCGGGGCCCTCATTCACTGCTGGTGGGAGAGCAAGCTGGTACAACCACTCTGGAAATCAGTATGGAGAATCCTCAAAAGTCTAAACATAAGTAAAGTTTTTTTTTTCTAGTTTTGATGCATTGGTTATTTTTAAACATACGAAGGTGTGTAGAATATAGGAAACACGCACAAATCAGCAAGAACAAATCAAATATCAAGTATTAAATTGGGAAAACGTAGTAGTAGAAGTTTGACAACCAGTCAGTATTATGAAAGACACTTTATGCCATCGACAATTGTGAAAATCTACATTAAAAAAGCAGAAAACCACACATGTGCCAGGTTCAACAAAAAGTATAAAATCAAACAGTACCAATCTGCTCAATGATGGCAAACAACGGAACCTCCATGCATTGCTGGAGTATGAATTGGCTCATCCCATTCAAAGGAGACTAGGTAAAATTACAGAATGGTAAAGATATGCATATTTTCTCCCGCTGTTCTACTGAAATGTGTGTGTGTTGGGGAGTGAGGGAGAGCTTGTCTCCTGGGCCAGTGGGCCTTACACATGCATATGCATACACTAGTCATCACAATCAATACTGTTTCTTATAACAAGAATTTGGGGACAACTAAATATCCATCTATAGGAGAACAGGTCAACATGTCATGGTTCATTGTTTTTGAAGAGCAATAGGAAGTAGCATGAATGAAGAGCTCTATGTTTGGATATGAACGTGCATGAAACTACAAAAAATAATGCCAGTAGGAGTGGCAGGGCGAGCTTGTAATGTGGTTAGTGTAAGCTTTAAAACTGTACAAACCACTAGCCACACATGCATGAAATACCCACAATAATTTGAACATTTATGACAGTGGATTCCTCCTAGGAGAAAGGAATAAGAAAGCCATGAGGATGCTCTTCCTGCGCTGTCACTGTTTATTCCTAAAGCTGACTGACATAGATGTCAGTCGTATCATCATGAAGACTTCGCATGCCTGCAATATTTTATAATTTGACAAAAATATCAGCAGAATGGTTCAAAGTCTTAGGTAAACTATTTGGAGATACTCTGAGGAAAGAACCATGTATTTTTTTCTGGATTAGAAGCGTGATTGTTACCCGCATTTATGTGACTTTCATTTTCTTATTTCTGCAAGTAGGGTAGGACTTAGAGCACAACCTTTGGGAGTTAGCTGTATCAACCGATCCCACACCCTGAGGGCCCATTTTATTGGCAGTTTTTGTACAGCCAACCATACCGCACTGGGCTTTGAACTGACAGTGGTGAATAGCTTGTGTCAGGTTTTTGAGGTTATTCCATTTTTTAAATATTCCTTTCTTTTTTCCAAAGGTGGGGTTGTGGATGTTGCTAACATAGACACAGTTTTGCAAAACATGGAAATGAAATTCACAGACACAGAGATGGAAGAATTGCTAGAGAAATTGCCTGTTGATGGTGAGTGTGTACATCTAATTGTTCCAGTCAGACACATTGGAGAACGTGTGCTTGTGTATCACGAACTCTGGAAAAGAGTTCTTCCACTAAGATGACAACACTTATAAGAACAGACATAGAATGCAAAATAAAGTGGTATTTTCTTCTTATTATATTATTGATATGGGCCAGCAACTCCTTTAATTTTAGATCTAAGGGAATATTAAAAAGATGTCTAGAAGTATTACCAAGACTAGGAAAAAATTATAGAAAGACAAGCATCTGGGGGAAGGTAGCCTAAGCAAGTGAGAAGGGAAGTCAAGACTGGTAACAGAAAATAGCAACTCAAGGCTGGAGAGTATTAACAAAGGAGACAGCTACCACAGCCATATGATCACCCTTTCTCACTGTCTCAGCATCAAGGGCCTTCAAACATCCTGGCTGCAATATCTGGAATGTGTGATATCCCGCTTCCCAGATCAAACCCCACAATCCTTTGGCCATATTCTCAAATCACTCTCTTTAAGAATTTAGAAGCATTTTGGTCATCCTTCTTCTTGAGCTTCCTGTGGTCTGTGGATTGCATCTTGGATAATTCAAGCTTTTGGGCTAAGCTCAAGAAGAAGGAAAACCAAAATGCGGATGCTCCCACTCCTTAAAAGGGGAAAAAATATCCATAAGAGGGGATATGGAAGCAAAATTTAGAGCAGTGACTGGAGGAATGGCCATTCAGAGCCTGCCCCACATGTGGCCCATATATTTACAGCCACCAAAACTAGATAAGATTGATGAAGCTAAAAAGTACATGCTGAAAGGAACCGGATATAGATCTCGCCTGAGAGACACATCCAGAGCGTGTCCAATACAAATCACTAGCAACAAATCACTGAACTGAAAACAGGACCCCCTTGGGGGGAGAATTAGAGTAAGGATTGAAAGAGTTGATGGAGCTTGCAACCCCATAAGAACAACAATGCCAACCAACCAGAGCTTCCAGGGACTAAACCACTACTGAAAGACTATACATGGACTGACCCAGGACTCCAACTGCATATGTAGCAGAAAATAACCTTGTTGGGGCACCAGTGGAAGGGGAAGCCCTTGGTCCTGCCAAAGTTGGACCCCCAGTGCAGGGGAATTGGGGGATAAGGGGGATGGATGAGGAGAACACCCGTATGGGGGAGGGGGAGGGGATGGGGCTGATGGACAGGAAACCAGGAAAGGGAATAACATTTGAAATGTAAGTAAAGAAATATAATAATAATAATAATAATAATAATATAAAAATAATTTAGAAACACAGTTTAAACACAGTTAAAGCTGAAGTCCTGTTGAAGTGCAGTAAATCGAAGAAATCGATTGAAGAATGACTTGAAGAAGCTGCATGTGAAAGAGCACATTTTTGTATTAATGTGCACTGTGTAGGATTGGCAGCGGTAGAAGCAGGGTGAAGTGATGGATCCAGACTATGGCATGTGAGGTTTGAGGTGATCGTGGCCATGGTTGTGTAGTTCTGCACACGCTAAAATCATGCAGCTTTTTTTTTTTTTCCGGAGCTGGGGACCGAACCCAGGGCCTTGCACTTGCTAGGCAAGTGCTCTACCACTGAGCTAAATCCCCAACCCCTCATGCAGCTTTTAAATGTATAATTCACATACCCTAAAATCCAGTTATGTCGTATGTGAGTTATTTACATGTAAGTCTTTCAGAAAAAAATGATGATAGCTTATTTACTTTTAAAGGAGAAAACAAGGAACGAAAGTTCTCCTCTGGGGAAATTTAGGAACACTGTGGACAGTTGATGGTTGCTTTTAGCTGTCAACAAGACAATGAGCAAAAACTCAGATTATTATGGGATGTTTAACAGTCTTGTCATCTTCTCAATCACATGAAGCATGCATTTAAACATATTCACTTGCAATTAGAAACACAGAAAATTTTATTTTGGAGTGAACAACAGAAAACACTTTTTAGTCATTTTTTATGAAATAGAAGAGAAATATCTGAGATTCTAAACTACCTTAACTTTCTGAGCAGATTTTGGCCATGTAACATGCCTCCGTTACAATTATTTTTAAACCAGTTTTACAAATAAATATTTAGTTTCTGCTTTATGAAATACATTAGTCATCAGAGTGGTAATTTACTTCTATGTGATAAAAGAGTAAGGAGCTGGAAACAGAACATGCCAACTCATTACATAGGGATATCCTTTTAAAATCCAAATTAAAACACTATTATTATAACACATGCAACTCGTAACACCTAGTGCTAACTCAAGATATAATGAGAATCTATAGAATAAACAGATTTCTGGGGCATGAGAAACATCAAGCAGACACTATAGGAGAAGGTAACTTAATATTGTGGCTGACTCCAGACTACTACAAGCAAAGTTTCCCAACTCATAATAGGTCATTCTCTGGTAACCATGATACAGGGTTTCTAGCCCAGAGAATGAAAAAAACACAAGGTAAAATTATAGAGTCTATAAATATTAACTTATTTCTATTTTATACTTTGGTGTCAATATGATTAAAGGCATGTGCCACCAGTGCCGGGCTTTTATATGTGTTTTCTTAACAGATAGTCAGAAGGTTGGATTGAGAAACTTAATAGAGGCCATAGAAGGTTATACCGGTGAGTATCCAGTCTGACATGTTAATGTTTAAAATAATTTTTCAAGTTATCCAGTTGGAATATTTAGTCTTATGACTGCTTTACTAGTAGATGCTCAAAAAAAGTCTTAATTGGGGGATTTAAATTTAATAAGAAAATTTAAATGTTTTATTTTTGCAAAGAAATTTGAAGGAACTACCTTTCATCCATCAGTAATATGATTTCCTTCTACAGGATTTGAATGACCCCTTCTTTTGATGGGCACAGTATATAACAAATTAAAACTTTCTGGGGGATCCATGTGTCAACGCCATTGTGAGCACAATGATCACAAAATTAAGAATCTTCCTATTAATTTCTCCTTCCAGTATTACAAATCTCCCATTCTAAATTGCTGAGAACTCTTAACTCAAAGTACTGCTCAGTTGTGTCAGCCACCATGCAAAAACCTATCACTGAGAGCACATTCCTTTTGTAAAAATAAGGGATGATGCGCTGTGGTTCCCCTGATAATTCTTTGTAGTTGGAGGTGATTTTTCCAGTTTAGTACTTGAGGTTGATGATAAGATAGAAAAGATGAGGTATTTATAATTGGACACAATTAGATTGTTCTCCAAATGACAAGATGTCAATGTCACTATTTTTCAAAAGGAAGACACATTGATGTCAATGATCTACTAATGGTTCTGAGAGACATGGGGATCGAACTTACTAAAAAAGAAGAGGAGGTGCTATTGAGTGCCCTCCCCATCCATGGTGAGCTAAGCAAATGCCTTTTTAAGGGACTGGATTCTTAGGGGTCGTGGATAGTTTTCTAAACGTATCTCTTCTATTGCTTCGTTTACAAAGTGCTGAAAATGAGTAGGAAAAAAACCCAACACATTCCCTGTAATAGAATTTTAATCTAAGATTTACCAAGCTCTTTAATAATTCTGCCTTCAGAATTGATTTAATTCTGGCCCATCCATGTTACTGAGCCCTAAACACATGAGGGAAAGAAGACAAACCAAGGAGAGTAAGTTATGCTAAGGTTCTGTTTAGGAGAGAAGGGTGCGGGAGAGGAAACAGAAGGACATGGAGATAGTTCCTAGGTAGCTACCCATCAGGTCTCTCCCATATATATTTGTGTCTCTGAGAAAATTTACCTTTTAAAAATTATTTTCATAGGATGTTAGGGAAGATTTCCCTAAAACGCCTTAAAAATCTCACTGACTGAAACTAGCTGCTTGCTCGAAAGCTGTAACTTTCTTTTCCTTGGGGGATCAATTTCACTTCTTTCTTGCAGAATCTGGAACAGTGTTTGAGAAGAGAGTGTTGGAACAAGTGAAGGCTATGAAAGGTTTGTATGACGTGTGATTGGCAGAAAAATCTGCTAAGAAGTCAGCACATGCACTGGTAACAGTGGGTTTTAATTGTGCCTATGTCCCTATATTTAGATTTCCCTTTTCCTATACTCAGTACTTTGATGTAATCATTCATGTTATAGCTCACAAGATGTCCATTTTTGAATCTTTTTAATCCAAGCCTTCAAAAAAAAATCATTCAAAATATAAAGACGTCCCGGATGTAATAAAGAAAATATCACTCATTTCTCTGTGAACTATTCAACAGCAATTCAGAAAGATTATTTTATTTTATTTCACAAATCAAAAAATATCCTCATTTTAAAAAATACTATATCATTCTCCTTAAAGCCAATTAACAAACAAAGGATGAAGAAGAAAGGGTGGATTGTGGCTAAGTCGCCTTCCCACTTCCTCAGTACAATTGATTACAAAGAACAGGAAAGGAAGAGAAGTTTGGCTTTGGGCTGTGTGATGACAGAGTCTCGCCCAGGCCTCAGCCAGTCCCCTAACAGCCCAGGCTGGAATACTGTCCGTTAGCAATGTTCTCTGCAGAATTTTGGATGATGAGGGTATTGTCAGTGATATTCAGGTGGAGAGAGTGGTTATAGTTTTTAATACGTCTTAAACTGTACCAACAAAGCAGAATTGACTACGGGGAGCTAAAGCCAGGATTCTCCAGTGCTGCCATGACTGTTCTAGAGGATGCTTGCCTAGTGTTCCTTCTACGCCCCACGGAGACTGCTATCTTTGGTATCTTTGATACCTTATAGGACAGGCAGTTTTTAAAGCCATGCAACTCGAAGCACACAATCACAGTCCCAAGCAATGCTTTAACCTTAGAATATTTCTGCTGTAAATACTTCGCTTGATTGTAGCTGATTGACTGAGCTAACTTTCAATGATTATTCACTAATACAAATAAATTATACACATATACTCTTGTTGTGCTGAAATATAAGATTAAAGATTAAAAATCTAGGCCTAGGTATATGCATATATTGGAAGCATTAGCTAATATTTTTTTTATAATTCTTTTTGTTTCTTTCCCAAGGAGGAATGGTTAAAGTCAATAACCTAGATACTGTTCTGGAAAGTCTGGGCATCGAGCTCACAGATAAAGAACATGAGAGTCTGACAGAAAATCTACCACTCACTGGTGAGTGTTGTACATCACAGTGAATTGTAGACAAGAACTGACATGGTGATAGGGAACATATATTCACTGCTTATATTTTACTTATAAAAATATTATTCAAAGGTAAGGGGAAAAACAGTCCCAATTTGAGAACAATATGTATTAGAGCATTTAAAGAAAAATTTGACAGACTCTGAACATTAAAATCTGGACACTCTCAGAACCAGACATTCAGAGAATTCAGAGAGCCTCTTCTGCAGTGTGCACAGCAGACATTTTTTCTTTTTTCCTGAAATGGAGTCACACTATGTAGTGCAGGCTGGCCTTGAACTTACCATTTTCCTGCCTCAGCCTCTCCAGTCCAGAGATAACAGTCCTGGATACCCATGTAGGCATTTACAGTCTGACTGTAGGAACCAAGAGAATTTACCCGATTGGCTATAGTGAGGAATCTCCTTGTTTTATGTGATCCCTGTGATTAATGGCTGGTAGCTGTTTGAAACTGGTTTAGTTTTGTTTTCTTTAGATTTTTTTTCCTTCCTAAATCTATCAGTTAAATGGAATACCTTCCAGTTTTAGCTCACTTCTCTAAGGATTCTGAGTTCAGAAACAATCCTGGACTCATGGCTGCCTATTTATTTTATTTTAGCAAAAGAACAAACTAATTTAAAAAAAACACTTAAAATGTGTCATATTTAAATACATTAGAGCTATTCTCTCCAGTGCAAGTTGAAATAAATGAAGCAACTGAGAAAGAATAAACCTGAAATATTTGATAAATGTGTGGAAAGTGGACTGACTGAATACAGCAGAAACAGATTAAGTTGCTGATAGGAAAGAGTGAAAATGAATTCATAATTGCCTAAACCATACACACATCCTATGGTTTCAGGGCAACCAGCACACCTACAGAAAAAATTATATGGCTATCACTAAATCTACCTAGTATCAGTTGATTAGGACCATGTTCTTCTCATTACCTTCCGTAAGATAACTATGTTCCCATGTAACAAATCCCAAGCTATGTGCAGCAGCTGTTTTGATCCTGATTAACAAGTTGTGGGGGGGGCGTGTGCAGGGGTGCATACAGGGGTATGTGTGTAGGAGTATGGGTGTGTAGGTGTTTGTGTGTGTGTGTGTGTGTGTGTGTGTGTGGTGTAGCCCAAAGGTTGATGTCAGATGTCTTCTTTTATCACTTTTCTAACTTGTAAGATGCAGTTTCTCACTGGCCAAGAGCTCACCAAATAGGGCCAGGCTGGCTAGCCGGGGGCTTCAAGGATCTTCCTGTCTCTGTCCTCCCACTCCCCCAGTTTTAGGACTAAAGACTTACCCAGCATGCTTGGCTTCATACATGGGTGTTGGAGATCTAAACTCACTTCCTCATGCCTGTGTAGCATTTGTTGACTGAGTTGTCTCCCCACCTCACTAACGGAGACATTCTTGAAGAAGTCTGTAATGAGCTACATCCAGACATGTCTTAAATTCCGCAGTAGGGGAGCTGGTTTAAAGAGGGCAAGTTTTAGGGTCCTTCCTTCTTTCTACGACCTCAACTTCTCTGTCATTACCCTATTCCTACCTCATATCCCTCAAGCTCTAGTTAGTGGGCATCTTGTCTTTGATTGCTATTTTCTACAGTATTGTGATTCAGAATTGTATATTTAAAGGGCTTGTCTAGAAATTTTATGAAGGCCTAAGGGACAGGATCTATAGTTCATGCATTCAAACTTCCTATTGAATCTTTGGAGTAAAGAATTTGTTTGTATTGTGAGACTTGTATATATATATATATGAATCTTGTCTTGGGTAGGTTTGTCTAGGACATACTCCGGCAACTACTCCAACACTGTTGAGCCTCAGATTGCTTTCTTACCACCTTGACCTCATAGTCCCTCTCACCAGAGATTATCAGTCTTTCTTGGTAATGAAATGGTGCCATATGTCCACAACTCTCTATCACTAATTCTTTTTATCCTCATAGATAATAGAAACTTTTATCCAGAGTTGATAAATACATTATTAACAAAAGATTAATAACACATATCACCAGTCATTCCTTTCAAGTTTTCAGGTAAAATAGCAATAAAAGAAAATGTACCTAAGGATGAGTCACGGGTGTAGTTACACTCAGAGACCAAGGCAGAAAATTCCAAGTTGAGACCAGCCTGGCTACACAGGGAAATATCTGTCTCTGTATTTCTGTCTCCCTGTCTCTGTCTCTCTCACACACAACCCTCCCCCCCCAACAAGATAATGAAAATCTAATTGACAGCATAAATCCTGGAAAGAACGTGGGGTTTACACTAGACTTATGGGTCTCCAGATCCTCTTCCAACATCATTAGTCTATTATTCTAACATTTCCATAAACATAAAACTTAGAAAACATTTTCTTTACCAGTCCTCCACCAAACATAAATTAGTTCTTGCCCTTATTACATATGCAACTTTGATTGATTTAGATTAAGCCGATAGACTATAACTCTTAACTATTAATCCCTTGTGCTAATTGTGATTTTTCTTGCAGCTGATGGAAAGATTCATCTTGGTCAAGTGCTAGAAACAGTAGAAGCTATTACAGGTTAGCCTCTCTAAATCAAAAGTCAATTTTATATCAAATTATATACTTGTGCTGTACTATTACTTTGTACTGGTTTTTATTCTCTCTTCCTTTTATTCTATGTTGATGAACTACCTGCAATTGTAGTTTAGAACATTTGCATTTTAGCCCTAGTTCGGTACAAATTTCTGATAGATAAATTATAACTAACTTCAAAATCTAAATTAGCACACGAAATTATAAACAGATTTTCATAAAGATAAAATTTTTCTTACTGAGAATTACAGGAGAAATGGGATTCTGATAAAAATAATGCAATTTTTACCCACAGTATACTGATTTACCTCTTGTAATCTTTATTCTATTATCACATTAATAGTGAAAAATTATATTTCTGTCCCAATTAGTGAGAATTGTGAGCATTTGGAATATTCGTGTGCATTAATATAGTTGTTGTCAGAAGGAAGGAGGAGGGATTTTCTACATTAACATATGCCTGTTTCTATTATGTTCAAGGGGGAGACATTGATATCAGTGATATGGGAAATGTTCTGGATGAAATGGGGATAGCTCTCACAAAATTGGAACACAAAGAGCTGCTAGAAAGTCTACCCATCACTAGTAAGTGTTTTAAAATGCTAATGTTGTCTTGATTGTAATGTCACTTTTATTGCTTCTGAAATGTGTATAAAGATTTTCTATAAATGCATCAAAAATACTTTCAAATTTTATTCAGATTAATTATCTCACGCCAATGGAATCATATATATATACACATATACATATACACACACACACACACACAATTATAAGTAGGAAGATAGATGATAGATAGATAGATAGATAGATAGATAGATAGATAGATGACAGTAACTTGTTTATAGGAAACAGTTAAAGAGCCCCAGAAGACTGACAATGAAGGAGGAGAGAAAATATCTTTTAAAAGTTAAAAGGTTGGGAAGGGACTAGGGTGTGCTCAGTGATTAAGAGCATGGCATCTCATAACCGTACATTAAGGAATCCAATGCTCTCTTCCACCACCCTGGACATCAGTTATGCATACATATATTCAGGCAAAACATTTACACACATAAAACAAAATAAAAATAAGTAAATTTTGGGACTGAAGAGATAGTTCATCAGTTAAGAGCACTGACTGCTCTTCCAGGGACTTGAGTTTGATCCCCAGCACCCACATGGCAACTTATAGTCATCTGTAACTCCAGTTTCAGAATACCTGATACTCTCTTCTGGCCTCTGTGGGCACTGGGCATACATGTGGTACACATGCATGCATGCTGCCAAAACACCCTTACACATAAAATACTTTTTAAAATTTTTAAAAATAAGCATCACCACATATGATATCCAAATGTATAAAGTATGTTGCTTGTAGAGGATAAAAATTATCAATAATTTTTAAGAAATGAATAATATAATTTCATTTTTAAAATGATTATATCCATGGTCTGGAGAAATATTTAAAACACTTGCTGTGAGTGGTGATTAGAAAGCAAATGGCCCTCAGAGGCTCATATTTTAACCCCTAGTTGGTGGAACATTTTGGGAAGGATTGTGGGGTGTGGCTTTGTTGGAGAGGTTATATCACCAGGGGTGAGCTTTGGGGTTTCAAAAACCCACAATATGGCCAGTTAGCTCACTCTGCTTCATGGTAGTGTCTCAAGATGCGAGCTCTTAGCTACTGTTTCAGCCCCATGCCTGCCTGCCTGCCTGCCTGCTGCCATGCTCCTCATGACAGTCATGAATTCTGTCTAAAATTGTAAGCCCCATATTAAATGACTTCTTTCATACCTTGGTCATAGTGTCTTGACACAGCAATAGAAAAGTAACTAGCACTGTGTTAGTATGAGAATCTGAGTTCAAATCTCTGGTACTCACATACAAAGCAGGGCATGGCAGTGTGCGTTAAAGCTCTAATCTCCACCGGGGAGCAGAGACGGGACAAGCAGATTACTGGCTAGCCAATGGCAAGCTTCATGTTCAGCAATGCTGTCTCAAAAGAGAAAGTGGGGGACTGTCAAGATGGTTTACAGGGCAGAAGTGCTTGCCACCAAGCTTACTGAACTGAGTTCTTTCCCCAGTCCCCACACGGTGGAAGGGGAGAACCAGTGCCCCACAATTTACTAATATAATTTTTATCTTAAATTATGACTTTTGCTGCCTTAGTGACTCTCTACATGATTCATTTATGTGTGACCTGATTTATGTTTCTTGTAGCTAAAGCAAAAGTCCACAAGAACAGAATAATGGATGGTTTGAAGTCTATTAATCGTAAGTGAAGTATGTCAAAAAAAAAAAATGGAAGAGACCCATCAACTTACCTACATTTTAATTTACCTTTCTTTGTTAATTGCCTTTTGTTACAAACAAAATTTGTTTACATTGTTGGATTTTCTATTTTTTTTATTACATTCGTGTTTTTTGAAAAAGGAAGTTGTATAAGAATGTGAAGCAAAGGGAACAATTCAGGTAGGAGCTGAGATGATCTTAAATCTTATAAAGTAAACAAGTCAGAACTACTTATTAATGAAAAGCAGACATTTGTATTAGTACAAATCAAATGGATGACTGCCTGTTTGAAAATTAGTAGTGGGGCTAGACTTGTAGATCGGTGGTAGAGTTCTTGGTTTTTATGAGTAAGGCTTTGAGTTCAATCCCTACTGCCAGGAAGAGAGAAAAGGAAGCCATTGAGTTTGAGTCCACCTTGACAGTGTTTAATTGATGAGACTCTATGCTGATCCATAGAGGTCCGTAAACATAGCACCAGAGTTCAAACTGAGGAAATAGATCCCATTTTAAAGCTCATTACCTTTTTGTGGCCTAAATAGTCTCATTAAAACTGGAACCCTTAAGTGAAATGGGGAACTCTAGGATTAGAATCCATCAGATTTTACTAGTTCCTCTTGATTTTCCTAGGTGGGACTGTTAATATCGATAAACTCGACACAGTTTTGAAAAACGTGGGGTCGAAACTCACAAATGAAGAAATCAAGGATCTGAAGTACAGCCTGACCCCTGATGGTGAGCATTTAGGATGCTTAGAAGTTGCTCAGAAAATCTGGAATTTGTGTGCCTACCTCAGGTAGCCAATGTTTACCTCTAGATGTTCATCATGTACAGTGGGAAATTTTTCAATATGAAAGGAGGTGATGACCTCATGTGTTTTCATTCATGATGCAGTTCTTGTCCCTTGACTGGTAAAACTGAGTTTATTCAGGTATTCTACTGGAATGGGAAGATCTGGAGGAAAGGAAAAAATGTAGAAGACACTGGAGAATGATAGTACGATTAAAACGTTAAAGGAAAATTGCATGGAAAGTGACAGTGAGAAGCAATGAACGCTAAGAGTAGGGGGATTTAAGCTCCCCAGACATCCATTGGAATGACCATTTCCACAATTACTAATCCCACTTAATCCAGACATTGCACCATTCAAAGAAACAAAGCAAGGACGGGAGAGCATGCTAGTTTGGGCACATTCTATTGCCACGAAACCATGGTAAAGCCTGGCAAAGGACAAGGGCACTGGAGGATTCTCGCCAGCATTGTTGGCCCATTACTCTGTTCTCAGCATCTTGGTCTAAGCACCGTAATCTTGGGCTCTAGCTGCCCAGGTCTTGGATGATGGTTACCCTTAAATATATGAAATCACTGAGTAATTTCATCACAAATGATTAAAACAGAAGCATATGGGACTGGGGGAACTGTGGGCTTACAGCACTCATTGTGATCACATGTCATGTCACTTCATCGATGTCACTGACGATGGTGTCCTTCACTAGGTTATGTGTTCTTTTCACATATGCTTCTGTAAGTGTACCTGTATGTAAAACAGTGTTACTTGTGTTTAATGAATATGTTTGCTATGTGTTAAGTAGTGAGAAATGCTTAAATTGCAACAGGAAAAAAAAATCACAATTCCTGATTTATCTAAACGTTTTTTTACACATTGTTCAAATCATCCAGATTTCTTAAGATATAAAAAGCGAGACAATAAAAGACGTGTTTTGGATGGAGCAAATGACAACATCATACTTTTGCCAACTAGTTTTGTCCATGCACACTTAAGTCCTGGCCTAATGTTCTACCAATGATTGGCAGGAGTTATGCTAAGGAAACATCACTTGGTGTGAATACAGTTGATGCTGAATATGTGGCTTTAAATATGATATTTGAAAAATGTAAAATTATATATTATACTACACACATTATGAAGTATTTGTAAATAGAAGCCATAATTCCTTCATGCAACTTAAGCATTACATATGAACAGTGCTTCCTGTGTTATATGGAATCTTCCTCCTTCTCATATCTTTGCCAGTAAAGTGCTATGCTAAGTTTTGCATTTATAGGCCCCTTGTTTGTTTATTTATTTTTTGCATGCGAGTACACTGTAGCTGTCTTCAGACACCAGAAGAGGACATCAGATCCCATTATAGATGGTTGTGAGCCACCATGTGGTTGAACTCAGGACCTCTGGAAAAGCAGTCAGTGCTTTTAACCACTGAGCCACCTCTCCAGCCACCAAGACTGGATAGTTTTTAAACATAATTTTTAAACTGTTTAAATTCATAAGGCTGTGGGATTTTTTAAGCCTGTAAAATGGTTTATACCTTGATGTCTTCATGTGATCAGATATTAGTAGAGCAGTACGTATGATCCACTTACCCAGAAGCACCTCACGGTTATCCCACTTCAGAAGAATAAGTGAATCTGCCTGGAAAAAATAGGTAAATACTGGTTGAGAATTTATGACATGAGCAAATGGTTAGTAATCTCCAAATGTTATTAAGTAGTATGAAACAGACTGAGACCCTGTTTTAGTGGTCTGATTTAAATAAAAGCTCTTTAGAGTAAATGCCTCCAAGTCTTAGCCCTTGAGTGTGGAAAGTTCAAGTTACTGTGGAACTAAACAAGGTCACTAACAATTTTTAGCATTTTATTTCTTTATTCTGACTCATTCTTATAAAGAAGGTAAAGCTGCAGAAATTCTCGAATATGTCTCTAGAATATTTTCCTCTTGCTATTTTCAAGTCATGTGATATATTTATTTACTTGAATTTCTTATAGTTCAAGGAAGAGTTGCAATGAAGGAATTGTTTAAGGGATTAAACGTATTCACAGGTGAGTGAGAACCAAACCTCAGATTTTATGCAGGAGTGTAGTTCCAAACTGCTTGCTCTACTATTCTATGCCTGATCTGTTTTGTTTTAATTCTGATAAAATGTGAGACTTTGTCCTCCTACAGTTTGTCCTTTTGCTGGTAAAAATGTGCAGAATATTAACATTGTCAGTTTTCTAGGGCATTTATTCTGGCAGTGTCATTTACTGATGCTTTATTAATAAACACCCAAACCGGACTACATCAGATAACAACCATAAAAGACAAGTGTTATCTATGTCAGGGGCAAATAACATAATTTAGTAAAAACTATAAAGACAATATACTGTACTCTCTGGTAAGATACTGAAATGAACTGATGCTGATAGCTTAATTAGAAGTCATTCAGATGAAATGTATTTCCCTCTCCTTTGACTCATCCTCAGATCATAAAACACATTACAGCATTTCTACATAAGCCAGTAAATATAGTACCTGATCCCTGTTGATTCTGCATACAAGTATTTTATTGTTTTTAAAGTTTCCCTCAGATTAAAAACAAGAACAAAAACAAAAACCAAAACCTTTTTTTAATGTTACATTGCTTCTTGAACTAATTATCCTATAATGTTTGGGAGGATAATATTTTTCATTTTTCAAAGGACCTAAGGTTGACATGCGGGTTCTTCCGGACATAGTGGAAAAAATGGGCCTTGAGCTGACAGACAAAGAGCAGATGAATCTGATAAGCAAACTGCCTGTTGATGGTAAGCCCGGGAGATGGGGCTTAGCTTTATTGGACTGTGGGAAGGCTTCTTTTTTTTTTTTAATACATAGTATTTTAAAAATTGTATAAATGAATTTTTGTTGTGCATAGCATGGCAGGTGCAACACTAGTCTAAGAAGAAAAACAAAAGGAAGCTGCTGATAGAAGGAATTTTTAGAATCAGGTGGGAAAAGTCAAAAAAGGTGTGAGTATCAGCATAGCTGAGCCTATTAAAACTGACTTGGATGCAGACAGCTGTTTTGCTGAGAGCTTTTGAGCTGCTGAAGGCCAATGAGGGTAGGGGAGTCCATGTTCTTCAAGGACAAACCTATGTTGAAGTAGCCAACCCTATGCCCACACATGTGTGGCCACACTCTACTCAGGAAGACATATAAAACAGTATCTATAACAAGAGTAACTGTAGAGGAAAAGGACATAAACTCAAGAAGGGGACACAAGCTCAAGACAGGTGAAAGTGATAAAAAACACATGCATTAATGGATGGAATTCTAAAATAAAGAAATAAAGATCATCTCAGGTGTTGCATAGTCTGTGAGGCTAATAATTCTCGTTTCTAAATTCTTCAGGCTTTATTAGGGTATGAAAACATGTATTCATTAAATAATAAAAAAATTCTTCCCGAAAATAAGAAATGTGTATAGCTGTGTGTGTGTGTGTGTGTGTGTGTGTGTGTGTGTGTGTGTGTGTTTGTACAGGCCTCTAATACCATCACTCAGGAGGTATAAGAAGTTCGAGACTAGCCTATGCTACAGTGACCATGACTCTGAAAAATTAATTTAAATGATTAAACTAAGGAAAAAGAAATGTATGTTTTATGAGCATCTGTAATGGCTCCTGTGCTGCCATGGTACCGAGAACCAGGCGTAGGCCTGCAAGGTTTAAGAAAAAACATATACTTGGGTCATTCGTGTTATGAGAATGCCAAAGGTTTACTGAGGTTGACAGAATATATACCCCAAGTCCACCAGGTGGAAAATTCCAGGAAGCATAGTGGAAAAACAGGTTTATGCCCTCAGGAACAAAAAACAGGAATTAATTTAATAATGTTACCGCCCAGGTGTAATCGCTCATATGTTACCACTCAGGTGCCAAACAGAAAGGTCAGGATGTTCCTTTGTTAGGGGACGACCACTGATGGGGCCCAGGAGGGTCCAACAAATCTCCCTTTTTTATTTTTTAAAGTAGCACCCGTCTTAGGACACTTTTGGAAAATCAATCCCCTTGCCCATCTTTGGGACTCTCTGCCAGTCTCAGAGCCCCTGTCTTAGGTGGGCATTGGTCCCAAAGAGTTGCCCATCTTTAGCTAACTACTTCTTGTAAAGGCTGAGCCAGATTTGGGCAGAGGAGAGCAACACCTGCTTAGTCACTGCCTCGGACTGGGAGTGCCGTCTGTGCATGTGATAAGAAGCAAAAGGCCAGCTACTGTGGCACTGGGAGCCATAACACCCAGGGCTACTGTAAGTTTTCACACAAATGTGTGAAAATAAGAGATCAAGCTGTTCCTGTAAAAGCATGGACTGATGATTTATATTTAGAATTCTCAGTTATCAGCAACTTCTTTTGAAAGTTTATCCACTGTGCTTGCCTTAACATCAGATTGAGAGAGGGCAATCCCAGACACTGTAGCCACAGTGGCTGTAGTGGCAATGGCTGCTACAATAGCAGCAATGAGGCCAAAGTCTCTCTCATGATGGTTCAGGATCAGCTGACACTTTCCCAAATGACTGGCAGGCAATGGAACCATGCCTGAGATCCGCACAACCAGGGCAGAGTTCCCTGGTCCCCAGCAGCTTCATGTAGATGGCATGTGAAGAATAGTCAACACTATCCCCAGCATTAGCACCATTCGAGTAAAACAAAGATCATCAATCCATTGTTCTAAACGTATAAATCTTCTCAAATACTCAAAACATTAACATTTCTGCTAAATGAATAACGAAAGTAACTGTCTTAACTTCTTGGGTCAAAGCAATAGTGTTATTAATTAAATAGCTATACCACTATACCAGCAATAATCAAACCCTCTATCCTATTGCTTCTGCTTAAACACGGAATCACTTCTTCCAATATTTGTAAGCCTTTTTCAGAATATCAAGGTCCTATACTACTCACAAGCAATAAAACAAAAGCTGGTATATGCCAGATTTGAATACAGTAACAAAATTAGAAAGTGTACAATCAATATAACTTACATTAAATATTGTAGACAAAACAAAAATAATTTTAACACGACAAATCAATAAAAGACTAGGAGTTTTAACACATGTACTAACATTTGTTCAAAATCTAGATCCTGTATCAATTTTTTCCACTGCAAATGTAACTTCATACAAGACAATTGTGAATTTTTAAGTGTCTCTGAATATGTCCAGAATCAATCTCCCAAATGAAAACTATTATTTCCAATATTGGATTGACCAGTCTATGATTGAGTCAGAATGATTTGTCACATTAAAGGAAAGAAGAATCATAACTTCTCTTTGATTTTCTGAAGGCATTTTCTACAGTCTCCATGTTCTCTGTCCCACAAAGTCTAAAAGCTTAAAGCAAGACAGCTTGTCCAATCTTGGATATAGCAAGTAAAGATGGGTCAGGAACATAGGTCTAAAACAGCTTCCCAGCCACCATCCCTAGTAACCAGCTCACAGGTCAATATCATTCTTTGTCCCAGCATCAGCATGTCTCACCAGCCACTCTGGCAGCTAGTACACTCTTGCAGCATCCTGCAGAAAAAAACACAAACATGCCCTCTTCCCCATATTGAATACCTGAACAGGATCGTGCCATATGCCAATATGTGGATCCTTCCCATTTCACCCAGGCATAAGTATGCCTAGTTGTAGGGTTCCATAAACATTCAAAGAGTTCCTTGGCATCCAGATTTTAAAATTTAAAATAAAAGGAGCATTATTTAAATACTTGTATGGCATACAGGGATATAACTCTCCCTTTTTATTTATTAAGATATTGTTTTAAAGTTTTATAATACCTGTTTTACAATATCTTGTCCTTGAGAATTATAATGTAATTCTCAATAAGGAATCTCAATAATATGGGTAACATGTATTTGTCAAATATCATTAGGCTGTAACCCTCTTGGGTTAACTCCCAAATTGGGAGAGGAAATAAATGGGGTACACTGGGGACATTGACTATTTGGGCTGTTTATTCTTTAGTCACTCTATTGTGAAACCTCAAAGAATTAACATTAAGATGAAATTTTCTATGTCTCTGTAAAGCTTTATCATTGGCAGTACTATTTATCTATTGGAAAAACCATTAGTATCATATACAACTGTGGATACTTTTACCTCAAAGGCTTTAGGGCAGAGGCTATATACACCTGACACATAGTAGGACTATTGACCACCCCCTGAGGTACACAACCAATGATAGCTAGGAGAAGGCTCCTGAAAATTTATGGAAGGAATTCTAAAAGCAAATCTCTCACTATTTTTAGGATCTAGTGGAATAGTAAAGAAAGAATCTTTTAAGTCAATAACTATCATATGCCAATTTTTTGGTATAGCTACAGGAGAAGGGAGACCAGGCTGAGTAGGTCTCATAGGCATCATAGTTTTGTTAATTTCTCTTAAGTCTTGTAATAATTTCGACTTTCTAGACCCTTTTTTAAATACAAAAATGGGTGCCTTTCAAGGGGAAGTGGAAGGAACAATATCCTGTGCTAATTGATGAGCTACCTCCAATTTTTCCTAGGACAGGGGCCACTGTGCACACTTGATCATTTTAACTTCCAGGTGATAGACAAAGGCTTAATGTAAGGAGGCTCATTAACAGTGACCCTTAGGGTAAATTTCCCAAGTCTATTTTATCATGAGGATGTTTAATTTTTTTCAGCTCTTCACTTACACTAGAAGGTTTGTCTTATAAATTTTTGCCCAATCCTCTCGCTGGGATGAAGTCTTTTTTCTTCATCACGTTTTGTATAAGCTGAGTTGTTAGCACAGCTCTCATATCATTGAGTATATCGTGTCCCCACAAATTGGTAGGTATTTGTTCTAAAACAAAAGGCTAAAACTATCCTTCATGTCCTTTCTCATCTCTCCATTTAAGAATCTTGGGGTTGCTTTTATGAGGAGCTGTAGCTGTCCCCACTCCTTGTAAAGTATGTAATGACTAATTATTTTTAGTTGCATCTCCTTTTAAAGCAGTTGCAACCAGCAAGTCTGAAAAAGTGTCAATAGTCACAAATAAAGATGTTAATATTACTCATTTCTGGTTTGGGAAAATCTATTTGCCATAACTTATAAAGTATAAGTCCTTGAGGATTAACACCATTATGTGATACAGGAAGAAACTGAGGACACTGAGGACTTTTATTTACAATTTGACTTGTATACCAAATTATTGTCTCCAGCTATTATTTTGATGGTATAAAGAATGAGATTGTTTGGCTAATTTTTCTTATATAATACCTATAATCTGTCTGTATATAAATCTGTCGTGGCATTGTCCTCACTAAGGGGTCTAGGCAATCCAATGTGAGTTCCTAAATGGCCTATAAAGGAACAGAACATTCTCTTAAATCAGTTGTATAGCATAAATAATTGTAAAATTTAAGGGTTAGCAGTATCTATAAAAGGAAAATTTTTAATCAATTGTAAACTATAAGCTATACATTGGCTATCAATATATGAATTGAAAGCTTGATTTTTTTTTAACATTTTAAAAACAATGGCTACAGCATGTAATTTAATAACCTGTGCTGAAGCAGGGGGGAAACTCAAGAGAATAAACGTGATCCAATTATATATGTTACCTTCTCATTAGGTGAGCCATCTATAAATACAGTAAGCACATTTTCTATGGGCTACATGTGTAAATTTACAGGAAATACAAAAGCATGTATAGAGGAAAATTATCAATTTTGTCTGGAAAGTTTGCACATGTAATAGGCCAAATATCAGTATTCTGTAATAACCAATTTAATTGCTGTTTGGAATAAAGTGTTGTTTCATTAGGTTCTTTTTCAAAATTCTTCCACAACTCTACCCTACAATTCTGTATTAGCACAATAACAGCTCCATAATAGGGCATTAAAACTTTCTTTGGAGATGAAGAAGGATGAGTCTACATTAATGGTCCCTTTTGCCAAAGGACCGTTATGGGTATAAATAACCAACAATTGGCCATAGTCTATATAATTAATGTATCTGTTGTTGACACAGCGTTCTCTACTTTCTGCAAAGCTATTCCTCCCTCATCAGTTAATTTTCAAGGGGAATAAAGATTTGTATCCCCCTTGAGAATATCAAACAAAGGCTTAAGTCCTATGGTAATCTTAAGGTGAGGTCTTAACCAATTAGCTTATCTTAGAAGCTTTAAAAAATAATCTAAAGTAAACTATCTTTTCTTACTTGAATTTTCTGTGTCACAGTTTATTTAGGATATAACCAATGTCCCAAATATTGAAAAGGAAACTGCCTTTGAATCTTTTCTGGAGCAACAACTACTCCAAAAATTTAAAAGCTCGTTGTAAGGGCAAAGGCTTGTAGTAAAACTCCTTCAGAGGGATTAACTAATAAAATATCCATATAATGAATAATATACACTGAACGATTCAAAGTCCTAACTTCTTGTACTGAAGCAGCAACAAAATTTTTACATAATGTAGGGTCATAAGTGATTCTTGAGACAAAACTTTCCAATGATATTACTTCATGGGCTCTCCAAAATTATAAGCAAACTCACTAAATGAAAACCTTTCACAATCACCAGGATGCAAAGAAACAGCATAAAAACACTCCTCTAAATCTATAATAATTCTATATGTATTTCTTGAAATGGCAGTTGGAGTAAGCAAACAGGCTGCAATGCTCTTTATAACCTCAACTTCATCAACCCTTCATAAATCCTGTAACAATCTCCACCTGTTTGACTTTTTTCTTAATTACAAATATGTGTGAGTTAGAATCCTGAGCCTGTCTGTGTTTGAATTGTAAACTGTAACCAATGTAACACCGACAATCTTTAGCCACAATCTTCAAGTTTTCCTTGTAACACCAGAGCACAACCACAACTTTGGAAAGCAAAACTCAACCTCCAACAGTCTAGTCTCCAAAATCCAGTCCCTCTAAAACACTAAGTCCAACCCTCATGTTATAAAGTTTGACTGCCAATTCCTACATAGGAATGCCCAATGGCTCTAATACCTAAACAAAGAGATATTGCATTTCATTCTTTTATAAGTCTGGTGTCTAGGATAAGAATTACATAAAAATATTATCCCAATTTAGACCTGTTTCCCTGGGTTGGCTCATGTCACATGTTGTCTAGAATGACTCCATCCAAATTACCAGTTTTAAGTCAACTTTCTGTTACCAATGTTACAAATTTTTAACCATACCCAATAACTTAAAAGCCAATAATCTATAACCAAGACACGTAGAGCATATTTATACATTTAAAACCAATCAGAAACAAAAAATGAAGTGGCTACACATATCTTTAATATTTAGATCAAACACAATTTTTACTTTTTCTAGCTGTAATTTTAAGAGAAGCATCTTGTCACACGCTAAATCCAATAATCACAGTCAGAGATTTTTCTAAGAGAAACAGCCATCAGTTCCCTTACCATAGACGCTGAGAAGCTGTTGGCCCCTTTAAGATCAGCTTGTGCAGACACTCAGCCCCTGGGGAGTTTCTCCAGCTGACCTAGGCTCCTAACTACAGGTGCAGGGCTCCAAAGGCCAATTGAGACTGCTTTTTATTTATTTGTTCCTTTTTTGAAATGAGTTAAAACTAAATCAAGGGGTGAACAACCAGCATTTAAAGTTTTAACCATTTTCTTTTGAACATGAAACACAAAACATTCAAGCAATGAGAAACAAAAACCACAGACATAAACTGACAGACATGGACAGTTTGGTGCACAAAGGACAGACAATAGACAGGGAGAGAGAGAGAGCTAGATGGTGTCCCACCAAAGGGACCCAGATATCTCTTCTCTAGATTTTAGCATAACTCTTCTAAAGTTTTAATAAATTCTTTAGCTGTTTTTACCTTTACCCCTGTTCCCTGATGTTTTAGCAGAGCTACCATTGATGTGTTAGCTGTAATGTAGAACTCGAGGTTCTCATGGCGCAATTTTTTTCCAATGTGCCACTCACACATTACGTTCCTTCCACTTCTCCGGCCGGCTTCTGAAACGACCCAGTCAGGGATTCCTCTCTTCCCGATCTCGGTGGGAACTCCACTTGATGGCGTCTGTGCCACCACAGTACCGAGAACTGGGCGTTGACCTGCAAGGTTTAAGAAAAAACACATACTCGGGTCATTCGTGTTACAAGAATGCCAAAGCTTTACTGAGGTTGACAGAATATATACCCTAAGCCCTCCGGGTGGAAAATTCCAGAAAACATAGTGGAAAAACAGTTTTATGCCCTCAGGAACAAAAACAGGAATTGATTCAACGATGTTACTGCCCAGGTGTAATCGCCCAGGCGATACCACCTAGGTGCCAAACAGAAAGGTCAGGATATTCCTTTGTTAGGAACAAAAGGTTTCCACATGCATCAGCAAGGCTCAGCAGGGGACAACCACAGATGGGGCCCAGGAAGGTCTGACATATCTGAATCACATTTTGTTTGACTTTATGTTTTTTTTATGATAGAATCTGGGAAGATCTATAAGAACAGAATATTAAGTGGGATAAAGTCATTCAAAGGTGAGTAGTGAGCAGTTTGAGAATTGATGTTTAGATTGTGTTTTAAGAGTTCTCATGTCATACTTTCTGAATTTACCTTCTTTATTATAAATGCCCTTTGCCTCTACAATGAGTGACTTGGTTTGTCTTTGTGAAAAGTCCCACAGTCTCTTGTATTGTTTTCAAAATAAGCTGCCATATTGGCATTTTATGACAACAGCAAGAATTACTCTGGAATCAGCTAGAGAAGTGCACAAATTAATCACCCCCATTATGGGGATATTAAGCCTTACGTTCCTCTTAAAAGATCTTATTTTGGGGCGGGGGGTGTGTGTGCCTGTGCTTGGTGTGGATTAGGAGGCCAGAGGACAGCTTATAGGAATTGGTTCTCTCCATCCCCATGTGGGCCCTAGGAATTGAACTCAGGACATCAGGATTGATGGCATGAGGCTTTACCTGATGATTTTGGTAGAATGTGGTCCATTCTTTCATTACGATTTCTTTAACTAGAACATGTTTTTAGTGACATTCAGCTAAGGAAAACTGACAAATCCATTAAGGTTGTAACAAAGGTATTTGCCCCCCTCTGAGCTTCCCAGCAATTACTTCAGAAAAAGAAAAGGGGTTTGGGGATGATTAAAGAGCTAGAAGCTCTCTCTACATTTGACCCCTGTTGATAGGATGCAGGAAGGATGCTTCTCCAGCTGAAGGAAGGATACTTCCTGGCATTTTTAGGCCCTTTGGAAGGAGGCAGCCAGAATATTTCTTTCTTTCTTTTTTTCATCTTTATTAACTTGGGTATTTCTTATCTACATTTAGATTGTTATTCCCTTTCCCAGTTTCCAGGCCAGCATCCCCCTAACCTCTCCCTCTCCCCTTCTATATGTGTGTTCCCTTCCCCATACTCTCCCCATTACCGTCCTCCCCCCAACAATCACGTTAACTGGACGTTCAACCTTGGGAGGACCAAGGGCTTCCCCTTCCACTGGTGCTCTTACTAGGCTATTCATGGCTACCTATGCGGTTGGAGCCCAGGGTCAGTCCATGTATAGTCTTTGGGTAGTGGCTTAGTCCCTGGAAGCTCTGGTTGGTTGGCATCGTTGTTCATATGGGGTCTCAAGCCCCTTCAAGCTCTTTCAGTCCTTTCTCTGACTTCTTCAATGGGGGTCCCGTTCTCAGTTCAGTGGTTTGCTGCTGGCATTCACCTATGTATTTGCTGTATTCTGGCTATGCCTCTCAGGAGAGATCTACATCTGGTTCCTATCAGCCTGCACTTCTTTGCTTCATCCATCTTATCTAGTTTGGTGGCTGTATATGTATGGGCCACATGTGGGGCAGGCTCTGAATGGGCGTTCCTTCTGCCTCTGTTCTAAACTTTGCATCCCTATTCCCTCCCAAGGCTATTCTTGTTCACCTTTTAAAGAAGGAGTGAAGCATTTGCATTTTGGTCATCCTTCTTGAGTTTCATGTGTTCTGTGCATCTAGGGTAATTTAAGCATTTGGGCTAATAGCCACTTATCAATGAGTGCATGCCATGTGTGTTTTTCTGTGATTGGGTTACCTCACTCAGGATGATATTTTCCAGTTCCATCCATTTGCCTATGAATTTCATAAAGTCATTGTTTTTGAGAGCTGAGTAGTATTCCATTGTGTAGATGTACCACATTTTCTGTATCCATTCCTCTGTTGAAGGGCATCTGGGTTCTTTCCAGCTTCTGGCTATTATAAATAAGGCTGCTATGAACATAGTAGAGCATGTGTCTTTGTTATATGTTGGGGCATCTTTTGGGTATATGCCCAAGAGAGGTATAGCTGGGTCCTCAGTTAGTTCAATGTCCAATTTTCTGAGGAACCTCCAGACTGATTGTCAGAGTGGTTGTACCAGTTTGCAATCCCACCAACAATGGAGGAGTGTTCTTCTTTCTCAATATCCTGGCCAACGTCTGCTGTCCCCTTCGTTTTTGACCTTAGCCATTCTCACTGGTGTGAGGTGAAATCTCAGGGTTGTTTTGATTTGCATTTCCCTTATAACTAAAGATGTTGAACATTTTTTTAGGTGGTTCTCAGCCATTCAACATTCCTCAGCTGTGAATTCTTTGTTTAGCTCTGAACCCCATTTTTTAATATGGTTATTTGTCTCCCTGTAGTCTAACTTCTTGAGTGGTTTGTATATTTTGGACATAAGCCCTCTATCAGTTGTAGGACTGGTAAAGATCTTTTCCCAATCTGTTGGTTGCCGTTTTGTGCTAACAACACTGTCCTTTGCCTTACAAAAGCTTTGCAGTTTTATGAGATCCCATTTATCGATTCTTGATCTTAAGAGCATAAGCCATTGGTGTTTTGTTCAGGAAATTTTCTCCGGTGCCCATGTGTTCAAGATTCTTCCACACTTTTTCTTCTATTAGTTTGAGTATATCTGGTTTGATGTGGAGGTCCTTGATCCACTTGGACTTAAGCTTTGTACAGGATGATAAGCATGGATCGATCTGCATTCTTCTACATGTTGACCTCCAGTTGAACCAGCACCATTTGCTAAAAATGCTATCTCTTTTCCATTGGATGGTTTTAGCTCCTTTGTCAAAATTCAAGTGACCATAGGTGTGTGGATTCATTTCTGGGTCTTCAATTCTATTCCACTGGTCTATCTGTCTGTCTCTGTACCAATACCATGCAGTTTTTATCACTATTACTCTGCTTGAGTTTTGGGATAGAGATTCCCCAAGAAGTCCTTTTATTGTTGAGGATAGTTTTACCTATCCTGGGTTTTTTTGTTATTCCAGATGAATTTGCTGATTGTTCTAACTCTCTGAAGAATTGGATTGGTATTTTGATGGGGATTGCATTGAATCTGTAGATCGCTTTTGGTAAAATGGCCATTTTTACTATATTAATCCTGCCAATCCATGAGCATGGGAGATCTTTCCATCTTCTGAGATCTTCTTCAATTTCTTTCTTCAGAGGCTTGAAGTTCTTATCATACAGATCTTTTACTTGCTTGGTTAAAGTCACACCGAGGTATTTTATATTATTTGGGACTATTATGAATGGTGTCGTTTCCCTAATTTCTTTCTCGGCTTGTTTCTCTTTTGTGTAGAGGAGGGCTACTGATTTATTTGAGTTAATTTTATACCCGGCCACTTTGCTGAAGGTGTTTATCAGCTTTAGTAGTTCTCTGGTGGAACTTTTGGGAACATTTAAATATACTATCATATCATCTGCAAATAGTGATATTTTGACTTCTTCCTTTCCAATCTTTATCCCTTTGATCTCCTTTTGTTGTCTGATTGCTCTGGCTAGAACTTCAAGAACAATATTGAATAAGTAGGGAGAGAGTGGACAGTCTTGTCTAGTCCCTGATTTTAGTGGGATTGCTTCAAGTTTCTCTCCATTTAGTTTAATTTTAGCAACTGGTTTGCTGTATATAGCTTTTACTTTGTTTAGGTATGGGCCTTGAATTCCTATTCTTTCCAGGACTTTTATCATGAAGGGGTGTTGAATTTTGTCAAAGGCTTTCTCAGCATCTAATGAAATGATCATGTGTTTTTGATCTTTCAGTTTGTTTATATAGTGGATTACGTTGATGGTTTTCCATATATTAAACCATCCCTGCATGCCTGGGATGAAGCCTACTTGATCATGATGGATGATTGTTTTGATGTGCTCTTGGATTCAGTTTGCAAGAATTTTATTGAGTATTTTTGTGTCGATATTCATAAGGGTAATTGATCTGAAGTTCTCTTTCTTTGTTGGATCTTTGTGTGGTTTAGGTATAAGAGTAATTGTGGCTTCATAGAAGGAATTCGGTAGCGCTCCATCTGTTTCAATTTTGTGGAATAGTTTGGATAGTATTGGTATGAGGTCTTCTATGAAGGTCTGATAGAATTCTGCACTGAACCCATCTGGACCTGGGCTCTTTTCAGTTGGAAGACTGTTAATGACTGCTTCTACTTATTTGGGAGTTATGGGGTTGTTTAAATGGTTTATCTGTTCCTGATTTAACTTTGGTACCTGGTATCTGTCTAGGAAATTGTCCATTTCCTCCAGTTTTTCAAGTTTTGTTGAATATAGGCTTTTATAGTAGGATCTGATGATTTTTTGAATTTCCTCTGATTCTGTAGTTATGTCTCCCTTTCCATTTCTGATTTTGTTAATTTGGACACACTCTCTGTGTCCTCTCGTTAGTCTGGCTAAGGGTTTATCTATTTTGTTGATTTTCTCAAAGAACCAGCTTTTGGTTCTGTTGATTCTTTGTATAGTCCTTTTTGTTTCTCCTTGGTTGATTTCAGCTCTGAGTTTGATTATTTCCTGCCTTCTACTCCTCCTGGGTGTATTTGCTTCTTTTAGTTCTAGAGCTTTTAGGTGTGCTATCAAGCTGCTGATATATGCTCTCTCCTGTTTCTTTCTGCAGGCACTGAGAGCTATGTGTTTTCCTCTTAGCACAACTATTCATTGTGTCCCATAAGTTTGGGTATGTTGTACCTTCATTTTCATTAAATTCGAAGAAGTCTTTAATTTCTTTCTTTATTTCTTCCATGACCAGGTTATCATTGAGTAGAGCATTATTCAATTTCCATGTACATGTGGGCATTCTCCCCTTATTGTTGTTGAAGACCAGCTTTAGCCCGTGGTGGTCTGATAGGACACATGTGATTATTTCTATCTTTCTGTATCTATTGATGCCTGTTTTATGACCCATTATATGGTCAATTTTGGAGAAAGTACCATGAGGTGGTGAGAAGAAGGTATATCCTTTTGTTTTATGATAGAATGTTCTATAAATATCTGTTAAGTCCATTTGGTTCATGACTTCTCTTAGTCTGTCTATGTCTCTGTTTAATTTCTGTTTCCATGATCTGTCCATTGATGAGAGTGGGGTGTTGAAATCTCCTACTATTATTGTGTGAGGTGCAATGTGTGTTTTTGAGCTTTAGTAAGGTTTCTTTTTTATGTATGTAGGTGCCCTTGTATTTGGAGCATAGATATTTAGGATTGAGAGTTCATCTTGGTGGATTTTTTCCTTTGATGAATATGAAGTGTCCTTCCTTATCTTTTTTATGACTTTTGGTTGAAAATCAATTTTATTCGATATTAGAATGGCTACTCCAGCTTGCTTTTTCAGACCATTTGCTTGGAAAGTTGTTTTCCAGCCTTTCACTCTGAGGTAGTGTCTGTCTTTGTCTCTGAGGTGTGTTTCCTGTAGGCAGCAGAATGCAGGGTCCTCATTGTGTATCCAGTTTGTTAATCTGTCTTTTTATTGGGGAATTGAGTCCATTGATGTTGAGCGATATTAAGGAATAGTGATTGTTGCTTCCTGTTATATTCGTATTTGGATGTGAGATTATGTTTTTGTGCTTTTCTTCTCTTTGTTTTGTTGCCAAGACGATTAGTTTCTTGCTTTTTCTAGAGTGTAGCTAGCTTGCCTCCTTATGTTGGGCTTTACCATTTATTATCCTTTGTAGTGCTGGATTTGTAGAAAGATATTGTGTAAATTTGGTTTTGTCATGGAATATCTTGGTTTCTCCATCTATGTTAATTGAGAGTTTTGCTGGATACAGTAACCTGGGCTCGCATTTGTGTTCTCTTAGGGTCTGTATGACATCTGTCCGGGATCTTCTAGCTTTCATAGTCTCTGGTGAGAAGTCTGGTGTAATTCTGAAAGGTCTGCCTTTATATGTTTCTTGACTTTTTTCCCTTACTGCTTTTAATATTCTTTCTTTGTTTTGTGCAGTTGGTGTTTTGACTATTATGTGACAGGAGGATTTTCTTTTCTGGTCCAATCTATTTAGAGTTCTGTAGGCTTCTTGTATGTTTATGAACATCTCTTTCTTTAGGTTAGGGAAGTTTTCTTCTATGATTTTGTTGAAGATATTTACTGGTCCTTTGAGCTGGGAGTCTTCACTTCTTCTATACCTATTATCCTTAGGTTTAATCTTCTCATTGAGTCCTGGATTTCCTGTATGTTTTGGACCAGTAGCTTTTTCCACTTTACATTATCTTTGACAGTTGAGTTGATGATTTCTATGGAATCTTCTGCTCCTGAGATTCTCTCTTCTATCTCTTGTATTCTGTTGGTGAAGCTTGTATCTACTGCTCCTTGTCTCTTCTTTTGGTTTTCTATATCCAGGGTTCTTTCCATGTATTCTTTCTTGATTGCTTCTATTTCCATTTTTAATTCCTTCAACTGTTTGATTGTGTTTTCCTGGAATTCTTTCAGGGATTTTTGTGGTTCCTCTCTATAGGCTTCTACTTGTTTATTTATGTTTTCCTGTGTTTCTCTTAGGGAGTTCTTTATGTCTTTCTTGAAGTCCTCCATCATTATGATCAAATGTGATTTTAAATCTAGATCTTGCTTTTCTGGTGTGTTTGGATATTCAGTGTTTGCTTTGGTGGGAGAATTGGGCTCCAATGATGCCATGTAATCCTGGTTTCTGTTGCTTGGGTTCCTGCGCTTGCCTCTCGCCATCAGGTTGTCTCTGGTGTTACCTCGTTCTGCTATTTCTGATAGTGGCTAGACCTTCCTATAGGCCTGTGTGTCAGGAGTACTGTAGACCTGTTTTCTTGTTTTCTTTCAGCCAGATATGGAAATAGAGTGTTCTGCTTTCGGGCGTGTAGTCATTCCTGTCTACTGGTCTTCAGCTATTCCTGGGGGCATGTGTTCTGACTCTACCAGGCAGGTCACTTGGAGCAGAAAAGTTGGTCTTACCTCTGGTCCCGGGCCTGAAGTCGCTCCTGGGGGGTGCGTTTCACCTCTCCGTGAGGGCAGCACCAGAAGGGCCTGCCCCACCTTTTCTCATGCCCCCTGTGCACAGGGGTCCCAGATGGCATTAGGTGTTTTCCTCTAGAGTCAGGAATGTGTGCAGAGTGTAGTCTCTTCTGGCTTCCCAGGCGTGTCTGCCGCTCTGAAGGTTTAGCTCTCCCTCCCACAGGATTTGGGTGCAGGGAGCTGTTGACCGGGTTCCTTCAGATCCGGGCGGCGTCTGGACTGCCAGAATATTTCTTGGAGAACTTAGTTCATGACAGTTCATGATGCTTCACATTTTTGAATTTGAAAATATTACCACTACATAAATTGAATGTCACTGTTAAAAATATCAAGGACTTTAGGGCTGAAGAGATGGCTCAGTAGCTAAGAGTTCTGGCTGCTTTTCCAGAGAATCCAGGTTCAATTCCCAGCACCGATATGGTAGCTTACAACTGTCTATTTCCAGGGTATCTGACACTCTCACATGTAAACATGTATTTTGTTTACATGTAAAAGAATACATGTAAACAAAATACCAATGCACACTAAAAAAATTAAATGAAACATTGGTTGCCAGGAGCCTCACTGGTCACGCCCCTAGTGGCTCTCTCATCCTATGGTTTCCATGCTAACTAACAACTATCTTCTCTTTTGGCCCCCTGGATTTTAAATTTTAAAACATGAGCCCTCTTATATTATCTCAGGAGGTTTATAGAGACAGGTATGTATTTTTAAACCAATACAATTTTTTTCTATTTTTAATAATCTCTACTCAAAAACTATCTTTAAATATGGGTAAACCAGATCTATTGAAATTTTGAAATATCTGTGGAAGCAAATACTGCTTGTTTCAAAGTCCCTCTGCTATGCATTTAATTGTTTTCAATCACAACTTTATAAACTACTTTATGAGTTTTACAAATGTAAAGTTATTTAATACAGAGTTCTAAAGGTTCATTAACATATAAACACTGTATTAGTATCTAGAAATGTATTGTATTTTCTTTACTTTGTATTTTAATATAATGTAGTTAATATATTTCTAATACTTAAAACAGTTCTCATCTTAATATATCTCTCTTTCTAAGGAGGAAAAGTTAAACAAAATAAAATAAACGATACCTTAGAAAACATGGGAATCAAACTTACTGAGAAGGAGCTTGATCTTCTAAAAGCAAACCTACCAGATAAGGGTGAGCTTCTGAGTTGTCAACTCTGCCTTCTGTATGGTTCTGTTTGCAAACTGGTTTATTGAACTTTTCTTGTGTACCTTGTTGAGTTTTCCTAAGATTGTTATTTTAATTTTCAAGCACAAATTTCTGTTTTGAATTCAATTCTTAGAACTTATTAAGTATATTACAGTCTAAAGCAAAAGGAAAGAAGAGAGAGAGAGAGAGAGAGAGAGAGAGAGAGAGAGAGAGAGAGAGAGAATCAAATTAGGTGCTCAAAATACCCAGCAGAAGCCAACTGATGAAGGTCAGCTGGAGGATCCACAGTAAAGAGAGTTCCAGGAAGGTGTGAGCATCCCGTTAGGTGAGGCTTCCAAGTAAAGAACAAATAATCAGAAAGGAGCATTGTCAAATCTAGGCTTGCAAACGTGTACTGGAAACAGACCGACTTCAGTTTGCCTCAGTGACTTGGTCTGGCGGGCTTACAAGGGTCTTGTGCACAGCAGCATTCAGCATATATATGCTTCACCTTGTACCATCCCATTGGAATATTTACGGTTTTTGTAAGCTGCACAAACTTAGTTTCATCTAAAATAGTCCTCTTTTAATTGACATTTTGGTTCGTGTATTCTTCGTAATTAATGTTTTCATAGTAGAACATGATAATAATTAGAAAAGCACACAAAACAAGTTATTGTTATAACATTGATATCCTTAAAGTCACCTCCTGGTTAAGACATGGGAACAGGGTACCTTTTTACTAATATGTCATGATTTTCCAAGAGCTGGTCATTAAAATTGGAAGATGATTTTCAAAACATAATACGGATAAGTTTTGTGGGTCAAGTAAATTTTATTTGCATGTTTTTCTCTTTGACAATGCTTGTGTCCTAATATCTGTTCTTACAGGTGAAGAGAAAGTTAATTTCCATGACTTAATGAAGGAAGTAAACACTCTCATAGGTGAGCTATCATTTTTCTAAATCCAAGGCTGTCACTTTTATCTGAACAACTATCCTGATGTCTCTATTCTCTTCTACTCTTGCTTACATCTAACTATAGTTATACTTTGAATTATATGCATTTTAAGGCTAATTATTCTAACTGTTCTTTGTTAACAGTGAGATTTCCTCCTGCATATTAATTTTAATTAACATAATTTTAGTACTCTGTGCCTTAAAAAATATAAAGTTATAAATTATGAAGTAGTGTTTAATAAAAATATAAACTCCATAATTTGAATAACAAACCCATCCAGCCTCTGATTATAAAATTATCTGGATAATTAAAATATAAACTGAACTTTTCAATAAATGCTTAACTCTGTGCTATACTTAATGTCTGTTTGAAGTCACCTGATTTAGTAGGACAGGGGAAGAAACCCACTTTTTTCCAAGTAGAAGCACTTAGGTGGGGTCTGCACTATGGTTCCTTTACTTGTTGATATTAACACTAAATAGTCACATTACTCAATCTTTTATTTATTCATTTTAGTTGTTTTTATGATTTATTTCTTTTCATTTTATGCACAATCGTGTTTTGCCTGCATGTGTGTCCGTAGGAGAGTGTTGGATCCCCTGGAACTGGAGTTACTGACAGTTGGGAGCTGTCATGTGGGTGCTGGGAATTGAACTCAGGTCCTCTGGAAGAATAACCAACACTCTTAACCACTGAGCCATCTCTCCAGCCTCATTTTACCTTGTTAAAGCATATTCTCCCTATGTAGCACAGACTAGCCTTAAACTAGCCTTTGCACTTTCGGTCCTCTTGGCTCTATCTACTGAGTTGAGCCATGGCACCTGACACCAAAAGAAAGTATTTATTTAATTTTATTTTCATGTGTATGGCCGCTTTGCCTGCATATATGTCTGTTTGTATGCCTGGTGCCCAGAGTAGTCAGAAGAGGGCCTCAGATCCTCTCTGACTGGAGTTTAAGACTGTTGTGATCCTCTATATGGATGCTGGGCAGCAAACTCAGGTCCTCTGAAAAGAGTAGCCAGTGCTGAGCCATCTCTCAAGCCCCACAAATAATTATTTTAAAATGTCATCTAGCCTCAAAGTAACATATAGCTCTGTTGCCTTGCTTTGTTTTTAAGGAGATGAAGAAAACATCAAAGACATCAAAGATATTCTAGACAGCCTGGGAGTGGAGCTCACGGAGGAGGAAATCATAGAGCTGATGAATAACCTCCCTGTTGACGGTAAGTTCTGCTGTAGCCATGAGGAGAACGTAGGTGGGAGTTGTGAGGGCTTGACTACCTTCATCATAATGGCCATGGAGACATTAAGATCAGACGACGGCCCAAATATGACGCGCAAGCAAGCCCAGCTGTGCCATTCAACTCTTCTTCAGTTCTTTAGATAGAAATAATGCTTTTCTGTAGAAAGGCTCCTTATAACAAAAAAGAAGAGTAGTCTCATTTGAACCTTCACCACTTTAGTGAGTTGCGCTTCCGAGAAGGAAAAGAGGCAAGCTGGCTTCTAAAATATTTCCTGGGGAATGGAGAGATGGAGAGATGGCTCAGTGGAAAGGAGCATCTGCTGCTCTTGCTGTGGACCAGGGATCAATTCCCAGCACCCACGTGGTGCCTCACAACCATCTATAAATCTGGTCCCAGAAGATCGGACAACTTCTTCTTGCCTCTGCTGGCCACAGTTGGTGCACAGACATACATGCAGGCAGAACTACTCGTACACATAGAAATAAATAGACAATAAATAAATAGGTAAATAAATCTGTATATTTTTCTAGTGGATACCTCCTTAAAATTCTAAATACTAAGTATTGTGTGTGTGTGTGTGTGTGTGTGTGTGTGTGTGTGTATTTCTATATACTTGGGTTATAATTCCATGTTTCCTTTAACCTAATACTTGCATCATTATTTCATAGTTTGTCCTATACTTTTTGTTGTGATTGAGAGATTCTATGCTTTTATTCATGTTTTTCTACTACTAGTTTGATAGCCAGAAACTCATGTGTGTTTAATGTACACATTTTACCCACAGTACCATGGCCATCCCCGGTCAAAGTTACTAAACACATTACTTCCAAAACTTTCCTTATGTTCCTTTGAAACTTTTTTTATCATATTTAAGTGTGCATGCACAGTCTCCTTCCATCATGAGGACTGAACTCAGGTCATCAACCTTGATAGCCAATGCCTTTACCCTCTGAGACATCTAACTGGTCTTCTTTACATTCTTTTGTTGTCTTTAAGATGTTAGACTGTCAAACAGGCAAAGAAACATTCTAGGGCAGAAATGGCCTTGGAAAATGTAACTGAGCTTGGTTGGGGATCCTGTCAGGCACCTAAAGGAAGAGAGCCCAGAATTTTTAAGAGACTCACAACTGCTCCAGGAGAATCCCCTGCACTTCCCAGGGCCTCATACAATCAAATACCCATTAATCCATGGGGTTTAAAACTGCTATTTCCATGAGGACTTTCATAGATCTCTCAATAGTTGTTTTGTCCTTTGCAAAGAGCCCATCTTATGATTTTTGTCCTATATTTTCCTAGTTGGCATCTGTTTTTCTCACTGTTCTGTAAAAATCCTTTAGGAAGCAAGCACATGATTTGTGCAAAAAGCTCGATGGCAAATATACTAGGCTTTACCACCTCTATCAGAACTGCTCAGCCTTCTTAATGTAAGCCAAAATTACTCACGGTTCATAGTTTTATTTTTGAAAGGGTATAGCTATGCACCAGTAAAACTGCATTTATAAATCAGGGTCAAAAAAGGTGGCTCTCTTTGCTTTCCTGCTTTTTTTTTTTTAAAGAATTATTTATTTTATGTATCTGAATAGTACACTGTAGCTGTCTTCAGACACACCAGAAGAGGGCACCGGATCCCATTACAGATGATTGTGAGCCACCATATGGCTACTGGGAACTGAACTCAGGGCCTCTGGAAGAGCAGTCAGTGCTCTTAACTGCTGAGCCATTTCTCCAGCCCTGTTTTCCTGTTTTAAATACTAATTTTTGTTTATATTTTTAAAAATATTCCTTGATGTTGACATGGCTTTACATTTTCATCTGTATTCATATGCCCTTTAAATTTATGTAGATTCCTTTTTAAGATTTGAATTTTTATGTATTTTTACTGCAAAGTCATAAAAAATATCCTATTTTTTTGTGAGAGTTTTAAACTTTGCCTTTCATACTTAGAGCTATATAAATTGCCTGTTTTAAAAATACGGTAATATACTGCGTTAGGTCAAAATATTACCCTTGAAGGCTAGAGAGATGGCTCAATAGCTAAAGGTCCAAAGAGTGACTTCAACTCATCCTACATTGATCTAAACTGTGCTTTCTCCTACAGCGGATGGAAATTTCTACCATAATAGATTGATGGGCACTGTGAAGTCTCTTAAAAGTAAGTGATAAGCAATTAAATCCGATATCAATATCTTCCATTTATAACCCTTTATACTTAACTGAAGCACCAGTTCTTCAGTCTGCCATGTGTCTGTGTGTCCCCTGCTCATCTGCGTTTGCTGCCTGCATCCTAGCACCTAGTCCCATTGACTTTCCAACGGATACGTGCACCATTGAGCGCAGGATTTTCAAGTCACTGGCAAGGCGGGAAATAAAGTGGAAGCCTGAGCAATGAATAACAAAAGAAAAGTAGTACTAACAATTTAAAAATCTGTTCTAGAGCTCGGGAAGTTTATGGAGACATCAGAGAAACGATGATCAGCACACTTTTCAGAATCCTCAGTGGGCATTTCTTTGTGTCCTTCTGATGATTCTTAAAAAAAAAAAAAAAAAAAACTCAGAAAATACATTCTACTTTCACTGTGTTATGACTTTGTGCACTTACCTTGACCTCTATGGACCTTTAACCTCATACTGAGAAACCTGTGATAGCCAGGAAAGAACTGAATTTGTCACATTTTGTCACTGATTTTTCTTCATGATCTCCCTCCCCCCACCTAAAGTAGGGAAAGCTTCTGTCAACAAACTGGACACGGTGGTGAAGAGCATGGGGGCGAAACTTTCAGACATGGAATATAAAGACATGGCCAAGAGCTTGCCAGTGAGCGGTCAGTACATAAAGAAAGCTCTTACAGCCCAGGCATACTGGAATTCAAGCTTTTTGTTTGTTTGTTTGGTCTGGTTTTGTTGTTGTTGTTGTTGTGTTGGTGGTGGTGGCATATATAGTAGATTTTGTTGTTCATTATACATTCTTATTTATATTCCTTTGTCATTTCATGCATGGATAAGATATATTTAGATTGTACCCACTTCCCTTTTCTCCTTCAGCCCTTCCCAGAGGAGAACGAGAGGAAAGATTGCTGACTACTTTTTAAAAGAAGATATATCTCAAATAGACAACCCAGAGTTATGCCTCAGTGACCAAGTCAGCTCAGTCAACCAACAGGTTCTCTAGGGCAGGAGTGAGGATTAAAAAGAAAAAGGACAATTAGACAACATTATAACATGACTCCAGCCAGTTCTGAGGCTGAAGCGGATTTACTATTTTCCAGTCTGCTTTTATACCACATGCAGAATAATAAGATCATGTCTGGGTCAAGGAACAAGCCAGGCAATAAGCAAAATCCTGTAAACACCTTTCTAGGGGCTTAGTCAGGATGACCAAGACAAAGGATGCCACATAGGTCTCCACTGAGCCTGCTCTGAGTTTTGCATTAACTCAAATGTACTTAATCTGGGCCTTTTTCCTGAGTCCTGGCCCAAAGTCAGATTCCTGCCTTGAGTTTACTTCTTTTGTCCTGGCCAAATTCCCGCCAAGTGTCTAGAAGAAAGTGGCCCCAAAAGGCTCTCCACACCTCAGAGGGCTAAAGAGAAATTTAGTGCAGACAGAGAAGGATATGGATAAAGAGTACAGCAGGAGGCAGCAAAAGACAGCCATGGGGAAGTCAGCAAAGCTAAAGGTTGAGCTTCTGAAAACATAGACTTGACAAGCCTAAAGCTGACCTAACTAAACTAGCTGACCTAAGAAAAAGGAAGAAAGCTAAAATATACAAAATCAGTAAGAAATAGGAGAGACACGGCGGACAATACCACAGACATACTCAAGTGCACAGTAGACCTAGAGGAGAGCAGCGAATCCCTAGATGCACAGCCCAGCTCTGTTCGCATTTTTCGTGCCGTGAGAGGGCACCCCAGAAAATCACCCCAGTGGAGGAAAATTAGACACACAAAGGCAGGTGCTGATTGTCTATGTCTGGGTTGGACTTTGAAGTAGACAACGCATAGAACCAAAAGGAGGCTCCAGATTGGAGTGAGTTGGGGTAAGAAAGGAAGGGAGATATGTTCAAAGGGTTCAAAGTTCTGGCTTCATAGGAACACTATTGAGTCGTTCATGTTTAGTACAGTTAGTAATAGCATACACTTTTGCAGTACAACTCCAGTGGAAATGGCAAAGTGGATGGTAAAGCCCATGAGGCCGCCACCCTACACAAAGAGCTATGGGCAATTAAGGAATGCCACAAATGAATCTTCCCTGGGGGAGAGCACACCAACTGGTTATCCAATATCAAATGATCAGCCCTGAAAACATACATGCAAGTAACATTATACAGACTGAGGAGGTCATATTTAGGAATATATGTGTATATATTATAATCTCAAAAAAGTTCAATTAAAGACAGAAAAATAATAGTGTGTATTTTTAAATCGATGAACGTAGATTTTTTTAACATTCTCATCATAAAAGCATGCATATGAACTATTTAAAATACGTTAAAATGCTAGAGCATCTAAATACTACTTAACTTAATGTCGTGATTCATGCTTTCTGAATCTTGGGAATCATGTCCATATATAAATGCTTATTTTCTTACAGATGCTGGAGAAATTGAAATGAAAAAATTGGTCGATGTATTGAAAGCTTATACAGGTGGGTAAGATTAACATAACTGAAACTCTTACACCGTGCTGTATTAAACGGCTTTTATCAGTCATATACACTAGCTTTTAGAGTCTGCATTTTTGCTCATTGCTAAGGAATAATTTGCCCTGGGGCCTGGAGAGATGACTCAGTGTGTACAGAGTTTCTCATATAAGTGTGAGAAACTGAATTAAATCCCTAGCATCCACATAGAAGTAGGGTATGGAACACACATATATATACCCAACGTGATGGGGGCAGAGACAAGTAGACCCTGGGGGCTTGCTGCCGGGGGGGGGGGGGGAAAAGGGAGGGAGAGGGAAGGAGAGGCAAATGTACCATCCGCACACATATTTAAAACAATTTAAAGATTAATTTGCTACTGTTTCTGATACTCCATCGCTAGGTTATCAAGATTTTAGTACTGAAATGCTATTTGTTTTTTCTTGGAACCACTTTTTCTCATTTCTGGAGATACTCTATAATTAGAGGGATTTTGTCTACTATGATATAAATATACACACATATTATTTTTACATACATAAACATATATACTAGAAACATATAGCAAATGGCAAGATAAACTTGGGACAAATTTTGAAGATTCAAAATGTTGTTACAGTGATTTATTTTTTATTGATTTATTTTGTTTTTCATTTTTTTGAGATAAGATTTCTCTATGTAGCCCCAGCTGTCCTGGAATACTCACTCTATAGACCAGGCTAGCCTGGAACTAAAAGATCCTCTGCTCTCCACCCCCCTATTCCTCCACCACCCCTCCCAATATGTGCTGCCACCAGCCAGCTTATAACATTAAATCTTGTGTTTTAAATCAAAAGAATTATACCTGTAGAAATGTCTATTTATTTCCGATTAGGCTCCTAAATTTCTGAGTTATATATGCATTATCCCTGTCATTTTGTCAGGTCTCCAAAATTTAAAAAAAAAAATCTCTTATTCAAACCACCAGTCAGGATAATTTTAAAATGTTTCTTCTATCGCTTTTATGTAGATAAATGTTATCTAAACATTAGACTTTAATTTGTACAACATGCCTTACAAGCATGGCTAAATATCTGGTTTACCTAATGACAACACTGCTGTCTTTTCAAAGGTAATAAAATTGATATCAATGATCTCAAATACATTCTGGGAAGCATGGGCATTGAGCTCACAGAGAAGACGATCTCGGATCTGACGCAGGTCCTGCCTGTGGACGGTAAGCCTCAGACACTAATGAAGCATCACCCATGGGTATCAGTGGGCAGTGGAGAAGCTTTAGACTTTCCTACTTAATTCTCTGTGGAAATTGCTAGAGTATAAATTTAACTATAAGTCCTTGGTGCTATTGGAGCTATGCAAAAGGCTTTGGGTTCTATAAACATGAAAATATGGGGAAAGTAAAGAGGAGTGAGAAACTAGGAAGGAAATAAAAGGAGAAAATAATATGTGTTTCACTATTGTAGAAGCTTACTTAATGTGTGTGTGTTTCACACACTATAGAACAACTAAAAATGGCGGCCAATGCCATACTGTAGATTTTTTTTTTGACCCAATTGGTAAGATATAATTGCCATTTAAACATACAAAGCCCGGTGCCATCCATCCCTTAAGAACATTAATAACAACCTGTAAATACACAGAGCGGAATCTTAACATCACCTGTCATGGCTTCTCTCCCTCTCCCTCCTGTCTCTTCTCCTTTCCGTTCCAGTCTCCTCCTCTTCCTTCAAACTTCTCTCCCACCCATCCTTCCTTCTCCTCCAATGACAGGCCTCCTCCTATCCTGTACCTGCCCCTCATCTGTATTTTACAAATTCAATGGGGAGAAGGTTCTGGTGAAGTCACCTGATTCCTGAGTAGTGACAGGGCAGCTGTCCTTGGGGCAGTGGAATTAGCATCAAAATACAGATAACTCCAGGGCAAATCACAACAGAATTTTTTTGTTTGTTTGTTTTATTTTATTTTTTAACTTGAGTATTTCTTATTTACATTTTGATTGTTATTCCCTTTCCCTGTTTCCGGGCAAACATCCCCCTAATCCCTCCCCCTCCCCTTCTTTATGGGTGTTCCCCTCCCCATCCTCCCCCCATTGCCGCCCTACCCCCAACAATCACGTTCAGTCTTAGCAGGACCCAGGGCTTCCCCTTACACTGATGATCTTACTAGGATATTCAATGCTACCTATGAGGTCAGAGTCCAGGGTCAGTCCATGTATCAGACTGTAGATTTATCAGAAAGCAAAAATTTCCCTTTCTCAAATTCATGTATATTTGAGGGCAGTGGAGTATAAATATTTAAGGAAATATGTTTCAACTCTATGTAATCATAATACATGTAAATGCTGTCTTTAATAGTATTTCTGTTGTGAAATAAAACATTAATATTCATGACATAAATGTTAGTTTATATGATTTTATATTACAAAAATATGATAAATATTATTTTATTATAGATGATGAAATGGTATTCCAGAATAGATTGTTGAATGAAATAAAGACTCTCAAAGGTAAGTTAGAGAATTAGTAAGAAAACAAAATTTTCTCAAAGAACCTCGTGGTCCAGATAGTAACTCATTAGATAGGAAATCCCATTTCTTATTTATAGCTCATTTCCTTAAATTTTGAAGTATATATTTGTGATTTGACAAATAGTATCCTAGACACTATCTTTGCTTAAACAAAAATAAATTTGGAATTTTTCAAGTTTTACTTCAAAAGAATGACTTCATGTATTTTTGCAGCAAAAGTGAAAAGAAAGGTCAAAGTTCCCAGGATCTCGTTTGTCTGTCTTTTAATTCAGCAAGCAGTACCGATAATAATTAACTCAAAGCCTCAGAAAACACGAATAGGCTTTATTGTTCAAAAGTATTGCTGGTAAAGAGGCATAAAAATGTTCAGTGAACCGTGTGCCGTGTAGGTTCGAGTCAACCACAAACCTCAGGGAGAGAGAGAGAGGCTCTGATTTTAATGTTTAAACTCTGCTAACTCTGCCCTCTAGAGCACAGAGTCAGACTATTCATATTGTGTTCATATTGTGATATAAATGTGTGAATCATCAAGTTTTTTAATTTTAATATGAGTGTAGGGTCATTAAATAAAACAATGGCATGTAATGGTGAAAGAAATGTTTTAATTATTCGCTTTCCATGCATTTCTAATTTAATGTTTTTCAAAGAAGGGAAAGTTGATGTCAGTAACATGGACATCGTCTTGGACAATATGGAGATTAGACTCACAGACGACGAGCTTAAAGACCTAACGGAAACCCTGCCAGTTGATGGTGAGCCTGTTATAGAACTGCTGTGTCTCCTGTTGTGTCTTCACTAAGCTATATAAGGATTATTAAAGTTTTCTTTTCTCAAAATAAGACGTTGGAGGAAGACAAAAAATAAAAAATAGAAATCCTATTATTTTATTAAAACCCCAAATTACCCATCCCTTCTGTAAGTAGACTAAGATACACCAGAGGTAACACCATGATTACTATCTAACCTCCAAAAACGGCTAAGGAACAGAGCTAGACATTCAGAGAGTAAAACACAAGATTGAAGAGAAAGTGTGACCTCAATAAACACTATCCCTCAACCAGCCCCTTTCCCTGTCACTCAGGAACTTTGAGGTCCACGTCTCTATTCCAGTCTATGCTGAACCTTGGGATTACACGACTGTATGCTGACCAGACCTAACCCTTCAACAATCCTTTTGAAACCCAATCTCAACATTTCCACATTGAAATTGATCCCCTTTCCTGCCAAGCTTACTCTCTGGTATCTTCCTGATGGCTGCTTGCCACATATTTACCCAAACGTAACTATACTCTCCTCCTCTTGGCCATTCTTCCCCTTGCTCCCGAGGTTGCCTTAAACACTTATGCGTATTTCCTCAGTTTACCCCTAAGTTCTGTCCTACTAGCACGGGCCACATTTCAAGCCTGTCACTTCTAGTTGGTGGTCTCAGAATAACAACAGAACTCTTCTCTCCATGTTGTCTTTTTGCATATGTTTCAACTTATTATTTTAATTTTATTTTATGCATGTGGGTTCATTTGTCTGCATGTATGTCAGTGCATTATGTGAGTGCCTGGTGCCTGCAGAGGCCACAGGAGGATGTTAGATTTCTTGGAATTGGAGTTGTTGAAAGTTTTCGAGCTGTTATGTGAGTGCTGGGAATAGAGCTTGAGTTCTCTTGAAGAGCAGCCCAGGATTTTAACTGCAGAACCATCTCTCCAGCCTCATTTTTAAAGACTTATTTAAATTTTAAAATATGGGTATGTGTCTGTGTGTGAGCATGTACATATGAAGGTATCGGCCATAGACAGAATCCAGAAGAAAGCATCAGGTACTTCAGATCTGCCCATCCTGAACCTGGATGTTCTTCAAAAGCTGTAAGTGTTCTTCACCCCTGAGCTCTCTGTTCACCACCACTGCTGCTTCCTCTCTGTGGCCCTCACCTCCCACTCCCATATTGTCTACCAGACTGCTGGAATGATCTATCTAAAGTTCAGAACTGATTCAAATCGTAAGTACATTGTTTTCAGGGCCCTGGGAAGACCTATCAGAGAAGGTGCTTTTGCATGACAATCCAGACTTCACAGCATCTTTGTTACCAGGGTCACGGACATCCTCTCACAGTCTTAAATATACACATATGTGAGATTTTACACATTCAATTTTACACCTGTCTGCCTATCCTCTAAGTTAGCAAAAACAGGCAAAATTCCAATCTGTGTTACTTTTCTCATGGCATTTATTTCTCAGTGCATGGTCATGCAAGAGCAAAGTCTTTTGAAACTTCAAAATTAGTTTTCTGGGCTGAAGATGTGCGTGAATAGTTAAGCTCATGTAATGATTCTGCTCAGGACCAGAGTTCATTTCCCAGCACCCCATGGGGTAGCTCGCAACTGTCTGGCACTCTGGCTCTTAGAGATCCATTGCCCTCTTCTGGCTTCCATGGGCACCTGAACATGTGTGTGTTTATGCCCCATGCTGACACACATGCATAATTAAAATACATATTTTAAAATGTCCTTTTTTCTATCTTTGGCATGTTCCACTCAGAAATTTAACAAAAGAAATAACACTTAAAACATCGTGTTAGAGCTAAGAATTATGGGTACCGATCTCCTTCCCAAGTCCCACATCTTGTTGCTCTTCCTCTTCAGTGTCAGAAACCTTGTGTTTCAGTTGGGTTCATGGTTGTCTAGGATAAGTACTACATTTCCTATCTCCACTGAAACTACCTGTGGTAAGATGATGTGTTCTGCCTAATGAAAGTCAGAAGTGTTATTTTCTAGAAACATCCTTAACCAGGGAGGCCTCATCTTGTTTTTTCCCTTCTCCTCAAATGTTGGCTAGACGGGCCATCTTGGATTTGAAACAGAAGTCCACATAAGAATGAGTAGAAGACAGGAGGAAATGTATTTATTGAACAAAACCAAGGGAGCCGTTTTCTTAGACTCTGTCCAGCGTGCTGGTGGTGACGATTCATAGCTAGAATCTATTTTAGTTATTACTGACACAGACTGAGGAGCGGCCACTGAAAGGGCAGGTCTTACCTTCAGGTTAGGCCTACTTTACAAGATTCCTTTCTTTGCTTACCAGGAGCCACTGGTGCTGGAGCCCCACCCCAGTGTGCTTTGCAGCCTGTGAGTCCAGCAAGCTCCCACTCACCCCACAAGCCCACCAGTCTATACATACAGCAACAAACACCCAAGATCAGAGGTGTCCCCCATGTGCTTCAGGAAATGGGGAAGGCAAAGTACTGAATTCTATATGGAGAGAGAGCCCTGAAGAAGGCCAGCACTCTACCTGGGGGTCTCAGTGCTTTTAGATTCTGTCTAGCAACAAACCACAGTGCAGGGGGAGGAGATTGTAGAGACGAAGAGGTATTACAGAACCAGAGTTACATCTCAGCGCTGCCCAGGACTACACTGTAGGTGATCATCCAGGAGACAATACTGTAAGAAAGAAATCATCTGGTGATGGCTTCAGAGATCTCAAGTCTGTGACAGTCTCCAGAACCTGTGGTGCCCTTGGCTCCAGTCATCACACCTTCCAAGCTCTACCATGCCTAAACTCATGACTCTCCCTCTGACCCTCCATCCTCCCTTTGTGGCTACCTCCCACCTACATACTGAGACTGGAGGTGTCTGTGACTTGAGATTGATTCTTGTTTCCTGATCCAAAGAGTATCTGAGTCTCAAACAATACCCCACCACAAGATGGCAGCTGGCTATAGGTTTCTGAGATGTGGAGAGGGACAAATATATTTCTTTTCTAGTGTTATCACACAAGTAGTGACACAACCCCACCAAATCCCCCACCTCCTGGGATCTAGCACTTTGCAGAACTATAGGCTTCTCCCATGGTTAGAACTGCCAGTCCATTTAGCTTCTAGGATGCTCACCTGCCCTTGTGTCTGCTCCCCCTCCTCACTACCTCTCCCAGAGGAACTGGAATTGGTGTTATAAACTTGCTCTGATGCTTTTCAGCTTTTCCCACTTAGCTCCCTTGTTAAGTCTTGATTCACAGATGTCTCCCTCTCTGCTTGGGATGTAGGATGTTCTTTGTTATGCGACCCTTCTTAACCACACAGGGAATTCATAATAGCTTCCTAGGGAGGAAAGTCTGTCAGTCCTGGCATCAGTCCAACTTTAGTTGGTGGTGGTGGCGGTTGTTTGTTGTGGGTATTTTCTTTCTCTTCCCCTCAAACCCCAACAATGCAACATGTCTGGATCTTTTATGTGCCTCTGTTTTCCAAAGCTCCTTTTTCTTTTAGTTTTCAGTTTATCTTACTTTCCATTTTATTGGCTTCAAGTTCACTGTCTTTTTCTTCCTGCTTACTCTCTGTTTAATTAGTTACCAATCTCCACTAAATATTTCTCTCCATTCATTTGGGATTACCCTTCCTTCCAGGAGCAGAGATTCAATCACTCAAAGCCTTTGCTAATTATTTTTGTGTTGCTTATTTGAGACAGGTTCTCTCTAGATAACCAAGGAGAGTATCATTCATATTTATGGTTCTCCTGTAACTGGATGTCAGAAATAATGACATTCTAAAAATGGTCCTCTGGCTCTCAATCTGACTATCAAACTATTGAAACAATAAATTCCCCCAAAGACGAATTTCCCCCCCAAGAATCTCATGCTGGGAGAAGGACCAGGCACCAGTCAGAAGGGGAACTTGTCTCCCTCAGAGATTTTCCTCATGGTTCTAACAACTTGTCTGACCACCACCTTACAGAGTGAGACTGAAGCCCAGATAAGGTTGGGTCAGTGATTCTCGGGATCGCGCCTTTACCGGGGCTACCTCGACATCGCATGTCCTTTTTTTTTTTTTTTTTTTTTTTTTTCTTTTTTTGGTGCTGGGGATCGAACCCTGGGCCTTGCGCTTCCTGGGCAAGCACTCTACCACTGAGCATAATCCCCAACCCCGACATCGCATGTCCTTAATGTTCTACTTTAATCTCTCTCTTCAGCCCCCTAAAGAAGGTCGTGAGGGTCCTGGATCTCTTTGTCCCTCTTCCCAATGTGGTTACATCGAATACATCCGCTTTTCTGCTTCCCTCTCCTAATTCGGTTCTTTAGATTGGTTTGTTAAGAAGAGGTGGCTGACCCTACTTGGGGTAGAGACTGACCCCAAATTCATTAGCACTCTTGCTTCGGCCTCCCAACTTCTCAGATTACAGGTGTATGTCTGGTTCTCTGATAAATCTGACATCTCAGCAGCAGAAGAAATAATCCACTATGGTCACCACCTCATCCATCTTGTTCAGTGCTGTTCTGTGGGACAATAGAAACATAGATCTGATATCTGAATGATCTATCTTTTTCTGTATAAATAAAGGGGATCTATTAGGGATGGTTAATTTCTTGTGAGCCACTCTATAGCACTGTAGCAAAGCTCTCAGTGATCCTTGTGACTCCACGAAGTACCACACAGCTTCTTAGGGACTGTCTGACTGACAAACCACTATTTGATGGCAAAATAAACAAAAGCAATGGAAAATGAGACTGACATTTTACCTTTGACAAGATAAATATGGTTGATTCAAAAAGAGAGCAGTCACATTTGATTAGTCATTTAAGATTACCATAGTGACTGAAACTTTTCTAAAAGTTAATACTGGGAATATTTGAAAAATTAGCAAAGATGGGGAGGATCCCTGCAGGCATCCTAGCTATGCAGCAAAATGATATGCAAAGAGGTGAAAAGGAAAACTTGACTCTCCCAACTTAGCCAGGCTGGCTCAAACTTCAGGAGTCTGATGACAGACAGTTTATTGCCAACATATTTAAACACACTACAACTTAGAAAATAGTTTCCTGGTACAAAACCATCCCAAGTACTCAAGGAGGCAAAACTACATCTGAACTCAACTCAGAGTGCATGTGATTTCTTCCAACGAGATGAATTCTAGAGATAAGCTACCTGTGCTAGCTTAAGGGACTAGGGAAAGATCTGGAGTGAACTCAGTCATACAGATAGCATAGAGGTCACTTGGGCTGTTAGCCATCTCTGATCTTTACTTTTAAATATTTAAAAGTAAATGACCATTGTTAACTTAATAGATTTTGTTTGTATAAATTTCATACAGTATTCTAAGCTTCATATAAGTAAAATACATAAAGAGCCATTTGACAAATTTAAGTTCAGATATGACATAATGGTATTTCTCTGGAGCCTCCAGAGCCCCATGTCATGCCTGGTCATGCTTTGTAGATAGATAGTTAGTGCACAATATACTCGGTGCACAGGTTTCTACTACCTGACAACAGAGAATGTCTAAGACACAGGCAGCCATAGTTTCAGATATCAAGGTAATGTCCATTGTCTTAGTCAGGGTTCGTATTCCTCCACACAACATCATGACCAAGTTGAGGAGAAAGGTTTTATTCAGCTTACACTTCCACATTGCTGTTCATCACCAATGGAAATCAGGACAGGAACTCACACAAGGCAGGAACCTGGAGGCAGGAGCTGATGCAGAGGCCATGGAGGGTGCTGCTTACTGGCTTGCTTCCCCTGGCTTGCTCAGCTTGTTTTCTTATAGAATCCAGGACCACCAGCCCAGGAATGGCCCCACCAACAATGGGTGGGTCCTCCCACCCTTGATTACTAATTGAGGAAATGCTTTACAGCTGGATCTCATGGAGGCATTTCCTCAAGGGAGGCTCCTTTCTCTGTGAATATTCCAGCTTGTGTCAAGTTGACACACAAAACCAGACATTACATTCATTCACTACTAATTATGTACTAGAAGCTTGGAATACTGCATAAAATGTCTTTATACTATAAAAGATGATGTCCTTAATAGAAGACAGATGCTGTTAAGTATCTCCCTTGCCAGAATCTGACCATTTACCAGACCAAAGGCAAGCATAAAGCTAAAACAACAAACAAAATCTATTAAATCAACAATGATCACTGACCTCTAAATTTTTTAAAGTAGGGCTTTTTAACTAAGAATTTGGGATTTTTGAAATTCAGGACAATTTTAATTATGAGTTTAAAAAGACTTTCCTACAGGGTAGCAGAATATTTGGAAGTACCTGAGAAATAACCACAAAAAATCCTGAAGTAGAAAAGTTTATATCCAGCTGCTACTGTAAACGAAACAAGACTGTGAACAACATCAAAGCATGACGCTTCCACAGAGCAAAACCTTGTTGGAAAGCTTTAGTTTTCACTGCATTCTGCAGACGGTCAGATGCAACAGATTCAGAAGTTGTATCAAGGGGCTGGAGAGATGGCTCAGCGGTTAAGAGCACAGACTGCTCTCCCAGAGGTGCTGAGTTCAATTCCCAGCAATCACATGGTGGCTCACAACCATCTGTAATGGGATCTGGTACCCTCTTCTGGTGTGTCTGAAGAGCAACAGTGTATTCACATACATGAAATAAATAAAGTTGTATCAAAAAATAAATATAGATGAAAACATTAAAGCAATCTAATTCTTATTCACTGCAGTTTCAGTTACCTCTTTTTGCCCTCCAAGGAGCTTTGAGGGCACATAATTAATTATGCTTGCATTTCTTGGCCAGCATATTAACCAGGAAAAAAAATCCTGAAAAGCTTTCTTGATTCCACTTTACTCCTATTTCCTTGCTAAGTGCATTCCAAGCCCATTCCTGTTTTTAACATTTTTGTTATGTTGTAAAAAATATCCATATTTAAAAAATAAAGGTTTAGTAGTTACAAATATAAAAGAATCTATGTGGTCTGGGTTTTCAATGCCTAGAAAGGCCTGGAGTGAGGGAAAAAAATCTCCATTTATTGATGTAAAAGACAAAATAATATTTCTCATTTTGCTAATACTGTAAACATATCACTGGCATGGATTTGTAATTCCACAAGCCAACCATCCATTAAGTATATCTAATCTTAAACTTTGTTTTTAGTTATTTTCCTTAGGTTTAACCTTGCCAGCATTTATAGGAGGCCAAAGCTTGTCCTTGTGAATGAATTACATTTGTACTTAGCATGACTGTAAGCATAGTTCTGAGCACATTGAAGAGTTTGATCACTTATACTGTGACTGACCATGAACTCGTATGGCTTAATTATCTTTAAAGATAATTTGCAACAAATTAGTGACTTCAGTAAGATTAGGATTTTATAGTTTTTATCCCTGTTAAGTTTGAGCCTTAAATTTTGTATTGAAAATTCTTTAGGATCAAAATACAACTTTAGACCATAATAAGTACAATCACAAAGACAAAGAGCCTAGATATATATCTTTAAGTCAGTATTTTCTATCATAAATGGACCTTAGGAATTTATAGATTTTTTTCACTTGTTAAAAATAAGAAAAATAGATTCTTTTTTCCAAACACTCTATCTTGATTACAGTTTCTTCTCTCTCTACCCCTCCAGAACCTCCCCACCTCTTTTCCATCCAAAGCCACTCCATTTCTATCCCTCATTAGGAAAAACAAACAAACAAACAAGCAATCTTCTAGGAGATAACAACCAAACAATACAAAAATAAAATGAAATAAGATAAAACAATAACCATCATTTCAAGGCTGAACAAGGCAGCCCACCAGAAAGAGGAGAGCCCCAAGAGCAGGCGCAAGAATCAGACCCACTCATTCATACACTCAGAGTCCCATAAGAATGCTAAGCCGAAAGCTACACATACGTACACAGAGGCTCTAGTTCAGGCCCATGCAGGCTGGGTGCCTGCTCCTGATTCCGTCTTTATGCGTCATAGAAGCTTGGCTCAGTTGATTCAGAGAGCCTTGTTCTCCTGATATCCTCCATCCTCTCTGGTTCTTACATTCCTTCTGCCCCCTCGCCCAAGGGGGTTCTCTGAACTCTGAGGGGAAGGATTCGATGGAGACAGCCTATTTGACCTGTGTTTTCCAAGGTCTGTTTCTGTATATACTATTTAGTGTCTGTATTTGTTACCATCTACTGCAAGAGGAAGCTTCAGTGATGATGGCTGAATAAGGCACTGTTCTATGACTCAGCAGAATATTATTAGGAATCATTTTTATTACTTTTTTTCAGAGCAGTAGTATTTGCTTTTACCCTATCCAGTCTCTGGTTCTTGGTCACCCAGTGCTGGACATGGGTTCCGTCAAGAGTCAAGTCATACATTGGTTGGTTACTCCCACAAGTCTTAGACCATCGTCACCTTAGCATATCTTGAAGGCAGGACATATAGTAGGTCAAAGATTTTATGGCTGGGTTGGTGTCTTAGGGTACCCTGACTATGGCACCTCTTACAAAGTAAAGCATTTCCTAAACAAAGAATTCTCAACTGAGGAATACTGAATGACTGAGAAGCACCTGAAGAAATGTTCAACATCCAAAAAAAAATAAAAATAAAAATAAAAATAAATAACTAAAGTTTTTCATTGGGGCTGGATTCAGAGCTTAACTCCATTATCACCATAGCAGGAAGCATGGATGCACTCAGGTAGACATTGTGCTGGAAAAATAGCTGAGAGTTCTACCTCTGGATCGTCAAGTAGCAGGAAGAGGTGTTAACACTAGGCCTGGCTTGAGCATCTAAAACATCAAAGCCCACCCTCCAGTGACACATTTTCTCCAACAAGGTCGCACCTACTCTAACAAGGCCACACCTAATAGTGCCACTCCTCATGGGCCTATGGGGTCCATTTTCACTCAAACCACCATAGTTGGTGTCTATGTTTCTCCTTTGATAGCCTACAGAATACCTTCCTGCCCCAAAGGCACTGGAATGTAAGGGTGAAGGCTCCTTGTAGACTCTAGCTCTACTTTTCCATATTCAGTGAGTTGAGTTGTGTGGGTGTTGTCCTCAGCAATGCTCTCCCCACCACATCCCTCAGGTTGTGGATGGCAACTCATTGTCTTGGCAAACAGCCTGGTTTGTTTGGGGGATTTCAGTGAAACCTCCTTGGCCAACCAACCACATGAGCTCAGTCATAAATTTGTAGGCCTGCTATTGTCGCACAGAAGCACACACAGATGAACAAGCAGATGACTGTGTCTCTGTCCCAGTATGTGTTTATGGACATTACAACCTAGTAGTTTTTATGAGACATGGATGTTTTCTTTTGGGGGTTACAATAATTAAAAATAAAAAGGCAACTCTGACATAAGTGATTAAAAATCAAAAGGTTTTGGACTGAACAAGCTCTGAATCAGGATAAAGAATACTGTTTACTGTTAGAGAATCCCTCACATCTAAGATTTGTATACTGATGTATGATGTAGGCCACAACTGCAGAATGTAGACTTTAGCGTATAGGGACTTCAAGCTTTATTTCCCTGAATCTGCTCATTTTAAAAATATTTTAATTGAACGAGTGAATGTAATATAGTATGATAGTACATACGCAACATTTCCATATCATTATTACCTTGTGTTTAGATCCATCTATTTCTTTCCTAGTAATTAATAAAATATATTCTAGGTGGTTGTGAGCTACAGGCTCCCTGCTGTTCTTTAGGACAATAGAACTTACTTTTGTCTATACGTGAACACCTATTATCTAATCTCCAACTATCCTTTTGCCCCCTATGCATCAGAACCTCTAGTAATCAATGTTCTTAAATTCTTATTGGCTTTTCCAAAAACAAAAACAACCTACGTTTGAAGATGGGAGTAGGCTGTGGAACTTTTCTTTCTCCTTCTGAGTAATTCCATTTAGCACAATGTCTTTCATCTGGGTCCATCCATTTGGTGAACTGATGAAATATTCCTTTTGTGGTTGAACAACACTCCATTGCACTCAAGCATTCTACTTTTTTAACCTTACAGCTAACGGCAAAGCTGAACTCAGTGAGATGATGGACGCAGTGAAAACTCTCACAGGTGATAAATTAATATAAATGAAGAATATACATTATATTTCATTTTTATTACCACTTTATCTTTTGTTTGGTAACATTTCAATCTGATTTATCTAGTGTTCTAGAACTGTGCTTCTATGGTCTTTGGCTTTGTAATAAATTTTAGTTTTGTGTCTTGGTACAAAATTGTTTGATATTCATAGATGACATAAAAATATTCATATATAGAAGAGGAAAAGGCAAAATCTGGATTAAATCACTGAATGATAAGAGTAAAATATGATATAAATGTAGGGGATTTTATTATTTAAAGATGCTCAGAAACACGACCTGACATGATAACATGCTTATGCAGATAGTAAAGTCCCGATTCACTAGGAAATTATATGAGCCTCTTTTTCTTGTGTTGATAGCTCACAATAGGTTTTAACTGGTGTGGCTTACTTTTATCAATATGAAATGAGGCACTTCATTAGCATTAGACAAAATTATCTGTTTACAAATCCAGTTGTGTGTGTGTGAGTGTGAGTATGTGTGTGTGTGTGTGTGAGTGTGTGTGTGTGTGTGTGTGTGTGTGTGTGTGTGTGTGTGTGTAACACTGTCCTTATCAAGCAGTAAATTAATCTGGAATAGATTGAGATGTGATGGGTTTTCTAAGTGTTTTTAGAAGTAGGTGTTGTTTAAATTATTTCATTTTGTGTTTTTGAAGGGGAAGAGACTGACATCAAAGATGTTCAAAATGTTCTGGAAGAAATGGGAATCAACCTCACGGAAAAAGAATTGTTGAAGTTGCTAAAAAAATTGCCAGTTAATGGTGAGAATTTCAATTAGCATTAGTTCTTTAAAAGAACATAGTGCTGTAGAGATTTCAGGCCAGCCATGGCTATACACTTAGATCCTGTCGAAACCAAGAAAAGTGGAGGGAGAACTTAGGGGCATGTGTGAGTGGGGAGCGAGAACTTAGGGGCATGTGTGAGTGGGGAGGGAGAACCTAGGGCTGTGTGTGAGAGAGAGCAGGGGTAGGAGGAGGTGGAGCTGTTCAGTTGCTCTTTAAGAGTATATGGCTGGCCAGAGATCCTCTTCCTCAGTGCCTATTGTCTCCTCCCACCCCCTGTGGGTTGTGGGGAACAAACTCTCTAGTCCCTGTTGGTGGCAAGCTTTAAAATTACCTTTATTTGATGCGGAAGAAAGAACACATATCTTGAGATCCTTTGCACAGACCTGTGTTGCAAGCATGAATTCCCATTAAACTAAACATTAAACCATGATAAAGAAACAGATTTGGACAAGTATAATAGAGATGAAATAGATGAATCACAAGGGTGTGAAGAAGAAAGCGAGCAAGGTAGCCAGAACTAACAGCAACTGTTGCTCATGGAGGGTTGGGGTTGGGGGAAGAGTGTCCTAAAAAACTCTTGGCTTCTTGATTGGATCACTTTGGATTGACCTCACATATGCACATAATCAAATAAGTCTTTTACAAATTATAGCTTTCATATGTTCCCTGACATGACCTGGCATGTTCATTTCTTACAGAAGACGGAAAGGTCTATAAAAATAGGTTGATGGACAGTCTGAAGTCTCTTAAAGGTGAGTGAGAGCCGTGATGATGTGCAGAGAGACCTGAACTCTCTGCTTCTTCATTTGTATGTCGTGGATGCTGTGGTTACTGCACTCAGACATCTCTTGTGGGCTGTTTGCCATTTGCTCTCTTTGCTTTCTCTCTGTCTTAGAAAGATGCCGCAAATTCTGGTTAAGTGTGGCACTCAGGGCAAAGGCAAACGAAGGAGACTTCATTTGGGATGTTAAAGAGGGGGATAATAAAGATTGGTTTATATAGGGCACTTGGCCATTAATAGAAACAATCTGAAGCTTCAGAAAACAAAAGGTAAATTTACAAAAACAAAAGAAAAAAAATCACAAAACCCATCACCTCCATCAGTGCACATGACCTAACCCTTTCGCAGTGCATGCTGGGTAGATGGTGCTTGGGGCCAGTTTTGCATGGGGTGCTCTCTACTATTAAGTCCACTAGGATTCTCTTTGTCATTGTTACTCTTTGTTGAGCTGTGGGTCTGTGTTATCTTGGCAAGATAACAGTGTGTAAAATGTGATAATTTTGAGACATTTGGTTCTTTCAATTTTGCTCATATGTCTGTGTCTTTCACAAGGAGGGACTATTAGTGCCACGAAAGTAGATTCTCTTCTGGGAAGCATGGGTGTGAAACTCGAAGAAAAGGAATTTAAAGACCTGACTGAGAATCTGCAGATGGATGGTAAGCCTATAACCTCACTGAGCTTCTTGGGAGCAGAGGGGTTTCCCTATACACACCATCAGCCTTCCAGTCGTCAGTCCACCCTCCTATGGCATGCTCTTCCTATGCAGTTAAAGAGGAGGAAATCTGTAAGACTGCAAGCTATGTGTATATTGTACATGGGTGTTTTGCTTGTGTGTGTGTTGTGTCTTTGCACCACATGTGTGCCGGGCCTACCCCCAATGCTTCATAGAGGACTAATGAGAGTATAGGGAGGGGACAGAGAACAGTTAGAAGATGCTCCAGTAATCCAGAGGATGAAGCCTGAACAGGGAAACCAGGGTAGAGCCAGGCACTGGGACAGGAAAGCCACAGTCTGAAGACAGCCAGTTGTAATAATCTAAGGATTGGATATCAGTCTGGTTCTCTACACAGCATCTGAAGTTATCCTGTTAACGTACAAATCACAACACGCAACACCTGTACTCAAAATCCCTTTCAAAGCTTCCTTGTTTCTCCCAGGGTTAAAGTCAGAGTTCTTACTATGACCCAGAAGGCATTATACGATTTGTTTAGTGTTCCCATAGCCCTGGGCTAGAATAGTTTTCGCCCATTCTAAAGACATTTGTCCTTAGACACATGAGCCAGCATGCTGCCTTTGCCAGCCTTTCACTCACTCTGAAGTGTCCATCTCTCGGACATTCACCTGTCCCACTCCCTCATGTTTAGGTCTTTTCAAATGTCACCTCCATGAGACCTCTCGTACCTTCTCTTCAAACTTCAATCGCAGCACTTGGCATCATCCTCTGCCATTTCTCAGATTTACCACCACCTGATATCTTAGTGAAGCTTTCTTTCCAAGGACTGCTCTCTGCTTATTACTTAAGAAGCCATGCTAAACACAGAGGAATTTCCCAATAGCCAGTGCACTTCATTGAATTTAGTTGGTCTCCACAGTGTGCAGTTGACTGCTAAGTAATGCAATTAGGTACAGTATTCTAAAAATGTTTATGTAAGCATTTATTATTAAATAGCAAATCGAACTGTAACAAAAATGTTAATAATTATTTGTAGATTAGACAATCTGCTCAAATCAGTTGACCCACCAGCATGTGATGGGATCCAGTTGTAGGTTTTACTTCCTCTGTATATTAGAGAGAAAGGTATACTCTACAATTTCCACGAAAATTAATTCCAAGGGAAGACTTGAAATTCAACGTTGTGTGTGTGTGTGTGTGTATGTTTGTGTGTGTGTATGTTGTCTGTGTGTGTGTGTGTGTGTGTGTCTACAGTAACTCAAAAGAGGAAATGCAGAGTAACATAACTGTTATAAAAATTTTAACATGTAGGACAATGTGTCTCTTTCAACCTTGAAAGAAATGTTAAGTAAAACAGTAAAGATCATTCTAGAACAAGTCTTAGAATGTGCTTTCCTTTGTATCTTGTATCAAAATTTTAATCTGTGTTAATGATTTGTTTCTGAATTATCTTGAAGCTGATGGGAATGTTGCTCTTAAAATGATAATGGATGCAGTAAAAACCTTTTCTGGTGAGTAAACACTCGTCATGTAGCCGCCCTTGAGCTGTACATGGTTTCCTACTTACGTTGTCTAGCTGCCTGGTCGGTGACTTTAAAGGTGTGTAGGGTTTTATTACTATTGAGAGTGTAGTCACTGCAGTTGGACAGTACACGACTCAGGTTTTTAAAAATAGACCAAAGGGTTGTGTGTTCATAGCATGTTGCCTCCCCTTGTAATTCGTTTCCTTAAAAAAAACAAAACACTAATTGCTGTATTGTTTATTTGCAGTTTGAGGTGTAGGCAGAGCAAATGTATAAAACCATCACCCTTGTTACTACAACCACTTATGCTTAGTCACATCAACCAGATCAAAGCCTGGAGAGGTCATGAATGTTTAAATCGCTCATCTATGGCACTCTGGTCACTAGACAATTAGTATGCCTTGACCTCAGACTTAAGAGAACATCAATAAGTTCAACTGTTTTAATGTTTTCTCCATAAAGATTCATCCTTTCTTTCTTCTCCACTTCTGCTTCCTCTCCCCATTTACTTCCTGCTCCCCCTTCTCATTCTTTCTCCTCTTTTCCATTTCCAGAAATAGGGGATAATTTCATTCTTCCCTTGCTTGGTCTCAAATTGTAGGTGACTTGTGAGATTGGCATGAGAATTGCATTATTTGAAATCATTAAGTGAGTCCCTATATTCTCAACTAATTCTCTTTCTTCCTTCCCTTCCTTCCTTCCTTCTTTTTTAAGGAAACAAGATTGATGCAAATGATCTTCAGAATTATCTCAGAGGCCTGGGGATCGAGCTAACAGAGGCAGAATGTTCAGAGCTCAAGGAAACCCTGCCTACTGATGGTGAGCCATGCTGTTGCCTCTTTAGCCTCACAAAGGGCTATTTTTTTTTCTTTTTTCTTTTTTTTCGGAGCTGGGGACCGAACCCAGGGCCTTGCGCTTGCTAGGCAAGTGCTCTACCACTGAGCTAAATCCCCAACCCCACAAAGGGCTATTTATAAGCACATATAAGAACTTTCTATAACATTAATAATTTTATGACACTAATAATTCTAGAACTCCATCGTCTTCGTTAGGGTTTTACTGCTGTGAACAGGCATCTTAACCAAGGAAACTGTTATAAAGACAAGATTTAATTGGGGCTGGCTTACAGGTTCAAAGGTTCAGTCCATTATTATCAAGAGGGGTGCATGGCAGCATCCAGGTAGGCATGGTACAGGAGGAGCTGAGAGTTCTGCATCTTCATCTGAAGGTGGCTAGGAGAAGACTGTCTTCCAGGTAGCTAGGACAAGGTTCTTAAAGCCCACACTCACAGTGATATACTTCCTCCAAGGCCACACCTACTCCACACCTCCACATAGTGCCACTCCCTGGGCCAAGCGTATTCAAAACACCACATCCATTAACTCTAATTCGATTCTAGGTTATATAGAAGACATGCAATTATTAATTAAATTTCACCTCTTAAATCATGAAAACCTTCAAAGGCAAGTGATTACTATAACTTAATATTTATCCAAATTGAGGAAGCTTAGGTCTGATCAGAGAAAGAAAGGGAAATAGAGAGTGGAAAGTTAGTACAAGGACTAGGAAGAAGTAAGAGGAAGCAATGGTGTAGTGAAGTGGTGAAGAGTCACAAGTCTGAGTGCACAGACCCAAACCCTGGTTCCTCTACCTGTCGCTGTGTTATCTTGGACAAGTTACTTAACTGTTCCACATCCTGAGTTCCACATCTTTAAAATAGGAGTAAGAACTGAATGAAATGAAGCATCTTGAAAAGTGATCGGTGTGGAGTTAAACACTGGTGGACGTTAATGGCTGTTAATGACTGAGTGGCTGTGGTGGGATGCTGTGTGGTGGCCATGGTGACGGTGGTAAAGGCAGTCATAGTGCTAAAGCTTGGACGCAGTCCTAACACGAAATAATAGCTCAGGGGACAAAGCTCCCAGAGATCTGTCACTTCCCCAGGAATTTGACATTCCAACTTTCACTTCAGAGTAAATGTAAAAGCAGTTTTTAGAGTGTCCTAAGACATGTCCTAATCTACATGATCTTCATCTAAGGTGAATTTACTTTTTCCTCACAGCTGCCGGAAAGGTCTATCAGAATAAAGTGCTGGATTCTATAAAGTCACATGAAGGTAATGGCTCAAATATTAAATTTCCATGTCTGTATTTGTATTTTAAATATTAGACACTTACTAATTGCCCATGCTTCCTGACAAGTTGGTTTCATTAGCAAATAGTCTTATTTGTATCCCTGCGTGGAGCCTTGAGTTTTTACAAACTTTTACTTCCCACCTCACATTTTAGGTAATAACATCTATTTAATAAGATGCAGGGGTAGTTGGATCTTGAATGCACTAAAACTGTTTAACTGTCTCATTTCCTTCTTTCTAAGGAGCGATGGTTAATGTCAATGACCTGGACAAAGTTCTTAGCAACATGGGACTTGAGCTCACAGAAAATGAACAGAAAATTCTAAGAGATAGCCTCATAGTTAAAGGTGAGCACTAAATATGCAACATCCCGATATTTTTTAAGGTTCAAAGGATTATTTAAAGTTCAAAGTATCTGTTATGGGTACCAGATTTAGATGTTCCTGGAAACTATGAAAATTCCACAGAGCCAGGAAAGAATTAATTATATTTCATTATGTTGAGCTCTGTCCCCTCTATCCCTTGCATATTCAGGGGTTTTTTTTCTTTTCATAAAGGATGTCAGGTTTTCTCAAAGGCCTTTTCTGGTGCTTTTGAGTGACTCTGGGATCCATGTCCTCATACTCAGCTATGTGGTAAATTCCATTTATTGGTTTGCATATGTTAAACTATGTCTTTATCTCTGGAATGTAGGCAGCCTGATCATGGCGAATGATCCTTCTGTGTGTTCTCAGATGAGGTTTCTAAGTGTTTTACTGAATATGTTTCTGTTTGTGGTCAACAGGGAGATTGCTCTGTTGTTCTGTCTTTATCTGGTTTTGGTATTGGCACAGTACTGGCTTTTTAACAAGTATTACAAAGCATTCTTTCCATTTCTAACTTTATGGTGCTGGCTAAAGATTTTCCAATTTTATTGATCTTTCCAAAGAACCAACTTCTATTTTCTCAACTCCGTTGTTTTATATTTATTCCATTGCTCCCCATCTAAGCCTTGGCCTCAGGTTGACACAGTTTACCTCCTGGACTTGCTTAGGAAGGGCTGAGTCTGAGGTGGTTGGTCATGTGACAGAGAATCACCAAGTTAGGTTCTGTTACTTATGACTGATTTGTAGACACCAGCAGTGTCTCACACATATCCCCAAAGCCAATTATTATATAAACTGTTACTAGTGTCATATATTCAATAAACGAATTATCAAATATTTTAAAACACTTTCCTCTTTTATATAAACTTTTTAAAAAGATTTATTTATTTATTATATGTATGTGAGTATGCTACCGCTCTCTTCAGATGCACCAAAAGAAGGCATCCATGATGTCTTGCTGGGAATTGAACTCAGGACCTCTGGAAGAGCAGTGAGTTCTCTGCTCCACCTCAGTGTTCCGTTGAGTCATCTCTTCAGCCCAAATTACCAAATAGTTTAATAAGGATCTATATGGAGAACAGTAAGATGTCTTAGTAGTTGTCTCCAATAAATAGAAATAAGTATCCAGAAAGCCAAGGTAATAGAACATATAAGAGGGGAGTATTTTGACCAAAAGATGAAAATTTCCCTTTTGTGATGATCACTGATAGAACATTATGGCTAATGCAAGTCAAATTTTACACTCTTTCTAAGGAAAAATGTGAAAGGCCATATAAGATAGGAGACCAATGGTCTTATTTTGCTGGAAGGTTTGCCCAATTCTATTAATTATAAATTATATATGACTTGAAAAATACAACAAAAAGATTAGATTTTGGCTTGAGTTATAAATAGGCATGTTGTATACATAAAGAGATCTAATTGATTACGTCTTTTCTCATAGCTGATGGGAAGATTAGTCTCAGTAAGCTTCTAGACACAGTAAAAGCCACTAGAGGTGAGTGATAAAGTACTCAGAATGAACCTGAGAACATAAATAATCCTACTAAATTACGTTTATGATCCACGTATCATAGTTATCACCTTTATTCAGGTATTTTCCCTTTCATTTATGAGTGCTATATCTCTAATTTCCTAGAATTGGAATACAGACTAGCTATATTTCAGTTATTATTTTGTGTAAAAGTATTTATGTGTCCGAATGTTTTGCCTACATGTATGTCTGTAGACCACATGAGTGTCTGGAACCCATGGAGGCCTAAAAATAGTATCAGATCTCATGGAACTAGAGTTATAGATATAGATTTGTGAGCCACTATGGTAAATGCCAGGAATCAAGCCTAGGTCCTCTGCAAGAGCAGCAAGTCCTCTAACCACTGAGCCATCTCTCTAGCCAGCCTCTCTATGCAAAATTTTAATCGCCTCTTTTTAACAAGACTTTTTTTTTCTTCTTAATTATTTCTCCACAACATATTTGACTACTGAGGTTAAATGACGTATGATTACTCAATTAAGCAAAGCTTCAGTTAAGGATACAGATATTATAAAAAGGCTAATATAAATTTTACTGACTAATTTATGAATCCAGACCACCAAGAATATTCTGGTCTATAGTGATGTTTTACTCCATACATTAGCATGCACTGTATAACACTTTCCCCATGATTATGAGAAGATGCTGTTTACCTCTGTTTATATTGAAGATTTGCTCTTGATACAGCATTTGAGAACAATACTGAGAATGTTTAAGTAATTTTAAAGTTCTTAGATTTTTTTATTCTTATTGTTTACAGGAGAGGTTATTGACATGGACGACTTGACAGATGTTGTGGAAGACATGGGGATAGAACTTACAGACAAGGAATTCCTGAGCCTGGTGGAAAATTTACAAGCTGATGGTAAGTGTTTAAAATAGACACAGCTGTGATTTTCGGCAGGGGACAGTTTTTATGCTGAGCAGACATTGGCAGCATCTAGAGGCAGGCTTTCTGTGGAGCATCTGGCAGGGGCAGATGGGGGGGGTACCACTGGTAACTAGTGGGCTGAAGCCATGGGTTAATAACACCCTTAGAGTAATAAACAAGTTTCAGTGGATAAGACAGCCCTGCTGCACATAAGAACCATCCAGCCTAAAGTAGCTATGGTTCTACTAGTAAAACCCCTGAGTGTAACCTTCTGGGAAGCCGGGGTTTGTGTGCTTTTGTACAGACACTCTGTCCTGCTCAGCTATGAGGAGAGCATCTCAGCCACGTCAGGCATTTCTGCTGTGGTGTTCTCATTCATCTCTGTTCCAGAAACATGAGACGGGCCGACCGTGATCTAAAATCCCCGAAACCATGAATCGAAATAAATCTTTCCTCCATTAAGTTGATTCTCTCAGGTTAATCTCACAGCAGCAAAAAGTCTGCCACACACATACCAGAGAGAAAAAAAAATGCTCAAAATTTTCAAAATCCTATGTCATAAAATGTTTCTATGCGTTGATTTACATAGAAAGAAAACAAGGACTCGGTTTAGAGACATACTTCTGAGATGATTTTTTTTTAATACTGTCATAATAATTGATTTCTCCTTGGCCTGAATCGTTTCTTCTTACAGCTAATAGGAAGACTTATCAGAAGAGATTGATGAAGGGTTTAATGGCCCTTAAAGGTAAGAGAACTGTGGTGTAAAAGCAAACGTACAAGGAGACCTCATGGTTTGCTTACTTTCTTTCCTGGACATTCAGACACGAACGACCCTTCTGGTAGGCGCAGTCTTTATCCTTGTTATTAAAAGCCCCCGTAAGCTGCCATCTTTACTGAGGTAAAGCACACACAGCACAGTTTACGATTTTAAGTGCACGCACCACTAACATTGGTGCTGCACTCACGGTGCTGTACAGCCGTGCCCACTCCTCACCTTCAGAGCCTTTCGTCATAGTGAACAGAAACTCTGTACCTGTTAGGGATTCACTAGTATTTTCTCCTTCCCCCAGCTCCTGATCGCCTCTGTTCCACTTTCTATGAACTTATCTCTTCTAGGAACCTAGAAGTGCCAATAAAGTCAATTGCATTCAATTTTATATTTTTAATTTTAAGTTGCAGAGGAAATTTCCCCATTCCTCTGGAAATTCTCAAAAGTTTATCAGACTCCCAAATGAAATCTAAATGTTCACATCTTTTAAAATGTAATTGACAGCACGTTCCATCGACCTGAAAGTTCAATTAACAACAATCATTTTATTACCTAAATAGCAAAGAACGGGGTCATCTATTTTTTGACCCATTTTAAAGTTACTATCTTTTACATTTAGCTGTATCTTTTTTTAAGAAGGGAAAATCAAGCCTGATAAAATGGACATGTTTCTGAAGAACACAGAGATGGACCTCTCAGATTCAGAACTTACGGATCTAAAACAAAACCTGCCGGTTTCTGGTAAGCACCCACCATTTTGCATCAGAATGGCAAAGCTGTTTAAAATGCAGACGCCAGAGCCAGGCTGCCTGATTTGAATCCGGCTCTTCTTTTGAATGCTCATATGATCTTGATGTTCTTTCTGTGCCCCACTTTCTTCATCTATATAAAAGCATATTGAGAATACCTAATAAAGCTTTGTGAGGACCAAATTCTATCAGTTCTATCATCGCTGTCAGTATTATCATATTCTAACCTTCTGCGATTAAGTACACAGAACTTCAAAATGCTATGGACACCAAGCAACTTAAAAAGTTAAGTATTATAATTAAAACGTTGGGTATGATAGCATACGCTCACTTTTAATTCCAGCACTGGAGAGGTGGAGATAGACTGCCTTGTACCTTGGGCTCCCTGGACGGCCAGCCTAGTGTAACCTTTAGACATTGTCTTAAAAATCAAGGATGACAGCATCTGAGGAAGCACAACTGTGGTTATCCTTTGACCTACATGCAGACACACACACACACACACACACACACACACACACACACACACACACACACACACATGCATGCATGCACACAGCTAACGTAAGAACAAATCCTTCCTCTTAGCATTTACAGCAAGAGAATGAGTTCTTTCACTGTGAATTCCATATCTGGCTGGGAGTCACTACAAAGGGCCAAGATGAGGAGGCAAAAGGAAAAAGAAAGCAAGTGAGACAGTGCAAAGGAAGTGTATTGGGGTGCAAGCAATTTAAAGATAAATTAAAATGGTGGAAAAGCAGAGACCAGCTTGTAAGGATAAGGATCAAACCTCTCCAAAAGGCTTCACATTGGCAGAGGCTATTTCCTCCAGTCAATATAAAACAGAGAAAAAGTTTCAAGGAAGTAACAGTAGTATACCACCTATTTGGTTCCTTGTCATCGACCGAGATACAAGTGAGACTGATCAGCATGTGGTAGTAAGACCCTCTTTTCCAAGATCTGGAAAAACACCGATTCGTATACATTCATTCATTCATTCATTCATTCATTCATTCATTCATTCACTCATTCATTCATACATATGTTCATACATACATGCATTCATTCATACATACACACATACATTCATACATACATACATGCATACATACATACATGCATTCATTCATACATGCACAGATACATTCATACATACATGCATGCATACATACATACATACATACATACATACAGCATTATTTTTACCAGTTTTAAAGAGGCATTACAAAACATTACAGAGACAGAATTACTTCCCTAAATTAAATTTTCAATCGTACTGGTTGTTTCATTTCTATTTATTTTGATCTCTTAAGAATTTCATACATGAGCAATAGTGTATAGACATAATTTATACTTTAAATTATGTCTTTTACTATCATGTAAATGGTAGGCTGATAGTCATTAAAAACAGACCTCTAAATATCTGGTATAGAAAAACTGTGCCACTAATATGTGACATTAATCACGTCTGTGTGTAATTAAAGCATTGGTAAAGTCCGTACAGTTTAATTATAACATCGCATGGATTGTGATATGAGCCAACTGTATGTGAGTGGAGATTTTCTTAATGTGTTGCCATGTAGCGTAAACTTGTGTTAAAATGTTGTTCCTGTGGTCAGGCTAACTAACAGGTGCTCACCTCAGAGTGAAGAGCTGAAGAGATACACTCCAGAGTGTTCTTTTGTGGCTAAAACTTCCAAAAGCTGCGTTGTCAATAGAGCTTCACTGTGGGATTAAAACCCTTTCCGTCTCACACTGAGGAAGAGTGCTGTGATGACTATTATAAATCGTGCTTGTTTCTGATCTTTATTCTCATTATTCGTGTATCTTGCAGCTACTGGGAAAATCGATATAAGAACTATGATACATGAAGCAAATGCTTTCAGAGGTCAGTGATGAGTTCTTGCCAGACTAAAGCCTTCTTCAGACCATTATAATAATTTGTACTGTTCTGTTGTTTTTCCACGCTGCTCTGAAATTAGATTCAGTAGAAGAAAAGTCTTAGATTGCATAAATTTGACAAAATGTGGCCAAAACAGTACAAATAAAACACCTATAGGACTTTGTCTTAGTAAGGAATCCCGTGTTGTGTAGAATCTTAGTTCCTAATCTCTCTGTGAAATACGCAGGCTCAGGAAAGGGCACTCTGAGTTTTTATAAGATTCAGTTAACACAGTTGACAACTGAAACCTTAATGAAAGCGTAAAATGCATTCTTGGAGGATTATTTATACTAGCTACCGTACGTGCTGATTTCACAGTAATAAAGCCCAATTTAGCTTTTCTAGACTCTAAAGAGAGCCCGTGTAAATGCTTAAGGAACACGCAAACACCCCAGAGTTCCTCCCACCCAGGGCAGGGTGGAAGAACTGTGTTCTGCTTCTGTTACTCAGCCTAAACTTGGAGACAACTAATGTGCCCACCTCCCACTGTGTCTGATCTTTTAGGGGGGAAGGTTGCTGTGAGTAATGTGAGAAATCTGCTAAGGAAGTTGGGGATCGAGTTTACCGATCCGGAGTACATCAAGCTGCTGAGAATGCTGCACGTGGACGGTAAGACTTGAAAAGCCACCAGAGTTTCCGGACCGTAATTGAACAAGCCTGGGAGGGAAATGCAAATTTCAGTGCCTAGAAGGTCTATACCATCTAAAGAATATATTATAAAGTAAACGACTTGTGGAAATGATGAGACAGAGACTAAGGCAGCAGCGGACAGTGAAAAATTAGAGGCGTGGCAGCTCCGTCCATCGCTTTGAACAGTGGCAGCAAAGGAGCGATTGACAAGATCAAGTCCATCTATTATCTGGGTGTGTCCGATACGACGGATGCAAGTTAGGGTGGCTCGCAAAACACGCGGCAAAAGGAAGAGAGTTGGGAGAACTCTTCATGCTATATTTGCCCTTTCTATAATTCTAAAATGGTACCTAAATCGAAGGTTAGAATAAAGACATACTGGCAGCGCTGTAGAGGTTTGGTTCCAGGGCCGCGGAACTCTTCTCCGAACCTGTCGTGATGAGATAAATGATTTCACTATCATCAAGGTACAGTCCACGTGATTGCCCAAAGCCTCTTGAGTTGTTGTATGTAAACAACGGAAAACAGGAAGTGAACTGTTTCAGTTCGCTATTTTTGTCTCCCACCAATTTTATAGTTTACATCCAGTGTAGCATGCTTCCCTTGCTTGCATGAGGTCATGGCTCAATTCCCAGCCCTGCCAAAAAAAAAAAAAAAAAAAAAAAAAAGCCTTTTCCCCTCTGGAATATTAACCAATTTATATATAGTGTTTGGATCTGGGAAGTGTTTTCATGCAATTTGTAAAATACACTGTCTATCCATAGCCATCTTCACTCTCTTTCCCATCAGACATCACTCTGTTTGTCTTCTTCCTGACCCTGTAGCTTGTTAATATTGTGGCTTACATTTTATTTCACTCCTGAGGATTCTTAAACCTGCTGTCCTGAGTCTTCTGTTTACCGACTTCCATTGCTGTCTTAACATCTGTTGTTCCTTTCCTTTTGGGTTTCGGACTCTTTAAATGCCCTGTTCCCTAGGATGGGTGGTGGGGTCTGTTTTCATTCTTTGTTGCTTTAACATTCTGTTCTTCTCTCTCCGGTGTTCGTGAGTGATGTAAAAGGCTCACCCAAAATGATCTTGCTTCCACACAGAAAACGGGATGGTGTATTGGAAAAGAGTCCTGAGAGCTGTGAAGTCTCTCAAAGGTGAGTTAAAGCTCACACTAAGGCGTCTGTCTGAAATCCTCAGGCTTTATAAAGTATTCCTGCCGTTGTTTCTCTTTCCTCCTCAAAGAAAACATCAGACTTAGACTCCTCATAAATTTATTACCAAGAGGAAAAAATAAAAATTGAAAAAAAAATTTTTTTTAATTTAGGTAACAAAAGGCTTCGTTACTTAAATACATAGAGTAAAATTGTAGAGAAAGAACACATGCGTTTTGTTAGTTTTAGGAATATTATTCAGTAGTAGACAAAAACAATCTGGGAGTCTGGCAATGGAATTAGTACTCTTTAATGTTGACTACAAGTATTGGAAATGATGCATCAGTAAGCTGACTCTGGTCCAGTGCCGTTAAGCCTTCTAAAGAACTTCTCGGTTCTGACAGGTTTGTGGCCAGGAAAGAGTTATTTTTTTAAAGATAGATTTATTTATTTATTTATTTATTTATTTATTTATTTATTTATGAGTACACTGTAGCTGCCTTCAGATACACCAAAAGAGGGCATCAGATCTCATTACAGATGTTTGTGAGCCACCATGTGGTTGCTGGGATTTGAACTCAGGACCTCTGGGAGAGCAGTCAGTGCTCTTGACCCCTGAGCCATCTCTCCAGCCCAAAAGAGCTTTTAAAAGCAGGTTGCAATTACCTTATGACTCTTGACCTTCTCTGTTTTATTGGGAAATTTTAGACGATTTTTGTAATAAATACTAATAACAATACAAAAATGCAAAGTATATTTTTTTATATTTTCTTAAAGTAGTTACACAGTCATTAAAAACACAAACGTGATTTTCATGGTTTGCATCTCTCATTTACTCTCCTTTTTCTTTGTGTCTTTCGCTCCCCCCTCCCTCCCCTTAAGGAGGAAAAGTTGATGTCAAAAGACTGGCCGCTTTCCTGGGAAGCATGGGTATCAAACTTACTGAACAGGAAGTGGAGCAGCTGGCAGAGAGTCTGCCGGTTGACGGTATGCCCCTTACATAACAGTCTGTCCCCGAAGAAGGCATTTAATCCTACAGCTAAGATTTTAAAAACCAGATTGACTTGGTGCTAAGTGTTTTCAAAATCTTAGGGAACCCTAGCATTATAAAAAACATTTTAAGTACCAGCTTTAAAAAAAACCTCTAACTACGTAAGTGAGAAAATTAAGTAAGATTTTATTTTCACGTGCCTTTGAAAATTAGGAAATAAAACAAGAAAAGTCCATTAAAATAATTGAATTTTAGATATGTCGTTTTGGTTCATGGGCCTTTGAACAAGATTAAAATATAAAATTTTAAGTCATTCCCCCGTAGCTAGAAACAAAAATATTCAATTTAAAGCAACAAAGCACATTTACAAAATACCTAGAAATAAATTTATTTTAAATCCTACTCACGTCGCTTAAGAGATTTTACCCACTGTCAAGGTTTTTGGTTTTTTTTTTTTGTTTTGTTTTGTTTTTTTCTGTTCCAAAAGTCAAAGGAGATCTAAGAAGTACAGGGCAGCTTTCTAGGTCCTTCCTTCCTTCTTGTATCTGTCTCCATGAAGGCCGAAGGCTTTCTTCAAACAACAGAAGCACTTAACATATTGAAACAGATAGAAACCAATTAACAAAATGGTAAGGGTAACTCCTTACCTACCTATAACTACACTAAGTGTGAACGGACTAAATTCTACAATCAAAAGGCAGACTGTAAGAGTAGATAAATCAAACCCAACCATTTGACTCAGTTGAGTTTAAGAACTTAGAGAGACCAAAAGTGAAAGAGTGGTGGGTAAGAGGATTTCATGCATAGAGGAGCTGGAAGTGAACAAGGATAACCATGTCAAACATTAAGAAAAATAAATAAATATAACAAAGCCTTTTTTAAGGAATATAAAAAAAATCCCAAGATTTATGAGATACATCAAAAAACAGTTCTAAAGGGGAAACTTAGAATAAAGGACGGCCATCAACAGAGATCTCAAATAAACATCCTAACGGTGAGCCTCAGGGGACTAGAAAAGGAAAAACAAACGAAAGCCAAACATACCAGAATTAAGAAACATCAAAAGTTGAAGTGGAGAGTTCACACTGGAGCTTCGGGAAGGAAGTATCTCTGTTGGGCTCTGAGGGAAAAGCCCGTGCCAGCTGCAGTCAGCATGGGCAAGAGAGGCTCCAAGCCACAAGGCGCAAAGTCCTCGAAAGCCTTCTTCCCGCAGACCTGCCGGAAGGAGCACAAGAGGCTCGCCAGCTCCCCAGTCAACTTCCGTGAGTTCTGGAAGAAAAGCCCCGAGAGATGGAAGACCATGTCTGCAAAGGAAGAGTCAAAGTTTGAAGAGCTGGCCAAGAGCAACTAGGCTCCTTATGACAGAGAGAAAGGCGATAAGAAAGGAAACGAAGAAGATCCTAATGCTCGAAAAGGACCACCGACTGCTTTCTTCCTGTTTTGCTCTGAACATCTCCCAGAGATCAAAAGTGAGCGTCCAGGCCTGTCTATCGGAGATACTGCGAAGAAACTGGGTGAGATGTGGTCTGAGCAATCTGTCAAAGATAAACAACCCTATGAGCGGAGAGCAGCTAAGCTAAGGGAGGCGTGTGAAAAGGAGATTGCTGTGCGTACGGTGCCGAGCATAAAGGTGAAACAGCAAAGAACGGGTCCTGGGGGCCAACAGGCTCAAACCGGAGGAATGAACCGGAAGGTGAGGAAAAGGAGGAGGGGTGAGGAGGAGGGGGAGGGGGAGGGGGGAGGAGGGGGAGGAGAGAGGAGGAGGAGAAGGAGGAGAGAAGAGGGAGGAGGAGGAGGAGGAGGAGGAGGAGGAGGAGGAGAAGAAGAAGAAGAAGAAGAAGAAGAAGAAGAAGAAGAAGAAGAAGAAGAAGAAGAAGAAGAAGAAGAAGAAGAAGAAGAAGAAGAAGAAGAAAGAAGAAGAAAGAAGAAGAAAGAAGAAGAAGAGAAAAAGAGGAGGAGGGAGGAGGGAGGAGGAAGAGAAAGAGGAAGAAGACAGGATGAAGAATAAATGACTGTCCAAAAATGCGTGGACTGTATGTGCTCGGGCAACCATTTTGCTAAGAATGTGAAATTTGACATTAGCTTCACTGTAAAAACTACACAGAATTTTGTTCAACTGATGAGATTCTTTGAAGAGAAAGTACTTTTAAAAAAATGTTTGTAGCTTTTTGAGTGGTTAAAACATACAGTTAGATTGAAAGCTTTTGATGTCGAATGTTTTTAAATATTTAAAGGTTTCTTTAATTTCTTATGGTAGCAAAACAAACTTCATAGGAATTGCCAGTAAAAATTTAAAAAAAAACTTTTAGGATGTTGCTTTTATTATTTTTAATAAAATAATGTATATTACTTGAAAAAAAAAGGTTGAAGTAGAAATAAGTGAAAGACTAGGAAAACAATAGAAAATGCTGACCAAACTAAGATTTGTTTTTCTTTAAATAGAAATGAAATCAACAAACCTTTGGCTAGACTAAGAATAAAAGTGAGAATGCTCAAAAAATAAAAAAATAAAAAAATCCCACAAAGATTAAAGAGAAGACATTATAGCTGAGAGCACAGACGTACAAAAGCTCAAAGCGTGTGAGCAGTTACAAAGCAATGAATTGGACAGCCTAGAAAAGTGACATTTTATCGATTTCTAGACAATTTATCAATTCTTTATCATCCCGAAATAGAAAATCTGACCAGACACCCCCCCAAAATTAAAGAGGTTAAATATTATCAGTCTATTTTCCATTGTTAATTCAAAATACTGTAGGCTGCTAAATGTGTGAAGAAAGGAGATATTTAGTTCTAAGTTTGGATAGCACTATTTCCTCTGAGACATTAATGAACATCTGCTAACCTCAGAGAGGGAACCAACCATAGACCCAAAATAATTTCAATTTATAGGTAGGAAGAATTAATACTATTACAGTGTCCAAATTACTTAAAGCAATCTACATTCAATTTACTAAATTTCAGTTTTTCACAGGGATATAAAAGCAATCTTAAAATTCATGTGGAACAACAGAGACCTTAGGGGCCCAAGTCACTCTTTAGTAAGGCATCGTGCTACCCACTTCAAGGTGGGCTGGAAATTTGTGGGCAAGCTTTTCCACTGCTTATCCTCTGCACTTGGCTTCTGAACTTACCACATTAATTGCATTTCTCCTTTCAACCTTTTATTCACAGCTGATGGAAAAGTTGATCTAGCCAAGGTAATGGATGAAGCAAGAACCTTTACAGGCAAGTGAGATCCTAATTTTTTATAGTAAAGGATTTTAAGTATCATTTATGTGTGCATTTGTGACCATCTCCGTGAGTAAACGACACATGTAGGATGCTTCATCCCTGGGTCAGGCAGTTATGAACCAAGTTGAGGTCTTTTAGGGGAATCATCTCTCCAGCCTCAACATGATTTCCCTCATGTCTTTATCGCCAATTCTATAACACCTATTTGTTTCTCAATCCAACATCCAGAAATTGGAATGTTTTCTAATGTGTTTTCTTCTTCGCCTGTTAGTGTGGTTGGTGTTACTTGATGTCAGAAGCCAAGCAGAGCCGGCCCTGATTGGTATTTGGATAGGAAAGTTCTTAGACCAAAAACCATCCAGTCTTTCGAAGGACTGGCAGGGTTTCCAGCAATCCTACAGCAAAGTCAGCCGCCACTTACAGAAATGGGTTTCTTTTGTATCTACGGTTGCTCTCAGTCATATCGATCTCAGGAAGCCTAAGTGAGATGGAGAAAATATGGGGTCGGATTTCAAAGTGGTTCTGGGGCTGCCTTATGTTCTCAGTGTATCCCACTGGCATGTTCTCACAACCAGCCTTAAGAGCAAGCTCTCTTCACTTGATGCCATCAACAGAGACATCGTGTTTCTTTGAAGGTTGTTCTCTCTAGATCTTAGAGGCCGTGGATATCCCTACCCTGAGCTTATATTGAATAGTTTAATTATTTATAACTATGCAAAATTCCATAATGATCTTAATTTTTATTATTAAGGAGAAAAAATTGGTAAAAATGAGGTAAAGAGTTTTCTGGAAAATATGGGGATAGAGTTCAAAGATGAAGACTTCGCCAAACTGATGGAGAAGCTGCCATTTGATGGTAAGCATCTTAAATATTAATGCGATAAAGAGGGTTTTAGATTGCTGTGACAAAACTATCCTCATTTTGTAACACTAAGTAGAAAGACTGTCTCAGAAACTATTAAAAATTAGATTGTCCATGTACTCTGACACGAATTCTCTCTACACAGGCTTCCATTTTAGATCTGGACATTCCTCTTTAGTATGCTGTCAATGCCAAGGGAGACAGGATTCATGGGAAGAGTAAGAGATAGTTTAGGAATGAGCAGGGCTGGGGAAGAGTAAAAGAGGTGTGTGTGTGTGTGTGTGTGTGTGTGTGTGTGTGTGTGTGTGTGTGTATGTGTGTGTGTGATATAGAACCTGACTACTAAACTTCCCCAATTTCCTCTAACATTGTTATCCACACACATGCATATGTGTAATGGGTGTGGGTGTGCCTGTTCCACTGTATGTGTGTGGAGGTCATGTACAACTTTGTAGAAGTAGCTTCTCTTCTCCCACCATGTGGATCCAGGGGATTCGACTGGAGTTGTTAGACTGGACTTGGCAGCAAGCTCCCTTACCATCTCATTGGCTCTCACGGTTTTTATAAGAAGGGAGATCTCTAGAGAAGATTCTAAATGTCTGTTTTCCTGAGTAAATGCTAATGATCAGACACACTTCTGTAACTTGGATCCTGTATCTCTTACAGAAAATGAAAAGGTCTACCGAAACAGGTTGCTAGCGAGCTTGAAGACTTTGAAAGGTAAGTGACAGTAAGTTTTGGAGACACCAGAGCTCATACGTACTTGTACATAAACGTATGCCCCATTGCTGTCACAGCCTTTATTGCAGCTGCCGAGCCTCTATCTTAGACCTAAGGAAGAAGACCCCCACTTTTTCAAGATTTCGTTTCCTTTTTTGAACAAAAGAAACAACAGGATTTCACATTTGTAGAAAAAAGGGCAAGTTGAAAAATTAGTAGTGTATTTAGTCAGGAGAAAACAGAAACTAGACTTGGAGTTCAGCCATTGTAAATTAACCCCAGATATTGTTCAGAAACAAGAAATAGTTACCTCCAGAACTAGAATTTCCTCAGTATTCATTTCTATTAAAATGAACTTACACATATTTATCATGTACATGATGCTTTAAAGTATAAATGACTAAATTTGGCTGGTTATTACAACACATTACTTCATATAGTCTTGTCTTGCAAAGAAAACACCAATATCCGTGCTCCTGGCTTCATCCCTATTGCTATGATAAAATGCTCTAACTGAAAGCAACTTTAGGGAGGACAGTTTCTTTGCCTTACAATCGCAAGCCATAATTTATCACTGCATTTAACACCTTCACTACCTAAACCTTAAGAATGTTTATCAGTAGAATGTGACCGTTTAAAATAATGTTAATATAAATAAAATAGTTTTTTCCTATTTTAGACATTACTAATACTAGTAAATAACTGAAGAGAGTCTATGAATAAGCATTAGAAAATGTGTGGCCTACCTTCCCAAAAGAATTTATATGCAATCTTTCTGAGTACTGGCACAATGTGTGAGTTGGCAGCAGGGTAACTACCTCCACAGGCTTTAGGAAGCTGTCTTGGAAGCTTTGTGTCCTCCTTCATGGGTCTCTCTTTCCTCAGGTGGGATGGTCAGTACCGGCAACCTGAAATCTGTCATGGATAAATTAGGAATCAAACTCAAGGATAACGAATTTAAGGATCTGATGCAAAATCTCCCTGTTGATGGTAAGTGGGGCTTTCAAATATCCTACTTACACTGGGAGAGTACTTCTTTATGAAAAGAAAGACCTTAACAATAAAAGTCCTAGGGTAAGGGGCCTTAGGAATGGTGGCCTCGTGTCATGTAATCAGAAAATTATACATACAGGGAAAGCATATAAGCAAACAGTAAGCAAAATTAGTGTTGAAGCCTATGTCTGAATGTGTGACATTTTTAATCTCCACTCATGACCAGTAGTAGACAGTCTTCTACACATTGAATAGCAAAATACAGAATCTTGAGATAATGGTACTTCTGAATTTCTTCCCATCACTAACACACATGATGAGTTTGGGATATTAGAATTGTGAATGAGATTCTTACTATTGAAATGGGACCTTTATACTTTCAAGATTTTCTTCATGATATTCACGGAGGCAATGGAATTGGATAAGACAACAGGAGATGTTGCCTGCATATTTTTCCTTAGAAATGTATTATTTTGTGTGTACGAGTGCTTCGCCTGCATGTATGTCTGTATACTACATGCATGCAGCACTGATAAAGCCAGGAGCGGGCATCGGGTCTCCTGGAGTAACAGGCATCTGGGTACTGAGAATCAAACCTGGGTACTTTATAAGAACAGTAAGGGCTCTTAGCCACTGAGCCATTTCTCCAGTCCTCACCACTGTATTTCTTAAATAACTATATAAAGTGCCTAGGAGAGAGTCTTTGTAAATGATAAATGACAGTTTGTCATTTTTATTCTCATGCTTTCTTCCAGCTAACAAGATTTCTCTAGAGACATTGATGAAAAAATTGAAGGCTTTTACAGGTGAGGAAGTACCTTCTGATAGTGTAACTTACGTTAAATTTATTTAAATTAAAGGGCACTGAAAAGAAGAGAAAATATTTAGGAATTCCAATCAGTGGCACCTCAGTTTTTCCGTGGCATTTCTAGAATCACATAAAATTAAAATGTTTCATATTGAGATAATCACATCTAAGGCCCCTTGGACTAACTTCAGATGATAAAGTGTTTTGTACCAGAATACAATATTGTCCGTTTTCCTTAATGTACCTCACTTCACAAATGGCTTAAAATAGTCTAAAACCTTATAGAATATGGTATAGTAAATAAAATATAGGAATGATGGGAACACCATTTTCACTGGAAGAAGCAAACGTCTTACCACACAAATATTTCTGAAGAGCAACTCGTAAGAATCAGTGTTATCATAGTTCTCTCATCAGCTTTTAATTCTAAAAGTTATCTTTTCTAATGTTAGTAAAACACACAAACGCACAAACAAAACACCTCTCATGTATGTAAAGTCAGTAACTCCTGTGGCGTGTACCCATCGACTCTGCAATTGATTCTTCCACTTGACCAAAGTTTTTCAACCCATTCACTGTTCAAGTTATTCAGACACATCCTGTAAAGCTCATGTGCCCTCAACTCCCTCTTTGAAAGGAGACAAGATCAATTCCGCTGACATGAGAAACATCTTAAAGAACCTGGGGATCGAACTCACAGAGAAGGAACAAGCAAGGCTACTGAGAACACTGCCTGTTGATGGTGAGCTTGCCGGGACACTTGGAAGCTTGGTTTTGTTCCTTTGTTCCTTTGTTTCTGTCTGTAGGGCTGTGTAAAACTCTCCAACTCTACTTCTGTTTATTTACCTCTAAAAATAGAAAGAAAAGAGAAAAAGGAGGCAGGGAGAGGAGAGGGAGAGGGGGAGGGGAGAGGGAGGGGGAGGGGAGAGGGAGGGGAGCTATTGTTATAGATGATCTTGCCCAGTTGTGTTTAACACTTTATATTGTAAGTGCAAGAAGCCCTGAGACAAAAGATGACATCACTCATAAAGCATGTTATTGTTAGGCCACTAATTTGTTTACATCATGAAGTGAGAAAAGGGTGGAGGAGAAGAAAATATATCAATGGGGGAAAAAAGTGACATTTAGCACACAGAGTCCTTCAGGTGCTAGAGTAGAGAGGCTCATCCCAAGGAGGAAGGTCTCTACTCCACGACTTCACTGTCTCGACTTAAATAGCATGCAACATAGAGACAGTTCTTTTTAATTTTCATTACTGTATGTTAGTGTATATGCTATGGATGTGTGCAGAGGCTGAGCATAAACTTATGACGTCACTCTCTCTTATCACTATCTCCTGGGTGCCGAGTTATGATTCAAGTTGCCAGGGTTACAGAGCATATACCTTTATCGGCTGAGCCATCTCACTAGCCCAAGACAACTCTTTAAAGTGTTGATGATTAGATCACTTGGATCATGCTACTTTTAGGATGTAAAGTTAGTTTCACATTAAACCAACTATGGTTTTTCTTCAGATGTTGGGAAGATATATTACAACAGGTTGATAGAAAGTGTGAAGTCCTTCAATGGTGAGTAACTCAATTAAAAGACAGATATCTATATCTATAGATATAGATATAGATGTAGATATAGATATAGATTAGATATAGATATAGATATAGATATAGATATAGATCTGACATTCACCATTCATTAAATCAGTAATTGTGATTTACTTTAGTATAACTCCATGTTTCTTTACACTAACACACTTTCTTTACATGAACATACACTAAGACACATATATCATGTGCACACAATAATCATAAAAATGAAAAGACTCTATTTCTATCCATCTTACAACCAACAGCATTTATTTTACCTTAAAGCAGTGGTTCTCAATCTTCCAAATGCTGCAACCTTTTAATACAGTGGTTCCTCATGCTGTGGTAGCCGCCAGCCATAATATTACTCTTGCTGCTACATTATAACTGTAGTGCTACTGTTATTAATTGTAATGTATCTGATATGTAACCCTGTAAAAGGGTCATCACTCCCAGAGCAGTCACAACCCATGGGTTGAGAACTTCTGTCTTAGAGGGGTCTATAGCATCTTGGTTTTTTTTTCAGCCCCCGTCATGGTGTAACTGAGACAAAAAAAAAAGTTTTTATTTTATCTTTTTCTGAGGCAAAATTTATTTTGAACTATTTTATTATATTTCTATGTGTACTTTGTTTTTGTTTGTTTGTTTTTTGTTTTTGTTTTTGTTTTTTTCTGGAGCTGGGGACCGAACCCAGGGCCTTTCGCTTGCTAGGCAAGCGCTCTACCACTGAGCTAAATCCCCAACCCCTCTATGTGTACTTTGACAAGTCTATTTGGGGTTTCAAGGCATAAAATACATCTTACTTTGTAATATTTTATTTTAATGGAATTTATGGTCATAGTATTACTTAGAATTTGATTAGGGAAGCATAATTGCCAGGAGCAGCATATGTTAAGAGTTTTATTACAATATTAAGCCATGAAATCATGAGATATAATGAATTCTGAGGGCTGACGCCTCTGCTCCTGCTCATGAGCCTGAGATCACTTCACTTGTGACTTCATGCAGAATACACTATGGAACCGTAGAGTAAAGGAATCTGTAGAAACAAGACAAGAATATTATGCTTCTGAGATGGCTGTTTCACTGCCCTAGGAAGCAGCCAGACAGCCCCATGCAAAACACTCTCTGCATCCAAAGACAGGGCAGACTTAAGTAGAAAGTCACACAGAATGATGCAACCTCCAACCTCAGTTCTGCTCTGCAATTATGCAGGTTTCTCTTTGACAAATGCTACCTCAGAGCTATGCAGAAAGGCTGGGAGTGTGACTCAGAGGTAGAGCTTAGCATGCATGAGGCCCTGGGTTCAGGTGACATCACAGAAGAAAAAAAAATAAAAACATGTACAGAAAATGGGATTCTTGGAAACATGATTTCAGCTTAGTAAGTTGGTGCCATTAAAACCGCGTTAGTGGATAAAGATGCTAGTTGTGAGTTTACTTATGGAAGATGTTGCCAAAATGCACCTTTTTTTTTAATTCCCATGTTATCTTTTTCCTAAGAGGGAAAGATTGACGTAAGTAACCTGAACAATATCCTGAAAAGTCTGGGAATCAAACTCCGAGAAGAGGAGTTTGCAAAGCTGTCCAAAGACCTACCTGTGGACTGTAAGTGCTACAAATGGCCCCAGGACATTCTCCTGTCTTTGTAGTACATCTAATCTATTTTTAAATAGATGCAATTGGTGACAGATACATATTAGAAAAATTGGAGGAGCTAATAGTAAGGTAAGAGTGTGGCTGGGTGACATCAAGGAGCTGACAGGCTGAGGTCAGAGTCTGAAGCAGGAGATGAAACAAGAGGTTCTATTATTTATGAGGAAGGGTGAAGGATGTAAAGAAGCAATGACCTTGGAGGAGAACTTAATTATCTCTTCTACTTCTCTGGATATTAATCCTGCTTTTTGGGAGTTCAGGGTTGTGGTGGTGGTAGATTTACTAACAATACCCATTTTCCACCTGGGATTCCATAGGTCCCAGATATGGAAGGAGAGTGTCTTGCATTGTAGATAGAAGAAATAATTTTTCTCTGTATTGGCAAATGTAATTGGTAAGACCAGTATGGGGAGCCTCCCTATCCGTCTGGTCACTCTTTATAGTAGCTTTGTATCTGATCAAAAGAGGAAGCAAACAAAAAGGTCACAATATTCAGAAGGAAAGGTGGGTATAGGAGTGATGGGAATGTTAATGGACTTCTAGCATCTGACTACAGAGCAATTTTCCAACCCTATTCAGAGAGACTGTTTGTTATGAAGGAGGGGTTTTCTTGATCTTAGAATGTCCATATGTAAGGGTTACCCTGGATTGAAACGAACAAGAAGGGGAGGGGAAAAAAAGTCTGTATCAGATCCAGTAAGGTCAAGCATCGCTGCCTGAGTGAAGCTTCATTCTTCTGATACTGGGGATGAGGTGTTGGTCTCAGCATCTTCTGAAGCTTAAGGGAGCAGGGTCCTGTTGGTGCTGATATTTAAAAAGGGAAGTTATTCTGAGGTGGGGCGGGTGATAAAGGGCTTGAGGTGAGATAGGTAAGTCCCATGAGGGAGTTCCTCAAGCTTAGCAGCTATAGGAGTCACAAGAATCACCTTGAAGGAACCCCACCATTTAGAGAACGGGGTGAGGGACAACCAGAGGGGAAAGAAGGATCTGATCTCCAATGTTGGTAAGGAGTGGACAGGAGTTAGTGTGTGGCCATGGTAGAGAGTGGTCAGTACAGTTCCGTAGGAGAGAGCAGAGATGACAGATTGAGATGGTGAGTAGGTGACCAGGGAGGGCAGAGGGTTTGGGTGAAAGACCAGAGTCAGAACTGGTTAGCCATACATGAGCTCAAAGAGTGAGATGTTGAGGTACAGTTCCTGTGGCAGTTTGACAAGGGTGTTTTTTAAGGACGGTTAGTCTGGGGGTTGGGGATTTAGCTCAGTGGTAGAGCGCTTGCCTAGCAAGCGCAAGGCCCTGGGTTCAGTCCCCAGCTCCGAAAAAAAGAAAAAAAAGAAAAAAAGAAAAAAAAAAAGGATGGTTAGTCTGTTCTATCTTTCCTGAGGCCTGGAGTGGTATGGGATATGAAAATGCTGAGATGTCGAAGGCTTTCAATAAGGTTTGGGAAAGTTAGGAGGTGAATTGAGGATCATCATCTGACTAGAGGAGGGCTGGGATTCTAAATTAAGGGATGATCTCCAGGAGGAGGAGATGAGAGACTGTTAGAGCCCTTTTGTTGGTGGTGGGGAATGCCTCCACCCATTCTGAGAAGGTATCCACCAAGACCAGGAGATACATAACACATTTGACTCTGAGCATGTGGGTAAAGTCAAGTTGCCAGTCAGTCCCAGGGAGGGAGCCTCTAGCATGGTAAGTAGAAAAGGGGAGGCGGGAGTTGGGGTCTGACATCTGACAGGTTTCACAAGGGGCAGTGATAGACCTTAAGAAATCTAAGTCCTCAGGGGTATGCTGTAGGTGGTCTTTAACAGAGTGAGATAAGGCTTAAGAGCTGGTATAGATAGGACAGAATTTGACGAGTAACAGGAGGGATATGGGCTGTAGTGTGAGAATGTCCTGTGGTGGATGCAATGAGTCTGGGCCTCCAAGAACCACAGCTCTACCTGTCTTGGTGAGAAGAGCTGACTCTAGCTGTAAAGACCATGACCAGGGTGCCTCCATTCCCCAGGACACCAGAGGGGTGCAGGATGCTCAACCATCACTCCCTCATATCCAGGAAGGCATTTATGCTGACCAGGAAAAGGAAACTCACCAATCAGTTGGTGATAGACAGAAGTCCAGCGACCGAGTAGCAGGAAAGGGAGCCTGTAGCAGCTAGACTGGGAATAAAGTCCCAGCATGTGGCCCCACCCCACAGTGGAGTGCACAAGCCCTGGGATATTCTAAGTCATGGTGCCAAATGCTGGATTTATGTGGAGGGATCCCTAAGTCACACCATGTGACAGGTCTCACGTGGGTGGCATATTCAGGAAGGGAGCAGAAGGTGCAGTACAGGAAAAAGGGGGAGGGGAGAGGAGGAATGGGGCCTTTTATCAGGGCATTCACAGCAGGAGGACATGACAGTGGGATGTATCACTTCAGCAGCTAGTGATGATGTGTCTTGCTGTTGCAGGGCCCCTGACTGGCTTGGAGGTGGCCCATTGCTAGCAATCCTAGCTTATTCTGTTTTCTTCTCCTTCAGCTGTAGTACCACATCATAATGTTCCTTGGTTTTTCTCTTCATGCAACTTTTGTAGCCGTACTTTTATGGACTGCTCTATTATCTATCACCCTTCCAAACCTTATTCTATCCCAAGCCCTTCCAGCCCCCCAAAACTAGGCAGGAGAGAAAAGTTAGAGGAGAAATGGGGCAAAGACCTCTTTAGACTACTTCCTAATGATTAGGGGCATCAAGTTCCTTGGGGTAAGTCTAATCTTCATTATCAGAATATCCTCCAACCAGCAATCCAGCAATCCAGCAATCCAGCAATCCAGCAAAGGCAGTGCAGGGGCACCAGCAGCACCAGGGGCAGCAACAATCACTCCAGGCCTTCTTGGGGTTCTTGCATTAATATCTTCTCAAGAGTCCCCAGAATTTCAAACATAAGTTATCTACAGCTGGCAAAGATCATGTCCCTCCTAGAGCAGAAGACAGTCATAATTAGTGGCTGTGGGTAATCTGAAGGAGCCCTATATCCCACACCTGGGATTAAAATAAAAGCATATCTGCTTAACATAACTGGGTGTAAGAAGCCAAAATTCTCACTACAAGCTCCCATATAAAATCTCATCTGTCTTTCTGTGTCTCTCCCTATCTGTACCAACACATCCGGATGTTAGTTCCTGTGGAAAGGAATCTAGAGCATACGAGGCTAAGTTGGTGACCCCCTGCTTCAGTTCTTTATGAATACATGAAGTTACTGGAATACTGGTCACATACAGTAGTATCTTCAAAGTTGCTTATAATGGCTTCCAAACACCATGGAGAATATAATTGTCCTGACCCAGGTTCCTTGGTATTAGTGACATTTCCCATTTAATGGAGATCACATTAATACCTTGAGGTCCAAGAATTTAGTAAGTAAATGGAAAATTCATGTGGTAGAGATTTTTTTTATTAACTTGAGTATTTCTTATTTACATTTCGAATGTTATTCCCTTTCCCAGCTTCCGGGCCAACATCCCCTAACCCCTCCCCCTCCCCCTCTATATCGGTGTTCCCCTCCCCATCCTCCCCCCATTGCCGCCCTCCCCGCAACAATCACGTTCACTGGGGGTTCAGTCTTAGCAGGACCAAGGGCTTCCCCTTCCACTAGTGCTCTTACTAGGATATTCATTGTGTGGTAGAGATTTTTATTGGATTTCTTTTCACCAAAAATGTATCTTAAGTTTCTTTTTCTATGTTGATGGTATTAATCTCGTTGTGCCTTTTCTCATAGCTAGTGGGAAGGCTGAGATGAAGAAGGTGATGGATATAATTAAAACTACTACAGGTGAGTGGGAAACTGTGAATCCAAAGTGCTTAGTGTGTATAGTGATTTTTTTCCTTTTCTTTTGGGTTTTTGTTTGTTTGTTTGTTTTTCAAACAAACAACAGGATTTCTCTGTATAACCCTGGCTGTCCCGGAACTCATTCTGTAGACTAGGCTAGCCTTAAACTAGCAGAGTTCAGCCTGCCTCTGCCTTCCGAGTACTGAAATTAAAGGCATGTGACACCACTGACCAAGTCAGCTCAGTCAGTCAACAGGGTCTTGAGGGAGGGAGGGAGGGAGGGAGGGAGGGAGGGAGGGAGAAATTAAAGAAAGAAAAAAACATTTAGACAACATTATATAACATGGCCCTGGCCAATGTTGAAGTGGGTTTGTTTTTCTCCTGTCTGCTTTTATACCATTCTAGGTACATGCAAAGAGTAGGGTCAGTTCTAGGTCAAAGACCAAGTAGTCAAGGAACAAGCAAGGTATAAACAAAGGTCCCATGATTACTGTATTCAGGGACTTAACCGGACCCATCAAGATACAAAGAACACATCCCTCGGCTGTATTCATCTTGAGCCTTGTCCTAGCTCATTGTCAAATTCTTACCTGAGCCTACTCTCGTGTCCTAGCTCTATGTATATATTCTTGCCAATGTCCTTGAAGTGGCACCAAGATCTCTCCACACACCACCCAGCAGTGGTTATATTTTGTCATCATTGAAGAGACAAGTTAATTATGGCATTTACTTCATTTGTTATATGTTTAAAGCCAATCAGTAGCATTTTACTTGTTTTCTGATATATTTTTATTTCTACATAATCTTTCTCTTTTAGTTTAATAGCACCCAAATCTCTGTATCAGTAAGATAACAGCTGCCATGAACCTTTGATAAGCTCTTCAGATAACTTATAACTTCTAATAATGAGCCTGGAAGACATCACTCTGCATGTGGTGTGGTTGAAGAGAGAGGGATGCATACTATAGATGTCTCTGCATTCAGACTTGCCCTGCCAGTTTTTCTTTTTTAAAAAAAAAATTAACTGTGTCTATGTCTGTACATCTGAATGCGGGTATGTGTTTCTGAGTTCAGGTATCTAAGGAGGTTAGAGGCACCCTTGGTGCTGAGCTACGGGTGAGTGCAAGCTACCCAAAGTCTCAGTCTGTGAAGAAATAGAAACCACTGAGCCATCCTCTCAGCCCCGTAGACCTTCTTTATGAGCAGTTAGGGATCAACTCATTTGGCCATGACGGTAGGTGCCCTTGTGGGAATGTCTGACCTCAGCTCCCATTCAGCACCTCTCATGCAATGAAGTTATAGATTATATCCCTATTCAGAACCATAGACAAAGCTTGAAATCCATCTGTGTAATGGTGCACCTTGACTTTTAGGAGGAGAGGTGGATAGAAAACATGTGCGACGTGTTCTATCAAAACTGGGAATAGAGCTTACAGACAGCGAATTCTTTAAACTGATGGAATCTTTGTCTTTTGACAGTAAGTATTTCAAATAGTAAGATGACTTAAAAGCATTCTGGGCTTTTTAAGATTAAAAAAAAAATAACATCTGAAATTATCCCCATTTCCTAAGATTGAAGAAATTTAAACCTATATCCAAAAAATTAAGATATTAACTTATTCTCAGGGGGAAATTCCATCAAATTTCTTTGAAGCTTTTAACTTTTAGTTTGGGAATAAGTATCCCCACCATGTTGATCTATGCTATCCAAAGGAAGGAGTTAAGCTATCCAAAGGACAGATTATCTGATGTTAGCCTTACCACATAGATACCTATAGGTCATTGTGGAGTTAAAGAAGGGAAAGGGTAATGATTACCTACAGGTGGATAAAACAGGGGACATGGAAGAAACATACATACATGCTCACACACACACACACACACATGCCCACATATACACAACTCACATACATACATATACACATGCATGCACATACACATACACACAACAAACATACACACATGCATATACATGCACACACATATACATACATGCATACAGGCACATATGCACATACAATGCAAGTTGTACTTAAAGTGAGTTTTCCAGTAACTCCACCATGCTCTAAACTTCACCTAATACTATCTCAAATTACATTTTAATTGAGTTCTTTCTAGGGCAATTAATAAAATCGTAGTTTTACAGCAATCATTTTAGTAAATCATCAAGTATTTTTCTATTACCTGAAACTGGCCTTCTTTTATTTTTTTAGATGATGACAAGATCTTCAAGAACAGGTTAATAGAATCTGTGACGTCTCTCCAAGGTAAGTGCAAGGCAGGATGAGGAGGTAAATGAAGCTGTGAACCTCACAGTTATGGAGTCAGCGTGACAATGAGTGCTGGGTGCCTGCATCTCTGAAGATCAGTTGCAAATGTGCCCCGTGTTCCACCTTGCAAGAGGAAGTCCCGCCCAGGAAAGGAAATAACACATTTCAAATTTGCATAGCAAAAACTGTAGAAATGATTCTCAGTGATGCCAAGAGCTTGATCAGCAGCAAATAAATGTAAAATTGGGATTTCAGTCACTTACAGTCAGCACTATGTATTGTTCAAATTAAAGAATGTTTTCCTTTCATTATCAAAAAGCCCGGAAACTTGGGTCCGTGTAGGTTTCTCAAGTCAAGACTCAAAGAAAGTAGCATGCATTCTAACTTGATAACCGACTTTGAATAGTTTCAGTTGGTCGGTAATGATTCCAAAATCCACGCTTTGTGATTAATGACACCTTGCTCACAAAATTCGTAATGTGGTATATGTATCAAGGAAATCTAAGAAGTCTTCTGTAGGTGCCATTTAATCTTCTCCGTGCTATCGTCTTTAGGTGGTAAAGTCGACAGCAACAACCTGGACACAGTTCTGGATAACATGGGAATCAAACTTTCAAATACGGAACTTCAAGATCTGAAGCAAAGCATGAACGTTGGAGGTGAGTATCTGATCAGATGTCCGATGTCTCCATTCCTTTGTGTCACCACAATACACCTGCACGGACGGAAAGACAACTTCCAAGGTCTGTATGGAGGCAGCATCTGCCGATAATAAATCTGACGGACTGTGGCTTAGGCAGCAAATAGGCGATGGAACATCAAGAGGCAGAGAGGATCCTGGGAGAGGGCCAGGCAGATTTGCCTGAAAAGATGAGAGAAGACAGACACGTAGCACCTGAGCACAGGTACCCAGCCATGTGGCAGAATGTAGGTTGTAAAATAAATGAGATATTTTAAAATAGATCTAGTCAGAGAAGAGCCTAGCTCTATGGCCAAGGTAAGTGTAAATATATTTTAAGTCTGAGCCTTACTTCAGGGAGCATGGGCATGGGGAGTAAAACCAGACCTAACTTGTAATATATAGACTGTATAATTTATAAAGAAGTGAGCCTTATTTTCTCAGTTTGAGAGATTGTGAAGTCCTAGATTAGACAAGAGTGTCCTTTTGCTGTATCATTACATGCTGGAAGCCTCATGGACTAGTCTATTAAAAATACTTACTTTCAGGCTAAGGAGAAGCTCTGTGGCATGAGGCCCTTGGTTCAAATCCCCAGATCCTGTATAGGAAGGATACAGTAGCATGTGTCTGCTGTCTCAGTACATCTACGGTAGTCTACAGTGACATGGGAGGCACAGACAGGAGAATCCCCAGAAGCCCGAGGGCCAGGCAGCCTGACGGAGCAAAGCCAGCTAGACATCCCGTCTCTAACAGTGTAGGTGAGGGCCGACGCCTAGGTTGTCCACTGACCACTCCATGTGCACCACAGCATGTGCACACACAAGCACACACATGCCATCAAAATTTTTTAATTCCACCTTTAAATATTATTAAAATGGCAAATAAATTCTATGTGATTTTGGAAGAGGACATATATTAAAATAATAGTACCATAGCTTACTTCAAAGAACCCATGTGTGTGTGCGTGTGTGTGTGCGTGGGTATATATGTGTGCCTGTGCATGTATATGTGTGTGTGTGTATGTGTGAGTGTCCCGTGTGCATGTGTGTGTGCATGTGTGTGTGTGTGCATGTGTGTGTGTGCATGAGTGTGTGTGTGTGCATGTATGCAGGTGTGTGTGTGCATGTGTGTGTGTGTGTGTGTGTGTGTGTGTGTGTTTCATTTTCCTAAGGAGAAGGAAGAACCCAAGAAGAGGTGCCTTGAAGGAGGCATGAGCATCCAACTCGTATTTAAAAAATAAAATATTAACCTATGGTTTATAAGATTTTTGCTCTCCCAAGTATCACATAGTACAAACGCCTTCCACATTTTGACTATGAGCTCAAACTCTCAGGATAAACTGCATCCCAGTCATTTTTCCTCCCAGTATAGACAAATTTGAGACACTATATGCTAGTTATGACATCACTGAAAAATTTTAAGACTTTAATATTTCAAGTGACAAGAAGTTGGGTGAATGGTTTACAGAGTGTTGTTTTGAGTGTGTATGTACATTGTAGAATGGCAGCATCCACATGATTACCATATGAACCAACTTCATTTTTGTGAGGCATACACACGTGTAAATTCTACTCTTACTCAGTGTTCAGAAATATGATGCATCTATATTAACTGTTGCACAACAGACCTTTTCACCATTCCTTCCATCTAGGCTGAATTTGTTATCCTTTGACCAATGAAGTCTCCCCCACTTCACCCCTAGTCCAGGCCCTGTTAGCCAGCATACTTCTTATTTCTCAAAGTTCCCCTGTCTTACACCCCACGTGCATGTAAAACCATTCAGTGTCTTTCTTTCCGTGCTTGGCTTTGTTTTTCTCCTTCCCTCCCAATGTGCATACCTCTAATTTATTTATCGCGTCTTCTCTGACTACCACATCAGTACTATTTTGAATGGGAGTGATGAAAGTGTATATAGGTGTCTTGCGATGAACCTTGGAGGAAAAGCTTTCATTTCTCCATTGGTTGCAATACTAAATTGTGAGATGTTCATGAATGTCCTTGAGTATATTAAGGATGCTGGGTTTTTTTTCTACCCATTGTGTTTTTCTGTCTATTGACAGAAGAATGTGATGGTTATCTTTCCACCATAGCAACAAAGTACCTGGTACAAGTTTTTTTTTTAAATAGATTTCTGTATGACTTAAGAGTTTTGGAATTCAGAGATTGATATTGGCATAGCATCACCTCTCATCCGTATCACCACGTGGAACAGATGGTAAAGGTGGCTGTCTATGTGGAAACAAACAACTAATTGTATCTTGAACTAGGAGCAGAGAGGGTGGTGCCAAATCCAGGCTTTTGGACAAACACACACAATGCACACTACCAATGAGTCCCAAAAGAGCAACTTTCTGAGGTCGCATCTCAGAAGACTGTGGTACCTGTGGTAGTAACGGGGTGGCAGGAGGTCTGATTGTCATTTCCCCCCTGAGCTCCACACTAATTCCACTAGGGAGCTATAGTGGCATTCAGAAAGCTTTCCCCCTTTCCCTGTTCATCCAGCCTGAGATCACGTGCCCCATGGGATTCCTCCCACCCCTTTGCTATATACACCTTTAGAAAACAGTCAAAAATGTAGTCTAGGACCATTTTGAAGAAGACACAGGCCTAATACAGGCCTTTCAAGTTGATCAGCTTGGTGATGTCACTTGGAATCTTCCTTTCTGAATCTTGTTAAGGGAGTAAGGACAAAGTGTTGACCTAGAAAGTATGTTCAGTATCAGTTTCTGAAGTGTGGGAACAATGGAGATGATGCCCAAAAACTAGCGATGCGAGTCATTCCTTACATCTGCATAGTCCCACGGTCTCTGTTTCATAGTAACGTCTTTTCATCTTCTCCCACAGTTGACGATAAAATTTCACTGCAGACACTGATGCAAAAACTGAAAGATTTTACAGGTGAGTGGGAAAGTTATAAAACTAGGGTTGGACTAACCTCAATAATGTTTCATAGTCAGTAATATTTCTCATTACCCGATGCCTGAGTTATAAATTCTGGTGTTTCTATATACCTGTTGACAATATTTGACTCTACAGCTCCATGTTTTCAGTTTTTCCATAGTTTGGGAATGGAATTCTCTAATCTGTTGTTTGTGATGCTACAGTTTGCCTCAGTGGCACTTGGAAACAGTAGAGAAAGGCACAGTGAACCTGAGTCAAGTCTTCAAATAATCAAGTCAATGTCTGCATTATGTTAATTGTAATTCTCTTTTAAAAGTCAAAATGGCTTTTTGCCTAAGCATAGTAGCTCATATCTCTAATCCCAGCATTCTGGAGAGTGAGGCAGGACTAAGTTCCAAGTCAATCTCCGCCATACAACTTTGAGGCTCATATGAAACACATAGGGACTCTGTCTCAAAAGTAAAAGAAGCAAATAAATAAATATAAAAATATTTTCGAAGAAAACTTTGCCTTTTAATAAATAATATAAAGTATCTCTTTATAAATTAAATTAAATCCTAATGAGATGGATCAGTAAGTAGAGGTACATGCCGTCATGCCGGTGGGAAAGAGAGAATTGACTCCTCCAAGTTCTCCTCTGGCCTCCACACCTGCACCATGTCATGTGTATACCATATACACATGTGCACATGCACACACACACACACATACATGAGTGCATGCACACACACATACACACACATGTGCACAGCACACACACATGATGCAAACACATACACACACATGCACACACACGCACACACACACACACAAATAAATGTAATAAATTAAATTTCTCAAATTTTATTTGGAAAGTTACTATTCACTCACTGTCAAAGTAGCTTATTTATATCATGAATATAAATTTAGCCTAACAAGTTTATCGTTCCAATGGTTTTAAAATTATTTGTGTTTACTTTAATCTTTGACCTGAAAATGGGGATGCTTTTAATTATAAGGAAACTCATTTTGTTAGCTGTCACCAGCACGGTCTGAACTGTGGTCCTTAGCCAGTCTCTTTTGACAGGGGAGAAGATCGAACCCAGTGATGTACCGAGTATCCTGGAGAAACTTCACATAGAGCTCACAGAGAAGGAGCTAGAGGAGCTGATGAAAAGGTTACCCGTAGACGGTAAGTCAGTGGGAGCTCCTTGTGAGGGTGGATTTTACTTGTCAGCATTACATTTTTAATTGTTCCAAAGGACTAAGAATAATTTTAAGACTAGAGATGCATATGAAAATTATTAGCACCAGAGTTTCTGTAAGAAACCAGGCAGCCCTTGATACATGTTTTCTGTTCCCGCTTCCATACCACTAGGGAGTTTGCAATATGTATTTACATGGAAGAAACTAAAAGCAACTTCAGAATTTAAAAGAAAGAAAAGGTGCATGTATGTATTGGCATAATAGACTTACTAGCATATTGAGAAAAGCCATTAATTTCATTGTTAAAGGTGAAAAGTTCAGGTAGAATATTGTTAAACTCTATTGAGAATAACTCATGGGCTAAATAATGCGATGAAAGGTGTGAAGGAGCTAGAGAGCTAGCACAGTGATTAAAAACACTGGCTGCTCTTCCAGAGGACCTGGGCTTAGTTCCCAGCACCCACATGGTTGATCACAACTGTCTGTTTAAAAGGATTTAGCACCCTCTTCTGACCTCGTTAGGCACCAGGCATGCAGATGGTGAGCAGACATATAAGACAAAACACCCACACACATATAATAAAAATAAAGTATATGATCCAATGGTGTTCCCTGTGGTTACAGACTTGTACATTCATCAAAATTGTTAATTTTAGAGTATTTCTGTGATCCCCAAACAGAAACACCACAGCCAGTGTCAGTCATTCCTCATCCCCAATCCTTCTACACTACTAGGACAGCCACTAAACCATCTTCATCAATTTGCCTATTGCAAACAGTTTATATAAATGGGATTGTGTGATGTCCTAATATGTGCCAGTACTTTGTGACTGAATAATCTTGCATGCTAGAAATATCATATTCTATTTATTATTTATCTGTTCACTGGTAGATGGGCATTTAATTATTTCCAAATTTGGCCAAGTATGAATGGTCCTGCAACTGTTTGCATATAAGTTTTTGTGTTGATGTATGTTTTAACACTTCTAAGATAGTTCTAGAAGCAAAATTGTTGGGCCATATAGTAACTTCATATTTAATGGTTAAAGAAAGCCAGGCTACGGGCTGAAGAAATGACTTAGTAGTCAAGGTTTCTCTTTGAGGAGACCAGAGTTCAGTTCCCAGCATCTACATCATGTATGTAACTGTGAGATTTTCCACTCACACCCCAGTTCCCAAATAATGACTGAGAGGTTTTTTATTTATGAACAATGCTTGTGGCCTTTTGCTAGGCTTGTTCCCTGACTTGCTCTTAACTTATTTAACCCATTTAAACCGTTCTATGTCTGCCATATGGCTGGTTACCTCTCCTCAGTTTCATACATCTGACTTCCTCAGAGTCTGGGTGGCAAATCCCCTACTTCTGACTGTTTCCCATAATTCCAATGTCCCCACCAGAACTTTCACCTTGTACTTCCTGCCTTTTGCGAAGAAGACATCAGCTTTTTATTGACAGATGATGTTCCCACACAGTACACAAGAGATTACTCCTATAATGTGATCCAAATCATGTGTAACTCTATCTCCAGGGGGTCTGATTCCTTCTTTCCTGTGCACACACACACACACACACACACACACACACACACACACACAATTGTAAGTACTGCCTCCCTATTCTCTTTGCCAAGTCATAGACTGCAGCCTTTTAGTCACCAGTTAGAGATTATGGGGGCGCATTCTCTGTAGCATATTGGCCAATACAGTGCCCACGTTCAAACAGCCACCCGATTTTGAGGTACGGAACCCAGCATCTGAATATACACTGCACAAGACCAACACCAACAACTCCCCTCTTTAGTCCAATAAAAGGCTCTTTCTCTTACAATAACAAACTGTATATAATAAGAACAATTATGAAACAATTATGAAAACCATCATGTAAGAGTTGCATTCACAATATCTAGCCCATTTATAAATGACAATTTAGGAGAAAGTACTCTATTATCTATTCTATCTGCTGAGTTCAGAGTTCTGCACATAAATCATTTTCTATTATAACCTGTATTATCAATCTAAAAACATCTTCTTATACCTAAAAATATTTTCTTAAATCCTAAACAACTTAAGCTTTAATTGTGAGACTACAACTATCTAGTCTTTAACCCCATCAGAGACTCAGTAAGGAATAAATACTACCTCAGTAAGCAGGAACTGCAGAGGAATCAGCTTCCAAAGCTATAAAAATGACCAAATAGCTGGCTGCCTGAAGAGTGCACCCAAATTTCTCCATAACATTGGAGCATCTCTCTTCAGCCTTCTGGCCCAGGATATCTGATAGACTTTTTTTGTAAAACAGGAATTATGAAGGCCTTGCCTACCTTGTCCTTCCAAAGCTTAACAGTTGACTTCTCTGTGTCTCAATTTTTGTCCAGTTTGGACAGCATACTGTCAGCAGTTGAAGCAAGGAGAGTGGCAGCTTGCCAGCTTTGAAACAGCCTCTCCGTGGAGGCTCTTCAATCCTCATCATCGTCTTTGAAGTAGAAAAGCACTGCTACCAGGATCTGACACGTTTCGATGTCAGAAAATCTGCTTATTAACAAAGCATCTTAAATGCCATCTTCTGTGGGTCTCTGAGGGTTCTGAAGACCATCTGTTTATCTACACTATATCTGAATGACAACCTAGGAGAAAGTCCATTGTTCATTTCTAGGGATTTACTATCAGTTTAGCCTAGGAAACACATTTTGGTAATTAACTAAATTAGTATCTAACATGACCGTGAGTTTGATTGACTGACTACTAACTTGTATTACCTAATTATCCTGAACAGTTTGTAATAGTAGCTTTCAAAAAGACTAGGACCCAACGGTGCATTTTAAATTAATAGGTACATACCTTGAACAAGAGTTGAACCCTAGGTACATAGTGTGTTTTTAGCAAAATATAACCTTAATCTGTATCAATATACAAAGTCCATACCAAATGTAAAGTGTTTGGTTTGTTAATGTTCTTTGGTCTAGAAGTAGATTCAATAATCTTCCCTTTTTCTTATCGTTCCTATATCGCATTTTTTTCTTTTCATCCTTTCTCCTCACTTTCCTTTATCCCTTCTCCCCGCTACACAAGAAAGAAGAATAGAAGAAAGAAAATGAGAGAGAGAAATGACTGAATTTAACCTCCTTTGCTTTGTTTCCTTCTTGACCATGACCATTTAACAGTCAACCCCCCTTTAATGACGATAAACTCGTTAAGTGACCAAAAACCAATCTACCTGACTTTTAGGAAATGGTACATCGTTCTTTTAATACTTCTTCCTGCTGTTTTGGGAGGTGACATTTCCTCTTGGGAGCCCAAGAAATCGGAACATAGGGCAGTCTTAAGAAGGCTGTCTGAACGTTTGTTGTCCATTCTCTGTGTGCTGTAAAAGTGCAGGCTTATTGGAAGGCATGACTGGAACAGTGTGAAAGGCTGGACCGATTGGGGTCAGCAGCTTTCTTTGAAGCTGCCCGGGAAGTTTTCATGAAACAGCTAATGAGAGCAGTCTGAGGATGTATCAAGCAGGAACCCAGAATAAATACAGCTCAGCATCTCGGCGGCGTCTTTCAGCGTCCTTGAGGGTCACCCTTGTCAAGGCTTAATTCCCTTGGTGTGTGGTCCTCTTCTGTAAGCATACAGACTCTTGCAATCAGTATACATTTCTACAGTAATAAATGTGTGGAAAGTGCGATGTGGACAGAGCAGTTAAAGGTGGTTCTCTGCTCTCTGTACGAGCAGGTGAAAGGCATCTATCGTTCTTTATGAGTTAGTTTGGATTGCAGAACAAGACTGTAATACAAAATTTCATTCGCACCCTGTGAAAGGACGGCATGATGAGCCCTGAGAATTCTGAAGCCAACAAAATTGATTGGCTATGTAAGGCCTGGATGAAGACACTTTCATGTCTCAACCAGTCTCCGGGCTGCTCTCATGCAGAGGGACCAGCAAAACAAGTTACCTGCTTTGTTGGTCTACCTGTCTCTTGCCAAGATCTTCAGGGGTTCTTCCCCAGTCATATCTGATTTTTAAGGAATCCATAGCTTATCTTTTCCTATGGAATATATATAAAACACACCATAACACATTTCCTTCACTATATTCAAAAGTTAAGGCATCCCTCATATACAAAGGCTAAATCATTTCGTCTTTTTTTCCAACAATCCAATGTCTCTCAGCGGCTAAAGTTTTTTTTGCTCACTGGAATTTAAAAAAATTAAAGTTAATAAAAGATTATTCACTCTATCTCTGGAGGGCTTTGTTACCCCTTTCTGTTTGTTTAGCACTTTTTTAAAGGTACGATTAGATTTCTCTACAACTGCTTGTCCTGTAGGATTGTGTGGTATACCTGTAACATGTTTTATAGTATAATGTACAAAAAGCTGTTTCATGTTACTACAGACATATGCTGGGGCATTGTCTGTAAAGGGCCAGCTTTGACATCCAGCATCAACTGAGGTGGGCTATAGGGTCAGCCACTGGTTGGGGCCAGCGAGATGCCGCTGGTTTGCCCTGTGAAGAAGATTCCTTGGGTGCCGTAGAGTCAGTGACTGACTGCTCGGATTTTTCTCTGAGGGAATAAGGCTTGATTCACAGGGACTGGGACTCTCTGTGGCAAGCAAGAGACTCCGAACTCTTAGAACACTTTGGGGACTGGAGAAAATGAAAAAGGAACACACACACACACACACACACACACACACACACACACACACACACACACGCACATTGTGTGAATGAAGAAAGACAGGCTCCAGCAACTTTACATATATATATATATATATATATATATATATATATATATACATACACACACACACAGGCTCCAGCTACATTTACATACATATATATATATATATATATATATATATATATATATACATACATAGACACACACACACACATTGTGGAATGAAGCAAGACAGGCTCCAGCTACTTTACATATACATACATACATACACACACACACACACACACACACACACACACACACACACACACTGCGTGGATGAAGCAAGACAGGCTCCAGCAGCTTCACACACACATATGCATCCACACATTGGGTGGTGGAGCAAAGCTCAAACCATTTCACACATACACACAGACAGACATACTGATGGATGGAGCAAAGCTCCAACAGGCGCTCCGACCATCCCACATACATACGTACACATACACACATTTGGTAGATGAAACAAGCTCCAAAAACTTTATTTTTCCTTTTATCCTTTTTATACCATCTAAAGCAAAGTTCTTTATGTCAGGGATTACCTCATAAGTTACATATTCTCTAAAAACCACCATTACAAAAACATGTTCTTTGAAAACAGAGGAAAATCATTACACCAAAGGAAATTACAACATGATTATTAATTATATAGTCTTCTTTTGAACTCATATCTAAATAAACAGCAATGATGCTTTTGACATTGATTAACAAAGCTTAAATAAGCCAAGTCTATAGTAGCAAGTTTTTTTCTATGCTTAGCTGATAAGCTTTGTATTTACCAAGAAACAGACGTCCATCTTACCTCTTATTTTTGAAGTCTTGTTCAACTAGACTGGCTAATCATGTATTCTCTATTCTGTACTAATAATAGAATTATTCACTTTTTGTTCACAACCTTGCTTTTTCACAATGCAAACTGAAATCTGTGGTCAAATCCCTAGAATACAAGATCCAGGAATTCCAACCCGACCTAGAATAAAATGTTGCCTTTGATTACTAACTGTCTCAAGCCTGTTTTTCTCTTTCAAGGACAATTACAGGATTGTAATGGATGAAAGCTCACAGTACTCCAACCTGTGCAGCCATCACCACCCTACAAGGGAGGGGGCACATTCTGCTCGAAATTCTAACTTTATTATACCTATCTGGCAAAGCAACTTAAACTATGTCCTTAAACTTTCTTTCAATTGCCCTAACTTCCTGAACTATTTAAGTCAAATCAGGAAATGCCATAAATTCATTAATTCACCTAATAGCATTATTTTATGATAGTTTACCTTCATATTGATCTGCAGGAAAATTGCCCAATAGAGTGGACCCTCTCCAGGAAGCTCACTTACCCACTGCAGCTTCTCCTGCATGAGGTCTGCTGATTGTCAGTTTAGATCTGTACAGGTTGCCATAACTTCTAATAAATGCATAATTACAAATCAGCCTTTTCAGGATTTAAAGCGGTTGCCCGTTGAAATCCTGAACATGTGTCTGTAGTCTGCACATAACTCAGTTTACCAAATTCTGCAAAATGAAACACATCCACTCGCCAAGTTTCATCTCTTTTGGAACCTTTAGGGTCATTCCCTGCAGGTAATGGAGTTTTGTTATATAAAGAATAAATGATAAATTCTCTCACAATTTCCTTGACTTGTTGCCAAGTGATAGAAAAAGTCTTTAAACCTTTGCTGTTAACATGGTGGGTTTTTTTAAATGAAACTCTGAAGCAGCTAGCACATTTCTTATTAATGGCTGATCAACTTCAGCATTACCTTGTGCTAGAGAAATGATTACTATTTCTGTTTGTTAGTGTGTAATGTGTGTGTGTGTGTGTGTGTGTGTGTGTGAGTGAGAGAGAGAGAGAGAGAGAGAGAGAGAGAGAGAGAGAGAGAGAGAGAAATCTAAAAATAGTATCTAATCTAAAGATATTCCTGTTTATACCAAAGTTGTTCTGGGAATTTTGGCTTTTATGTTTAGGTGTTAGGTGTTTAATTTGTGTGGGACATATTTTGTGGGGGAGATGAGATTGGAATCCTAAGCAATGGCCTTCTCTTGCAAGTGACTATCCAGTTCTCCCAGGAGCATTTGTTGAAAACACTATCTTCTCCCTTTGAATGATGCTGACATCCTTCTCAAAAGTGAGCTGATTTTAAACACAGGAATTACTTCCGTCCGTTGTCTTCAGTTGTCTCTGTGGTTCATTATCTCAGAGCCTGGAGAGCCTGATCTTGTTACTTTGTAGTGAGTCTTCAGGTTTTAAAGCACGAGCCTTCCATCTTTGTCCTTCCTTTTCAAGGTTATTTGGGCCCCTTTGCTAAATGCGTCTTAGTATCAGCCCTTCAGTTGACACAAACAAATTAGCGTGGGGTTTGATAGACTGCATTGAGTCTTCAGATCAGTGTGAGGAAGAAAACCGTATTCACAACAGTAAGTTTGCAGCGAACCTTGGACACAGTTGATTTATTTGAGTCTTTGAAAATTTCATTCTATCATGCTTATAATTTTCAGAGTGTAAATGTTTTCTTTTTGTGAAATGTATTCTAAAACATTTCATTCTATAGATGCTACTATAACTGGAATTGCTTTTATTTGTGATTATTAAGTATATTTAAAATGTAATTGATGTTTACAAACAAGTTAACAGTTTTGAATGTTTGGAGTTTTTATTGTTAATTTCATACTATGTTGCTAGTCTCAAATTTATCATAACACAATTTATGGCTTTTCTTACAGAGACTGGAAAGTTATATAGTAACAGGTTGCTGAAGAATCTGAAAGACCTCAAAAGTAAGGAACTGCAGGACAAGGCATAGTGTCCAAATTCTCCAGACCTCAGGCCATCGCGTTAGTGACTGGGGCCCACAAAATACACAGTTGTAACTCACTGAGCATACATTTTATCTACTGTTGTAATATATTTTGGTGACATACAGCCTATTTTATTTTTATAATTATTCCACTTTTTCTGTAAATAAAAAGAACAAAACAGTGGGCTATTCATGACTGAAATGTACCATGGAGCCACAGAGATAACTAACAGTTCACAAATACTAATGACCTGGCTCCTTGTGCAATGGAGTAAAGTTGGTATCAATAGCCCACCTTTCTAGACCCTTAACAGTGTTTAAACATGTCCATTTATCCATAAGAATAATTAAAAACAGTACATCTGGCTCCCCTGTTAAGACATTAGAATGGGCAGATTTGGGACCTCAGCATTATTGAAATGCAATGTTACAAAACCATAAAATTTTAGAATTTTTAAATCTCTTATTTTGTTTTAGAAATACAATTACTTAAGCTTAATGTGGATAAAACATCTTTCTTATTTTACTACCATGTGACTCTTTCTTTCCAATGTCGCTTTGCTATGTTTTTTCTAAGTGGGGAAGATCAAAAAGGCTAACCTCCATAGTTCTTTGGAAAATATGGGGTTGAAACTCTCAATGGAGGAATTCGCTGAAGTGGCAGACAACCTAGAAACAGATGGTGAGTAATAAGATGGACTTAAATTATCTGTTGGCTTTTCCTCCTATATGATAAAATATTATAATCAATATTGAGTAAATATTTAAAAACCTGGAGGAGGTCCCAATATTAAGGTAAGAGTACACAATTTAACAACAACCAAAAATTAGTATATTTTCTGTGTGGACTGCAAGAATTTACTGACGCTAGCAGAATTGGTAAGACACAAGTAAGGGCTGGCCATACAGTGCAGTGGGTCAGTGCTTGCCTGGCGTATTCAATCCTCAGTACAAAGAAGAAAGGGAGGGAGGGAAGAAGGGGAGAAGGAGAGGGAGAGAGAAAGGGAAGAAGAGAAGGTAGAAGATGAGGAAGAGAAATGAGGGGGGAAGGAAGGAAGAAGATAGGCAAAGAGAAGAGGAAGGGAGAAAAGAGCAAAGTAATGGATTCTTTTTCTTCCCTTTTTATATTCCCTTTATCTCTCTCTGTAGCCTTATTGCTGTCCCTGCCTGGGGACAGGTTGACAACTGGTGCATATGTCCTCCCTATTATCTAAATAGAAATGTCTCTCAGGGCTCGAGAGAGGCTGGGTTTGAACTGGAGCTAGGCAGTTCCTCTTGAATGGCCTAGGGATGAAAATCAGGGGCAAAGCACCTATCAGAGCCTGAGGCCCTTGGCTTCCTCCCTAAGACTCAAAATTAGTTAAGTAATTCAAATTAGAATGATTATAAGGGGTTAAAAACATCAGGAAGGATTGGGCACACATGCTATGGCACATGCATGGCACTCAGAGGACAGCTTGTAGGAGGTCAGTTCTCTTTGGCCACCATAAGGGTCCTGGAGGTAGAACCTAGATCTTCAGCCTTGGTGGCAAGTGCCTGTACCCATCGAGCCTTTACCTCACTGGCCCTTGATTACAAATGTTTAAAGGAGAACGGACAAGTTTCCAACAGATAATTCTTAGTGTGGCATAATTCCTAAAAATCCAAAAGAAGCTTAAGAGGTGTCAGAATTACAATGCGAGTTGAATAAAGCTGGATTTCATTGTGTAGCCATAACGTGAATCTGTTTTCTGAGCTCACACTCTTGATGGTGTGTTTCTGTTACACACTTACAGCAAAGGGGAATGCTGATCTGCAGAAAGTGATGGAAAAGGTGAAAGCCATTTCAGGTGAGGAGGAACCTGGCCACCTCGGGTTTCTTATTGGTTCTATTCCTATGCTTCGCCATTGGTCTTAATTGCTGTGGTGAGTCTGTTGATTTGCTCCATTGTATAAACCTCTGCTTAATTGGACTTTAAAATTAGGCTCTTGGTAATAACATTTTAGTGTTACATCTTAGTAGGGATACATTTATTTTCTGAAGTAATTTTCACAGATGTCTCCTCTTGGTTAATACAATAAGGATACGCAGAAATATTGTTTAAAATTTTCATAGTTGAAGCTGAATATAGTGGCACATCCTTGTAATCCCAGCATTTGGGAGGCAGAGGCAGGAGGATTATAAGTTTGATACCAACCTGGACTACATTGCAAGACAGTGTCTCAAAAGGGAAAGATGACTCCAACCCCCCATGAACTTCTGGTTTATGAAAGTACATGGTTACTCCTAACCAGAGGAGAGATAATTCATTCCTTTCCCATAAACCATGCAGATGCTTCATTAGGGGCAAACTGCCTTGAAAGACTCCTTTCCTTCCCAGGTACTGTGTACACAATCAAATGTCAGCTTCAACCAACAGGGAAAGCGCTAGCTAAGGCTAAGTAGGGAAGTGATTGTTCCTGGAAGGAACTACAGGACCAGCCAATATACCCTGGTGCGAACTGGAACACATCTAGGAGAGGCACTTGGGAGAGCTGTGGCAGTGTGGAGTGTGGCATGTGAGGAAGGTTACTGGCCCAAGGACATGCTCCTGTAGCTCAGCTTTGAGTGCATGGTGTGTAGTTAAACTTACCGTTCTGTTTGGGTGGCTCTTAGAAACGGAGAAAACAACGTTCCATGTTAAATGATTTAGAAATTTCAGAAATGCTTTAGAGGTGTAAGGGGACAAAACAAAAAAAAATGTAAAAAAATCGAATGTGGAGTCTGCTCCCTAAGACCCAAAAGAGACATCAATGAGGTGACTATATTGACTTGTCCATGACAGCAAGTCTATCTATAAAATGTCCCTTCTTTCAGTCTCAGATCCCACTTCCTGGCAGAGCTAGGACTCTGATGGGGAGACTTATGAGACTAAGCTCAACTTTCTCTGACCTTTTCTTATCTTCCTCCCAGCTCCAGCAAGGTTTCCATAGCAAACATGAAAAGTGGACCCCTTTAAGGCCGCCATTGAGGCTTTCAAACTTTATTCCACCACATCTCAAGTAGCCACACTTATGATGACGATTCTCTCAAACCTGTCTTAGGTCACAAAGGGGCTCTCCGAATCTAGGTGACAGGTGTTCATGTTCTAAGCCAAACCACATTCAAACCGGCATAAGTAATAAGGAAGGGTCCAGTGTTTGTTCGCAGCACAGGAATTACAGACTAAGAAATATCTGTCTGTCCTCTATCCACATGAGAATCTTATAGGATGGTCAGGAGCCAAGGGATGAAAAAATACAATAGCTACGTAATAAGAGAAGAGAGAAAGGGAGAAAAGGGAAGAATAGGAGAAAGGCATAGTAACTATTTCATGTTGATGATATGCCAACTTGAACAGAGATTCTTTTCCAAATTAATATAAAAATTTCCTCTAACTTGAGTATAAATTGAGCAAACATTTAAAGCAAATTATTAAAAAAAAAAAACTTGTCCTTTTTTTTTGCTACCCTAGCGAATTAACATACCATTTTTGTGACTTATAATTGAGGTTATTCATAAGAGTTTCCAGACAGTCCAATAGGAAGTTGGGTTTTTAATGGTCATTTATACTAATATACATGAGTTCTGTGGTATGTTGAAATGCTATAAAAAGCAAAGTATTTGGGGCTGATGAGATGGCTCAGTGGTTAGGAACACTGACTGATCTTCCAGAGGACCCAGGTTCATGATGACTCACAACCAACTGTAACTCAGTTCCAAGGGATCAGATACCCTCATACGGACATACATGAAGGCAAAACACCAATGCCCGTAAAATAAAAATAAATTTGAAAAAGCAAAGCATAGATAACCACTATGGACTGATACATGTCATATAATTGCAGAATAAAATAAATACGAACTAGTTATAAATTATAAATTATTTATAAATTGATAAATGGCATAAAGTAGAAGTATCTTAGATCTTAACTCATTTAACACAATATATTGCATTCCTTATATATATATATATTCCAATATATAACTGCATTCCTTACATATTTTATTCAATAAAGTATTGCTTTTATGTGAAAAGCAAAATCGTGATTCAGAGCATTTCTTTCAGTATGAAACAAAATGGATTTCATGAGCATTTGTGAGACCTACTGCTGGGTCTCCGCCCATCTCTAAGACCTTCATGCAGTTTACAAATACATACAATATGTGGAGCTGTAAGATCAAATCTACAGCTTCCCTCGGATTTTCAAAGGGAGTATGTTCCTAGAAACAAGTCCCTTTACTACAATTTTGAGTTAGTAATTTTCTTCTTATGGTTCTTTCTTTTTCTGAGTAGAGAATGTCAATGTTAAAAATCTGGAAAACGTTCTAAGCAACATGGGAGTCAAGCTGACCAAGAAAGAACTGGAAGATCTGTTAAAAGGTCTGCCCATCAGTGGTGAGTGTGTTGGATACCATTGACTTTACGATCATGATCTTGCTGTCTAACTCAGGAAAGCCTGGAACTTGCCATGTGTCTTGGTCTACTGCTGGGATAAAATGCTGCGATCAAAAGCAATTTGGGGAGGAAAGAGTTTATTTCTTCTTATAGCTTAGAGTCCATAACAAAGGGAAGTCAGGGCAAGGACCATGGAAGGAGAGGCCATGAAAGGATGCTGCTTACTGGCCTGCTCCTCATGGTCTGCTCTGCCCACTTTCTTATATCACCCAGGACGATTGGCCAGGACTGGACCCTCCCATGTCAATCATTAATGAAGAAAATGTCCTGCAGTCTCTCCTATAGGCAATCTGATGTAGGCATGCTCTCAGTTGAGGTTCCTCTTCCTAGAAACTCTAGCTTGTGTCAAGTTGACAAAACTAACCAGACTTGTATGCAACCCAGGTAGCCCAGGAAGTCTTGAACACCTCCCGAGTACAGGGAATGCAGCCATGTGCCACCGTGCCTAGATGGCTGACATGTGAGCCTTTGGTTTTATAGACATTTAGCTTTAGAAATGAAGAAATAAATGAGCATCTTCTAGGGGACAACAGCAGTACCAGGGGAGACAGTGCCAGTGAAGAGGCACTTGAGAAGTGCATCCCGAGCGCCGGTGACATGGTCAGGAAGACTTTCTAAATTTGGGAACAGGAAAGCTGGCCCCTAGGCAATCTTCTGAATCTTATCCCTTCATTATCAAATATGAGATTTGCTCTTTTACATAGCAAAAGACATGATTTCTGAAGCCAGATTATTTTCTATTTAAAATTTTCTATATTTCTTGCTTTTTATATATTATGAATAAATACATTGAGTGGCCAAATTAAATGCTTAATAAGAACCCCCCACTGTAATTTATAGGGACACGGCTTTGGATTATTGTTTTAGGAGAAGGGGAAGTGCTCAGAAGTTATTTTGTATCACATTTTGAGCTTCAAGTTGTGTTTGTTTTTTGTTATAGCGAACAATAAAGTGCCTCTGAAAAAGCTGCGAGAAGAACTAAAAGCTTTCGTTGGTAAGAATTTGTCATGACTTATTTTTAAACAAATTATGTTTTACACCTACGTTTTAATAGTATTTTCTGAGGTGTGGTAATAACTTATAGTGGCATGCACTTTTAATATTCCCCCTGATAAAATATTCACATCACTGGCCCACAGGTTCTTTTCCTTATTTTATAAAGTAAAGCAAAAATGTCTACTTTTGGTGTCTTACTTTCTTGGCTACTTTTCCCCGGTAAACTGGTATCATTGTTTACCAGCATCAGAACTAGATAGTTCATAAGAGAATGAAGCGTTTCAAAAGACGTAAATAATATCTTACAAATGACATAAAGTTCTAACAAAATAGAGGAAATAGATCATATTTTAATTGTGCATATTGTTATGCCCAAGCTATTATCATCCCTAAGTCTCTGAGAAATTATATGGTCTTTCTCAGACCATCTCCTTCACTAGGAGGATCATGTGATCTACAAATACTAAGAGATGGATTTTTGTTCTACACTCATGACGAAAATATTTCCATCAGAGGATTTCACATCTCTCTCTTTCATACTTGCATTAGAAGAGTTGTAACAGAAGCACATTTGTAGGTGATAAAAAATAATTTGATTATTCCATAGTATTTTATCTATAAATGTCCATCTTTTTAAAGGAAAAAAAATTGACCCTAACAACCTAAAGAGTGTACTTAAAAATATGGGGATTGAGCTTTCGGATAACGAATTGAAGAAGATCCTGAAAACATTGCCCACTGATGGTAAGTCATGCCACATGTCTCGCTCGAAGTAGCAGATACCTTCCAGGGACCTTGGCTCAGTGAGTCTTTACAAAAACTCCATAGGTCGCTGCAAAGGCACTTTTGACCACACTGTCGCTTAAAGTCTAGAGCAACAACAGAATGAAAAGGAAGTGTGTTTTACATATCTTTTTAAATAATTTCGTTTTATTTTGGGTGCACTGGTGTGTTGCCTGCATGTTTGTCTGTGTGAGGACGTCAGATCCTCTGGAACTGGAGTTACAGACAGTTGTGAGCTGTCATGTGAATGCTCGAATTGAACCCGGTCCTCTGGAAGAACAGCCAGTGTCCTTAACCACTGAGCCATCCCTCAGCCCCTATACATCTCATTGTATTGCCGTGTGGAAGGATTAAATTCCTAAATGACTATAAAACCAAAGAAAAGATATGCTTGTGAGAATGGAAAATATCTGCATTTCAAGTTTGCATGGTGCGACTTTACCGATGGCACCTCATTAAAATGCATCCTGTCACGGTCATGTGATTTGTAATGCTTTGATGACGTTCCATGTCAGGGTTCTACAGCGCTGAATTCTGCCTCTCTTTACAGATGACGGAAAGGTGTTTCAAAACAGAGTGCTGAAAACCGTGAAGGCTAATAAACGTGAGTAGGGACAAGGAGGAGGCATTCGAACTCCCCTCTGCTGTTGAATTTTCATTGATACAATGAAGAGACTTATTTTGCTTCTTGGAGGATATTTTTCCTGATGATAGTTTGTATTCAACAAGGAAGCATTCTGATGTCTTGCATTTTACAAACTTTCCTGACAAAAAGGTTAAATGAATGGAGATGCAAATGCACGGAGAAGCATTATGGTTGCTTCTGGTGACGATCCTGGCACTCAGGGGGAGGAAGCACAAGAATCACTGGAAGTTCAATGTCGGCCTGGATTATACATTGAATTCCAGGCAGTCCAGACTGCACAGGGATACTCTGTCTCAGCATTAACAAAGAATTCTGAGAGTGGGAGAGGAAAGGAAATATACGATGAAAGGGGGCAGGCAAGATGGCTCAGTGGTGGGGAAAGGTGCCTGCTGCCAAGCCTGACCAGGTCCAGGAAACACATAATGGAAAGAGGGAAGTGGCCTCCATGCATTGTTCTCTGACTTCCACTTGCACACCATAGTAAACATATTTATGTGGGTGATACACATACACAGAGAGAGACAGACAGACAGACAGACAGACAGACACAGAGAGAGACAGACAGACACACACAGAGAGAGACAGACACACAGAGACAGACACCCACCCACAGAGAGAGACAGACACAGAGAGAGAGACAGACAGACACAGAGAGACAGACACACAGAGACAGACGGACAGACACACACAGAGACAGACAAACACACAGAGACAGACAGACAGACACACACAGAGGAGACAGACAGACAGAGACAGACACAAAGAGAGACAGACACACACAGAGGGAGAGATACACAGAGAGAGACAGACAGACACACAGAGAGAGACAGACACACACAGAGACAGACAGACAGACAGACAGACACACACACACACACACACACACACACACACACACACACATTAAATAAATAGCTCTTGGACCTTGAGTGGGTATCTAAGAAGGAGAAGAGAAAGAGATAAAAGACACCAGAAAGGAAAGAGGAAGCATTAAATCTCTTTCTTTGTGAACCGTATTGGTTGGTACATTCACGTTATCTCTGCCCTAGCTCACATCCTTATGTGTAGATACTTTTAATAAATAAATAGACTAAAAATTTAACCCTAATCTTAACTTTTTGGATTGGATTTTTAAAAGCCTATTACATATAGTTTTGTTCTTTCGTTTTTAAATATTGGCACTTGCACTAGACTGTGGAAAAGTATTCCTCAACACACATTAAGTAGTAAAGTGTTAGTTAACATAGTAACATGCACGCACATTGGAACACTTACGAGTCATTCTGCTTTCTGTCTTCTTTCGGCTTCACCAGAAGGGAAAGTTGATGTGGATAATCTGGATGCTGTTTTAGAAGCCCTGAACATCAAGCTCACAGAAGAGGAGATTGAGATGATAAAGGATTCTCTGAAAAGTGGTGAGTGGTTTAAGAAGTCTGCCTTTAAACAGAAGCTGAGCTTGAGGAATAAACTAGGACTGCTTTGAGGTTCAATTCACTTTTAGCCCAAAGAGATTTTTAATAGCTTTCAGGAGAACTTCTCATGAAACAAATAAGATATGTTATTTCAAACCCATAATCTGAGCAGGCATGATGGCTCAGAGGGTAAAGGTGCTCTTTACCAACCTGAGGATGTAAATTCACCCCTGGGACCCACATAGTAGAAGGAGAGAACAAACCCCTCAAGTTGTCCTTTGACCCCCACATGTGCACCGTGGTACATGCACACTACGCAGACATGCTAACAATAGATAGATAGATAGATAGATAGATAGATAGATAGATAGATAGATAGATAGATAGATAGATAGACAGATTAATAGATAGATAGGTTAATAGATAGATAGATAGATACATTAATAGATAGTTAGATTAATAGATACATAGATTAATAGACAGACAGATAGATAGATAGGATAGATAGGATAGACAGATGGGCAGATGACATAGATTAGAAGGATAGATTTTTTTTAATTTACAATCCTTCCATTTCTCTCTCTCTGCATCCCAGAGTAGGGCTGGATGCCAGTGGTGGAGTAAGAGTTATTGTTGGGTTTTACAAAAACAGGATCTGCAGCCTGATTTTTCTAACTGACCCATATCTCACTGATAGCGATACAATGTATCCAATTTGTCCCACCATTCTTCAGTCTACCATTCATGGGTTTTGACATTTTCCTCCCTCCCTTCCAACCTCTCTTCCTTTCTAGTCCATTTTTTCTTTTCTTTAGGTTTTGTCACTGTAAAAGTAAGTTACAAAGCAACATCATGCCGCTAACCTTTAACCCGTGCACTGATTGGGTGTGATGGTGCACACCCATAATCACAGAACCTAGAAACTTGTTTCCAGGTGGAAAATTGTGAGTTTGAGTCAGGCTGGGCTACGTTTTGTTTCCCTTTCTCAGAAAACAAAAATGGAAGGATGGAGAAGTAGCCCAGTAGTCTAGAGCACCTGTAGCTCTCAGGGAGGTCCCAGGTTCAAGTCCCAACACCCACATAGCGCCTCAGAACATCCATAACTTCAGTTCTAGGGAGCCCAACACGCTCTTCTGGCCTCTGTAGGGACCAGCCATGCATGTGGTCCACGGAAGTACATGCTGGAAAAAAACACTCATAGATATAAAATAAAATAAATCTTAAAATAAAAAAAGCCCTGGGCTACAGATATGGCTCAGTGAGTAAATGGCGTGCTGAGCAAACATGAAGGCCTGAGCTTGGATCTACAGCATTGGAGAAAAGCCAGCCACAGCAGCAGCTTGCTTCTGTGTCCATTAGGGTGAAAAGGACAGAGGAAGCCACATGGCATTAACCGATTGTTAATTACTATTATTAATTATTAATAGTACTTAATATTTGCATAGTTGATCAATAATTAACAATTTATAGTATTAATGATCATGTATTAATATCACTGATGGTATTGTTATTAGTATTCTTAATTTGGTTATTATTAGATTATTCTGTATTATTAGTAATGATAAGAACAACTCTTAAGAGTAAAAATTCGGAGGTGGGGTGGAAAAAAAAAGAGTGAAAATTCACACAGCACACAGTTTAGACCCATGAGCCTTCTGAGAGGCAGTCCTCTAACTCATTACTAACGGGCCTTGGCAACTGGCGTGAGAAGAGGAAAAAGGAGAAAGATCTATTCCTTATACACTTGTGTCGTTTTCAAATTTTTATACGAAGTGAGCATTATCATTTTAACTTGATTATTTTAACTTAAAATGGACACAAATGGTACAGTGAGCTAACAGCTAGCCTCGTACCGAGGAGTTGGCTCCGGCAGGCAGTAAGTTGACCACTCAAGTCGTTCTTGCTGCCTCCACCAAACATTCCTGCCCAGCACCAGCCTCCGCATTTCTGTCAGCGCCGGACGATACAAGATAACAATCTTTGCAAATGTTGAAAAAGACATGGCTTCCGGAAGTAAAGGTGGAGGTCTGCTCAGTTCTAAGCAAAGCTACTTAAAAAATGTCCACAACATACTATTATGAATAATTGAAGAATAAAAATATTACCTTTTTTTTTGTTTCGAAGCTCCAATGGGTACCATAGCAAACAAATAAAAAATTTAAAAAATTAAAAAATAGAATTTTGCCACAAGCCAACACTTCCAGAAGTCAATACTTGATAACTTTAATACTAAGTTGAGGGAAAAGTATTGGCTCAGGACCCCCAAGACCAAGTACTCAGTGTGAAGGAAATTTATTTGCCCCAGAAGGACAGCAGAAAATAGGAGACAAGAACAGGGATAGAGGATGAGAGAGAAGGGGAAGGGAACGAGGGTGAGTGTGAGGGGCATTTGTCCTAGAGGACAAAGGGTGGCTCTGGAGAGAGGAGGCAGACATGGCCCATAGGCAGATGGTAGTTTGTAAAGGCACAAGGGGAAACCCTGTGTTAGGATGAGGTGTTTAATATTAATCGGGTGTGTTCACTAGGTGAGCTGGCGGGGCTGGACTTCTATACTTGGGTGGCTGGACCTTGGTAGTCAGTCACTTCCTGGAGGAACAGACCTTGGTGGCTTCGGGATGTAACCTGACAGCTTTGCAGGGGAGAGGGGTGGGAGAAAGGAGCAAGGTTTGCCCCAGTCATGTTGGCCATGCTCAAGCTGACTGCAGTCCCTCACCAAGGATTGTAGCTGGACTTATAACTTGAATTGTCATGTGGAATAAGTTTACTTCACAATTTGCCTTTCGTTCAAACGTTTTTTAGAGTATCTTCATTTATTGTCTACTATTAAATGTCAGTCTTCCGTTTAGTTAGATTTACTTTGCTGGTTATCTGGTTAGGTATAAAGGATCTCCTGAGATGTACAGTTTTCTGAGTCTATATTACTGTGTCCCCCCCTCTGCTTAACTTATCAGGCAAAAGCAAAATTGACCTGAGAAAACTGATGGATAAAATAGAATCTATTTCAGGTAAGAAGAAAGTTAGTAAAGACGTGTTTGTAATTTCCTTTGTAGTAAACTGGCTTTATTCTTGATCTAGACGTTTTTGAGAGAACACCAAGAAATAAAAATATAGTCAATCTTAGACCAAAAAAATTACATAAGATTTTAAGATTTAATGATTTTAAGAGAGGGCTTCGGCCTTTTGAAATCTGAACTTGAAACGTATGCTTCAGTGAGAGAATAATTTGTATTTTAAAGATTGCTCAAGTCAAAGAAAAAAATCGACAGCATACCAGGTCTAGAAAAGGCCAGAGTTTCCTCAATTTGTTCTCGTCTTAAAGTTTACATGTTTTCATTTCTTATGAAACTTCATACATGTACACAGTATAGTCTGATACATTCATCCACCACTCCTCCCATTAATTCCTCCCAACTTGTCATCCTCTGAGTCTGTGCTGCTTGAGGGAATAGGGTCATGCATCCAAGCATGGTAGACCTCCTAGGAGTCTCACCCTTAAAGAAATTGACTCTCCCTTCCCCAGCTGTCAGAATCTCCTCAGCTAGGGGTGGGGGCTCATGACCTCCGCCTGCATGCTGGAATGTTGACTGGCTTGGTCATAGGGAGGCAACTGCAGCTGCCCTGAGTCCAAGAGTCCATGTCCTGTCAGCCTTCCAACCCTCCAGTCTACTTCACAAGAAAAGAAAATAAGAGACACTGGTCTTGGTGACACTGTCTTAGTTCACTAAGGATCCCCAGTTCTATTCATGCTCCTGCAAGTAACACAATGTTATTCTCTGTGACAGAATTAAACACCTGTTTTCTCCATTCACATGTTGATGCTCTTTGAGCTGATTCTGTAACTTGACTATTATAAGTAGGTAAGCGGACAGGTGTGTCGCCCTGGAAAACTGGAGGGCTTGTGATTTCAACTTTCTGTGCAATTAAATCGGCTCAGAATGCAACTGTGAAAAAAGACATCTGCTTGGTCTATTTGCATATTTATCAACTAGATTGTTTGGTCTGTTGATATTTAAGTTCTTCTTAAATTCTGTGTATTAATAACCGGCAAGATGAATATTTGTCAAAGATTTCCTCCCCTTCTGCAATCTTATCCTTTTACTATGATTTGTACAGCATTTTCTAATTTAGTGAAAGCCAATTCATCGTGTCTTGCTTTCACCTCCCAAGTAGGCACAGCCTAACTTAGTCATTACATATGCCTCGATCTGCAAGTATTGTCCTTTTACCTTTAAAAGCTCCAAAGCTCCAGGTCTCCGTTAAGGTCCTTGATCCATTCTGAGTTGGTTTTTATGCAGGTGAGGGCTGGAGATCTAGTTTCCATCTTCCACAGCTGCATGTCCAATTCTCTCCTTAGCACTTGAGGAGGCCGTCTTTTCCCACTGCACGTTATTGACACCTTGTAAGGTCCAATGGCTGTAACTAGGTGGGCTTATCTGGGTCTTTTGCTCCATTCCACTTGTCACCCAGCTGGTTCTGTGCCACTGCAAGGCTGTTTTATCCTATTATGTCTCTGTAGTAGTTTCAGATCAGATATTAAGGTATCTCCTTCATTGCTACTTTCACTCAAGAATGGTCTGGTATCTGGGGTCTTTGGCTTATCTATGTGCATTTGACATTGGTTTTCCTAGTTTTCTGTGAAAAACACCATAATGATGCTAACAGGAATCTATACATCATGTTTAGTAGTATGGCCATTCTAGTGTCACCAGCGCGGCCAATCTATATACGTGGGCTCTCTTCCCATCTACTGCTGCCTTCGTGCCTTTGGTTTCATTCTTCGGTGCCTTTATAAAGGTTCACTTTTGATGGCATTTACACGTGGGTGCTTGATTTCGAGGCTAATATAAGACTGCTTTCTTGGTTTCTTTCTTATTGATACATAGGAAAGGCTACAGAATTTGCATGCTGATGACTAATGGTCTTTAGCACACCCCCCCCCACCATGGTCTTTTAGTAGAGTCTTTCAGCTCCTTTAAGTAGGCTCGTGTCATCTGAAAACATGGATAATTTGACACCTTCCTTCTCTGTTTATATCCCTTATTTCTTTTTCTTGCTTTATTGCTCTAAGTGTCAAAGACCAGCTCTGACACAACAGGTAAACTGAGGCAGGGCCTAAAGTCAGTAGACTTTTCTCTGAGGGAACAAAGCTTGATTCTCTGGGGGCAGCAAGAAGCTCCTTGAGTCCAGCAAGAAACTCTCTGGGGCCTACAAAAAGGGTTAGGGAACACACACACACACACACACACAAACCAGTCAGTCATTTCTACTTTAAATCCTTATGAACATGTACTCATTAATGATTTTTTATTAGACTGTGTCAGGAAACTGAGGGCAAAGAGGGGTATAAGAAATTAATCACTTTGATCAGCTTTCGCTAGAGAGGGCACGTCAGCCATTTCTAGTTGGGCTGCCACTGTCCTTGTTCCCTGACCTCCAAAAATCCCGAGCTCAAGTATCAAGAGTGTGCCTTTCTGAATTTCCTAAATTGTTCCCTAAGATTTTCTATATCAAAGCCACCAGCAAAAACATCTTAACTTCACTAACAAGTTATATCTCCCAAATTCTTTCTAAGGGTGGTAATTGAATCATTAATCCGCCCCAGCAGCAATGCTTGAAAAAGTTTAGTCCCTATTACTTTAAGTGCCAATGGCTCTTCCCCATGAGGGGAACTATGTGAAAACTATAGAGTTTTCATACAACTCAGATTAGGGGTGAGGCGATGACCTCGAGGGCAACAAGCAGAGCTGTGCTCTGTAAGAGCATGGAGTTCTCGGGACACAGAGACCTCGGATCTCTGCCTCTCCAAGGTTCACCCATCGTGAATGTGCTGACCAGTGGGCCACATACCATGAGTTCTAGAGTTGCTTCGGTGTTCCTCCTGCATGGACCCCAGCAGCCATTCCAAGCCCCTCAGTAAGGGTGAGTTGTGAGAGCAGACACCTCTGTCTCACTTTAATTTTAGGTTTTCAGTTCTTCCTTATTGGGTATGATATTAGTTATTGGTTTGTTGTACATAGCTTGGGCTTTTCCCAGAGTTTTCAACTTTTCCCAGAATTTTTGTCATGAAGAAATAAGGATTTTTTTTTTCTCCGTTTTCTTTATATTTTTTTTAATATCCTAGCCACAGTTTCTCCTCCCTCTTCTCCCAGCCCCAGCCCCATCCCCTCCTCCCCTTCACTCCTTTCTCTTCTGAATGTGGAATTTTGTCAGAGGCTTTTTCTGTGTCTATTTAGGTGACCACATGATTTTCGCCCTTATTCTATGTATATACCATGCTGTGTTCTACAGGTCACATGTGTTGAACCATGCTGGCTCTCCTGGAGTTAAATAAACTTGAACATGGTATATGATCTTTTACTATGTTATTGAAAGTATGGCATAGAGGATTTTATATCTGTTCATCCAGGAAATCGATACATAACCTTCTTTTGGATGTTACCATTATTATATCTTTCTGGTATAAGAACCGGGTTATAATTGTATTCATGGGATGAGCTTAGAAATGTTCAGTTTTATTTTCTAAGGTAGTTTTTATTTTTATTTTCTAGGACAGTTTAAGAAGCCATCATATTGGTCCTTCTCTAAGGATCTGATTGAGCTCAGGAGCTAATCCTTCTCATCTTGGAGTTTTCTTGTAAGGAAGCTCACTGCTTCAACCACATTGCTTGCTGTCTGTTGATCTACATGGATGGTTTATATTCATAGCTCAACTTCAGTCAGTCATGTGCTTCTAGAAGTTTTCCCACGTACTCCAGTGCAGTTTTTCTCAATATTCCATATTGATCATCCAGAGTCCAGTAGTGGTTTCATTACGTATCTATTTCATCCCTAATTTTGTTAATTTGGGCCTTCTCTCTATGTGTTTTGGTCAATTCAAATTAGAGTTTTTAAGTCTTGTTTAGCTTCTCAAAGAACCATTTGCTCCATTGGTCCATGTATTGTTTGATGTTGGTTTGGTTTGGTTTGGATTTTTGTTGTTGTTATTTCATTAGTGTCCGATCTTGTTCATCCTATCTACCAACATGGTAATAGATATTTGTCTGAATGATCTACTTAGTGTTAATAATGAGGAATTGAACTGCTCCAGAATTATTGTATATGGACTGTTAGTCCCTGTATATCAGTATTATTTCCTTTATGAAATCCCTAATGTACTTACTGTCATTGCATCGTGGTGGATTATTAGAATATAGTGAATTTTTTTCTAATGTTGGCTTGAAGTCTGTGTCAGATGTGAGTGTTGCCTTTTGCAGTCTCCATTTGCAGGAGACTGGCAGGTGTATGCAAACCACTCTGTTCTTACATGAAATGGCGTTGGTCTAGTTTCCTAGACCTCAACTTTGACTTACCAATATTTTGACCACACTGTGTGGTTCCATACTTTTAGCAAGCCCTGTAATCTTGTGAGGAGCTTTTATAAGTCATTCAAGTGCATTTAGTAAAAAAAACAAGTAACTCCTACTATAGTAATAATAATAATAACAATAATAATAATAAAGAAAAAATGTATTGCCTGCTGGTAAGCTCTCACAAGCAGAAATTGCCACAGTCTATTACAAAATACTTTGCTATTCTTATCTTTCTTACCAGGGTCGAAGCCAACACTTCCATTTTCTGCCAGAACTAGACATGCCCAAATAAGACCTTTATTATGCATTGAGTGCAAGATCTCATGTCATCTGTGATAATTAAATAGTTCTTCCACATGTTACCATTTTTATCTGTAGGGAGCGAAGTCGATGTCGACAATGTGGATAAGGTTCTTGGAGACATGGGAATAGAGCTTTCTGACTCAGAGGTCTCTAAACTAGTGAACAGCGTGCCCGTTGATGGTAGGTACTTTGACCAAAACATAATGCACAAGAGCGGCTTACTGTTAAACTGTAGAAAAGTCTACAAGTGTCTGTCTGCTTGCTTGCCAAATAATAATGAGTGACCTGTGTATATTTAGTCTTAAGTGAGTTCACAGCCTGGCCAGCCCATACACATATCCAAAACTCAATACACGAAACTGTCCGAGTGCTGAGGTACTACCACAAGTGGGCAAGCCCACGTGACTTCCTATGATAGATCACAATCAGCCAAAAACATTATACAAAACTACTCTCAGCCCAGGTGGATAAGCAAAATCAGAAACATACATCTTATTTTTAAATGTGCAACCATCCTCATGGCCTCTCATTCTGTATGTTGAAGTAACTTCAAATCAAGGAAAGGCCAAAGAACTTGTGTTTCCGGATGGCTGGGTAAGGGATACTAAAAGAGTATCAATGCCTTTTAATCCCTATATCCAATAGATTATTATATAGTAATACACTATACACTATCAGATAATTCTACTATTGCATAAGTTCAATTGTATTTTTATTTTTATTCTACTGAACCGTCTAATATTTAGCCAACAGTATGTGAGAAAACAAGAAGTTAGAGGGAGATCTACTAGGAAACTGAGAAAGTACCACAAACACGCGTTGTGACGTGTCAATAAAGTTAGAAGATTCCACACAGTCCACATAGCTTCATTATTTATTGGGAAATCAGAAAAGCCCTGAACACTTTACAAAGAAAGTCTTTGTAAAATGACAGGTTTTGAAGCTCCGTGCTGCCCTTCTGTGATCTGAACAGGTTCTTCTTCCTACAGATGGAAAGGTCTATCTGGGAAGGTTGCTGGACAGCATGCGACTTCTTAAAGGTAAGAGGGACACAGAGTCAAGCGAGTGATTCTGAGACCTTGTCATTAAACCGTGAATGTTCCACCTAGAGCTCAGATGACCACACACATCCATACTATATTTTATAGTATATATAATATGTTTAAATACATTTAATATAATGTATTTAAATATATTTATATATATAATACATCCAACTATATTTTAGCAGTAATTTCTTTCTGTGTATCTTGGGAAGACTGTGCCTTCATGCGGTTTTTTTCAGGCTTTGACAGAGGAAGAAATATAAAAATCCAGGTTTCACAGCAATAAAATTAGGGAGAATTACCATACCTTGAGTAAACTGAGTGTCAGAGTCTGTTAATCTGACATTCATGCCAAAAGTGAAAAAGTAAAAATATTATGAAGGCTCCGTGAAAGATGAATGTGGAGGGACATAAGAGTAATGAGACCCCTGGGAAGCTGGGCTGGGAGACCCACCATCACACCCCTGGGAAGCTGGGCGGGGAGACCCACCATCGCACCCCTGGGAAGCTGGGCGGGGAGACCCACCATCGCACCCCTGGGAAGCTGGGCGGGGAGACCCACCATCGCACCCCTGGGAAGCTGGGCGGGGAGACCCACCATCGCACCCCTGGGAAGCTGGGCGGGGAGACCCACCATGGCACCCCTGGGAAGCTGGGCGGGGAGACTCACCATCGCACCCCTGAGAAGCTGGGCCAGGAGACCCTCGCATGCCAGGATCACGCTCTCTGATTCATATATGCCATCTGACTACCACTGACACTTTTACTTACTTAAAAGTAAGTAAAATTTTAAGTAAGCTGCTTCCAAGTGGGACTCGAATCCCAGCATCCTTAATATGCTAAAAGTTAATTATAAATACAACAAAAGCAAAGCAAGATTAATTAGAAACAGTGGGCGGACTGTCACCTTCCTGTAACTTTGTCACCCCCAGTTTTCAGAAGTAGGTCTCTTCACAACGATTAGATCGACAAGCTGTCTTAGATTCTGCCAATAACTGTTCTCATTGGTCCCTGATTTTTCAATAGAAACAAGAGGCCCTAATCCTCAGGAATTGTAAGCTTTCTCCACACTTGAGGGACAATAACCTTTGTTTGCTTCTCTCTTTCCACAAAAAGGAAAGGTCGATGCCAGTAAAGTGGACACACTTCTGGGAAGCCTGGGGCTAAATCTCACTCAAAAGGAGTTTGACGATCTCAAAAGAAACCTGAAACTTGATGGTGAGAATTTTTACTATTATTGAGCAATCGGAAAAGGCTAATCAGAAAAGCTTGTTTTAATCTGTACTTACACGGCATCAAAAACGCATTTTGAAAACTTGGGGTGAGCACAAGGGAAGAGCACACCCTACCTCCGGCCAGCTTCAAGCACCTTTTAGAGGACTTTAAGTGCTCCCCCGACATCCCCCCCCAACTTTCTCCAACCTGGCTCAGTTTTACTCTTTTTCGTTTCGTTTTGAGACAGGGTCACTGTGTAGACCAGGCTAGTCTGGAATTTACAGAGACCCACCTGCCTCTGCCTCCCAGTGCTGGGATTAGAGGTGTGCACCAGGGCATCTGGCCCCAATCTTTTCTCAGGTAAGGTGAAGATATAGGTGACACTCAAATTTCAATCTCCTCCTTGGCCAGCTTCTGAGCGGATGGCCTCAGTGTTTATTCTCTTAGTCTAACTGAAGCAAACCTATTGGGCAAGCAGCCTCCTAATTTGGAACTCCCATCCCTTACTTTTGAACTGGGTCCCTCAGAGAAAGTCCATGGTGGACAGTTTGAAGCACAGCTTCCTAAGCGTGGGCCATGACCCTATTAGAGGGAATGCAAATGGGTGTGGGGGTTGTAAAAACATGGAGATGGTAAAAGATTTCCGAAGGCCAAGTAGAACTCAAACTCACACGTAACAAGCCTGAGGGATTCTGAGTGGGCATCGTGGAGGTAGTTTCACTGAGGAGTAGCCCTGCTTCTGCGCACAGTGGGTGCTCTGCACCTTATGCGTAGGCAGGCCACACAGCAGCAATGAAAGCTGTTGGAAATGCCTTGGCACGGACTAAGAGTATATGATGTGAACTGCAGTGGTTTTGCTGTACATACGAAGTTTTTCAAACCCCCAAGTGGATCTCAGACCCATGCCACTCGTGCTTCATGCATGCATACATTCATACATGTACTTTCCATTTATTTGTCTGAACAACTTTAGTACATGTGAACTGGGAATTTCATATTTTGTTTCAATCAATCCACTTATTAGGAAGTTTGGGGTGTTTTTTTTTTCCCTTTACTTCTAGTGATATGTCTTGCTTAAAGAATACTTTATCCATGGGACTGGTGTGATGGCTCAGAGGTTAAGAGCACTGGCTGTCCTTCCAGAGGACCTAAGTTTGATTCCCAGCAACCCCTTGGCCTTTTCTGATCATCTATAAAGGAATCTGACGCCCTCTCCTGGCATGCAGGTGTACATACAGCAGAGTGCTCACATATTAAATAAATAATAGTTTTTAAAGAAGAGTACTTTGTCCAGTGTTACCAACATTACCAACTTGCTTGTAAGCCTGTCTTTATCTTGCCTTTTCCTTATGTTCAAAGGGTAAGTTTTATAAGCAGCATATAGTTGGAATGCTTTTTTTTTTAATTGAGTCTGACATTTCAACTAAAGCTTTTATTACATTGAATGAGATTACTGATACAGACCAGAACAGTGCGGTTGCCGAGTTTGGCTGAGTGCTCGCACCTGCAGTCTTAGCATCTGTCAAGACAGCATTGGCTCTTGTGCATGAGTCTTCCTCAGACCCCATCCTAAACCTCCTCCGCCCAAACCCAAAAGCAACTGATCCCCCCCCCCAGTTAGCTTTGCTTAACCAGGACATCGTGTAGCAAAATCACACAGCGTGTGTTCTTCTAGAAAGCCTATCTTGCTGCTTTCCAATACTACAGGATAATGACTCCAAGAACTAGCAGCAAAAAGCAACTGCCTTTTCTTTTTTTTTTTTTTTTTTTTTGTAATTAGAAATTCATTAGGTGGGGAATCGGATGTGACTGGGTGGGTTTGGCTTCTTCTGACTTGTAACATCTGGAATCGGCTTTGGAACCATCTAAAGTTCATCGGTCCTGTGTAGGGGTTAGTGCTAGCCATTGGATTTGGATTGAAACAGGATCTGTTTCTCTCCAAGCAGATGCCCGGCGGGGTTTCCTTGCATCATCTAGTTTGAGAGCCACGTTAAAGCACCCGAACAGACAGGAAGGCAAAAACTGCATCCTTTATACGATGTGAGCACGTGACCGCGAGGTCACACGGCTCTGCCCTCACCAAATGTTATCTTCAGAGGGGTTGCAAGACTGTATTACAGTCAGTGCAGCTTCTTGGTGAGGAATGTATCGGCCCCGACTCAGAGGTTGCATGTGGGATGAGAGAGAAGTGTTACACACTTCTCTATCATGTGTGAAGCTGCCGCGGACACTGTACAGAGAGTGTGGACGTGTGCTTCCTTTCCTGCGGGTGAATGTCTCAGACTAGAAATACTGTGCCCTGGTCTTCGGTTTTCTAAGAAGTTGACAGATGTTTTCCAAACGCGGATAAACCATTGTTGAGACAGGCATACGTCTCAACAATGCTTAAGAGTTCTCGGGGAGCGGTGATACTGGGGAGCAAACCCAGGTTCACATCCGCACTAGGTGAAGACTTTACTACTAAGCTAACTACTCCAGCCCCTGCTCTCAGGGTGTGAACATCCTATCCCAAAATGCCTTCAACTTAAATTTCTCTAAGTAGTAAGGATACTGAGTGCTTTCTAAAGTAATTATTCTTGTGCCCTTATTTTCTCTCCCTGTACGTGAAAGACAATTTTGCTTTACTTGGTTTCATTTAAAAATAAATTTAAAAATCAATATTTTTAACTGAAAACCTGTAAAACTGACTATGGTCAATACGCATGCATAAAAAGTATTAAAAATAAAGACATTTTCTCCACTGTGCTGTTTGTAAACACCAGAAAACTAAATCAGGTTGCAAAGTACATTTAGGCCAGTGGCCCTCAAACTGTAGGTTACAACCCTTTGGGGGGTCGCATATCAGATATCCTGCATCTTAGATATTTATATTACAGTTCATAACAATAGCAAAACTATGGTTATGAAATAGCAATGGAAATAAATGTTATGGTTGGGGGTCACCACAGCACGAGGAACTGTATAAAAGGGTCTCAGCATGAGGAAGGTTGAGCACCACTGGCTTAGGGTGTGATCATTTATGTGTGTGTGTTCTGGAATGGTGAATAGCAGTGATTGTTAGAGTTTTATTGAAGGTTTCAGATTCTCTGTGCATCCTAGCTTATTTAATAAGGTTTCTGTTCAAACTGCTTTGTTTGCCATAGATGATTATTTTAGTCTGCGCCTACAATTTCCTCGGATGTGGGTCAGGCCGGTCCCATCCCGGGCAGGAGTTTGTTCACTGTTACTACTTTGAGTTCCATTTTACCTCTTCACCCTCGTGAAGAACAGGGCAAAAACCTGTATTTCCTTGAGCAGATTTGCATTTGAGCAAACCGACTCCTCAGCTCAACGTCGTGTTCATGGTGTCCGTGTCACATTCCTGTCCGATCTGTTTATGTCTTTCAGAAAACCAGAAAGCGGATATCAAAAGGGTAATAAGCGAAGCCAAACTCTTCACAGGTAGGACATCACTAAGACGTTTTTTGTGCTGTGCTTGGATTTCCACCCCCCCACATTCCATAATAAGTTTATTAGTGCTCATCCTTAAGATATTTACAATGAATTTTTTTATATCCAACTTTTCTTACACCTTTAACTTCGATGTAGAGTTCAGCCATACCGAGAGATGCTGATATTTAATAAACAAATTATATATTTTTTGTGGTTTCTGACAAAAGCGTGCTTATTCTTCTAGGGTTTTAGTGGAGGCCTCGGATCAGCTATTCATGAGCCAAGAGGTCTAGCAGCATTGTGGTTATATTCGCTCCCACCTTCCCTCGTCTCCTACCTCCCTCTGTCTCTCTCTCTCTCCATCTCTTTCAGTTGTCTTGAGGCAGAATCTTGCTATGTAACCCAGGATGACCTTGAACTAACTGTGTAGTTGCAGGGCAGTCTCAGGCTTGAGATCTCTGTTCCTCAGCCTCCCTCATGCTGGACTCACAGGCTTGAGCATCCATACTGGTTCTGGCTTCTTTCCGCCCCTCCCATCCTGTCCCTCTTTTGCCAAGGCTTGTCCTCTACCTTACCTCAGCCACTCTCGCTCACCACCTCACCCACCTCTAGGTCCCGTGAGCTTTTAGATTAACTGGCTCTTGCTTAGAAACTACATAAATATCAATATTATGATTATGATGGTGATGGTGGTGGTGGTGATGACGATGACGATGACGATATTTCAGAGGGTTAAAGTGAGTCGAGCCGCTTTAGTCATAATCATATCTAGTGGCAATGGAGGAAGACCAGGAAGGCCTGACTCAGTGGCCCATTCCAGATTGCGATTTTCTTCTGGGTTAGGATGCCTTTTGGCCAACAGGTTCAGAAGACCACGCTCCCTCTTAATCAAGAATCAAGACATATGTTTGCCTTACTTGGGAATGTATAAGAAGGTGAATGGGAGGATGAGTCTGGGTCAGCATTTTTGTTATTCGAGATCCAAAAATTACCACACATCAACCATTTTTTTCCTTTTCTGTCAAAGGCCAGAAAGTTGATGCCAACAAACTTCAAGACATTCTGAGAAGCTATGGCATTAACCTCAATCCTAACGAAATAGAAAACTTGAAAAAGATGTTGCCAGTGGATGGTAAGCATCGTGAGTGGCATTTGGGCTTGTTAGGTAGTTTGATTTTCCGTCTCTGTAAAGAAATCCCCGAACTAAAAATGCTTGAAAACTATTAAAACCTAATGATGATAACCAATATACTCTCATTAGATTTTAATTTAAAAATCATCAAATCTTTCAGCTACCAAAGTTCTTTACTGGATTTGTTTTTTAAAGGGGGGGGGTAGAAGGAATAGTGGGAGGGCAAGCAAGTAGAGGTGGAGAAGGAAAAGAGAATAAAGGGACAAAAAGTGAAATAATGTGGCTGCGTGGTTCTGCAGGAATAAAATATCTACTTAACCAAATGATGATTTTATATATTAAGAAAGGCTGGATATTCTAATCATGCTTGGGCATGTGTATTAGACACATACGCGTATGTGTTTGCGTGGAAACCAGAAGGCAACCTCAGATGCTTTCCTCAGGCTCTCCGTAGTCTGGAGCTCACCCATATGGCTCACTGGGCTATCTCACAGGTTCTGGAGTTCAACTTGATTCTAGTGTTTGAAGGCAAGCACCTTCTGACCAACCAACTCCCATCCCAGGCCACCAAAAGATGGATTTCTTGGCTTCGTTATTAGAGGAAATGAAACTAAAAGCAAATCGAGGGAACACAAAGTATATTCAAACCCATAAGTCGAAGAGAAGCACAATTTTTTTTTTCATGGATTTGTGTGTCACGCTTTTAAGACAGGAAATGATTGATTAATTGATGGATAATATTTCTTAGTTATCCATATTAAATATTAACTTATTTGTAACTTTTCATGGTGCTAATATGGGTGCTGACCATAGAAAACCTTGGCGATACAAATAAGCAAAGGTGAAAAAAGTCCTTCCTCAAATCTGTGCCTACTGTCAAAATTTGGGAACGTGTATTCCAGCACCCTGACTGTAAATATGTCTTTTCTTTTTAAACTTCATACCCTTAGATAAATCTGTACCAACAGCCTAAAGTCTCTAGAGACTTAGTTGTGAAATGTATCAATTTAAATGTATCAAGTTTCCCTCCAGAGAACTTGTAATTTCAACACCCACAAGCAGCAGTTAAGGGCACTGTTTTCCTCATTTATAATGTAGGAACAAAGGGGGATTTTACACATCTCGTTACTGTTTGGGTTTCACTCATGAACCTCTGAAACCAGGCATTTAGGCCTGTGTATTCTCTGTGTGTATTTGAATGCGCTTTCAGGTAAAGATGTTTGAATTGGGTTGGGGATTTAGCTCAGTGGTAGAGCGCTTGCCTAGGAAGCGCAAGGCCCTGGGTTCGGTCCCCAGCTCTGAAAAAAAAAAGAACCAAAAAAAAAAAAAAAAAAAAAGATGTTTGAATTCCTTTCTCTCTCTGAGGTAGAAGTTGTGCACGATCTTGTGACTCTTACCTCCAATCCACCCTTCTTTTACAGATGACGGAAAAGTTTTTCAGAAAAGGTTGTTGAAGGGTGTGATGACTCTGGATGGTAAGGAGCAAACCCCAAAGGCCTGTAAGGCCCTTGTTTGTACTGTGAAACGAAGCGTCGTTCTTTTATTTCTCACTGTATCCTCACTTAGGCTACATCTTCCAAGTTCTCTCCTGTGCTGGGACTGTTTGGGCTTCCTTGGATAGCCCCACATTCCGGCCCCAAGGAGAAACTGTTCTTTTAACTAGAACAACAAGCAACGCAGGGTAAAGTCTCTCACCTAAAGATTTAGGTCCAAAGTAGAGAGCAATCACTCGCAGGCACTGTCGGTCAACGTTAGCGTTCCTTAAGATGGCTTTGCACTTACACCTGTGCCCAGCGTAAGAATTGAGGGGGTTTTATTCTCCTACTTACTGAGCAACACTGAAAGTTTGATATTTATCTTAAAATCATAATAATAATGTCAGGAAACTAGTGATTTTTTTAAATCATAATAAAATGCATGACTGTCGTTAAAGAGGAGACATGCTAGAACAGTATAGCTCCACAGACCAGGTTAGACTTATTCCATTTTAATGCATTTATTTCCTGTCCTCTACTTAGAAGCCACTGTTGATGTCAATAACCTGGATACGTTTTTAGAAAGCATGGGGATTGAGATCACTGAGAAAGAATTCACGGATCTAACAAACATGCTGCCAGAGACTGGTGAGTGCTGTGACCAGCTTGGGGTGGGTGGGAGGCAGGACCAGTCCATGAGAAACATCTCATAGATGTTTCAAAGGCATAGAAAAAAATCTGAATTTGAGGAAAATATTTCTTTATCTTTGTTGCCTTGGTTGTGGTATCTCTTCACAACAATGGAAACCCTAACTAAGACAGAAATTGGTACTAGCAATACTGTGGTTTTGCTGAGACAGGCCTGACCATGTTATTGTTTGGAGGAATGTTGATCTTGAGACTTTAGAAAACAGTGCAATACTTTAGGTAGGGTATAATGGGCTATCCTAGTAGTTATATGGAAGATGGTGGTCCTGAGGGTGATTTGAACTGTGGAGGCCTGCTGGCTCAAGAGATTTCAGAGAAGAATTTTAATATGTGGCCTAAAGACTGTTCTTGTGATGTTTTGGGGAAGAATGTAGCTGCTTTTTGCCCTTGTCTGAAGAGTCTGCCCGAGATTACAGAGAAGAGAATCAAATTAATTGCACTGACAAAGGAAGTCTCAGAAAAGCCCAGCATAGACTTTGTCCTCTGGTTCACTTTCATGAAGAACATTTTGATCAAATATAGAAAGCTGAGGAAGGAAAAATACAAAATGAATGGTTCAAGTAACAAAGGGGCACCAAGAAGTGAAATGGAGCTGAATCCTGTGTTCAAGGAAATAAATAAATTGAGAGAGTGGTGATCTCAGGGCAAGATCCCACCCAGCTAAACTTATTGTTTATGTTTGCTGTTGAAGGAGGAATAGTTATGTCATGCTAGGTGTTATTACCTGGTTATCGTTTTCATTTTTACTTTAATCTGAAATGAACTACAATCCAGAAATGCAGGGCACACTTGTGATCCAGATCTTGAAGCTGGAAGACAGGCTTTTGATCCAGATTTGAGGAATAGTGGCCATGAAAACTTTGGCCCAGATATGGTGGTACACACTTTTAATCCCAAAAGACAAAGGCAAGCAGATCTCTGAGTTCAAGGCCAGCCTGGTACAGAGTAATTTCTAGGTAAAGAAAAGCTTAAGTCTAGGCATGATGGTGTTCACTTTTAATCCCAGAACCCAAGAGATAGAGCCTTGCTGATCTCTGAGTTCAAGGTCAATCTACAGAGCAAGTTCCAGGACAGCCTAGCTTAGGCAGTGAAGGAGTTGGAAAATAGAAAGCTAGTTATAATGTAATAGAATAAGGAGGCCATGTTTCAGCTCCAGCAAGCAGCAGAACTCATCAGCTTCAGCCACGTGGCCCTGGCTTTAGAGTCAAGAATAGAAGGGACTACTGGAACAATTGATGTTGGCTAGCTGGAGCTAAAAAATTAGCAGTGATTAAGAAGAGTCCAGCATCACTGAGGTGAAATCTTCTGTAAAGTGTTTTCTGAGAGCACAAAGAAACTGTGTTCCAGAGACAGCCAAGGTTGTACCTCATGTTGCAGCTGGACTTGGTAATGTGTGAGAATCATCCAGGTGATACTGGTTTTAAAGGCATGAAGGGGTTCTGGTTAGCAGCTGAAAGACTTTGTACGGTCAGAGGTCTTTGGTGAAGGTGCAACCTCAGTTGCATTTGGCAGCCCAGGACTGAAGGGCTTGCAAGAAGTTGAGGCTTGGCACCATGAAGAGAGCCTATGACAGGTTTTGGTGAAACCTAGTCCCTTCTATTCTTGACTCTAAAGCCAGAGCCACATGGCTGAAGCTGCTGAGTTCTGCTGCTTGCAGGAGCTGGAGCATGGCCCCCTTGTTCTATTATATCAGAAGACCCAGCATATTGGAGATGCCAGTATCATGGGATGACCACTAAGAATAGAAGCAGCAGTGGAGTAGAGTCAGCCAGAGCCTAGAGTGCTACAGAAAGTGGAACAAGAGAAGTGACCCAAAAGGAGCCCAGAAGATCATGTGTGGATCCCAGACATTGAAAACAGAAGCTATGAAGTTGAAATTGCCTTGATATCCTAAGATGTTAGAGATGCCAGAGCCTGGGATGCCTGCCAAGGAAGCTGCTATCAGGGACTGGAACCAACCAAAGAGAAAGAATTGTGTCACAGTCAAATTATTTTGTTTAATGTAAACTTCACGGACTTGAGATTTCTTTCACTGACCTGTTCTTAGGTACAAGCAATAAAGAAGAGTCCTGAGTGCCAGCCATTGCAGAGACCTGTGCAAACCCATCATCTGCTTTGACTCTTTCTGCTCTTCCTATGGCGGTTTTCATTCAAGCCAGATTGGAAAGCTTCAGTTTAGCATGAACCATGGGCAGACACTCTTGATAGTTCCTTTTCCTAGTTCACTTGCTATCACTCTCTTATTATAAAAGCAGCTTAATGCTACCAGCAGTGGTCGTCGGTGTATACCAGAATGTATTATCAGCATTTCCAAGAGAAATGTGGACTTAGAAACAAGATGCATCCAAAACACGTGATAGAAGATCTTATCTACACGAGAACAAACGATGCAAACCATCTCAGTTCTGGTAGCTGTTAATGGAACGATCCATTGAAGGCCGAAATTATACATTTTAGAAGGATGATTTATTAATGTAATCATCAAGTCTGTAATTCATTGCAGGGGTAAGGGGGGTGGCTCCCATCCTGGAATGGGTTGAAGTGAGCCACAGAATCTGGCACAGGTGTAGTTTTAAAGACCGATGGTCTCTGGACATTCTAGCTCTCTAACTATAATGAATGCTTGTTGATAATGTCTAAAACGTTCTAAAAACTTTCTTGCTCATTCTAAGGGTTAAAAGCAGCTGGCTTAAATGATTAACACCTCTAGCCTAATGGCTGGGGATTAAGTAAAGTAGCCTTTGTTCTATCTCCACAGGAACTGCATGACTCTAACTCCCAGCCTGCTAGTTGAAGTAGCAGGAAGAAAAAGGGACACTTTGAAAAGTGAATTTAGTCTTTACTTATAAGTTCTCTCTAAAACATTTCCTAAGAAAGTTCTTCTCTAAAAGGGTCTTCTCTCTTTAAGGCTCTTCTCTCTGAAAGTTTCATCTCTGCTCTCTCCTAATCTCGCTCATTCCTCCTGCTCTAATGTAACAATAATGCCCTTACTCTTGATGCCATGCCCTCCAATGTTATTCCCAGTGCTTGTACTTCCAATTGCTATACCATGTAATCGTTCCTAGTCTTTTGTACCTTTTCTAGGAGAATAGATCACATGGTCTCTTTTTTTTTTTTTAAACAGAAGTTAACTAGTAGTTCAAACAAACTCAAATCATAAATTGACTAAGATGTTTACAACAGAGAATGTTTACATGCATATCCACTAAGAGTAATTATCTGACCAAACATTCATTATCAGTCACTAGCTCAACAGGTTCATTGAAAGTTAAAAACTGTAATTTTTGTGACTTATTAGTGAAGTTTTGTATAGATAAACTCAGTCAATATATTACCTTCTGTCTTAGCACCTATAGTAAATTGTAGTTCCCTTTTTATGACCTCTGGTTAATTGTTTTACAACCTCTTGGAATATGCTCTAAATTGCAGATGCCTGCTTGCTATCTCAGAAGCAGTTAACTCATGACACTTGAAAACTGACAGAGTTCTCACTGCAGCTTTGACATCGGAAAGGACTTAATAGCAGGCCTATTATAAAAGAGCTTAATAATGACTAATATAATTCTAGGAATTCTTATAGAATCATTAACAATTAAGAAATCATCTATTAGTCTATAGCATCACTACAAGACAGTACATCTTTGTCGTTCTGCAGAAAGCTGCTTAAAGGGGTGGGCTAATATCTAGTGATTGTTATATATATGTAATAATAACAGGAAAACCATATTAATAGCAGGAAACTTCCCTCAGAGATAATCTTCTTGGCCTTGCCTAAAGAAGCAAATCTGTCATTAACTTAATAGTTCATGGAGGAACCATCTCAGAAAGATCACCTGCTAGTTTTTAGTTTCTCCCTGATGACTCCTGGCATTTCATAATTTAAGTACTGAATGTTCTTGCCTTTTTCTGAGTTTGGTTTTATTAATATCTGAATTTTTCCTGTCTTACAGCTGATGGGAAAGTGAAAATAAATGATGTAATGGAAAAACTAAATACTGTTTTAGGTAAGTAGGAATTTACTTAATTTTTTCATACTGTTTTACTTATATCTCCCACTGTATCTTTATTTTCTTGTTAATTTTACTACTTTAGCATTTTGTTAAACATTTTCATCTACTTGCTTTGCAACACCTTTTCTTTTGCATTAAACACATTCCAAAATTTCAGATATTTCAAATTTTAAACAATGACTAAGGTACTATCTACAGATGCAATTTTTGGTGTGGGTCATCAACAACATTATCGTTTCTGGGCAATTGGGTGAGTATTGGGTTATTTGCAAATATGTTCCCTTGTAAGTAAGTAAGCTCCCTTAAAGTAAGAGACAGTTCTGTATTTCTAAATCTGATGCTTATTCTGTCCTCATGTGTTGTTTAGTCAACCATGAAAGATGCTGGACATGCTTTGTTTTTCATAATTTGAATTCATTTGGTGGTGTTCTGTAGCAATGACCATACACTTTCTTAATAGTACAAGAATGTTTGAGTCCTTACCTTTAGGTCCCTCTTCAACCAAAGTCACAGAAGACCCCTATCAGGGTTGACCATATCTCCTTCATGATTGCTGATTCTCCTTGGAGTGACTGCCTCAGTATCAATCAAGATATTTTTATCCTTTTCTGTCTTTAAATCAACTGATGAACGTGTTTCATGGTGTGATGACGGCTCTGTACAAGAATTTAAGACACTGAAGAACAGAATTCAAATAGTTATAAGACAAACAAAGCAGAAAGAGTTATACAAAAGACCTGGAAGGTGCTGGAATCCAGGTCCATTATCTTCTCAGGTCTGAAAGATTAGTTCAAATAGAAGATTGGGCCAAATAATGCCTTAAGTTTACTATGAACAAGCTACTTTTTCTTTTACATATATGCAAAGTCTCACCTCATTAGCTAGTAGAGCAATGATTGTGTTACATAATAGTCAAAATGACGTGAAATTTTTGAGATCTTAAATTTAATAATTCCTGTGAATGATGTCAATTATATGTAAGAATCCATTCCACCAGTTACTATTTGTAGAACATAAACACTTACATATCATAAATATTTGTTTGGGAGGGATTTACAAGACTAATATATAAGGTCTTATGAAGTCCAAGCTGGCCTTGAACTTTCTGCGTAGCCAAGACTCTTCTTAAACTCCTTATCCAGCTGCCTCACCCAACCCAAGTACTGTGGTTACAAGCATGCACCCCAGAAAGATTCCTGTCCCCACTGGACTTTTTGTAAAGAAACAAATATTTGCCATTATTGATGTTACACACAAATAGCTAGTAATTCTTTAATTTGGTTTACTCTTAAAATCTGAATTATAAAATTATTTGGGGCCTAGGTGGGCATTAGTACAGAAGATTATATCTCTCTAAGTTGAAAATGAATAACAGTAAATCAACAAACAAAACCTCTGACAAAAAGATTAAAAATAAAAGCATATGAAGATGTGTGAAATGCTTCATTTTCTTGTTCTGATGACCTTAAGCAGAAGATTTCTATTTCTTGAAGATTTGAACTTGTTCTGAGGGGCTTGGATCTTAAGTCAGAGGTACCGTCCATTTGCCCCTTTTGCTGTAGTGAAGCTTTTTATCTCCTAAAATTCATGCTAAGACCCTAACCTCCAGGCCTATGGTATTAGGAAATGGAACCTGAGTAGGTCACAGGGGTTCAACTCTCATGAGTGGAATTAGTGCCTCATAAACTATAAAATGTTTGAGGGGACATAAGCTCCCAAAGCAGTGGGAGTTTTTAAGAACACTCAGTCCTTGTCCAGGTCCAACCCACATCACTACTCTGCGATCACTGTCAGGATAAGTACTCTTTTCTCTGACCCATCCCTGTTTATTTTACAGCTAAAAATAGTCTTGACATAGACATTAGTAAAACACCAGTGTATATGATTCAAGAAACAACCAAAGAATGAATGATGGTACTGGAGTCCCTGAAGGCAATAAATGCCACTGTTGTGGCCAAAATAAACTCTGGATTTGTAAGAATCCAAAATGATCGTTTCCTGATTATCCTAATCTTCTTTATATTTGGTACATAAAAAGTCCAAGGGTGTTATTGTAATATGACAAATACATAAATAAAAGACTCTTAGGGATGCTGTCAATGAATTCACTTCTGTTTTGCACAGTAACATGGTTTAGGACTCTATAAAATCTCACACATGATCTCATCTAATCTTCCCAAAAACTTTGTGCATAAATATCACTAGCATAAGAATTTGGGGTGTTATATTTCTAATGTATGAGCTTTTGCAAGACGCATACAAACTCACATGAATTCTACATTGCTTTTCCTAATTTTGTGGTGGGGGGGTCACTAGAATTTTGATAAGAAAGGGCTGAGAATATAGCTCAGTGAGTAAAATGCTTGCTGAATCTAGATTGTAACCCTGGTGCTGGGGATCAGAGGTGGGCAGATCCAAGTGTTCACTGGCCAGCCAGTCTAGCTGAAATGTTCAGTTCCAGGTTCAGTGAGAGAGCCTGTCTCAGATAGTTAATGTGGAAGCACAATCGCAGAGTACATCCTGATGTCAACCTTTGTCTTCCCCATGAACTCACATTGGTGAGTATAGCCATACACATGTACACATGCATGTACAGATATTCAGATAGGGATTCCATTGGAAGCTAAGGAATACCTTGAGATGGTCCACATTTCAAAAACATTAATTCTTCTAGTCCATTAGTGCAGGGTTTCCTTCTGTTTATTTGTATCTTGTTTCTTTCATCAATTTTCTTTTCAGTTAATTTCTTTAGTTAAATTTATTTCTAGATATTTTTAACTTTTATTATTTTTTAAAGAATGTATATCTGTATAAATGAATGCGGAGGCCAGAGGCATAGATTGCCTAGAACTGGAGTTACTGGTGGTTGTGAGTCACCTGACATAGCCCCTAGGAATTAAACTTAGATCCTCCGGGAGAGCAATATGCACTGTTAGGGTTTGGACCATCTCCCTTACCCCTCCTCCTTAAGGATTTTTGACAGCTACCATAAGTGTAATTTCTCTCTTGGTTCCTTTATAAGGTAGCTCATTGATACTTTACAGAAACACTACTGATTTTCACAGGCTAACGTAGTATCATACAACCTCAGTGGGTCTATCTGTTAATATTTTAAACATATTAGTGGTGAGTAATATTCTTTATATAGGATACTGTCATCTGTAAAGACAATTTAACTTCTTCCAGTAGATATAATTTTTTCATCCTTTCTCTTGTCCAGTTCCTTTTGATAAAGATTCCCACTGTTGTGTTAGTAGAAGTGTCAAGAATGGCGCTCTCAGTCCTCTCTTAGAAAAGTCCCAGTTTTTGCTGGAAGGTATAATATAGGTTGGCTGTGCGTTTACTATTAATGGCCTTCTGAAGCACAGGGCTTCCATAACTAATGTATTTGTGCTTTAACATGGAAAGCTATTGAACTGACTGTTCTGCACCTGTCAGAATGACCTAATGGGTTTTTGTCCTTCCTTCTACTAATATGACATAACTTATATATTGCTTTTGTATGTGATCACACTCCACCATGGTGAGAAAGGGTCTTAATGAAAGTTTAAATTTTGTGTGTTTGTGTTTGGGTGAAATTTTTGTGTCTGTCTTTGTCAGAGATGGTAGCTTATAGTTTTCTTTCTTCTGTGTTTCTCTAGCTTTGCTATTAGGATAGCAGAACCCAAGTCCATTTTTAAGACACTTTTTCACAAGCATTTACTGAGTGATTTTTTGGTACATTCTATTAATAAATAATTAATTAATATAAGACATGTAATACGTGTGCCTTTTTATGTGAAATTTATGGACATCATAATTCATAGCTCCAAACGTAATCACTTCAAACTCCTGAAGTAAATATTTAAATTTTATTTCATATAAAAAAAGCACTTAAGTATTGCTTGTTTTATGGTCATCTATATACTTAATTCAAGTTCACAAGTTTTACAATTTTTCAGTGTCAAGAATCATAGGTTTTATGTTCTCAAATTCTTTTCTTGTCACCATTTACATGTTTCCTAGGAGGGTCAGTGGATATTAATGATGTAGAAAACATTCTGCAAGACATGAAAGTTGAATACACAGATAAAGACTATTTGAATCTGATAAAACATCTTTCACGTAATGGTAAGCATGTGTATATTTTATTGATACGTACTAATAAGGATTATTATGTATATAAATCCTTCAGAAGATTTTTGAGCACTTGATTAGGAGATGTTTTTGGTGTCACATTGTTATCAGGGGTTTTATTTTTTAATATTTTATTTAATATTTATACATGCGTAGAATGTGTTTTGATCAATTCCAGTCCCACTCCTTCCCTTCCAACTTCCCACTTGAGTCCCCTTCTACTCCCCCTGCCCAACTTCATGTTGCCAGGATTTTAAAATCATTTCTTAGAACTTCCAGAATATCTTTGCCAAAAGAATAACTGAATCGTTGGCTTTTCAATATGGTGGCAAAGCTATTTCATCATTTCTCCTGATAAGCCTTGTGTGTTTCTGTGTGTTGTTCTTCTTTCTATTAACATGCCAAAAGAGAAATATAAAAAGGGAAAACAAGCTGTATTAGTCAAATGAGATACATGTTTCAGAGTTTACAACCAATGATCATTAGGTTTTGTACATGAGTGAATAAAATTGCCTATAATTCCAGTCTCCAGGGATCTAATGCCTCGTCTTGGCCTTCCCAAGGGCCAGGCACACAAATAGTGCACATATGTGCCCCAAACACCTATGCACTTAAACTACAGGGGTTTCTCAAGTTTAAAACAATAAAGTCTTTCTCCATAAAACTCTATTATTGAGAGACAACAAATAAATTTGGAAGAAACCATCAAGAAACCTGACTTTTCTGAAGTCAGAGGATTATGAGAATTATAGTTTGTTGCTTGTTTAAACAAATTTTCCTTATTACTGTTTTCTGACCTGAGTTGTGTTTTTCTTACAGCTTCCGGAAAAGTGTTTAGAAAAAGGCTATTGGATGGTATAAAGAGTCTTAAAAGTGAGTGCAAAGATCATAAGAACACAAATAAATAAATAATATATGTAAGTTCATGTACATAAATTCATCTTTATTAACATTTTACAAATATCAAATTATTTTCACAGAATGATTTTTAGATTATTATATATTCCAATGTAAAGTATTGGATTATTATGCTATGATTCTCTGGAAATTTATCTAGGTCCATTTAGAATTTTGTATGTTCAATATGAGCAAAAGATACCATCAGAGAATGAGATACAACATCTAGTTTTGACCTTGTTTCTTCTTACGCCTATGACTAGGCCTTCTTGAATCATAAGTTCTCATAGATAAAGTTACAACCATAGCACTCCTGAATTGACAAGATTTTCCCACATTTTGACATCTTTTTAATACTTTGTCTTCCCTAAGGAGGAAAAATTGATGTGAATAACTTGAGCCCATTTCTGGAAAACATGGGGATTGAACTCTCACAGAATGAGTTTGAAGACTTTGTAGAAAGTCTACCAGTTGATGGTAAGCTTTATAAGCTAAAATGTATCCCTTCTGGAACACTTTAAGTTTAACAGCTTCCTTAGATGGCATTTACTTTATATCAAAAGGACATTTTGAAACGTTTACATCAGCATCCAGATGAAAACAGGATTTGTCTTTATTAGTTCAAGCCTAGCAGGTGCCCTCCACTGTGGATGAAGGGGGATGAATCCTGAGAGACCCTTCTCAGGTGCGAATGAAGGAGAAAATCAAATGAGAGACCTTTGTAGACTCACTGAACATTACATGATTACAAAGAAGCTTGCCTACTAGGAACATTTCAAATACAGTAATGATTGTGTCTGGTGTGAATGATTTGCTATTCTGAATGAGAAGAGCAATGGATAGAGAGAAATACAGTAATTTAAAGTGATATATAACTGTGGATACTGAGAATAATTATACTACTGTAATGAAGTACTATGTGTGGTATAAGATTTGGATTTTAAATATAATAATAAAATGGGAATTATTTCCAATAAAAAAATAAATGGTCAATGTTGATTGAAGAAGATATGAAAAATATAACTAGATCAATAATGGCAGTTGAAAAAATAGTTGACTCTCCACCACTATCCATCACTCTAATCAAGGACGATGGGCTAAAGGAGGTCTTTCCTTTGTCTGTTTGTAGTCCTGGGAATTGAACCTAGGACCTTGCACATGCTAGTTGAGTCCTCTTTACCACTGGAGAGTATCACCAAAACAAGCCCAGATCATTTTAAAAGTAGCTTCTTTCAAATCTTTTAGTAACTGTTTTAATGCTTTAGAAAGCACAGTGGGAATGGCAGTGGTCTTTTGAAACCTCGAAGCATCCCCACAATGACACATCTCCAACAATACCACACCTCTTAATCCTTCCCAAACAGTTCCGTCAGCTGGGGATTCAAGTTGGGGATTTGAGCTGGGAGGAATCACCACAATGTATGAAATTAAATAGAAGGGGAAAAAAGGGACATGTTTCATCTACTTGGTGTTAATTATCTGAAAATGTAGGCATCTAGAACTACAATTTGGGATGATTGTAGAATTCATTATCAGTCTGTGATTCTTTTTGTGTGTGCAGAAAATGGAAAGGTTGATCTAAAAAGCGTTGTGTCAGAAATGAAAGACTTTGTAGGTGAGTTTCTCCAACACAGATAACCAAATGCTATAAATATCTTAGATGTTTCCCCAATATATTGTTGATATCAACATAGTCATTTTATATAATTATTTGTCAGATCAAACTTATCTGATAACTTATGTATTCAAAATAATCCACAAGATTTATTCTCTTTCCATTGTTGTTTGTTTAATGAGGAGGCATCTTTATGTAACCAAGACTGTCCTGGATTTCACTATGCAGATCAGGCTTGCCTCAAACTTACAGAGAGATCCGACTATCTCTGCCTTCTGCATGCTGGGTCTGGAGATGTGAGCCACCATGCCCAAAACAAGACTTATTTTTAATAACAAGTCCTGTGATTTTCAGGAATACATTTTTTTCATTTATAAATATTTCTTGGCTATATGTAAATAGCTAAATTTTAAGTAAGCACACTAATAAATAAACATTTTAGATAGCTCCAGGTAATATTTTTCTATGTGATCAGTTTTATAGGTCAGTATAATTATTGTTACCAGCAGTTCTGTGCCATTTGTATAGTAGATTGCATTCTGCATCCCAGTGCCTTTGTTGTGCAAAGACTCCCTTTGACTTCTTTTGACCTCTGTCACTGTATTTGTTCATCCATTTTGTCCTTAGAAAAGACTTAATTCCAAGCTGAAATTGCCTCCACATAACTATTATTTTAAAAGACACATCAGAGATCCTATTGATTAATAACATGTTCTTAGAAATCCGCCCCCCTTTTTTTTATTAAATTATCAGGCTAGGCCAGTGTGGAAAGCTACAAGCTAAAAGCAATCCTGGCACCCTCAGTTCAGTCCCCAGCACCCACTGTTGACAGAGAGAACTGACACACAGAGTTGTCCTCAGATCTCCACAAGCCCTAGCATGAGTGCCAACCCCTGACACACACGCACTTTAACAAATGTTTTCAAACGAGTTACAAGTTCTTAAGATGTTCACCTGTAAACATTCTGCCTTTTGAAGGAGAAAAGATTGGTGTCGGTGGCCTGAGAAACACTGTGGAACAGATAGGAGTTGAAGTGAACGATAAAGAGTATGTGGACCTGCTGGAAAGGCTGCCGTTCGATGGTAAGCCGTGGGCATGTTCCTGAGACCTCCGAAACTTTAGGCCTATTGTTCTACTCTTTGAAATGTGTGTGCGCGCGCGTGTGTGTGCGCGCACGTGCGTGCGTGCCTGCGTGCCTGCGTGTGTGCAGGCACGTGTGTATTCCGTTTCCATATGTGTGTGGTGGGCATTGGATTTTAGTTGTGTGTAGGCATGGTGTGTAGATGTGCATGCATGTGCAGGCCCAGGTTGATGTGAGACATCCAGGACGCTCTTCTAGCTCATTCCTTAAGGCAGGGTTTCTCAGCCTACCCCAGACCTCGAAAGTTTAACTGGTTTCACTAACCAACTTGCTCAGGGATCTCCGTCTCTGCTTTCTAAGGCTAGAATTGCAGGCGGGCTGCCACACACTCCCAGCATGTATGTGGGTTCTAGGGATTCTGACTCCTTTCTTAGAGCAGGGGGCAAGTGCTTAACCACTGAGCCTTCCCCACAACCTCTGAAATACGTATTTTGACATGATGTGTGTTGAAATGTTACCTGTACCCCTCTTCTAGTCCTTCCTTATGAAGAGTCTGTTATTCTGTACCTCTGATGCAGAGTGTAATACTCAAAGAATCTCCCACAAAATCAGGTGTTGAGAAGGAAAAAAAATATGTTCTTGCCGGTTTTACAGTGGAAAGCAGGGCTTACATCTTTCTTCTAGTACACAGCAGTGGTCCTGCTCTCTCTGGGGCACTTTTCTAAATCTTGGTTGTTTTCTTATCCGTTTCCCCTCCCCCCCAAGCTAAACCCTAACCATTCTAGTTTTTGTTCTCGGTGTTTGGGAATAGGCCAAATCTCTCTCACTTCTCCTTCTTTAAACAAAAAGACTCAACATCTTCCCAATATAATCCTGTATTATTTTAATTTTATTAGAAAAGTCCCACATTGTAGCCAACGTTAACTTCAAAGTCTCTACATAGCCCAAGCTGGTCCCAAACTCTCAACCATCCTCCTGTCTCTTAAAGTAAACTTTATAAAAGCATGGTTTTAGCCAGATATGATAGCATGTCTAGAATCCCAATACTGGAAGACGGGGCGGGGCGGGGGGGGGGAGGGGAGGGGGGGAGGGGGAGGGGGAGGGGAGGAGGAGGAGGAGGGGGGAGGGGAGGAGGAGGAGGAGGAGGAGGAGGAGGAAAAGAAAGAGGAAGGGGTGGTTTAAAGACAGTCAGATCTGTACAGTGAAACAATCAAAAGGAAAGGGAAGGAAAACGTTTTCAAGCTTCTTCTTGGGCTTGAGAGATTTGTCAGTGGTTAGAGCACAGTCTGCTCCTGCAGAGAAGAATTCTGTTCCCAGCACACACATGGTGGTGTACAGCAATCTATAACTTTGTTCCAGAGGATTCAGTGGCCTCTCCAGGTTTCTACAAACACTAGGCACACCGGCACACATTTGGTATACACACATTCAAGCAAACACTCATACATATAAAATTAAAACTAAACTTTTTTTTTAGTGCCTTCTCACAAATACCCTACTTCTGTGGGTAATTCTTGTATCAGATGCTAAATTAATTTTCCCATATTGTTATGCTAGTTAGAAGTTAGCAAACCTTTTGAGCAAAACCTTGCCATTAAAGACTAAGGGAATTCTTGCTGCCCTCTTAGGCCACAGGCATGTCCCCCTTCTGTAGTGAGATAAGGGAAGCAGTAGGGTGAACTTGTGGTAAGAGAGGGAGGGAGGACTCAAGGTAGGACCACAGGGTAGGGAGGACTGTAGTGAAACAGCATCTGAACATGCCAGGACCATTTTACTCAGGAGCCTGAGGCAGCTATGGTTTCTGCATGAGGACACATCAGGGTTCCAGCATAAATGAGGAGGGGACACAACCCCACCTTAGGTGAAAGGCTATAGGCGTTGATGGATGCTAAGGAGACTGTTTCCTTAGGAATGTCATCCCTGGTGGGTCACTCCAATGGCAGCCCTAAAACCATGCATGCATAAATAAACAGTACTAATTGGATTGGGTGGGCTTATCTTAAAGGGGTGAGGTTGGAGAGATGACTCAGCAGTTAAGAGTACTCACTGTTCTCTCAGAAGACTTGAGTTCCATTCCCAGCACCCACACCAGACAGCCCACAGAACCCGTGACTCCAGGTCCAAAGGATTCTACCCCATCTTCTCACCTTCAGGGGCACAAATGAAGCATGTGTACATGCATGTGTTTCTCAGAGAACAAAGTCAGGAAGAAGACATGGGGGAAATTAGGGAGTAAATATGATTGAAATACAGTATATACATGTATTAAGTTCTCAAAAGATAAAGTATATTTAAAAACTAAGGGGCCAGAGATGACTGGTTAAGAAAACTTGTTGCCTTTTTCCTTTGAGTTTGTTTATACAGTGGATTACGTTGATGAATTTCCATATACTGAACCATACCTGCATCCCTGGGATGATGGATGGTCGTTTTGATGTGTTCTTGGATTCATTTGTGATGATTTTATTATTTTTGCATCGATATTCCTAAGAGAAATTGGTCTGAAGTTCTCTTTCTTTGTTAGGTCTTTGTGTGGTTTAGATATAAGTGTAATTGTAGCTTCATCGAATGAATTGGGTAGTGTTCCTTCTGTTTCTATTCTGTGGAATGATTTGGACAGTATTGGTATTAGGTCTTTCATCAAGGTCTGATAGAGTTCTGCACTAAACCCATCTGGTCCTGGACTTCTTTTGGTTGGGAGACTTTTAAAAACACATGATCATCTCATTAGATGCTAAGAAAGCATTTGACAAAATTTAACACCCTTTCATGTTAAAAGTCTTGGAAAGATCAGGACTTCAAGACCCATACCTAAACATAGTAAAAGCAATATACAGCCAACCAGTAGCCAACATCAAACTAAATGGAGAGAAACTTGAAGCAATCTCACTAAAATCAGGGACTAGATAAGGCTGCCCACTCACTCCCTGCCTATTCAATATAGTACTCAAAGTCCTAGCCAGAACAATCAGACAACAAAAGGAGGTCAAAGTGATACAAATTGGAAAGGAAGAAGTCAAAATATCACTATTTACAGATGATGTGATAGTATACTTAAATGACCCCAAAACTTCTACCAGAAAACTACTAAACCTGATAAACCACTTCAACAAAGTGGCTGAATATAAAATTAACTCAAACAAATCAGTAGCCTTCCTCTACTCAAAGGATAAACAGGCTGAGAAAGAAATTACGACAACCTTCACAATAGTCACAAATAATATAAAATACTTCAGTGTGACTCTAACCAAGCAAGTCAAAAAATCTCTGAAATAAAAAAAGATCTTCAAGTCTCTGAAGAAAGAAATTGAAGATAATAATCAGAAGATGGAAAGATCTCCCATGCTCATGGATTGGCAGGATTAATTGTAAGAAGATGGATTGTAAAAAAAAATAATAATAATAATAAAAATTTAAAAAAAGGCCATCTTTCCAAAAGCAATCTAGAGATTCAATGCAATCCCCATCAAAATTCCAACTCAATTCTTCATAGAGTTTTAAAGAGCAATTTGCAAATTCATTTGGAATAACAAAAAACCCAGGATAGCAAAAACTATCCTCAGCAATCAAAGAACTTCCGGGGGAATCACTATCCCTGAACTCAAGCTATATTACAGAGCAATAGTGATAAAAACTGCATGGTATTGGTACAGAGACAGACAGATAGACCAATGGAATAGACCCACTAAAATGCCAGAAGACCCAGAAATGAACCCACACCTATGGTCAACCTTTGATGTTTGACAAAGGAGCAAACAAAACCATCAAGTAGAAAAAGATAGCATTTTCAAATCTAAATAGTGCTGGTTCAACTGGAGGTCGCATGTAGAAGAATGCAAGATCTAGATCCATTCTACCAAAAGCCTCCCTTAGTAAATAAACAAGCTCAAGTACAAGTGGATCAAGGATCTCCAAAAGAACTCCAGGAAAATCAAGATAATACACTCCAAACTTATAGAAGAAAAAGTGGGGAAGAGCCTGTGAATCTGAGCTTCGCAACAGACACATGGGCATTAAAAATTTCTGAACAGAACCCCAATGACTTATGCTCTAAAAGACCAGAAATATCTTCAACAAAATCGAAAAACTTCCCTAACCTAAAAAGGACAAATGGGACCAGACCTCCCGTCACGCAATAGTCAAACACCAAGCATAAAAATAAAGAAAGAATATTAAAAGCTGGAAAAAGGTCAAGTTTATAAGGACTTTAAAGGACACTGATCATTAGGACAAAACGGCAACCAACAGATTGGAAAAAAGATCTTTACCAATTCTACATCTGATAGAGGGCTAATATCCAAAAAACAAAAGAGAAAAAAACTATACAAAGAACTCACTATTCAGTTAGACTCCCCAGGGTTGGGTTGGCTCATTCTAACGGTGGAGAGACAGCTCAAAAAGGCTGGAAAACAACTTTCCAAGCAAGGATAGTCGGCTGGGTAGCCATTCCAGATAAAATCAATTTTCAATAAAAGTCGTAAAAAGGTCCCCAGCTCTCAAAAAAAAAGAACCAAAAAAAAAAAAAAGAAAACACCATTACACCTCACACAATAATAGTTAGACTCCAGAGAGTCCAATAACCCTATTAAAAATGGGGTACAGAGCTAAGCAAAGAATTCTCTGCTGAGGAATATCGAATGGCTGAGAAGTACCTAAAGAAATGTTCAATATCCTTAGTCATCAGGGAAATGCAAATCAAAACAACCCTGAGATTCCACCTCACACCAGTCAGAATGGCTAAGGTCAAAAACATAGGGGACAACAGATGCTGGCGAGGATGTGGAGAAAGAGGAACACTCCTCCATTGTTGGTGAGATTGCAAGCTGGTACAACCACTCTGGAAATCAGTCTGGCAGTTCCTCAGAACACTGAACATAGTACTACCTGAGGACCCAGATATTAACAGTCCTGGGCATATATCCAAAAGATATTCCAACATATAACAAGGATACATGCCCACTTTGTTCATAGCAGCCTTATTTATAACAGCCAGAAGCTGGAAAGAACCCAGATGTCCCTCAATAGAGGAATGGATAGAAAATGTGATACATCTACACAATGGAGTACTACTCAGCTATCAAAAACAATGACTTCGGGGTTGGGGATTTAGCTCAGTGGTAGAGCGATTGCCTAGCAAGCGCAAGGCCCTGGGTTTGGTCCCCAGCTCTGAAAAAAAGAAAAGAGAAAAAAAAAGACAATGACTTCATGAAATTCATAGACAAATGGATGGAACTAGAAAACATCATCCTGCGTGAGGTAACCCAATCACAAAGAAAACCACACATGGTATGCACTCACTGATAAGTGGATATTAGCCCAAAAGTTCGGAATACCCAATGATATGATCCACAGACCACATGAAGCTCAAGAAGAAGGACAACCAAAGTGCAGATGCTTCAGTCCTTCTTAGAAGGGGGAACAAAAATATTAATAGGAGGAGATATGGAGACAAAGTTTGGAGCAGAGACTGAAGGAAAGGCCATCCAGAGCCTGCCCCACCTGGGGATCCAGCCCATATAAATACAGCCACCAAACCCAGACAATATTGCTGATGCCAAGAAGTGCATGCTGACAGGATCCTAATATAGCTATCTCCTGAGAGGCTCTGCCAGAGCCTGACAAATACAAAGGCAGATGCTCACATCCAACCATTGAACCAAGAACTGAGGAGTTAGAGAAAGGATTAAAGGAGCTGAAGGGGTTTGCAACCCCATAAAAATAACAATACCAACCAACCAGAGGTTTCAGGAACTATACCACCATCCAAAGTATACACACCGATAGACCCATGGCTCCAGCTGCATATGTAGCAGAGGATGGCCTTGTTGGACACCAGTGGGAGGAGAATCCCTTGGTCCTGTCAAGGCTCGACCCCTCTCCCCCTTCCAGCGTAAAGGAATGTCAAGTTGGGGAGGAGGGAAGGATGGGTGGATGGGTGGGGAACACACGAATAGAAGAAAGGGGGGTAGGATAGGGGGTTTATGGACAGGAAACTGGGAAAGGAGATAACATTTGAAATGTAAATTTAAAAATCCAATAAAAAAAGAAAAGAAAACCTTGTTGCTCTTGTAGAGGACCCAGCTTTGGTTCTCAGCCATCTGTCTCCCCAATTTCAGGGAATCTGGTGCCCTTTTTGGCCTTCAAATATACCAGCAAGCATGATATGCACAGACATAGATGCAAGCAAATGCTCATAGACATAAAAAGTAAAAATAAATGCCTTTTAAAAATAATATTTAAAGATGGAAAAGAAGACAGATAAGAACAATGAATTGTGGGGTTTCCGCTCTCTTACATCAGCCAGTGTTTGTTGTGGAGGTAGATGTAGTAATAATAGTTTAGTTACCTTAGTCCTAATGGTGCTCAGGAGCCAACTTCCCCACACTGTGATAGCACTCATCCCAAGGTTACAGTGCAGGAATGGCAGGTATAGATCTGCCTAAGGCCACCAGCCAGTCAGAAGCCAAGCCTGAGCATTTAAACCTGAGCTCTCACCCTCTAACCAAATGCTCACTCTGTACCGTCATGGTCTTCGTCTTCAAGTTCATCATGACTTGAAGGTGGAGACGGACTTCGTAAGTCAGCCACAGCATGAAAAAGTCTGACTCTGTATTCTCCAAGACATTCTCTGACCTGAACTGTGATTTTTTTTTTTAACAGAAAATAATAATGTTTTTCGGAATAGACTCCTGTCAACTCTCAAGTCTTACAAAGGTGAGTGACGGATGTCATGAGAAAGTGACAAATAGGACTGGTTTGATAGTCTCAGCCTTTGTTTGTCCTTTTCTCCTAGTTTATGATTCCTCTGGTAGCTCTTCTATGTATTGATCATGTTTTTGTATGTAGTTGGTATGTAACTTAGGTCAGCATCAAGTTGAAAGGAATCAGCCTTGAACACACAGCTCTATTTCTGTGTGTCTTGGATGGATCTCCTGAGAGCTTGACCATCACTGTGCTGGATTCGAACCACCACAATGCTCATCTGGGAACTGTCATTTAATAAAATAAAATAAAAAATACTGCAACTCAAGAGTCCAGTTACCTAGTCATAACCACTTGATATCTTTAAGCCATTTATAATTAAAATACCAAAATTTTCATATTGTCAGAAGTGCTCTAACACCCCATTGGAAGTTTGCACACGTGTCCTGGTTTACTCTAACAGTCACTCCCTTCAGTGCCGGAAGCAATTATCATGCCTGCAGTTGAGATGAAGTAACTGATTTGTGATGGGCGTATGGAGTACCCATTCATCCAACCAAGGGATAAATGTGTTTGAGATTCACAAGTAACTAATGTGCTTGCTGGGTGATGGCAGATATAATCACAGGCACCATTCGTGTCATGCAGGACATGACTATTTTTGCTAGGACAGTGATTTCAATTTCTGTACTCTACATGATGCCACAACTCTACCCAATTAAAAACTGTTCTCTTACTGTAACCATCCTATATAATAATTATATGTAGCTATATTTTTCTGTGGAATAAAAATAAGCTCAACACCAGCCACTTAAGTAGATATTTAATCCCTAGAGGTGCCGTTTGGTTTCCGTTTTATCTATCATACATAAAACTACAAGTACATTCGCCCTTCTCATTCTGTGAAGAGTGGAAAGTGGTAGCCCAAAAGCCATAAAAACTTTAAAGGAACGTCATTGCCAAACCACTTTCAAATAATTTTCTAATTTTTTTATTCTATGTTTATTTGCCTCTGTTTCCTGAGACAAAGTCTCACTATGAAGTCCTGGAACTCTCTGTGAAGACCAGGCTGGCTTCTAACTCATAAAGATCCACCTGCCTCTGCCTCCCAGATCCTGGGAATAAAGACATAGCCTCCACACCCAGCCTAATTAGTTCTTAACCGTAGTTAGGCACGGGGAATGTTACTCTAATTTAGCAAGAGAAGTCTTTATGTCTAGATTGGAGTTTGCTCGAATTCCTGTCTTTTTTTTTTTTTTTTTTTAAGGTGGAAGAGTTGATCCCAATAAGCTGAAGACGCTCCTCATGAACTTGGATCTGAAACTCAAAAACAGAGAAATGAAGAAGGTGATGCAGAAGCAAACTGCGGGTGGTAAGCACAAGGGGGTTTATGGGGAGGGGGAAAGGGGCACAGAATCTAGGGAATAAGTGTAAGAATTCCTGCATGCCTACAACCTCAGCACTCGAGAGACAGAGACAGAGGGATTCCTAGAAGTCCAAGGCCACTTTGTGCTACCTAGTAAGTTCCAGGTCATTTAGACAAAACAAAACACACACACACACACACACACACACACACACACACACACACACACCTTAATCTACAATTAGATTGATCTGAGAATTTAAGATATTTTTATGGAGAGAAATTTGGCCTGAAAACAAGAAAGAATGCTGAGTCTCTTTGTCTTTTTGGCATCTGAAGTCACCATGCTGTCCCAGTGAATGCTGAGAGCACACTGACAGGCCAGGGACTTCTAGGAATAAAGAAAATGGGAGCAGTGGTGAAAAGTGAATGAATTACAAAGACAGAGAGAAGGATCTACAGTGGGAAACAGTAGAACACCATTAATATTTCCTAAAATATCAGTGACATGAGATGAATACGGAAGTGGGTAACATGGGGGGCACAATGTATCAGGACTAGATGGAGGATAGGAAGCATCTTGCTCAATATCTACATTAAATGTGAGGGACAGAGACAGAGAGACGGGGAGAGAGAGAGGAGAGAGATGACAGCAACAGAGAGACACAGAAAAAGAGGAAAGAGAATAGAGAGACAGAGATGACAGCAAGAGAGAGAGAGAGAGAGAAGAGAGAAACAGAAAGAGAGGAGAGGAGAGAGAGGAGAGAAAGGAGAAAAAAGACAGAAACAGAGAGGCACAAAAAAGAGGAGAGAGAGAGAGAGAGAGAGAGAGAGAGAGAGAGAGAGAGAGAGATTTTGAATGGTGTCACTACCATACTTAGAAGGCAACTAAAGATTCAAAGACTGAAGATATGGTTCTTAAGTGCCATGAAGACATGACACATACAACAGCCAAACCCTGTGTTCAAGATAATGGCCACAGTCCACAATTCTAATGAGGAATTCTGAATCCAAAACAGGAAATATACATTTATGGTAAACACAAGTAGATTAGTAAAATGTATATTCTCCTATTACATCCTAATCTATAATTTTTCTAAGTTCTATGTCCTCATCTTAATCATTTGTGTTCTGTATTACAGCTAGCCGAAGTATCCCTTTGAAAAAAGTACTGACAGATGTGAACTCAGTTCTAGGCAAGTTAAAAGTTATATAAACTTTAAAGCCCTAAATTTTAATATCTCATGTCTTTTCAATAGCACATAAATACACAAGCAAGGGAGGCATATAAACAAAACCCTGGAGTCCTGTCAGTGTACTGCATCCCTCATCTAGACTAGCAAACATGCGGCCCTTAGTTCAAACCCTGGCACCTATATAAAAGCAAGTTGTGGAGGGCACCCTCTTAATCTTAGTACTGGGAAGGTAGGGCTAGGTGGATCCCTGGGGCTTTCTGGTAGGCCAACCTATCATACTGTATGAACTCCAAGCCAGTGAGATACACTGTCTCAAAATCTCAAGGTGTATGGCCCACTGAAGGACCCCAGCTGAGGCTGACCTCTGACCTCCATGCCCACACATACCTGCACATGCACATGCACCCACAAATATACCCACACATGCATATACAACAGACAAATAATTTTTAAATAAAGTGTAATAAAATAGCTTCTCTCCCCAGAGTGAAACGTGTTCTGATTGTCCTCCTGTTTATTCTGCTTTGAATAAAGTCTCTCTGTGCCTTTTTTCCATAACAGTTACATTGTGTAATATAAAAAACATGGACAATTTTCTTCCATGCCTTTTGCTGTTTAGATATCTCTTCATATTGCAGACTATACTTACCATTTCTGTTTTTTGAAGGAGAAAAAGTTAATATCAAAGATGTGAAAACTTTTGTGGAAGATACTGGGATAACATTGACACCCAAAGAACAGGTGGAACTGATTAAAAATCTACCAGTTGATGGTGAGCTTTTCAAACACTGTGAGAGTATTAAAGAAAGTCCAGTTAGTGTTAAGACATGTATAAAAAGCAAATTTTATCTTCTGATATAAGTGACTGTATCCTAGGATGGTGGTTGTTATTGTTGTAGTGGTGGTAGTGGTTGGTGGTTGGTTAATTGGTTGGTTGGTTAATTGGTTGGTTGGTTAATTGGTTGGTTGGTTGGTGGTTGGGTTGGTTGATTGGTTGGTTGGTTAATTGGTTGGTTGGATGGTGGTTGATTGATTGGTTGGTTGGTTAATTGGTTGGTTGGTTGGTTGGTTAATTGGTTGGTTGGTTGGTGGTTGGTTGATTGGTTAGTTGGTTGGTTAATTGGTTGGTTGGTTGGTTAATTGGTTAATTGGTTGGTTGTTTGGTGGTTGGTTGATTGGTTATTTGGTTGGTTGATTGACTGATTGGTTGGTTGGTTGGTTTGTTGGTTGGTTGGTTGGTTTTGTTTTTTTTCCAGAGCTGCCAAATTTTTTTTCAAATGACATTTTTCTTAACACACAAAGCATAATTTTGTTTTTTCAGCAGCTCTCTTTTCTTGATTTCCTATGATTGGAGATGAAAGCCAACATTATGTACCATTTCACCCTTGTAATGAAAGTCGACTTGGGAGATGTAAGGAGGAAGTGAGGCTGGTGGGAAGAGGGAAGTGGGAGAAACAAGGAAGATAAGAAAAGAGAAGCAAAGAAAAGATGTGTTTGTATTCCTGTGTGATGTTTGCAACAAATGACTAGATATTTCTATTCAGTTAAACATGTGCTCTAAAAATGTTCTCTGTTCCATGCTTTGGTACTCTTGGGAAGGCAAAATATCAAATATAAGTCAAAACAAAGAAGCCCCTGACTGAGTTGATGGCTTCGCGCTGTCTCACCGAGTTGCTGGCACCACTTTTCTGTGATATGCGTGTGCCCCTGTTTTTCAGATGAAGGAAACATACATGAGAGAAGATTGATAGATGAGCTGAAATCTTTCGGAGGTGAGGAGCACAATGAGAAGAAAGAGAACAAGAGTCCTCGCCTCCTACCTGTGCCATGCCCTAGTCGACCTCTGATAGAGACCATTTTTCCCACACTAACCCCATACTTACTCTCCTGTCTTCACAGCCACCATTTCCAAATAGTTTTTCATTTTCCTGACGGTATTGGCTCTTGACAAAAAGTCAAATTCAAATCTGGCTCCACATAGAAAATGTGAAATAAAGAATTGGCTAAGGCGGGGGAGTGGTCATTAACTCAGCAAACTAAAGTGAGCTTCCTAGTCCCTACCATTGTAACTGATGGAACAATGGGTTCCTTGGGATTTTCCTCTGGACTGAGAAAGGGTGTTTTCAGTTCCCTTTCCATTTTGGCCATGTCTATGCACTGTGAATATTTGGGTTGTTGACATTCTGGCTGACAGCCATAATATGAGGGATCAGTGAAAGTTAACTACATTTGTTTGGTATTCCTGATTCTTTCTTTAGGTGGGACGGTTAATGTCAATAACATGGAAAATGTTCTCGAAAATTTGAAGATCAAGCTGTCAGATGAGAAAGTAAAAGAACTGTCAGAAAACCTTCCAGCTGACTGTAAGCATATGGATGTTATCAGACCTTTCAGGGACTCTTACCCTTAGGCACTTATGCCTCCAGAAGCATCATCTGTATGATGCATATATATATATGCATATATATATATTTAATATATATATATATTAAAGAATGATCCAGACCATGTAAGAGCACATTTTGGTTTAGTATATTTTCACTAATTTTGATGTATATGATATATGTGCTACAGTGTGTTACAGGTGACACATCTTTATTTAAGGGACAGTGAAGGAAAACAGCCTACGACACTGAAAAGGTTGCTAATTTCATATTAATTACATCGTTTCAGTTTCTAAAAGCTATGTCATCAAACTATCTATTTCTCTACCTTGTAATATATGTACTTCTTTGTCTGTTATTCCTAATTTAAGGACTGCCCACAAGAGTCTTTCCTGGCCTCAACTCTTGGATAGACTAGCAATTTTAAGCTGCAATGTTTTTTTCTTCTTTTCAAAAGAATCAGACAGGAGAGAACAGACTCCCACAAGTTGTCCTCTGACAACTGCATGGTATGATGACATGTGCACCTACACAAATGTATACACAGTGAGAGTTTGAATGAGAATGGCCCCCATGGATCTTATGTATGAATGTTTAATTCCCAGTTAGTAGAACTATCTGGGAAAGATTGGGAGGTGTGGCCTTGTTGGAGTAGGTGTGGCCTTCATGGAGTGGGCATGGCCTTATTGTAAGAAGTCACTGGTGGTAGACTTTGAGGTTTCAAAAGTCCATGCTAGGCCCAGTCCTAGTTGTTCTGCCTATAACTTATGATTAGATGTGATCTCTCAGCTACTGCTCTGTTATGATGGTCTAGGCATAAACCTCTGAAACTGTAAGCTAAGCAAGCTCCCCTCCACCCCCCACCCAATTAAATGCTTCCTTCTATAAGTTATCTTAGTCATGGCATTTTATCACAGCAATAGAATAGGCACACACACACACATACACATGTAAATAAAATGTAACAAAATATACTTCCAGTCCTTTTACACTGCCAAGAATGCAGTCCTCTTACTGATTGCAGGGACAGTCCCTGGATGTCTCTTTGATTTGTATTCAAAAACTGCCTCCTAATTTCTCTCAATATCCAGCACTCTTCTGTTCCTTTTGCTCCCGGTGATCTCAGTATTTGATTAGCCCAGTCACTGAAGTCAGTGAGATTTGCTATGAATGATGTGAACCTGGGTCTCCAATTTAAAATCCTCGTGGATGAAAGAAGGACCTAAGGATATTTTACCTCTTTTTGCCTCCTTCCCTTCGTTAATGGCTTTGTTTTATTTTGTTTATTTTTCAAGATGGGGTTTCTCAGTGTAGCCCTGGCTGTCCTGAAATTCACTATGTAGACCAGGCTGGCCTTGAACTCAGAGATCCACCTGCCTCTGCTGGGATTAAAGTCGCATGCCTCCTCCCCCAGCTGCGTCAGTGTTCTACACTGCTTTATTTTAATTTAGAAAGCCTTAGGTAGTTGTTTTAGTTGTATGTCTCCTTGCTGTGCTGAATACCTGACAAAAGCAACTTAGGAAGGAGGGACTTTGGACTTCCCTTTTAGGAAATGTGGTCCTTTGTGTCAGGGATGGTTTCCTGGCAGGAGCTGAAAGTCACATCCACAGTCAGAAAGGAGAGAACAAAGAGTGCCTGCACTCAACTCCCTTCTCGTCATTCCACCCAGAACACCAAGCAAGAAAGGATGCATCTTCCCACCTCGACCTAGTCTAGATAACCCCTTATAGACGTGCTTAGAAATTTGTTTCCATGGTGATTTTACATTCCCATCAAGTTGACAGTCAAAATTAAGCATGTAGTAGTATAATGTTTTATAACACCGATATTCATTCAGATTTACTCAATTGTACACATATTCTTAGCTTTTTGTCCTTTTTGCATCTCCAACTTGCCTTTGGAATCTCTTTTCTTCTGCCACCTCTGCCAGAAGCAAATATTATTGACAAATACTTTGTCAGTTAAGCACAAGGCACATGCTCGTATGCTTGTAATCCTACTACTCAAGGGGCTGAAGCAGAAGGATTGCAAGTTCAAGACTACCCTAAGCTATATATTGAGAGCCTATCTGTGTAAAACAGAGAGAGAGAGAGAGAGAGAGAGAGAGAGAGAGAGAGAGAGAGCGCCCAATAGATATGTTCCCTGAGCATAGAATTCTAATTAGTCATTTTTTTGCATGCTTAAAATATTATCCTACAATTAGGTTTCCCTATGTTGCTAGACATGATAGGAAGTCCATTATAAACATCATTGATTCTTAAAGCCTAATTGTCTTGCTATCATTAAACCATCAGACAGTTTTTGCAATCCTGTGCTTACCTTGTAGGGTCTTTTTCCTTCTATCACACTGATTAAAGAGAGACAAACTGTCTTGGTTGGTCTTGATCTTTCTTTACTCTTGTCCGTATGTTTTCTTCTTATGATCCACAGAAGTCTAACATATATACATTCTGTAAGAATTCTCAAAACTTCAATCTGCCATATTGAGTGTTTGGGGTATTTGTAACATGATGAGGGGGCCAGCCCTGGTGGGGGGGTCTTCTTGTTGGTTCTTCTTGAGGCAGTGGAGAGGAAGAGTGTTGGTGGAGAGTAAGACTTTGTCTTATGAGATATTTAGGGTTGCTGTATAATAATAAAAAGTTTACTTATCTAAGTCTAAGTTACTGTGCTACTGTAGCTGACCTACCTTTTGTGTTCCTCTGAAGCCAGAAACTGCAGTCTCTGAAATTTAGCACCTCTTCCTAAAACAGCAGCAGATTAAGTAAATAACCCTTTCAGCAGGAACTGCACAGCCCTAACTTTCAGCCTGCTAATCAGAAATCTCAGGAAGAAAAAGGGACACTTAGAAAAGTGATTATAGTGTTTATTACTAACTTGTAAAAAGCTTCCTATGAAAGCTATCTAAGGAGAAAAGTGGAAAGATCCTAAGCAGGGAAAGGAGAAAAAAAAAATCTTCTCTAAGTGGGAAAAGGCAAAAAATTCTAGTAAGAGAAAAATTATTCCAGGAGGGAAAAAAGAAAAAAATTCTTCTAAGGGAAAAAAATTCTTCTCTCTCTTCTTTGTTCTCAGTACTTATACATCTTTTAGAATACATGGTCACATGTTACAAAGTTCACACAAAAAATTAAGTCATAAATTGAAATAGAAGTTTACAACAGAGAATGTTTACATGCATATCCATTAGGAGTAATTATCTGACTAAACATCCATCACCTGTCACAGCTCCACAAGTTCACCGAAGTTTAAAACCATAACTAAGTTATTAGTGAAGTTTTGTATAGATAAACTCAGTCAATATTTTTTATCCTCTGTCCTAGCACCTATAATAAATAGTTAGCTCCCTTTCTGTGACCTTTGGCTAGTTGTTTTACAACCTCTTGGAATGTGCTCTGAGTAGGAGAAAGTCTGGTTACTCTCTAAGAGCAATTAACGGTGACACCTGGGAGACTGGCAGAGTTCTCATTGCAGTTTTGACTATCAGAAGAGGACCTAATAGCAGTCCCACTATAAAAGAGCGTAACAGTCACTGATATAATTTTAGGAATTCTTAAAGGATCATAATAAGACTTAGGAAGTCATCTATTTGTCTATACAGCACTGCTACAAGACAGTACATCTTCATGGATCTGCAGAGATCTGCTCCAAAGGGGTGTGTTATTACTTAGTGATTGTTATATATTTAATAATAACAGGAAAAGCATATTAATAGCGGGAATCTTTCCTAAAAAATGAACTCTCCTACAGCCTTGCTCAATAAGAATGAACCTGTCACAGATTATATATTAATCCAAAGCAGACTATCTCAGGAAGATCACCTGCTAGTTCTTAGCTTGTCCCATTATGGTTCCTGACAGTAATAGAAATAACCCCCTGAGGAAGAATGAGATCACATAGCAATGCCACGTCCTTTAGTATAAGAAATACCAATAATAGGCAAAGTTTCTAGTTATTCTTTTTCTTGTCCTGAAATATCCTACACCTTTGGGCTGAATGATAGCTCAGCAGTTAAGAGCATGTGTTGCTCTTGAAGAGGTCCAGGGTTTGATTCCCAGCACCCACATGGTCCCTCACAGCCATCTGTAACTCCAGTTGCAAAGGATCTGATGCTCTCTTTTGGGCTTTGTGGGTCTCGCACACACATATAATGCACAGACACACATATAGGCACAGCACTTACACACAAGTTTTTTTTTTTTGAAAAACGAAAAATTAAATATGCTACATCTTCACTTCTAACAGGTTGCACTGGTTTGAGGACCTCGTAGTAGATAAACTAAAGAGACAAGTCCTGAAGAGGAAGATGCAAATTATACACAAAGATTAAGATTAGTAGTGTGTACGTGCATGCACGCGCATGCGGGGTGTGTGTGTGTGTGTGTGTGTGTGTGTGTGTGTGTGTGTGTGTTGGGCAATGTGTGCTATGATGAGTATGTAGATCTAAGGACAACCTTTTGGAATCTGTTCTCTCCTCCACCATGTGTGTCCCAGGAATTGAACTCAAGTCATCAGGCTTGGCAGCAAGTACCTTTGTCTACTGAATAAGGCAATAGTCTTGCCTGTGTAAGGTGGAAGTTTTGAAAAAAAAAAGAGAGAGAGAGTAGATGATGATATTACTAGATAACATATGGCAAGAGTAATTTTCCTCGTTTCACATTCATCTGTGTATGCCATTATGCTGTGATTTTTTTTAAAAATCGTAAGAAAAAGTCCTATTTAAAGTCCTATTTATCTCTGCATTAGTGCACAGTTATGTGTAATGTAAATTGTGGCCTTTTGCAGCTTCTGGGATGACCAATTTTCAGACAATGCTGAAAGAAATAAGAAAACTGACTGGTAAGGCAGACATTTCGTAAAAGCTACTACACAAGAGCTTCACACTTACATACATTTTTTTAAATTGAATTTTCTCAGCTGGCATGTAGTCATTTCAACATTCTGGAGGCTGAGGCAGAAGACTTGCCACAAAGCCAATCTGGATACTTAGCGAGTACCAGACCAGCCAGGGCTGCACTGTAAGATAGTTTACCCCAGTAATTCCAGCATTCAAGAGGAATACAGGAGTTCAAGGCCAACCTGTTCTCCAGTAGGGAGTTCCAGACCAGCCAAGGCTAAATAGAAGGATCCTGTCACAATACATACATATGTAGGTGTGTGCAAATAATACACATATATATTACATGCATACACTTAAAGTTTTCTTATCTTGTCATTGGCTTCAAAATTTTTAACTGGCATGAAAATTATATTTGTTTAATCCATTTTGGCAAAATCCTGTGATGATATATATGTACAACGAGTTCTACACTTATTCGGAAACCTCCTGTTGTTGTAAAATTATAAAAAAATAAAACAGTCTTTTTACCTGTTCTAGGTCCGGCACTACAGTGTCCCAAGATCTCTGCTAGATATCTTAGTCTCAGTCAGCAAAGCCTCTCACCTGATTTGCTCCATTCCATATCACACTGCCAAAGGCCTCTCTCTGAGCCTGGCAGCAATCTTTCTACCCATCCAGTCCCCAAGGCAGGTTGCCACCATGCCAGAAACACACATCCCAATTCCATGGCAGTTCAGTGTCCCAGCTGCCACACACTCTCTCACACTTAAATCGCCACATGAAAGAACACACAACATAATGACCTCTGATCCAGTTGATAAGATATAATCGCCACCTAAACATGCAAAACCCTATACACATCCATCCCTCAAGAACATTCAAACAACCTGTAAGTACACAGAGTGGAATCTTAACGTCAGCTTCCATGTTCTCTCCGCCACGGCTTCTCTGCCGCCTTCTCCTGTCTTCTGTTCCTGTCTACTCCTCTTCCTTCAAACTTTTCTCCCACCATCCTTCCTTCTCATCCAATGAAAGGCCTCATTCTATCCTGTACCTGCCTCACCTGTATGATGACATCATTCTACAACCTCCTTTTTATTTTATGCTGCATTTCACCATGATAGCCCAGTCAACACCAAGCATCATTCATCCAAAATACTTAACATCTACTCTAACTCAGAAAATGTTAAGACACAACTGTGACAGTATGACTTCTGAGGTCATTTACACCATCACAAATGCATAATTTCTACGAATTTGAACACATTTCCATGTGTTTTGTACAAACTTAGTTTTGTCAGCCAAAGTCAGCAAGCAATTTTCACTTTTATAATTTCCATTATTTTTCCCTAAAGGAGGAAAGATTGATGCTAAAGTCACACAAAAAGTGCTCGGAAGCATAGGCATAGAGCTTACAGATAAAGACGTCAGTGACCTGCTGAAAAGGTTGCCTGTTGCTGGTAGGTACTGTGTGAACCCTATGGGATGTATCTTCACGTTTGTATAAACTTCAGCATGAGAACATCATAAAAACTAACCCCTGCCTTGCCCTACAACACCTAGAAAACTCAAGCTGTAATTGGGAAAGCATGTGTCTTTGGCATTTGAATTTGTTTTGATCCCTGCCAGCATCTTTAAACTAAATCTTGGCATTAAAAGTGTGTTCCTGGCTATGGGGGATAGCTCAGTGAGTAAAGCACTTGCTGTCCAAGACTGATGCTCTCAGTTCACATCGCTGGAACACAGGTAAAAGTTGCAGTGCTTGGGTCTGTAATCTTGGTCCTTCTACAATGAGATGGGAAGTGGCGATGGGAGATTCCACAAGAGTTTCCAGAACACCTAGCCTGGAATAACAGTGCAACATCAAACAAGACAGATCCTATCTTAAGCAAGATAAATGGTTGACATCATCCAAGGCTCTACTCCACCCTACACACACACTGTGACAAACTGCCCATTCATGCACACATGCACGCACACACACACATGCACACACATACAGACACACATACACACACATGAATGCATGCACATACAAACACATATTCATGCACACACAGACACACACACACATACACAGATAAATATTTTTTAAATAGTGCCAATACCTTAAGATAAATAAAGCTTAAATAGAACAAAGAGAGAAAAGGATGAATGAACAATAACAAGGAACAAGAAAGAGAGAGCCGAGGGTGAGGAAAGACATCCGTGAGCTTCACTTTCAGAATTTTGTCCAGGGCTGGGGAAGTCTCAGTGGCAGGGCACTTGCTCAGATATACAAAACCTTGGGTTTAGTCCTGAGCACTACTTGAAGGAGGACGAGGAGGAAGGAAAGGAGGAGGACAAGAGGAACCTTGGAGCTTAGATCAGTGTAAGCCCTAGGCTCAGTCCCCAGAGAGACAAAAGTCGTAAAAAAATATATTCCTTATTTCGCACACTTTGTAAAGAAGTGTTTGTAGACATGGGAACTGTACATGTATACATTTTAAAGGTAAATCTTTATAATCGTCACTTAAAATCATATCCCTCTGTACCACTTTTACCATATACATCATTTTCTCTAATTATAAACGTGTCTTGTTTTACAGAAGATGGGAAAATACTTAAAAGAGTATTATTTGATCATGTAAAGTGGCATCCTGGTAAGTGATATCTCAGCATGGCAATTCAAACTATAATCTGTAGTCTTTACCTTAACTTTAAAAAACCGTGTCATTACACAGTAATTAGGTGATTTGTTTTATTTTCTCTACTTTTAAAGATCTTTTAGATGCAACTATACCGAATGTAGTTTATAGTTTTCTGACAATAAAAGTGTTTCAAATTCTGTTTGCTGATTAAGGATGCTAGTTGTCTGATGTAACTTATCAGTTCATCTAAAAAAATATAGTCTATAGAATCAGTACATATAATGAATATATAAGTAAAAACTTACATAACTCCTCTGATACATAATTAAATAAAGTGCACATAACTCATCTGATACATAATTAACTTTTAAATATACATTTCTTACACACTAAAGAAAGGACCCTCTGGAGCAGGATTGGCACATTACATGCATGTTCAGCTTCCACAGTGGCTGCAGCCCTGAGAGCTATTTGTCATCATGCAATGGACTGCATCTGTCCGTGGTAACTTAGCCTCTGGCTCCTTCCTTCCTAAGGGTCGAAGTGTCATGTCTCCAAACTGGGCAACATTCTAGAAGACTTGGGCTTCGATCTGGAGGATGAAGAAATTGAAGACCTGACAAACCGTCTGCCAGTTGAAGGTGAGGGTACTGTTGTGTCTTCAGAGAGCCTCTCCGCTCCCCAGACAAACTTCCAGAAATGCTCTTGGGAAAACCTGTTATCCCAGATTGTGATGCCTCAGTTAGAAAGGAGCTGGAGGGGTTTGCAACCAAGTAGGAAGAACAACAAGATCAACCAACCAGACCCCCCTCCCCAGAGTTCCCAGGGACTAAACCACCAATCAATGAGTACACATGGAGCAACCCATGGCTCCAGTTGCATATGTAGCAGAGGGTGGCCTTGTCAGGCACCAATGGAAAGAGAAGCCCTTGGTCCTATGAAGGCTCAATGCCCCAGTGTAGGGGAATGCCAGGGCAGGGAGACAGAAGGGAGTGGGTGGATGGATGGGGGAAACACCTTCATAGAAGCAGGGGGAGGGAGAGGGAATAGGGGGTTTCTGGAAGGGAAACCGGGAGAGGGGATAACATTTGAAACGTAAATAAAGAAAATATCCAATTAAAAAAAGAAATAAAAAGATGATTAAGAAAAACAAAACAAAACAAAGAAATGACTCATCTGTCAAGCAAGGGGGATCCACTTACAAATCCTAATGCCACTGAGAATATTTAATGACCCTATGCCAGAGAAAATAAACAAAGGACCATTTCAACAGGAGAAGAAAGGAGCAAGAGCCAAGAATTGATGCTTAAGAGAGCCCACCACTGTTCCAGAGGACAGATGCTTTGTTCCCAGTGCCCAGTACTCATGGTTACCTATAAACGCTCCTGTTCCAGGCATCTGACTCCCTCTTCTGGCCCTCAGGGGAAAGAATTAAATCCATCCAATCACCAGGAGGCTCAGGAAAGAAAACATACCTAATCATCCTAGATTTAATTGATAGCGATGTGTATATATCCTGTGTAACATGATGTTTTTAAAGTTTACTTATTCAATAATTAAATCTAGCTAATTAACAGATGCATCACCTCGTACAGTTATCATAACAATATATTTATTTACACTTTTTTTTTATTAACTTGAGTATTTCTTATATACATTTTGAGTGTTATTCCTTTCCGGTTTCCAGGCAAACATCCCCTCCCCCCTCCCCCCTCTTTCTTTATTCCCTCCCCATCCTCCCCCCTTGCCGCCTCCCCCCAACAATCTAATTCACTGGGGGTTCAGTCTTAGGACCCAGGGCTTCCCTTCCACTGGTGCTCTTACTAGGATATTCATTGTACCTATGTGGTCAGAGTCCAGGGTCAGTCCATGTATAGTCTTTTAGTAGTGGCTTAGTCCTGGGCTCTGGTTGTTTGGCATTGTTGTACATATGGGGTCTAGCCCTTCAAGCTCTTCAGTTCTTTCTCTGATTCCTTCAACAGGGTCCTATTCTCAAATCAGTGGTTTGCTGCTGGCATACGCCTCTGTGTTTGCTGTCTATGTCTCTGTTTAATTTCTGTTGCCATGATCTGTCCATTGATGAGAGTGGGGTGTTGAAGTCTCCTACTATTATTGTGTGAGGTGCAATGTGTGTTTTGAGCTTTAGTAAGGTTTCTTTTACATATGTAGGTGCCCTTGTATTTGGGGCATAGATATTTAGGATTGAGAGTTCATCTTGGTGGATTTTTCCTTTGATGAATATGAAGTGTCCTTCCTTATCTTTTTTGATGACTTTTAGTTGAAAATTGATTTTATTTGATATTAGAATGGCTACTCCAGCTTGCTTCTTCTGACCATTTGCTTGGAAAGTTGTTTTCCAACCTTTCACTCTGAGGTAGTGTCTGTCTTTGTCTCTGAGGTGTATTTCCTGTAGGCAGCAGAATGCAGGGTCCTGTTATCAGTTTGTTAATCTATGTCTTTTTATTAGGTGTTGAGGCCATTGATGTTGAGAGATATTAAGGAATAGTGATTATTGCTTCCTGTTATATTCATATTTGGATGTGAGGTTATGTTTTGTGCTTTTCTTCTTTGTTTTGTTGCCAAAGACGATTAGTTTCTTGCTTCTTCTAGGCTATAGCTTGCCTCCTTATGTTGGGCTTTACCATTTATTATCCTTTGTAGTGCTGGATTTGTAGAAAGATATTGTGTAAATTTGGTTATGTCATGGAATATCTTGGTTTCTCCATCTATGTTAATTGAGAGTTTTGCAGGATACAGTAACCTGGGCTGGCATTTGTGTGCTCTTAGTGTCTGTATGACATCAGTCCAGGATCTTCTGGCTTTCATAGTTTCTGGCGAAAAGTCTGGTGTGATTCTGATAGGTCTGCCTTTATATGTTACTTGACCTTTTTCCCTTACTGCTTTTAATATTCTTTCTTTATTTTGTGCGTTTGGTGTTTTGACTATTATGTGACGGGAGGTGTTTCTTTTCTGGTCCAATCTATTTGGAGTTCTGTAGGCTTCTTGTATGCCTATGGGTATCTCTTTCTTTAGGTTAGGGAAGTTTTATTCTATGATTTTGTTGAAGATATTTACTGGTCCTTTTTTCTGAGAGTCTTCACTCTCTTCTATACCTATTATCCTTAGGTTTGATCTTCTCATTGAGTCCTGGTTTCCTGTATGTTTTGGACCAGTAGCTTTTTCCGCTTTACATTATCTTTGACAGTTGAGTCAATGATTTCTATGGAATCTTCTGCTCCTGAGATTCTCTCTTCCATCTCTTGTATTCTGTTGGTGAAGCTTGTATCTACAGCTCCTTGTCTCTTCTTTTTCAGTTTTCTATATCCAGGGTTGTTTCCATGTGTTCTTTCTTGATTGCTTCTATTTCCATTTTAATTCCTTCAACTGTTTGATTGTGTTTTCCTGGAATTCTTTCAGGGATTTTGTGACTCCTCTCTATGGGCTTCTACTTGTTTAATTATGATTTCCTGGAATTCTTTCAGGGATTTTGTGATTCCTCTCTATGGGCTTCTACTTGTTTAATTATGATTTCCTGGAATTCTTTCCAGGGATTTTTTTGATTCCTCTCTGTAGGCTACTTGTTCTCTAAGGGAGTTCTTCCGTCTTTCTTAAAGTCCTCCAGCATCATGATCAAATATGATTTTGAAACTAGATCTTGCTTTTCTGGTGTGTTTGGACATTCCCTGTTTGCTTTTGTGGGAGAACTGGGCCCCGATGATGCCAGGCAGTCTTGGTTTCTGTTGCTTGGGTTCCCGCTCTTGCCTCTCGCCATCAGATTATCTGTAGTGTTACTTTGTTCTGCTATTTCTGACAGTGGCTAGACTGTCCTGTAAGCCTGTGTGTCAGGAGTGCTGTAGACCTGTTTTCCTGTTTCTTTCAGCCAGTTATGGGGACTGAGTGTTCTGCTTTCGGGTGTGTAGTTTTTCCTATCTACAGGTCTTCAGCTGTTCCTGTGGGCCTGTGTTTGGTGTTCACCAGGCAGGTCTCTTGCAGCAGAAAGTTGGTCTTACCTGTGGTCCCGAGGCTCAAGTTTGCTGTGGGGTGCTGCCTCGACCTCTCATGGCAGCAACTTGGGAAGATCTCTGCGCCGCTCTTTCCGGAGCCTCCGGCACCAGGGTTCAGATGGCGTTTGGTGTTTTCCTCTGGCGTCTGAGATGTGTGCAGAGTGCAGTCCCCTCTGGTTTCCCAGGCATGTCTGCCTCTCTGTAGGTTTAGCTCTCCCTCCCACGGGATTTTGGTGCAGAGAACTGCCTATCCGGTCTGCTCCTTCAGGCTCCGGCGGTGTCCCAGGCACAGGGGTCCCGCCGCTCCTGGGCCCTCCCCCAAGGAAACCCAGAGGCCGTATACAGTTTCCTCTCGGGCCAGGGATGTGGGCAGGGGTGGGCAGCGTTGGTGGTCTCCTCCGCTCTGCAGCCTCAGGAGTGCCAACCTGACCAAGCGGTGAGGTCTCTCTCCCACGAGGCTTGGGAGCAGAGAGCTGCTGCGGGCCGGGATCCGCGGGTGTTATTTACACTTTTAAAAAGCTGGGTGTGGTGGCACATTGCTTTAATCCCAGCACTCAGGAGACCAAGGCAGGAGGATTTCTGTGAGTTTGAGGCCAACCACAGCCAGGCCTACACAGAGAAACCCTATCTCAGAAAAAAAAAAAAGAAGAAGAAGGAAGGAAGGAAGGAGGAGGAAGGGAGGGAAAGGGGGAGGGAGGGAGGACTAAACAAATAATCATTAACTGTGTCACTTGCTGTGCAGTTGGCTTCTTGACACTGGCTCTAACCACGATTATGCATCCTCTGACTAGTATCCTGCTTCCAGCTTCAGGAGAGCAATGTTTTCAGTCTACAATGGGAGAGAGCAGTGTCTGTCTCTGACTCATCTCATATAAAATCCTCCAGTTCACCAGGGGGTTCTCCACTGCTCTTTCTCATCTATTGTGAGCAGTGTTGGGGTGAACATCACACCACACGTGAGGTGATGCATTTGTTAGCTAGCACAGAACTCCCTTCAGTCCTCAGTGCCTTCCTTCGACTCTCTACTGAGCTGCGGGATTGTTGGTCCAGCAGTAATTCCATGTTTTGGTTTTCGAGGAGCTTCCATGTTGCTTTCCATAAGGGCTGCACTAATGTTACTCTCACCAACAGTGTGTAAGAGTTGTTCTCTCTCATACCCTCAACAACAATGATGGTTTTTGTTCCTTTAATAATAGCCATCCTGACTCCAGTTAGGTGATATCTCATTGTGATTTGATTTACATTTCCTTGATGGCTAGCAATGCCCAGGGTTTTTGTTGTTGTTGTTGTTGTTGTTGTTGTTGTTTTGTTTTGTTAGTTTTTGGTGTGTGTTTTTTTTTCATATATTTAGGCCAAATCTATTTAACACCGTTATAGTGATGAGATAAAGTTTACTGCTTTCCTGTGGTACCAAACCCTAGACTGAGTCTGACTCCAGGAACTAACCTTACTTTAATTTTAAATCAGTCTTTTTTCATTTAGACCTGATTAGAAGGGAGGTGAATTGCCAGCACATACAAGCCACAAGCTTATCTAGACCAAATAGCAAATAGGGTAGCATGTATGGCTCCTACTCTTGCAGCCAGATCGCTAGCCACAATATTGCTGGATTTGTTTTTTCTGGCACAGGGTTTCTCTGTGTAGCCCTGGCTGTTCTAGAATTTGCTCTGTAGACCAGGTTGGCCTCAAACTCAGAGACCTGCCTGCCTCTGCCTCCCAAGTGCTAGGATTAAAGGTGTACGCCACCTGGCTGCTTTTCACAATCTGCAGTGCTAAGGTGATCAAACAGATTGCTCTGGTATTCTAAAGTGTAACCGGCCAAGGGAAAGATCAAACAATGCTTTGTAAATTTCCTAGCACCAAGGCACATAGACATGGCACATCCTTCTGCACTGTATTTGTTTATCACATTCAGAGCTTCAGTTTTCAATCCCATGTTCATCTGGGAAAGAAGATTAGTGTATTAGCAGAACAATTCGAATTTCTGTGTTTTACCTCATAGTGTAAGGTCTTACGTTTCTGGGTCATCATGCCTGGGTCTTATGTGCATTTCGAGTGCCTGGGTCTTATGTGCATTTCGAGTGCCTGGGTCTTATGTGCATTTTGTCTTTGCAGATGGAATGGTCAAGATGAGTGAAATGATGGAGAATGTGGAGTTGCTCACAGGTCAGTGAAAGGCCCTGGGGCAAAACGACTTTCAGTCACAATATTCTGATGAAGTTTACACTTTACACTTTTAAATCTCCAAGCCTCATTATGGGGGCTTTGTTTAGTACATTAACTTGTTAGTCTTACTGATATATCAATAATACATTTTACGCACCCCTGTGAGATGGCTCAATAGGTAGAGACACTTGGTTCTAAGCTTGGTGACATAAGTTTGGTCTGGGAAACCCATATATTGGAAAGAACTTATTCCTGCAAATTGTATTCTGACTTCCACGAGGATGCCCACAACATAATAAATAGACAGACAAAGAAACAAATAAAGTAAATGTAATAAAAGCTAAAAAAAATTATCTAGTAGTTCAAATTAGTTTTCCCCCAAAACTGTTACATTTTTCTATTGTTGTAGTATCCTGGATTCCCCTGTGTTTTCTTTCTCAATGATTTAAATTTAGTTGCACTGTTCACACATTTCAAAATAAACCCAGGTAACTATGACAACTGGAAAAAATAATGCATTGTCTTATTTTTGGGAATGAATCTCTTTATTCTATTTTATCCAAAATATCTATAGTCATTTTAAGAATAGATCACCTCGTCATATTACCATATAGAGTAAAAATAGCATGCAGAGGGGAAGGTCTCATGAGGACCCACCCCTAACTGAAGAGTCATTGGCAGTTGTTAGCCAGTTGTTGAGAGGGAGAGTGAATTCCCTTCAGTGATGTGGTCCTTGTTCATGCTCCAGTAGATGGTGTCCTGCATACATGTGTATATGGGCAGTAGTAATCCAACACGGGGGGGGGTATTAAAACAAACAAACAACAACAACAAACAGAAGAAAACAACATGAATTTGGACAGGGTATATTGGAGAATCTGAGATGGAAATCAAGGTAGGATATGTTCTGTATGCATTGTATTTGCACATCTAACTACCAAAGAGTAAGCAAAACATTTGAATTGGCATTATTTATCTATAAAATATGTATATAGTCATTTATACCATAGTCATATTGATCTATGACCTCCATGTCAGAATATTGATTTATATTGATTTTCACTGTTGCTCTTAGTGAAATGAGCATGACCCACCAGAGAGGCTTACTGACAACCACACTGGTAGTGCCAATTGCAAGGTTTTTTTGTTTGTGTTGCTTGTGCCTCTGAAAAGTCTCTTGGTAGCCAAGTCAGGGATGCAGAGTTCTAAAGGCAAAAACCAAAAGACCATAGTTTATATCAAAGTTAAATGAGGTCAGAGTAACCTTAAGATGTTTGTTCCTGGGGGTTGGGGATTTAGCTCAGTAGTAGAGCACTTGCCTAGCAAGCGCAAGGCCCTGGGTTCGGTTCCCAGCTCCGAAAAAAAAAAAAAAAAAGAAAAGAAAATGTTTGTTCCTGGCAAAGCATAGTAATTATGTTAGACAAAACATAAATTATTTTTCACTTATATTTTTTCTAGTTATTTTAGTTTTAAAATTATTTTGGTTAATATATCTGAACCATGGTCAAGGGCTTGGAAATCTCAAGTGTGTTTCCAAAGGAGACATGGGCACTAGAGAGGTGGGTAGAGGGCTGAGAACTGTCTAAGCAAACCCAAAATGAAGTTAGAATAAGATGATACTCCTTAGGCATCTCATTAGAACTTACAAAATATTTTTCTGTCTAGCATTGAATAATTTATGTCTCTTTTTTTAATATCCTCATAGACTCTTGACTTAGGCTTTTGACCATCCAACCCTGCAGGTAAACTTACGTGACACAGTTTATAATCATTTTGCTTTCATTTCTATTTTTTTCAAAGGAAAAAAAGTGAATGCTGATCAAATAGGTGATGTTTTGAAAGACATAGGGATAGCTCTCACACTTAAGGAACTCTGGGACCTGAAGAAGACTCTACCGATTACCTGTGAGCATTTCCGATTCGACCTCAGTTTCGGGGAGGCAGGGGTTGAACATGTGCATTGTGGGGGCTAGCTTGGAGTCATTGAGTATACATTACTCATAAGTTTGCATTCAACATATATTGAGTACGTCATAAATGATAAGGTTAAAGCCACAAGTCTTTGCTTCCATGGAGACGATTTGACATAGGGTCTTACTCTATTGGGACTGAATTTGAGAACTCCTTAAGAAAGAAATTAATTCATGAATCAAGATCTGATTACAAGTTTTTGAGTTGGGACATTAGTTCTGTAATGTCTGATAACCCTAAAGCACGAAGAAATTAAGGACAGGAGAGGAAGCAAGACGAACGGAACATGTTAGATCAGTATTAGCCTAACAAAGTGGGACATTTAAAACAGCCAGTCCTTCACGTTATTGGTAAAGCTAAGTTAAAGAAAGTTGTATGGATAAGACTGAATACACCACATCTACAAGGTCACTGCCTTCATGGTGGTGGTCCACAGTCACGTTATGGGTGCCAGTACTGCTTGGTCTGTGACACTGACTGTGTCTTCTATTACAGCGGATAATAAAGTGTACCAGAACCGATTGTTGGATAGTTTAAAAACTTTTCACAGTGAGTAACAAGTACAATGCCAAGTAAAACAAACCTTCAAGTTTGTTTCTTTCTGAAAAGTCAACTTATTACTTAACGGTAGCAGGAGCTTGTTTCTGCTTAGGGTTGTTCCACCGCACTCCTCTGTCTCACACGAATACTACAGGCCATAGTTCCATTCTGGCCTTGATCTCACAACTTGAACATGGAAACATTTCTCACCCCTAGTGTTATATTCTATAGTTTATCAGTATTTTTTGACCGCACTTTATGTCTTTTATTTTAAATTTATGGAGATAATCTGACAGGTTTCAAACCTGGCAGCCACAATTATGGTTGCTTCTGACATCTCTACTATGGATAAGGAACAGCTAACAAGCCTTGGCCACTCCTGTTTCGCCAGACATCTACTAAAAATGTTGGCAGCATGTCTCGTGACATGTATTCTTTCACACCCTTCACCCACCCCCCACCACTTGCTTTTATTCTTTCTTTAAACATTCACAGCCCTGCTTTCTTTTCATCTGTATGACCCAGTCCCTGGAACTAAGTAGAATTTTAAACATTGAAGTGTAATTTTACATTTTTTTCTTATTTTGTCTCTTCCTTTCTCAAGGAGGAAAAGGTTATACAAATAAACTAGACAGCATCATGGAACACCTGAACTACAATGTTGAGGAAAAAGACATGAAGGAACTACGGAACTACTTGAAAGTCGACGGTATTTTATTTACCACTATGACTTCCTTTAAGAGGAATCACAGAACTCTTCTGGTAGATTCTCTAGGGGGATTCCCAGTCAAGTGTACTTAGGAAGAAAGACATACTTGTGGAGTTATAATCCTCTAGAGCAAAAATAGAGTTTCTGCCAAGTGTGGTAGTACACACCTTTAATCCCAGCTTTGGGGTTGAGGGTTAGGAGCAGAGGCAGGCAGATCTCTATGAGTTTGAAGCAAGCCAGGGTTACATAGTGAGTCCCTGTCACAAAATAGAGATGAAAGAAAGAAAGAAAGAAAGAAAGAAAGAAAGAAAGAAAGAAAGAAAGAAAGAAAGAAAGAAAGGGAGGAAGGAAGGAAGGAAGGAAGAAAGAAAGAGAGAAAGAAAGAGAGAGAGAAAGGAAGAAAGAAAGAGAGAAAGGAAGAAAGAAAGAGAAAGAAAAAAGAAAGATAGAAAGAAAGAAATATAATATTATTATGTTATATATTAATAGAATATATACTCTATTAATCTCAGTATTGACAGAAGACTGATAAAGGTACTACTAAACTTACATTGAATATCATAGGGAAACAGTAGACATTACTGTGGTAGCTGGTAGAAAAGGTCAGATACTGATGGGTGAGAAGAAAAGGGGTTCTGGGGTTGTTTCACATATAACACACAGTAAAAGGCATCATGTTTTCCTTCAGCGAATATAAGACGAAGGTCAGATGGGTTAGAAACAGAAAGTCAGGGATTCGTGCCCAGAAAAAGTTTATCTGAAACCTAAAGAAGTACATTTTGGGTCCAAATAATGATTTAGAAGAATATCCAACTTAGCATGTTAATTCACCTTCTTTAAAATTCTATTATATGATTGCAGGCAAGGAAACAATTCAGAAAGCAGCCAGTACCCCCTGTGACTATGATGACAACTTAGAAAATCTCATAGGCAAACAAGAAAAATGTGGTCTGTGTCTGACTTATGCTTTGTTTCAGGTACTGGGAAGTTTTCACTGAGCTCCTTGTCAAATGCAGCCAATTTGTTTTCTGGTGAGAAGTAATGATGGAAAGATTTAAAATTAAGATGTGTGTGTGTGTGTGTGTGTGTGTGTGTGTGAGAGAGAGAGAGAGAGAGAGAGAGAGAGAGAGAGAGAGAGAGAGAGGGATTAATATCCATTGTTCTATAAATAACACTAAAGCCTTATTCATCAATTCAATTATTAATAACATGGATGCTTTATATGTGTGTGGCTGTGTATATGTGTGTCTACATGTGTGAGACATACAGAGAGAGAGAGAGAGAGAGAGAGAGAGAGAGAGAGAGAGAGAGAGCGCTCCTTTCCCATCTTACTACTGTGGGGTTGATTATGACGCACACCACTGCATCTGGCTTCATTACATGGATTCGGGAAACTGAACACAGGTCATCCGTCTTGTGCAGCAGGTACCTCTGCCCATCTCTCTGGCCCTCCACTATAGCTTCATTGCTATCTGGTTCTAATATTTCCCCATCCTTGTCCTCAGTCCCTGACAATCTTCCTTCTGCCTTCTGCTTGGTCTAATTTATTAGTTATTTTTCTACTGTGTTTTTTTTATTTGATTCATTTAGGGTTTTTTATCATTTCTAGTATTATTTTCTTATCAAAATCTGGCTTTCTTGCTGACTTCCTCATCTTCGTTGCTGAATTTTTTTTCCAGGTCCTGAATTTCCTGAGTTCATTCATCTGCTTGTTAGTGTACTATTCGAGGGCATTTTTTTTCAGTTGCAGGTTTTCTTAATTTAATTTTTTTACTTTACATCTCACTCACTACCCCACTCCCAGTCATCCCACAATCCTTCTCCTGTACCCCCTGCCCTCCTTTGGGTGGCGGACCCCCTGGGTTTACCCACTGACCCTGACACTTCAAGTATCTGTGAAAATAGGCTCTTCCTCTCCCACTGAGGCCAGACAGGGCAGCCCAGCTAGAAGAACATATCCCACATATGGGCCACAGGTAGTGCAATAGCCTCCACTCTAGTTGTCCAGGACCCAAGTCGAGTTGCAGATCTGCTACATATAAGTAGGGAGGCCTATGTCCAGCCTATGAATATTCGTTGGTGGTTCAGACTCTTGGGAGCCCAAGGGTATATGTTAGTTGATTCTGTTGGTCTTCCTGTGGAGTTCCCATCCTCTTCAGGACCAACAATCCTTCCTCATATTCTTCAGTAAGAGTTCCCAAGCTCCATCCACTGTTTGGCTGTGGGTGTCTATATCTGTCTGAGTCAGCTGCTGGGTGGAACCTCTCAAAAGATAACATACTGCTGTCTGCAAGCGTAACAGAGTATCTTTAATGTTAGGGATCAGTGCTTGCCCGTGGGATGGGTGTCAAGTTGGGCCAGTTATTGGTTGACCATTCCCTCAGTCTCTGCTCCCTCCCTTATGCAATTTTCACAAGTAAACTTTGAAGTCATCTGACACTTTAGCCATTTCAATACCATTGATATGTAGCTTTTGCAAGACTCCTGTTGCCTTGACTTATCATGTTTCTTGTGTTTCTGTGTTGCAATTTGCTCCAGGAGCTTTGCCCCAGACTGGGTCCTCTTTCAAAGGTAGCCAAGGGAGAGAATGTTGGCAGGGGGCAAGAGTTGGTCTTGTGAGAAATTAATATTCCTTTTATAATATAATGTTTACCTGTCTACCTGTCTTGAATCTAAGTTACTCTGAGGCCAGAAGCTACAGTTCTCTGGCAATAAACAGTGGGGATTAAGTAAAGGATTAATTGCTAGGGCTCCTTTTTATCTTGCCTGGAAGACTCCCCACTCACTTGCCAATCTAGAGGGAGGCTTGGAGCAATAAACCTTTATTAATCCAGTAGAAGAAAGTCACAGTCACGAAAGGAAAAACTTTCACATAAGCAAATATGCATCAACACCCATTCATTCATACATACATGTTCATACACTCTTATTGGGCCCAGATATTTGTCTCATGCACACACACACACACACACACACACACACACACACACACACACACACACACACACTATACTTACATGTGTAATATAAAAGCCCAAGTGCCAACACAAAAAGAACTCACTCATTCTGAATGAAAAATAAGCTTCAACCCTTATTGCATAGAGAAAGACAAAGCTTCTACCTATACACAAATCTATAAGGGAAAGCCCTGTTTTTGTCAATAAGAAGCACCAGCCTTCTATATGCTTTCTCTGCATCTTTTCTATTCTCCTTCTGCATCTATTTAATTCTGCCTCTTCTTACCTCTCCTCATCTGCCCAGCCCCTTATCTCTGAAATGCTTCTATCCTAGTCTCCTTCTGCCTACTTAATATCATCGTCCCTACTTTTTTGTACCTTTTCAGGAGAACAGATCACATAGTAGTTCAAAAGTTCACAGCAAGTTCAAACATAAATTCAAATCATAAACTGAATAAGAAATAAGAACAGGGATGTTTACATGTGTTTCCATTAAGACTAGTTATCTAACTAGACATGATCTGTCACTAGCTCCCCATGTTCATTGAGAGTCTGAAACTATAATTCTTATGTCTAAGTTAACATTGAAATTTTGTATAGATAAACCCAGTCAATATAGTATCTTTTGTCCTTGCACCTACAATAAAACATTCGTTCCTTTTATGATCTTTAGTTACTGGTTTTATGGCCTAAAGGAATATGTTCCTAAGTTGTAAATCTGTATGCTTGCTATTTGTCTATGCAATTAGCTGATGACATGTCGCAGAGTCCTAATTGCAATTTTATATTATAGAGAGCTCTAATTTCAGCCCGTTTATAAAGGGCTCAATAATTATTGGTATAAATTTAGGAAATCTTACAGAATCCTCATTAGGAATTAAGAAATCATCTATGTGTCTATATAACATCATTGTAAGACAGTGCATCTTTGTTGATCTGCAAAATGTCTGACCACTAGGGTGGGCTAGTGCCCAGGGATTGTTGTATCAATTTAACAATGACCGGAAAGGCATGCCAATGGCAAGAATAAACCCTGAGAGCTGCCTCTTGAGCCTTGCCCTCCAAAGGCTCATTCATCCCAGTTCCACGGTGAGCCATCTCTGGGAGATCGTCTGCTAGCCTTCAGCCTCTCCTCACAACCTCGTACATCTGTTAGTTTGGATATCTCTTCAAGTTTCATTTGGGAATATTCTCATTGACCTAAGCTTGAGGGCTCAGTCCCAAATAACACTGCTATGACAATAAGAATACCAACGCAAGCAAAATATAAAATCAATTAAAGCCAACTAATAAACTACCAATGACCACAAACCGGGAAGTAGCAAAAACAATATAATGTGTTATGAAGCTAAGAGTTTTTTAAGAAAATGTATAAGGAGGGAATAATGCAAAGGGAAAAGCATATAGGATGAGTAACAGGGAAGGAGAAGCAAGATTAAGTAGAGGAAAAAACTCAAGGAAGAATGTTATCAGAGGAGAAAGAATATCTAGGACAATTATCTAATAATAAAAAATATAAAAAATAAGGTTATATAAATGTCATAATATATAAGAGAATATAAGAAAACCAAGAACTAAAATAGGGGAGGGGCTTGGGAGTTAGCTCAGTGGTTAAGAGCACTGGCTGCTCTTATAGAAGACTTGGGTTCAGTTCCAGTTCAGAACTCCAGTTCTGGATTTCCAAAATCCTCTTCTGACCTCTGTGAGCACCAGGCGCATGCTTGGTGCACAGGCATACATGTAGACAAAAAATTCCTACCATAAAATAAAAATAAAAAAATCTTTAAAAGTACATAAGGGTCACCTCTCTGCCTCCAAGCCTAACAACCTGAGTCCAGTCTCTGAGACTCACGCGCTGGTCTGGGAGAGAAATGATTGTTACATACCCCACCCCCATATATGTAATTTAAAATGAAATTTTCCTAAGGCAAATGCGGACTGGAGAGACAGCTCAGCAGTTAAGAGCATTCACTGTTCTTACAGAGGATTCAGGTTTTCTTGAATGAGCACAAATGCTGTAACTCCAATTCCAGGAGATAGGAGTCCAGTTGCTGGCCTGGATAACAGGCACCAGTTATTGCAGTAAAATAAAAACTGGCGGGACAATCCCCATGTCCCCTGTGGGCTGGTTCCTCACTAGTTCCAGCTCCAGTGGGCCATTGAACTAGAGCTCATTTATTTCAGTGGCTCATGCTACCCCCATCTACTTTCTGACCCACCGTCCAAGAGCCATTCCAACACAGCACCCTGTCAGGCCACCCTGCCCTCACTCACAGCACTCTTGGCTGGTTTCACCATGCCAGGCATAAACATCCCAATTCCATGGCAGGCCCGTGCATCCTGCCACCATACACCTCTCTTGAACTCAATTAAGTCACCAAATGAAAGAACACATCATACAATATCCTCTGATCCAGTTGATAAGATAATTTGCCCATCTAGACAGCACAAAACCCTGTACACATCCATCCCTTAAGAATAGTCATAACAACCTGTAATATGCACAAAGAGGAATCTTAACATCCACTGCCACGTTCTTTCATCTCCGTCCTCCTCGCTCTGCCCTCCTCTACCTCTCTTAAACTTCTCCTGCCCATCCTTCATTCTCATCCAATCGCAGGCCTCATTCTATCCTGTACCTGCCTTCACCCGCATAATGACAACAACCTACACGCATACATAAAAATAATAAATATTTTTAAAAGTAAATGAAGTAAAAAAATAGTACCAAAGTAAGCAAAGGAGACAGAAAAAACAAAAAAAAAAAGAAAGAAAGAAAAGAAAGAAAGAAAGAAAGAAAGAAGAAAAGAAAAGGTGAGATATTGCCCCAGCTTCTTTCTGTGTCCTTGAAAATGAGGCTGCCAAATGGACATAGTGGAGACTTGATTGAACTTGGAGGCTCTTGTATTTCCTGCAATGCTGAGCATGTATGGAACCAGAGAAATTAGCTTCCCAGTGAGAACTGACTTCAAAACACCAAGGAAAAATAAGAAAAACACTGTAACACACATCAATTTTGTCTCATGCCCAAAGAGAAATAGGCCTCATGTAGAAATTATTTGAGGGCTTATTATATAAACCCTGCATTGTAACATTTCATATAACATTTCCTTTTAAGAGATATGCATGGCATTCCAACCCTAAATTACGTGTTCAAGCATTTGAACATGTTTTATAGAAACCGGAAGCTTAGCCGCTTTAGACGAATTGGGAGTTTTGCACAGTGGAGATACAGTCCACTGTGATCTCTAGAAACAACAAAAAGGAGGTGGGGGGAGACTTACCCTGTAAAGAAACTGTTTCAGTTATCCAAGTATTGTTCTCCTGAGGCAGCTGTTGGCCAAGGTCCTCCTGCCAACATCTTGAAGAATTAAGCTTTTCCTCACAGAGAAACTGGACCAGAATGTAATGGCCAATGTAATGAATGTTAGCCAGGGCCAGCCATCTTCAGACGAGGCCTCAGTGCCCCTCCCCACTGCTTGCTCATCTTGCCTATCTCAGCTGCCCCAGCCCTCACCTTGAGATTGTCAATGTCGTTCCCGTATCTGTCCGTCCGTCTGTCTGTACCTCTGCCTCTCTCTCTGGAATAGGGTCTGTTTTTTGCTACCCTGTGTCATCTCCATCACATCCTCTGGACATGGGTTCCAGCCACCATCATACCTGTTCTTTCCTCCGTTCTTTCCTCTTACTTTACTAGATTTATCATGCTTCCTTATTCCCTAATTATTTTATCTAATCTTCTCATAAAACATGTTATTTCCCAAGGTCTTGGGATCCTGCGAGCCTTACTTCCTCCCCGTGTGCAGGATGACTTAAGTGTCTTCTGCACCATTGGCATGCCAGTCACGGCTGATTTTAGTTTGTGCTAGTCTCCATCACTATTATGGGATGGCTTTGTTAGATGCAGTAATCTTATTTAGCAGAACTTCACCCCAGGACTTGAATATATTTCCATCTTCTTCTGACTTTTAGACTTCCTGGTTAGTCTGATTTTCTCAGTAACTCTCATTCATCTAATTCATCTATGAAGGAGTCTGCCTATCACAAAGCGTGTGCAGAGATGAGAGGACATGTGTGAGAATTCTCTCTCCATCATAGGGGTTTCAGACAGGCGTGGTAGCCAGGACCCCTACCACTGAGCCATCTTGCCAGCCCTCAACACTGCATTCTGTTCTCTTAGCGTTTTAACTCTGAAATGTCATGGAATGGTTCTACTTTGGACACATTTATGTGAGGGTCTTCTTGTCTCTGATGCCTGGATATCCCATTCTTTCCCTAGATTTGGGGATTCCTCATATAATTTGACTCTGTTTTATATCAATGTTGCTTTTACCCCTATGGATTCTTAAGCTTGAGCTATTGTTTGTGTCCCAGAGTTCTTGTAAGTTAAAGTCATGACTGTTTATATTCTCTTCCTTCCTTATTACTGTATGGATATAATTTCCCCGACTTTGCCTTCGGTCTTTAATACTCCTTCTGCTTGAATGAGTTTATCGGTGATGCTTTTCACTCAGTTTCTTTACTTGTTGTGACTTTTTATTTTCAAGATTTCTATTTGGTGTGAATTTTTAGTGTGTGTGTGTGTGTGTGTGTGTGTGTATGTGTGTGTGTGTGCGCCTGTGTCTGTCTGTCTGCCTCTGTGTCTGTGTTTATGTGTCTGTGTACATCTATGTACATGTCTCTGTGTGTATGTGTGTCTCTCTGTGTGTCTCTGTGTATGCATGTATCTGCATGTGTCTGTGTCTGTGTATGTGTCTATAAGTATGTGTGTGTATGTGTGGGTTTAAGTGTATGTGTGTGTGTGTGTATGCATGCCTCTGTGAATATCTGTATGTGTCTGTCTGTGTCTGTGTATGTGTCTATATGTATGTATGTATGTATGTATGTATGTGTGTGTGTGTGTATGTGTGTCTGTGTCTGTGTGTCTGTGTGTCTGTGTGTCTGTGTGTGTGTGTGTGTGTGTGTGTGTGTGTGTGTGTATTTCACTGTCCTTACAGAGCTTTTCAGCCAAGTTTTGAATTGACTTCCTTTGAATCCTCATTGGAGTTACAGGTCATTTTTCAAGCAGACTTTTGAATTCTTTGTCCAGCATCAGCATTTTTATCTTTTCAGCATCTTTGGACTTTTATTTTTAAAGAGTTCTGAGCTTTGGAAAGGGATAGTGCCTCTTCATTTTTTTGTTGTCGTTCTTGTTTAATCTCATTTTGCTTTGTTTTTGTTTGTTTGGTTTTTTTTGTTTAGCTTGGGGTGTGACACAATAGTTAAGATAGATACCTTTCTCAGTCTTATGTGGGCAGTCTTCCCTGAAGTGTTAGCTACCATTGCCTCTCAGAACAGGAAGAAGACTACAGTGATAACTACTTAAGGACAAAGCAAATGTTTAAACACATTTGCTTTTAAGTGGTAATATTAATTATGTGTCCAACGAGGATCAAAAGACAAGAAGCTAGGATAGTCATATATAGTAAACTAGTAATTTACAAGTTAGTAAAATAAGGGAATAACTAATAGGAAGTGCGGGTGGGACTGGAGGGATGGCTCAGCAGCTCAGAGCACATACTGCTCTTCCAGGGGACCCAAGTGCAGTTCTCAGCCCCTACCCCAGGCTACCTACAACAGCCTCTGACTCCATCTCCAAAGAATCTGACACCTCTGGCCTCATCCAACACAGACAAATGCATACACAAACCCGCAAGTGGAGATGTAGAAAAGCAAAACAGAGAAGTTCATGAGATGAGGAAAGTACATATAAGAAGCAAGCAAGACAAAGAACAATTTTTAAATCAGTTTTTTTTTTTTTTATCTTGGTTACTAGATAGAAAACTTCATCTTCTGCCAGACTTCCTGGCTTTGTTTGTTTGTTTGTTTGTTTGTTTTTTTTTTGTTGTTTTCAGTTTATTTGGTGTGGGGTCAGAGGCAATTGGATCACACTAGACCTGAAAAGGAGCTTTTCAGACAGAGCCACTTTTCCCCAGGGAGGGGCTGAACTCTTGCAGGTGTGAGTCGTATAGGAGCCTGAAGACCGTCCAGTTGGATGCACATATTTCACCAGACGCACCCTGCCAGCACTGCTAGGGTGGGGGAATACTCAAGCATCTGCTGGGTCCCCACCATGTATCCCTAGAGCAGTGAAAATGCAGAGCCTAATCAAGCCAAAACCATCTGTGTGGTGGGACCGGGCAGGGCCTGGGCACTGACTCAGGGTACCTGGATTTGCTTTTCTCCATTCTAGCCCCCACATACTCTCCGGTCGGCCATTTCCTACCTTGCAATATTCCCAGATGTCAGGCCTCAGTTTCCACTATGAACACCTTCTGCTACTCAGCCCCCATTTCCCACAGAGTAGACCTGTGTCCATGGATCTGTTTCCAAGTCCCAGCCAATTTCTTGGGCCCACGCTGATTCACAGAGTGGTCGCCAGCTTAGCCAGAGGGGCAAAGAAGACCTTTGAGGAACCGGAGTAAATCTACAGGGCTTTCAACTCCCACTGCTTCAGATAACCCACCCACTCAGTGTCTGGTGTCTACGTTATACATAGATGACAGAACTGTTTTTCTATTTTTATTCTTTGGAGAATAATTAATAGGGGGCCCATGAAGCTTACAGTGGTTCTTCTTTTCCATTTTGCTTAACAGCCCACTGAGGGGGGTTCTTTCACTACCCTGCTGTGTTTATTACTACCCTTGGTTTGTTGATTTTAATCTTAATTTGAACATTCCCAGACTTTACCTGGTTTCTGCTACTGTTTACTGCTGTGCCCTGTGTCTTTCCATGCCACCTTCCCGGCTCTTCTGCCCCTCACTGAATGTTCTAATCCATCATCTTTCTGCTCTTCATTCTTACTTCGTTTCTTTCACTGTTAAAGGAAATGCGCTTTGCTGTCAGCTCCTTCTTGTAACGCCCCACGGATAGATAAGCCTCATCGTGTCTTTAGCAATCTGCTACTATGTCTCTTGCAATTGTTTGTTTATTATCATTTCCTTAATGAAGAATCATTATATATGAGAATGTCTGTTTACAGGGTCTCTCATCTTTTTAAAGGTCCTCAATTAAAAATCAAGGAAATAAAACCATATCTGGAAACCGTAGGCATTGAATTAACAGATAGTGAGAGCCAAATGATACAGAACCAAGTTCCAGCAAACGGTAAATACTTCAGACCTAACTAATAGTTAGGGGGACTCCTGGGCATGGGCTATATGTATACGGTTATATGAGCATAGTCACTTAACAGCTTGTTGAAAATTAAGAGAAAAGTAAAAGCCAATTTCTACGAACGTATACTGTCCTCATTGTTCAAGCGCTAAATTGGGAGATAATGCTTTTTGGGAGGTACTGATAATTATGAGTAAACAATTTTAAATATTGGACTATCTGTAACATGCTTAAAGTTAAAGTCAGAGAAGATGATGAAAAGATTTATGGAACAAAAAGGAGAACCCCAGAGGACAACAAAGGAAAACAATCCGTGCTTCCACAAGTTCAAGTTCTGCTTGCAGTCTATCAGATACCGAAAAAGAATAGTCAGCCTCAAGAGTCCCAGTAAACTCCTCGGCATGTCTAATAACGTGGATAACAGGTCTTCTTGGATTTTCACCTCTCTAATTCGTGTGACCTTTTTCTCACAGATGACAACATGGTGTATCAAAATGTGTTGGCAGACTCGATACGGACTTCCAGGAGTGAGTAAGAGATGTTCTGAGAGAGGGAAAGCCACAGCGCCTTCTTTCTCTGCTCACAGTACCAATTGCTTTACAGCATTTGGTAGTGCAGGCACCAGAACATCTGTAAACATCTGGCATAATTATCTGTCTGTCTGTAGCAATTTTAACTCTTTTTATACTGCTAAGAAATGGTTGGCTAAGTCGTCAACTGCTGTGATAATAAATCTTGTCTACTCTTCCTAGTAAACTCATCCTAGAGAGTCATGACAGTGTTCTCTAGAGCTCCGATAGGGAATCCTTTTCTGGACTCCTGACTGATTCAGTTTACTCACTTCAGGAGCTTTGTGGTGCTGTGACTTTTCACCGCCTGGTTATATGGATTGATGGACGTAGGGTATCATTCTTTTTCCTATTGACACGAAATGAAACTTCTTCTATTCTCTCTTTCTTAAGGTGGAAAAGTCAGTCTTGATGATATGTATGATACTCTTGAATTCCTGGGATATCCTCTCGAGGAAGAGGAAATCGATAAAATAACTAAAACTCTGCCTACCTACAGTGAGTATTTCAAACACACAGGGCTCTACAAAAAGAATTTTAGTTATTTTATGTGGTATCCCTGGTAGTAGGCTGCATCAAAATGAAGCTGAATGTCCCCTTAGCAGACACTAGCTGTCAGAAAGTCGCAGAAGCAGATAAATGCAAGCTTTATACTTTCTCTAAGAAGTGCATGGCCACAGAAGTAGCTGCTAGCACTCTGGGTGAAGAGTGGAAGGGTCGTTTATCAGTGGGAATGATAAACAGAGTTTCTCCGTATAGCAAATGTCTTGACTCCTGGCAGAGTACATCTGCTATTCAATAAGGGCATTCTTGTACTAGACCAAGGGAACTAAAGAAAAGAATCCAAGTCTGTTCATGGATCACGGTGGATGTCAATTTGAGTGCTCTCAACTTGGTTATTGTGTTTTAAAAAAAATAGTCCTAGACTGACAAATACTATTGTATCTTGGCAGTGGAGCTCGAAAGAGCTAGCAGAATTTAAAAGCTTCTCAATCTTGATCTCTCTTTTAAAAAAAATAAAATAAGAAGGCCCTTAAACAAAGAAAGCATAAAGTTCAGAACCAAAATGCCCAAGATCTGTTACTCCAGTGTCCTGCAACACAAATGCTAATGTAGTACTTTGAAAAAAACACACTAAGAAAAATAAAGAGGGAGTTTCGGAATATGCTAAGCTTTTGGCCAAGGGAAGGAAGGAAGCTAAAGAATAACGCCAGAAGACATACGTGGACTGTCTTCACTGAGAGCTTCCACTGCTGAGTCCAGTCAAAAGTAAGTGCTTAAGAGTAACAAATAGATGATCAGAACTTTAAAAAGAGTAATTTTATTTCTTGATAGGGACACTTTAAGTGTGTTTATTGATTTTATAAAAAAAAATCAGAAGCCCATAGAGACCCAGACCTAAGTGCAGGAAAGCATTGTCTCTGGGTGTTAAGTTGATATAGACCCTATACCATTAATTGCTGTCATTGCTTCTACCAGAGTTCCTATGCCAGAGAGTATCACAAAAAGATCACTGTCAGCATTAGGATCAAGTGGAAAATTTCTTAAAGGGAATATTTGAAGGCTGGCAAGATGGTTTGTTGGCGACCTTGCTGCCAAGGCTGAAGATCAGAGTTTGATTCCCAGGCCCCTCATGATGGAAGGAGAGCATAGAGTTCCTCAAGCTCCACTGACCTCCAAGCCTGTGCTGTTGTGTTCACACTGCCTTTCCCACTCTATGCAGAAAAGATAGGTAGATGTATAGGGGATAGATGTATGTATGTATATATGTATGTATGGATGGATGGATGGTGGGTGGATGGATAGATATATAAGGTAGGAAGGAAGGTAGGTAGGTAGATAGATAGATAGATAGATAGATAGATAGATAGATAGATAGATAGATAGATAGATAGATGGATGGATGTAAAAGAATTTTTAAAGAATAATTAAGATGATGGAAATGAAAGTTAGGAAAGAATACAAAGAGCAATGAAGAAGAAAGAAAAGAAAAGTGGTAGCCAGATATGGTGGTACACTCCTTTAGTGCCAGCCAATGGGAGGTAGAGGCATATGAATATCTGTGAGTTCAAGGGCAGGCTAGTCTATAGAGCAAGTTCCAGGACTGTAAGTGCTACATAGTAGAAAGACCCTGTCTCAAAACAAAACAAACAAAAGAAAAAAAAACAAGAAGGAGAAAAAGAGGAAGAAGAGGAAGATGATAGAGATTATTAAATATTATCTACAATGTTGTAAAATAATACTTGTGTGAATTCCCCTGGGGGATACACAAATGTCTGCTCAGCCCCTATATGGCACCAACAAAAGAAACTATTCTACCTAAGTCCTTGGAGAGCAAATGAGTTTATTGGGATTTCAGAACTTGGGTGAACAGTAGCATTACCACAAAGTCCCATCTCATCATGGATGACAATTATACCATGGAGTTTCACTTCAGGTAGCCTCCTACTTCTTCTAGACGCCAGCATCTCCCAAGATCACTTGCAGTGGGGCATAGGAAGAAGACAAAAGAGAGTTGTCTTAGTCAATATTCTATTGCTGTGAAGAGACATTATGAGTTCCTCAAGCTCCACTGACCTCCAAGCCTGTGCTGTTGTGTTCACACTGCCTTTCCCACTCTATGCAGAAAAGATAGGTAGATGTATAGGGGATAGATGTATGTATGTATATATGTATGTATGGATGGATGGATGGTGGGTGGATGGATAGATATATAAGGTAGGAAGGAAGGTAGGTAGATAGATAGATAGATAGATAGATAGATAGATAGATAGATAGATAGATAGATAGATGGATGGATGTAAAAGAATTTTTAAAGAATAATTAAGATGATGGAAATGAAAGTTAGGAAAGAATACAAAGAGCAATGAAGAAGAAAGAAAAGAAAGTGGTAGCCAGATATGGTGGTACACTCCTTTAGTGCCAGCCAATGGGAGGTAGAGGCATATGAATATCTGTGAGTTCAAGGGCAGGCTAGTCTATAGAGCAAGTTCCAGGACTGTAAGTGCTACATAGTAGAAAGACCCTGTCTCAAAACAAAACAAACAAAAGAAAAAAAAACAAGAAGGAGAAAAAGAGGAAGAAGAGGAAGATGATAGAGATTATTAAATATTATCTACAATGTTGTAAAATAATACTTGTGTGAATTCCCCTGGGGGATACACAAATGTCTGCTCAGCCCCTATATGGCACCAACAAAAGAAACTATTCTACCTAAGTCCTTGGAGAGCAAATGAGTTTATTGGGATTTCAGAACTTGGGTGAACAGTAGCATTACCACAAAGTCCCATCTCATCATGGATGACAATTGTACCATGGAGTTTCACTTCAGGTAGCCTCCTACTTCTTCTAGACGCCAGCATCTCCCAAGATCACTTGCAGTGGGGCATAGGAAGAAGACAAAAGAGAGTTGTCTTAGTCAATATTCTATTGCTGTGAAGAGACATTATGACCATAGCAACTCTTATTAAAAAAAAAAAACACAAACCATTTAATTGAGGACTAGCTTACAACTTCAGAGGGTCATTCCATAATCATCATAATGGCATAGTGGTGGCAGATAGGCATGGCACTGGAGCTGAGAGATTTATATCCTGTTATTAGTCAACAGGGAGGGAAATTAGGTCTAGCGTGGGCTTTTGAAACCTCAAAGTCCACTCCCTAGTGACATTCCTCCTCTAACATGGCCACACTTCCTAATCCTTCTCATCCTAAACTATTTACTTCCTGGTTACTCAGCATTCAAATACATGAGCCATTCTTATCCAATCACGGCTGCAATCCCAAGTGAGATCCTGTGATCCTCTCCTTCTGTTAGGGAACATTAATAGCTCTATTATTGTAGACCTTGCTATTCTGGTATTTTAGTCAGTTAATTGCCATGGCTACTTGACCATGAAAACACCGACTCCAGGATGGCAGAAGGAAATAAGCTACACTATAATAATACTGTGTGCCTAACAACTACATTTAGTAAATTTGTAAAGATCAAACTTTACATCCAAAGAAATCACCCTCCCGGAATTGTGTTCATGTGGATCTGGGGTCGAGCTCATATGTTTTTGTTAAAAATAACCCTGTTACAGCTCAATTTTTGGAAAAAAAGGTTTTAAGAAGAAAGAAATATTGATATATTGATTGTGGCTTAGTAGTTTTTCCATCATCTTCAGCAAAAGCCAAGTTGAAAGCGTAATTGTAAGTGTGGTAAGCACCTTTGGCATAGTGAGATAATATTGAAGACTGATAATAGTTTGATGAACGTCCCCGAAATTCTCTTATACCAACCTTACCTGATCATGCTTCAAACCATAAGACTTTCTACTTGCCAAAAGAATGATCCCCTATTTCTTGGCCAATCTCTAATTTTTTTTAATTTTTTTATTGGATAGTTTACGTATTTACATTTCAAATGTTATCCCTCTTCCTGGTTCCCCCTCCCCCTGATTCTATGAAGACACTCCCCCTCCCATCCTCCCACTCCCACCTCAACACCCTGGCATTCCCATACACTGGGGAAACAAATCTGTACAGAACCAAGGGCTCCTCCTGTTATTGATGCTAGACAATGCCATCCTCTTCTACATATATGGCTGGGTTTGCAACCCCATAAAAACAACAACAATATCAACCAACCAGAGCCCCTGGAGCTCCCAGGGACTAAATCACCAATCTCTAATTTTTGTTCAAGACTCTGCCTATCACAGGAGACAAACAAGAGTATGTGAAGTTAGGCTGGAATATTCTCTTACTCTGAAAATATAGATTGCAAGCAGACCGAAGGTGAACTAGGATTTTGCCCTATGCTCTGCAAAGGTTAATAAAAGCCAAGTTTCAAAACTATAGTCAAAGATAACACTTTTCGGCCAAAGGGGTCTAAAGAATAGGAAGGGAGTTACTTAAAACATTTTCTTAACTAGAAGGGAATACATTCTGTATTTCAGTAAAGTATTCTCTGCTGGGTATAAAATTGTTTGTAACCAAGTGGCTGCTGTGTGTGTATGTATGTATGTATGTACATACATATGTATGTCTGTATGTATGTATATGCACCATGCACATCCTGGTACCCAAAGACCCCAGAAGAGGAGCTTGCATTCCTTGGACCTGGAGTTAAGGATGTGTAAGGCATTTTTTCCTGCCACCAAGGGAGAGGACATTTTGTTGACTGCTGCATCCTCAACACTTGGGTCCAGTAGACATCCAATGAGTACTTGATGCTTTAAAAACTAAACACTAACACCCCTCCCTGCTTTGTCCTCACTAATGAGTGAGGAGCGGAAGTGAGGGAACATGGCAGAGGGTACTGAACATGTTTATCATAGCTACATTCTTTCACTTTCCTCTGCCTGATGCTTAAAGATTAAAATATGCTTTTGGATTCGAAATAGAATAGAATTAGAGATAACTCTGGGCCATTGTGAAATCTTTGAACCTTCATAGCTGAAGAATCTTATTTAACTGGAATCTGCATGAGTCTGTTTCGGGTGCCTTAATAATGTGCCACTGATTCGGTGGCTTACAGAACAAAATGTATTACGTCATATTACTGGAGGCTGGAAACTCCAGGTTGAGGTCTGGGATGGGTGGTTTCTGGGAGGACTGTGTTCCTGCAAACTGTTGCCATCTCATTTAACCAAGGGAGTGGGAAAGAGGGTGGTTCTTGCTCCTTACGAGCCACAGGCTTCACCTGATGAGGTCTCACCTTATCACTATATTTAAACTTTAATTTTCGGGGTTGGGGATTTAGCTCAGTGGTAGAGCGCTTGCCTAGCAAGCGCAAAGGCCCTGGGTTCAGTCCCCAGCTCTGAAAAAAAAAAAAGAAAGAAAGAAAAACTTTAATTTTCTTCCAAAGAGCACATTTCCAAATACAGTCCCATAGAGGGTCAGAGCTCCACTGGGCACATTTTGAGATACAGCAAGACAGTATCTAAGAGCCATCTTGCATTTCAGGTGACAGGAAAATCAAACTGGATTTGCTTCTGAAAGAAATAGATTCATATTTAGGTGAGGAGAAGGGATGGGGAAACAATGTCAAAATGATCTCTTGCCTGGTGCGCGGTACACATGCCTACAATTCCAGGGCTCAGGAAGGAGGATTCTTGTGGTTTTGAGACAAACTTGGGCTGGGTAGTAAAATACTGTCTCAAAAACAGAGTCCAGAGCCCACCCAAGGGCAGGAGAGCAGGAGAGCTGGCCCTGCCCCTGGCTGGTGCTGGTCCTGGTACTGTGGGTGACGGAGAGCTGGAGGGCTGACCAACTCAGCTCCCACCCCGGCCTAGATTCAGAGCTTGGAGTTGGCCCACTCCAACACTTTTGTTTTGTTTTTGTTTTTTATTTTCTTTCAGGGGAGGTAGTGAGAGTGGCTATGAAGAGAGAGGGAGATAAGTGGGATTGGGGTGCAGGGTGTGGAATTCACAATGAATCAATTAAAAGGATTTTAAATGGGGTTGGGGATTTAGCTCAGTGGTAGAGCGCTTGCCTAGCAAGCGCAAGGCCCTGGGTTCGGTCCCCAGCTCCGAAAAAAAGAAAAGAAAAAAAAAGATTTTAAATATAGGGCCAGTAGCCTGGCTCATCAAGTAAAGACACAGCCATACAAGCCTGATGACAATGAAGCCACAGTGGAAGGAGAAAGTTACCTCCACAAAGTTGTCCTCTGACCTCTACACCCATGGCATGGCATGCATGGGTGGGAATGCAGTAATAGCTAATGGATAAACTGATTTTAAAATGGATCTCTTAATGTATAAAACAAGTTGTTTTTGCTTTTTTTTTCTTAAAAAAAAATTTTTAAGATTTTATTTATTGTATGTGAGTACACTGTAGCTGTCTTCAGACACACCAGAAGAGGGCATCAGATCCATTCCAGATGGTTGTGAGCCACCATGTGGTTGCTGGGATTTGAACTCAGGACCTCAGGAAGAGCAGTCGGGGCTCTTAACTGCTGAGCCATCTCTCCAGCTCCTGCTTTTGTTTTTCAAGACATGATTTCTCTGTTTATCTGCACCGACTCATTTTGTAGAGCAATCTGGCCTCAAACTCACAGAGATCCTCCTGCCTCTGCCTCCCTAAGGCTGGAATTAAAGGCCACCACACCTAGCCTGTATCTTATTTTAAAGCCAACAGAGAAATTCCACAACAGCAAGCCCATTACTCTTTGAACTTTTCAGTAACATAATTTTTCTTCATTTGTTTTTTGTGTGTATTTTATTTTGTTTAAGCAAAACAAAAATTCCTTGGACTTTTTGTTTCTTTTATTTTTTTTAAAGATTGATAAATCTTTAAAATTTGTTACATAAGTACACTGTTGCTATCTTCATGAAGAGGGCACCAGATCCCACTACAGATGGGTGTGAACCACCATGTAGTTGCTGGGATTTGAACTCAGGACCTCTGGTAGAGCAGTCAGTGCTCTTAACCACTGAACCATCTCTCCAGCCCAAACTTTATGTTTCTTAAGACAGAGTCTTACTGGCGCCTAAGCTACATTAAAATCACTACACGGCCCAGGTTGGCCTCAAACTCACAGCAAGCCTCCTACCTCAGCCTCCCATATGCTGGGATTAGAGATCTAAGTCCCACACCTGGCTAGCAACATGCTTTCTTTTCCTACTGTTTTAATTAGTGAAATGACATGACAGATTTATACTTAAGACATCTGTGAACAAGATAGTAAGTCAGGCAAAAATAATAATAAATATTAGGTACAGGCAGAATGATTGCCAGCAGCTCACTTAGTGATGTTTGCAGAAATACCAACTTTTCTGTGCTTGTTTCCTGTTCCCCAAGTTGAAGAGCTCCTTTGCCCAGAAAGAAGTAGCATTTCTGTCATTCTCCTAAAACACTTTGGTGTGTCTGTTGTTGGTTTATTAAAAATATTTTTGAGATTTATTTTTATATTATATGTAGGGATGTTTTTTCTGCACTCATGTCTGGGTATCTGTGTGTGTGTGTGTGTGTGCACATGCATGTGTGTGCATCTGTGTGTGTGTGCACATGCATGTGTGTGCATGTGCATGTGTGTATGTGTGTACGTGTATGTGTGTACGTGTGTGTGTATGTGTGTGTGCACGTGTGTGTGTGTGTGTGTGTGTGTGTGTGTGTGTGTGTGTGTGTGTGTGTGTGTAGAGGCCATGGATCCCTTGGAAATGGATGACTGTGAACCACCATGTGGGTGCCTGGAATTGCACATGAATCAGCTGACAGAGCAATCCGCGCTCTTAACTGTGAGCCATCTCTTCAGCCCTTTGTTAGTGTTTTTTACATTTTATCATTTTTGATTATAGACATTGTGGTTTTGTTATTTCTTAAATTTGTAATTTAACAATTTTACTGTCGTTCCCTTTACCTAGGGGAAGAAATTGACTATGGTGACTTGAGCAATATTCTTAAAGACATTGGGTTAAGACTCCACCTAAAAGAAAACAATGTATTAATGAAACGTTTGCCACTTGATGGTACGTACTACCTTGGCAAGTATTTAGTTTACCAGTGAGCTATTACTGAACCAGTGAAAACTGATAGCTAATGTCACGAAAGTGAGTAAAACAAAGTCTACAATACATAGTTAGGTATAACAGTAAGAATTAAACAAAATAATGAATGTGAGAATAAAAGTTTTAAGCATAAAATATCAATATAAATGTTTAAATGATATTTTGGGTTATGGTTATGACTATGACTTAAATATTTTGTTTTGTTGTTAGCATATATTTTATATAAAATATGAGATTTCATCATATATTTAATGTACTTTGATAATACTAAATCTCCCCTTCATCTTCTGCTGCCCTCCACAATTTCCCCCCAAAAAATAGGATTCTTTATTTTCATGTCTTTTTTTTTTTTTTCAGTTTCTGCATACGAGAGCAGGAAGTATTTATCAATGGTAGAGCTTCTGCTTCATGTAGCCAAGGCCCTAGGTTTGATCCCCTGCAACACACACACACACACACACACACACACACACACACACACACACACACACACACATTCCGATTCTGGAAAAATAAACCCATGGTATTTGTCCTTACAAATACGGCTTTTATCACTTAGTATCATGGTATGCAGTTCTGTCCGTTTTGTGCAAATAACTGGATTTCAAGATTTTGTTCTTCTTTATGGCTAAATAATACAAGCATTTTTCTCTCTCTCCACATCTGCACCTAATGACTCCAATGCTGAGTCACAGGACCAGTGCTACAATAAACATGGGTGTTTACACATCCCTGTCGCATGCTAAGCACAGGAGAACAGGAGGAAGGGACACTCATCTGTCCACCATTCTCCAAGTAGATTTACTATCTTAAGACCGTTCTTATATCCTCATTTCTGTCTTGGGATATAAATAGAAAAAGTATAAATAAAATTCTCAGAGTTGCTTCCTGAGGCTCCAGACTTTGAGCTGTTGTCACTGTTGTCACGGGTGTAACTGTGGCTGGCATGCCTTGCTTTGCAGCTTCTGGGAAGGTGTTCAAGCACAAGTTGATGGAAAGCATCAAAAGTCTCAAGGGTGAGTTAGAAACTGGGCAAAACTGGACTCCATGTTTTGCTATTCGTAATTTGAGCAGTGACAACCCTGCCTGCTGACCTGCTTGGTTTCTTAAGTTGTCCAGTTGTTTGCTGCTTTAAACACAGCCTGGGGAAATACGATTTCTCAGTGTGGTCTCGACATTTCAAGTCTGTTTTATGAGGGTTGTAAGTCTGAGTCCTTTCTGGACAGAACTCAGAAGACTTACCCAACTCCGTATAGATGTCTTGGCAGAGCAGCAGTTAAGAGGCAGTGGGAGGAACAAGGGAACTGGTACTGGTTCAGTCTCTCAGGATACTGCTTTCCCCAAACAATGCCATTCATTTCATTGCTCAAACTTTTAACTAATGCACGTGTGTGACTAGCATTTTCAGTTGCTTTTCTCCTTCCCTTGCCTTTCCTAAGGACTTCAGATTGATCCGCAAAAAATAAAGGCTCTCATGGAAAACATGGGTTACGACCTCGAGGAGGATGAATATGAAGACTTCTTGAGTTACCTGCCCACGTACAGTAAGTTGCTCCTCCCTGGGGATTTATATATGAGAATTTCAGGGAGTAAATTAGGACTTTCACAAAAGTACTTTTAAAAAACAAGAAAGAAAGAAAGTCTCATCCTCAAGGGTAGAGAAACGGCTGACCTACTGAGGACATTCTTAATTCCTCTTCTAGCACACTCATGTCCACAGCAGCCATCGTGGACAGCTACCACCTGTTACTCCCACTTCAGAGGGTCTCTTCTGGCCTTCAGAGGCACCCACGCTCATATACACGCACGTGCATGTGTGCATGCATGCACACACTCACACACACACGTGCACACACACAAAACATCTGCACTCATGTTCTTGCACACACACATACACACACACACACAATTTATAATAAAAACAAATCATTTTCTTTTAAGTTTGGGGCTGGAGAGATGACTCACTGGTTAGGAGAATGTACTGCTCTGGTAGAGGACCTGAGCTCAGTTCCCAGCACCCATCTGGCAGCTCACAACCGCCTGCAACTCTATTTCCAGGGAATATGATGCCCTCTTCTGGATTCCGCAGGCATATGCTATGCATACATACATGCAGCAAAACATACATATACATAAAAATAAAAACATTTTAAAAATTAAATTTAATCCTCAAGAACTCACCACCTCATGCAGAGAGATGAATTGACTGCCAGCCTCTGTAAGTATTAGGAACATAACAACCACAACACAGGTGGTCTAGCCTCTGCTCCAGAGACTAGTAAAGAAACCTAGAGACCAAGATATCATCATAATGCTATCTAGTTGTAACATAACACTAAAAGATGACTTCACTGAAATTCTGAAAATAAAAAAAAAACAAAAAACAAACAAACAAACAAACAAACGAACAAACCCAACAACAAAAACCCCTACGTTTGCTAGAAAAGGGATCAGAGAAAGCTGGCAGATATGCCAGAAATTCTCTACTAATAGAGACATTACAGCTGAGAAAAAAAAAAAGTGTATACTGAAAAAATCATAGAACATTAGGAAAATAGAAAGTAATTCCTCAAAGCTAGAATTTATGCTTTGAGTTCCGAAGTGCCCAGAGCAGGGAGGATGAACAGGCAGTTGCCAGACTCTAGAGTTCAGTCTTCCTCTGGAGTCAGATTGGGTAATTTACGCCTGTGTGTCCATTCCACCTAAATTGTCTGAGTGTAGGTATGGAGTCATTTGTCGTATTCCTATATAGTCCTGTACCATTTCTGTGGCTGGTGGTGATGGTGTGGCCTCTGGAAAATCTGGTCACAAAGGACACACTTCTTCTTAGCTTGTTTTCCAGGTGTCTAGAAGTGTTAATGAGATGCTGTCACTATTTTAGTTCTAAAAATAGCAGTACTCTCCCTGAGGCATACTTTATCCTATCAGAGACCTGTGTCTTGCCAGTAGCCACCTGATGGAATGGATGAGTATGTGAAGACATAAGATACCATTCTCAGAGGCAAAGAAGGGAAGAAGGAGACAGACTTCTTCCTGCTAGGTGCTAGCACTGTGCTGTCCACGTTAAATAGCCCTGTGTAGCAGCCCTCTTTAGCAGGGTGTGTTAAAACTCCTGGGACTTCAGAACTGGAAGGACCACCACAAGTTTGAGGCCAACTAAATGAGTTACGGACCTATGTAGACTCTACATAGAAAGACACTGTCTCATATTTTTTAATAACTTAATTAAAGTAAATCAAATAACATTACCCTATTGAAGCTGGGCACATGGGCATGAGTCCATAACCCCAGCTCTCAGGAGGCAAAGGCAGGAGGATCAGAAGTTCAAGGTCATCCTCCACTCACAGAAAATTCCAGGTCAGTCTACGATAAATGGCGCCATGTCTCAATGAACCTCTTATCATTAAAGTCCTACCAAATTTGTCCAATATGCCCTTCCTTATTGAGTGAGGCTAGAGGGAGAATGACAGCTGAAGCCAAATCTTTCCTGGGACAGAGCACAGCCCTGCCGGTGTCTTAGCTCTTTCCTTACATCACTTGATCCATCTAAGCAGATTGTCAGCTTTGTGATCAGTACCATGGGATTCTTCCTAATAGGAAAGCTAGAGCCACCGTCTGCATTAGCTCAGGGTCCTCCTCGGTGTGCCTTACTGTCCTGACAAAACAAACAACCGGTGGCATAAACAACGTGAAGTCGTGTCCTTTTCATAATTAGAGCTCTGTCTTCCCCCACTTTTAATCAAATGAAAGCAGGATAGAGTTCTAAATCAAATATTAAAAGTTGGCTAGATTTCTGTTTTGCCTCTGTATATAACTTTATATCCTTTTCTATGCATGTTTTCATTTTTAATGTATAAACTCTGTCTTGTTTTACAGAGAGTAGGATGGTTGGCTTGAGAGACGTAATGGAAAGGGGGAGCCTTTATACGGGTGAGTTGCTAATCCTTCCTGATCATCTATAGATCTCGAGTGCATAGATCTGTACAAATCAACCATCCAGGAGCTTCAAGAAGTCGAATATTCTGCAGTTGAGGGGAAATATGTAGAAATAAATACAATAATATCATAGGGGTTATGTTAAAGCCCTCACAAATAGAGAGGGACCTAAACGCTGCTTGGGCCCAGGGAAGAATGGCTGGAGGTGGTTTTACAGGGGAGCACTGATCCTGAAAAGTATGTCAGTGTTTTCCAGAGTGGGCTTTGCTAACAGTGGAAGAAGTATAAAGGGTAAGAAGAGAAGTGGAACAATTCAGCATAAACCCTAAGAGCAGGGCATTTCTTGTCAACAGCACATGAGATTCCACTGTGGCTTGTCATCCCCAGAGCTGCCGACAGGCAAGGTTCAGAAACCCTAGGGGTCTAACTTCACAGGAAAGATCTGGAAAGCTCTTGGGGAAAACAGCCCTCGTGCCCCTTCCCCCCAACCATTTGAGCAGGTGAGCATCCCTCTTCAGACACATTGCATTTAGGTTCCAGGGGACTGAAAACAGGAATCTCTTTATGCTGGCTTTGGATTTGTCTGCCTAGACCACATCATCAAGCTAGAAAAGAACCAACATGGGGCAGCCCCACACAGCCATGGAAAGGTGGAAGGGGCACGGATGTGTGGTCAGTTATACCCTCATACCCGAGAATGAGGAACCCTGTGTTACCACGCAGACTACTCAGGACTCTTTCTTACCCACGCTGGGATCGCTTGGGATCCCACATATTTCCCTCCAGCACTGTACATTATAGTCTTAAAATTTTTTTAATCCCCCTAAGGTAGTATTCCTGGGTAAAAATAGAGGTGAACTTACTTTACAGAGAAAACCAAGGATCCACAGTAGTGGGTGATAGCTGCTGTCAAGAAGAGAGAGGGGAAATCCAACGGCTGAGTTGAGGCTTTTTAAAAGCCCTGGAGGGGAAAAGGGCATCATAGAGTGACATAAGAGACAGAGAAGCCTGGGAGAAGGGCTGATGGGGAGCACTGTGGGTAAGAGGGCTGTGCCATACAAACAAGGACCTGAGCTTGAATCCCAGAGCCCACATAAAAAGCCAGCATGCCCACACTGGCTCTTGTAACCCCAGTGCTATGATGTGGAAATGGGATTTGCTGGGGCTTACGGGCTGCTTGCAAGAGTAAGAAAGAAGGAAACCGACATTGTTCCTCCAGCCCCTGTATATTCCTACGTAGGTGTGCACACGCGCGCACAACCGCATACACTGCACACATGTATGCCATACATGCACACACTGAAAAAATCAGATTCTAGTTTTTCCACAGTTATATTACGATCTGCACCATTTCCTTTGTTGGTCCATGCCCTCTGTCTTCCTATTTGTGGGTAAATGTTTGCATCTCGTTATCCAACCTATCTTCGATCATCACCGTTTTGACCAAAGCCTCTACAATTTTGTCTTAATTTTGCCCTTTATACTAGACACATCCTTTATACTACATGTTCAAGGCTATCTCTCTCTCCCCTCTGTTCCTCTTTCTCTCCTATCTAGTGATAGGGTATGAAACCAGGGAGATAAAGGGTGGGGAAAAAACGCAGAGCCCGTAGAGTGCCAAAGGCCAGCTCTATGTAATTTCCTACATTCTTGCCAACTTGAGTCCATTACTACTTACTTAACAAAGGATAGGCTTTCTTTCTGTAATATAGAAGCATTATTCTTCAAATTTTCAACTGCTGGGATTTTTCTCTTTTTAAAGGTGAGAAGATTGATATCGGCGACCTACCAGAATTCCTGGACAACATAGGGATAAAACTCACAGAAGACAAGATGATGAAACTCCTGGGTAAACTGCCGACTGATGGTGAGCATCAGAGCATACCAAACTAGCCCCGGAGAAGTGTTAAACATACAAACTTGTGTGACCAGAGAAGAGGCCGCATGCCACCCGCCACCAACATGTCACCCAACTGAAATTTGTTCCCATTCCTGAGTCTCATTTTTAGGGTGGAAATATTCTGATGATAGAAGGAAGCATTTTAAATGTTTCTGCTTCTTAAGTTGTAGACTTCTGAGTAACCGTGTCATTTCCTGAGACTTGAAATTTTTTCCATCTTGCAGGCTTTGGAAAGCTGTACAGGAAAAGGTTGATAAAAGAACTGGAGTCAATTGAAGGTGAGAGGCATGATGGGAGTTTTCATGGCGTGTACACTGGAGTGCTTCAGCTATGGTACTGTTAAGTTGTCAAAACTCTCCCCACGTTACAGTTTTCTCTTTTTTAAGAATTATTATTTGAGTACACTGTAGCTGTCTTCAGACACACCAGAAGAGGGCATCAGATTCCATTACAGATGGTTGTGAGCCACCATGTGGTTGTTGGGAATTTAACTCAGGAACTCTAGAAGAGCAGACAGTATCTCTTAACCAATGAGCCATCTCGCCAGCCCTACAGTTTTCAGATTCTTAATTTTGTCCTCCCTACTGTTGAATTCTTCAGACAGACTATGGCCATCAAAATGGTTTCCCTGCAGTAGACCTAGAAGCGGTGGTTCCTCTGTTAAGTCATACATTAGAACCATCAAGACAAATAGCTCCCAGAGCTTTAGGTCCTTTCCCAGCAATGTTGACATTGAATTTCCAGAGATGGTCTTTGGGGGTAAAATGTTATTAAAAAGTTTCCCATGGTATTATAATAACTAAAAGCTGTAAGAAATGGGTAAAGAAAACTTGGTGCCTGGTTGGCAATTGAAAAATAAATAAAATTTCATCATTTACAACGTGAATGGAAATGGAGACCATTGTATTAAGTGAAATAAGACAGGCACATGCACAAAAAACAAAAACAGACACCAAATGATCTTCCTTCTCTTAAAATTCCTTCTGAAAGCTAGGTTCAAGGTATTATTACTCGGGGAGAGTATTTGTTTAGCACATGAATTCAGTCGTCAGTCCATGCCACACCCTCATACAACTGTAACAGATCCTCAAGAGCAGGAGCTAAGAATCCACAAGACACTGTCACCAGAATAGTTGAAATGTCCTTTGCTCCTTGTACTCTGACCAACACTGACACTTAAGCATGACCTTGAATGACCTACTGACTCTGAACCATTATATTTCTCAAATCCTTCTTCCCTAAGATTTAAAGATACCTTCAAATAAGGTGGAAACCTTCATTAGAAGTGCATCCATTAAGCTGAACAATAAGGAAATACAGAAACTGATGGAAAATCTACCAATTGATCGTGAGTTTACCTCTTAGTAAAACTTGGGGCACGAGCCTAGTGGTAGGTCTGGGATGGGGACAGGGTGCTCATGAAAAGAAAGGAGATAAAATGTAAAGTCTTCACACACAGCTACCAAACTAAGCCCAGTGGTCACGGAGAGCATTGACACAGATGATAAGTGTCTAGTTTCACTTAACACCACAGGAAATGCCAAGCTCAAACAAGAATATTCAGAATATTAATTTGTCAGCCCATAGCGCTAATCCAATAGTGAGCAGCATGGCAAGGAACATCTGCAAGGAATTATTCTAAGTGTGTTACAGATAATCAGCTTGTTGAATTTTCCAAGTAGTTCTGTAAATTAGGTTCTGCTTTTGCCTCTATTTTACATACAAAGAAATGAAGAAGTTGCTTAGCAAAACTCGGAGAGCTAGAAAGTGGTGAAGCCAAGAAAGCTCGGGTAGTCTGGTCACAGAATTGTTTTCCTTTTTGAATTTTTGAGACAAGTTCTCTCTATATAGCCCAGGCTCACCTTGAACTTGTGCCCTTCCTTCCTTGGACTCCCAAGGGCAGAGATTAGAGGTGTAAGCCACCACACATGGCTTCTAGAAATGAACCACTGTGCTGTGCCGCAGCGTGTTGTTATGATTTTAAAAAGTTAAGATGTTAGAGTAATGTATTGCCAGTAAGAACAAAATTAATCAGAGACAGGTGTGATGACATAGGCCTACAGGCTGACGCAAGAAGACAAGTATTAAAAAGCAAGAATAAATATTGCATCTAAGATAAATATATATATTCGTTTTAAGGTAAGTTTATTAGATGTAATGTGTTTGCATTTTGATATAACTATTGTTTAGTAAACGTTTGTGTAGCATTGGTCTCCTGCAAGCCACTACACTAACAATTATATAATAGTAGGAATATAGACTGATCCCTGGTAATTCATCGTGAGTGTTACCAACAGTGTTGGGGTGTTACAAATAATACAAGAGTACGAACAGTGTCCACATGACCACATCATAGCGGAAGAGACTGTCTACTGCAACTTTAAGTCTTGGTTGTCTCAGGGGCAGCACCTCCCATCCAGTGTTTTCAAAACTTTCAATTTTACAAACTGTTTTAAATGTCTCCAGTGGCTTTCCACTTTAATTTAAGAAATGCTGAATAAAGAAAGTAAGTATATGGTATATGAAAATGGTCATTGCAAAGTTCTGTCATTATAAGTGGGCAGTAACTGAACACTTGGATTTGACAGCTATCATGGTGAAGTTCTAAGATCAGCAAGGAGTAGACCTGTACTCCCTTTTATCAAAAAAGACTAACAACATCGTCAAGTTACACTTAAGGAGAGTGTTGTATGCTTTGTCCTGTAGACAGAAGTAGCTATGTTAATTAAATTGATGAGGATCTGACAGGAAAAATACTAACTTCATGTTTTCAAGTGAGTGAATATAGGTTTCTGTTTTATAAGTCACAATTAATCATTTTATATTCTTCTATAAATCTATTTTATGATTATTATCTTTGCCTTAAAGGTAATGAGGAGGTTGATTTCCGTGTGCTGATGAATGAAGTTAGAAACGCTTTAGGTAAGTAAGCTGTTAAGATGAATATTAATTCTATTGTGTGGTCTTTATATTTTATATTTAAATACATTCTAACATAACAAATAAAAAGCAAAGGAATTCTAGGCTTAAACTATACCATAGATCAAACAGACTTAACAGCTATCTCTAGAGTATTCCATGCAACAGGTACAGAAAACTCACTGGCTTCTCAGTAGCCCATAGAATCTTCTCCAAGAAAGAAGAGTTCATAAAAGAAGTTTTAATGGACCCATAAGAAGTGAAAATAGTGTCTTGTAACTCATTGGATTACAGTGCAATAAAACTAATAGCAAGACAAAAGCACTCAAATACTTGAGACTGACAGTATATTTTTGAATGACTGGCCAGTGGGTCACCAAAAAAACCAGGAAGGAAACCTTTAATTCCTAGAAGCGGATGAAAATGAAGGCTCCACTTATCAGAACCTTTGAATACATCCAAGGCCATTCTCACAGGAAAATGTATCGCCACAAGTGTTTATATTGAAAAAACTCAGAAAGATCTCAATTTAACAACCCACTGATAGAACTCAATGTCTTAGAAAAGTTAGATCAAATATAAGCCAAGAGTAATGTGTATCAATAAAGATTGGGATAGAAATTAATGAAGACTAAAGGTATAATTCAGAATTAATAAAACCTTTTTTTGTTGTTGGTCCTTTTGAGACAGATTTTATCTGTGTAGCCCTGTCTGTCTCTGGAACTTGCTCTGTAGACCAGGCTGGCCTTGATCACAAAGATCCTTCTGCCTCCGCTTCCCAAGTGCTGGGATTAAAGGAGTGTGCCACCACTGCCCAGCAAAAAGTTGCTTCTTCGAAAAGGCCAAACTGACCAAAAGAAAGGGAAGATCCTAACTAATTAAGTTAGAGGGAAAATTTATTACAACAGATTCTAGTAAAATCCAGAACACCATTAGAGAATGCTTCAAAAACTTAATTTCCAAAAAAAAAGTTAGAAAACCTGGTGGTTTTTAATGATATAATCTTAGACAGAGATGACATACCAAAATCAAAGCATAAGAATACAAGCAACTTAAACAGATGCAGAACAAGAAGCAAGGTTGAGAAGGTTAGGAAAGTACCTCAGTCAATAAAGTACCTGAGTTCAGATCCCCAGCACCCACGTAAAAGGCAGGAAGGCAGGAAGGCAAAGGAAGGCAGGAAGGAAGGAAGGGAGGAAGGAAGGAACAAAGGAAGGAAGGAAGGAAGGAAGGAAGGAAGGAAGGAAAGAAAGAATAAGAAGAAGCCAGATGTGTCGGTGTATGTCTGTGACCCAGGAGTGAGGACAGGCAAACCCCTAGAGCTCATTGGCCAAATAGTCTGGCCAATTGGTACATCCCAGGTTAGGTAAAAGACTGTCTCAAAAACAAAGGTCAACAACAGTAGAGGAAGACATCTGAAGTCAACCTCTGCCATACATACATACATACATACATACATACATACATACATACATACATACATACATACACACACACCTAAACAAACATGTTCATAAACCACACACACACACACACACACACTCACACACACACACACACATACTCAAAAAATTAAAAATAAAAATGAGATCGAAGAAACAATGAAAGCTTCTCCCCACAAAGTAAAGTCCTAAACCGGATGGATTCTCTGCTGAATTTTAGCAAACACTTCAGGAGGAGCTAACCCAGATATTCCTCAAACTGTTCTACAAAAGACACAGGGAAGGAATTCATTTTACAGACTCATTGGGCAAAGCCAGCATTATCCTGATTCCAAAACAGGCTAAGGATACAACAACAAGAATTTGATGAACATAGGTGCATAAACCAAAATGCCTACAAATCAAACTCAAGAGCACTTTACTGTCAGAGGTCACAATCAAACTGGTCTAAGCTCTGGGATGCAAGCCGTGTTCTGCATATGCAGACCAGTAGGTGTAATACACCACATGCTCTGAAGAACAGAAACCACATTATCAACTCAAGAGGATAAAAGTTCTGAATAGAGTAGGAATAGAAGGAATGTGCTCCAGAAAATCAAGACTGCATTCAACAAACTTGGACTGAGCATCATAGTAAATAGGAAAAATGCCGGTTTCCTCTAGAACCAGGACCAAGACAAGGTATCCACTCTCAGACTTCTTAATCAATATAGTGCTGGGAGTCTGAGTAATTTAAAGAAAATGGATATAAATAAGAAAGCAAGAACTCAAAGCATACTTTTGAGATAGCAACATAATTCTATATTTAAAGGGCATTAAAGCCTCTTTGAGAAACCTATTCCAGAAACTCTTAGACCTGAGAAAACATTTTCAGTAGGTAGTATAATACAAAATCAGCATGCAAATTAAGTAGTCTTTCCATGTACCAATAACAAACCTGTCAAGAAAGAAATCAGGCTGGAGAGAGCTCATTAGTGACAGATTTTAAATATACAAAGCAATGCTAATGATGAACCTAAACAAGGAGGAGAAAAGCCACCACCATGAAGAATTTAAAGGACTAAAGAAGATTAAGACCTATAATCCCAGCACTTGGCTGTTGATATAGGAAGATATGGAGTTCAAGGTCATCCTCCACTACATAGCAAGTTTAAGGCCAGCCTGGGCTACGTAGTACCAGAAAGAAAGAAAGATGAGACAGGAAAGGAGAGGAGGAAACAGGGAAGGATGGAAAATACCATAATGACATCAGTGACTTTGTAAGCTAACATAAAAACTAAATAAAATCTGTAATTGGGGGATTGGATGATTCTTGACCTCCTGATCTCAAAATAATTATATACTATGTTTTTAATGTTGTCATTTTACATACATGCCACAGTAGAAACAAAAGAAGAGGAAAGTGGAGGCAGTGGAGTGGCTAGATGAAACATGTGAAATAATAGAATTATTACAGCTGGAGAAGTGGTTCAGGGGTCAACAGTGCTTGATGCTATTGCAGAGGACTCCAGCTTGGCTCCCAACACCCAACCAGGCACCTCCCAAGCACTTGTACCTCCAGTCCTAGGGGATAAGATGGCCTCTTCTAGCCTCCGTGGTCTTTGGACTCCGGTGGTCTACACATAATTAAAAATAAATTTCTTTTAAAAGAAAATAATAGAGTTGTTATTTTAATAGTTGAATTGCTTTTATTAACCATCACAAAACATCTAAATGACTGATCAGTTATATGACCCCCTCTGTGTTTGTTAGACAAGTCAGCTTCAAGAGTCTCATTTCCTTGTTAAATCTTCTTTTTCTTGTTTTTTTTTTCTTTAATTATTGTATGTTTGATTGAGTTTGTTTGTAGACAAGTTCTTGCTACGTAGCCCAGACTGACCAAACTCCCAATCCTCCTGCCTCAGCCTCCTAAGTGCTGGGATTTCTGGCATGCACCACTACACCCAGATGAAATAAAATGCCTGCCTCCTTGGGTCACTTGCTTTTTCCCTTGAATTTACAAGGATGAGTCCTGCATGCATTATATTCACACATTGAATTTATATAATATTATGAAATATGTGATTCTATAGTCTCAGCCAACAGTGTTTTCTTCTTCCTAAAGGAGACACGATTGATGCGGGAGATGTAAAACACATTCTGAAAGACATGGGAATAAAAATGACAAACAAAGAGAACAAAAAATTCCTCAAAAGACTACCTGTCTCTGGTAAGTATTCCGTGTTCTTTTCACGGACACCTAAAAATGTCCTCATTCAGCAAGTGTTGACAGAAATCTGTCCTAAACCTCAGATGACATGGAGACTGTCTTCCATCGTCCCAAGTTCCTGCTGTTAAAAAGAAAAAGTCACGTTGATTTTAAAGTTTGTATTTTGAGGTTTTCTATTAATTCTAATGTTTGAAATATTCCTTGTCAGTTTGAAATATTTATTAAAAAAAAAAAAGACCCAATCCTGTACTAGATATAATAACACAGGTCTGCAATCCCCAAATTTTTGTTTGTTTTTCTTTGTATGTGTACACACGAGCATAAGCCATGTGCGTGTACACATGTGAAGGTCCGAGAGCAGTAGTAGAATTGGGTTCTCTCTTCCATGGTGTTGAGCACTGGGACTGAACTCAGTTCCTCAACACTGGTTGCTGAGTCATCTCTCTGGCCCAGGAGCAACCAGCTCTCCAGAGGCAGAGGTAACCTGATACCACAAATTCAAGGTTATCCTGGTCTACACAGTGAATTCCTGGCAAAAAAAAAAGGGGGGGGGGCCCATTCCTACCTAGCATTTATCTGATTCTTTTCAGTAAGTTTTTATGACTTATTCCACTTGGTATACGATACGATGAGTTTCATTATGACATTTTCATACGTGCGTATGATTCTACCTCCTCCATATTCACCTTCTCGTCACCCTCCCTCATCCCCTGCTTCCCAACCTTTTTGCTGACCCCTTCTTGCTCCAAGCTCTCTGCCAAGCTCCCAGCTAGCACTACTATAATTTCTGGGCTTTGGATTAGGTTCAGGAAAAGGTACCCTAGAGCAAAAGTCTTATCCTAAGACAGATTGTTGTTGTTGCTGTTGTTGTTGTTGTTGTTGTTGTTGTTGTTGTTGTTCCTTTGAGAGAAATAAAAGGCTTATGGATCCAGAAGAAAATTAAAAGACAAACTGGTAGAAAAACTGCAGAAGAAAAGAAGATGAAGCCAGACTAAAGAAGAGAAAACAGAAAAGGCTTTGTCCTTCAGTGCACTCGGGTACCTCTCAGCACTTTTATGCTCAACCCCCACCGTGCTGAGGTCTCTCACAGAGCTGGATGCTGACCAGGGTCTTGGGCGTGCTTAGGCAAGCACGCTACCTCTGACTATGTTCTTGGTGGACTTTTTCTAAGTATCTTTTATTTCACTGAGAAGGAATCGTGACGCTTATAAGTTTTTTCTTTGGGTATGCATGAACATAGACTTTCCGCATCCTTCGAAAACAGTTGTGTTTTATCCCCAGATGACAAAACAGTGCTCAAGAAAGAAATACTCTCCGGTGTGAAGAACTTCAAAGGTGAGTAGAGAAAAAGATGAAAACGATAAAATTTGAAACTTCCTTTAAAGTATAAAATTACAAAATGATGAGTTTCATTCAATAATTATTTGATATCTACTAGGTATTCAAGAATAATCTGGAATGTAAAATAATGTATAGGAAAAATGGAATCATAGATTAGTTTTTTTAGTATGCTCATCTCTTGTTTCTCTTGGGTGTATATCTATTTTTAATTGAACTCATGCTTTATTCATCTTATATTTAATACTAAAATATCACTTTCTCGTATTTGGATTCTTGCTAATTTGATTCCATAAAAGTGAACATTTTCACTCATTATTAAAAATAAAACTGTGATTTACATTATTTCCCTTATCATGAAAACAAAAAGCTATTATATTGTGCTGACCAGATTTGTCAACTTGACACAAGGTAGAGTCGTAGGAGAGGAGGGAATAAGAAAATGCCTCTGTAAGATCACTGTGGGCAAGCCTAAAGGGCATTTTCTTAATTAGCGATTGATGGGGGAGGTCCCAGCCCTTTGCTCAATGAGAAGTCAGGCTGAGCAGGCCATGAAGAGCAATCCAGTAAGTAGCACCCCTCCATGGTCTCTGTATCAGCTCTGCCTGCAGGTTCCTGCCCTGCTAGGGTCCTGTCCTGATGTCCTTCAACAATAGACTATTGTACACCAAGTAAACCCTTTCCTCCCCAAGTTGCTTTTGGTCATGGTGCTTCACCACAGCAGTAGCAATGCTTACTAAGACATGCACATTCCTCCCAAGCTTTGAATTTCCTATCAGGATCATTTGTTCATCATCCTCCTGTATGCTGAACATTTATTTCTACTAATTCTAATGATCCTTTTCTATAGTAACTATAAGCACATTATCCTATACACATTATTTTCCTGATTGGTTATTTGCCTCTTTTTTCATATGCTGGGTTGAAATAAGATGAAAAAATGTTGAAAACAACTCACATGCTGTCCAATTCACTCAAAGGGCACGATTCAAGGGTTTTCCGTACCCAATAGAGTTATACAACAAACACCACAATCAATTTCACAACACCTCGTCATCCCAAAATGTAGCTCTACCCATTAGCAATGACTACACATACCCACAGGCCCGCATTACTAGGATCGACTTTAATACATTGACATTTTTCATTTCTGTGTAAACTTTATCAACCACTCTTTGGTTCCTCCTTATTTCCCTGCAGTTCACTTTTTTAACACTTAATGTTTAACATAGATAGATGATTGATAGATAGATAGATAGATAGATAGATAGATAGATAGATAGATAGATAGATGCTTTATAGATGACTCATATGGGTTAAGTCAATATAAACCATGTCAGTAGTTTTCAACAATTCTTTCTCATTAACCAGAGTTTTCCTTTTATGTAAAAGTATATTTGGGAGGTTATTTTTTGTTGCTATAGTAAGTTTCAAATCTTACTTTGTATCTAGAATAACATGATTATTCTCTTTGCCCTAAGTCACCAGAATTGCCAGAGTGTCCTTTTCCCCCTCACACACTTCTCTCAGACATTTGACTATGGAGGCACATTCCTGACTACCATGTGACTTGCTGTAATTAGCTCTTTTGGCTTTCACCTCTGGGTATGGGATAACAGTCCAAATTTTTCACTTTGTAACAATTTTCCTATCTCTTGTCTTTATGAAGGAGGGAAAGTTAATGCCCGTGACATGAAAAACGTTCTTCAAAACACTGGTTTCAAACTGGAATCAAAAGAACTAAAGGACCTGCGGGATCACCTGCCAGAGACTGGTGAGCAGCCATGACACCTTTAGCACAGAGACAATGTCTGGTCCAGTCTGAGAGTTGCAAGGGAAGACGGGATGTGGAAAGAAACTCGGGGCCTGAGAGAAACAAAGGCCTTTCCTACAAAACCACACTGGTGACAAATATGGAGTGCTGACTGGTGTAGAAATAGGCAGAATGTAGAAACTTAAGAGATAGGGAAACAGGGACGAGGAATAAAGAGGAAAAATACTGTCTACCAATTGAAAGTGTGTGGGCCACGGTGGCGTGCGTAGCACTCAGCCGGCAGAAGCAGGTGGATCTCTGCGCTTTAGGCTAACTTGGTCCACATGATGAGATTCCGGGCCAGCCAGGACAACGTAAGACCCCATTTTAAAAATTTGAAAATGCATTTTCTGATGATTAATGTCATGAATCCTTAAGAAACATATCTACAAAACATGAAAACAGCCAGCCTCACTAGGGGCCCTCAGACTCTTTTGATCCAGAACTTGATTGTGCTCTTTTATAAATTATTAGCTGGCAATATTTATTACATTAGAAACTAAAACATTTTGATAATGTTCACATATTAATTCTTTAAACTCTGAAGTTGTGATTTTTGGGTTTTTTTTGTTTTTCTCTGCGACAGTGTCTCGTCATAGAGCCTGATTAGGAGATTACTATGAGGTTCCAGGCTGCCTTCAAACTCCTCATCCCCCTGCCTCAGTCCTGGGTGCTGGTATTACGAGTACGTGCTAGAAGGCCTGGCTCTTAATAGTCTTTAAAATGATGATAAATTTATTAGGTGATAAAATACATTTTATGCAAATAGTTTCTTAAAACAAGGCCAAAAGGTGTAAAGAATTGCCTGACATTACTATTAATTATTTTAATAGTAATTATTTTAATAGACTCCCATATATACTCTATCATGCAATGTGCTGGAATATTTTGGTTGTTTTATTTTATTTTTTGTTTTATTTTATGCTTAAGCAGTGCTGGAGATGGAGCATAGGACCTCACATATGGTAGGAATGCATTCAGCCACTGAGTTGCAGCCCCCGCCCTGTTGGATTAGTTTAGATTTGGTTAATATATATATATATATATATATATATATATATATATATACATATATATATATATATATATATATATTAACCTGAGTTTATACAGATGGAAGTAACTGGCAAGGAAAGTATCTGATAGCCTTTCAAATATTTTTCCTTGCTGTTATCCCAAAACTCAACAAGTAGTGTCTTAACATTTAGATATCTACAAACCTCTTCAGTTCTTGGTTATCCTAAACCTTATTAGTTTCCTTGGCCTTTCATCTTTCCCCATGTATGATTTCATAGCAACATGCTTTGGTCATTCGCACACCGTTGACATATACGGATCCCATAAAAATCACCACATTTAGTTGTTCAGTACTTTTTTGTCTTTTTTTGTTGTTGTTGTTTTGTTTTTTTTTTTTTGTTCTTTTTTTCGGAGCTGGGGACCGAACCCAGGGCCTTGCGCTTCCTAGACAAGCGCTCTACCACTGAGCTAAATCCCCAACCCCTCAGTTTTTTTTTTTTCTTTTTTTTCAGAGCTGGGGACCGAACCCAGGGCCTTGCGCTTCCTAGGCAAGCGCTCTACCACTGAGCTAAATCCCCAACCCCCTGTTCAGTACTTTTTAAGATCACAGGTAGAGCTGGGGAGAGGGCTCAGTCCATGAAGCACTTTCTGTGCTAGCATACGGAGCTGACTTCCATCCGCAGAACCCATGCAAAAAGCTGGATGTTGGTGTGCCAGACTTGTAAGCCCTGGGGAAGTCGAGTTAGGCATGTCCCTGGGACTTGCTGGGATAATTGACATAATTGGTCCCAGATCTCAGGGAGAGACTTTGTCTTGATAGACAGCTCCTAGGAATGGCACTCAAGGTTAATCTCTGGCCTTTGCACATGAATATATCACACAGCACCTGAACATGCGCACACACACACACACACACACACACACACACACACACATTCAAAAAAACAAAACAAAACTTTGCTACTTTATCAAGGACATTCTTAAGTGACACTGACATTGACTCACTATGAGTACCCATAGCACAGAAAAGAATGATGGCTGGTGCCTTCAGATGCCATTAACTCTGGGATGGTGGTAGTTCTCCCAGTCTCCAACACAAATGCTGACACTGACTGTGATAGAGGTACCGAGTGTGGGTGGCTCGGGAGGCTGGTGAACCACATTTTGAGAAGAGTTCTTCTGTCATGTCTCTACTTCCACAAAACACACAGGGCAAAGTCTGAACCCACCAACAAAACTCCACTCCCCAGAATGCTACGAGGAGGCCTGGCAGCCAACAGCTTAGGGAAGAAAAGAGGAACAATACCCATTGAACAAACATATACTTACAACCTGAGCCTTCTCCCTTTTACATGTTCTTGTTGATTTAAAAGATAAAGGAATCTGAACAAAGGCGTGAAAACTTGCTGTAATTCTATATGCTATATTTCAAGAACGTTATGTGATTATTTTTTTAGTGTCTTCATCTTTGAATCTAAATTTTGAATTTTCTTGCAGACCGTAAAAAGGTTAACTTGGATGTGTTGATGGACGCAGCTAAGTCTTTCACAGGTGAGAGTTCATGTAAGATGTTCTAACACCGCGACCCAGAGCTCTGTGGAAAGTCACCTCTCTTAAGTGGCAGTCTACTCCTCCACAAGCCACTAAGTTCATTCAGGTCCTTATCTACCTATAGATGATTTTGTCTCATTGATAGCAGTCCTGAATATTAGAAATGCAAGAGGAGTACAGAGCTCTCAGAAACAAATATTAACTTCAATAATTGAGCCAGAACAATATTGACCTCACTAGTGTTTGAAGGACCAAAATGTAAGTTACCATAGTGAAATCAAATGCAAAATTTTTGCATCATGAATATGATCAGTATGAACAACTAGTCCCAGAATTCAGGCCACTAAGTAGAAACAAGAGCTTTTTACACACAAGTAGAATTATATAAGTCCCATAGCATCCGTCTTAATGCCCTCATGCTATAAAACAAAATACCTCAGTCTGAGTAATATATAAACAATTCATGTGTATTTCTCATCACTGCAGAGTCTGGAAAAGCCAACAGGAAAATACTTACACACTCATCTGCTGAGGTTTAGGCCACCTCCTGCCTAACTTAGGGTGGTGTCTTGGACACTGTGTCCTCTCATTGAGTACAATGATGGACAGAGAAAACAGGGCCTCCTTCTTCTCTGAGGCCTCTTCATTGGTCCATAATCTCATGCAGGAAACCCCCATGAACTGTTGTCAGCCTTGTATCGCAGATGACATTTCTATGTGAATTTTGGAAAGAGGTTAAACCGGAGCTCTAACAGTCGTCAGCTGATACACAGTGTCTACACTGCTCCACACTACACTGACCCACACACAGGAGACGAATGCTGTCCTCTTACCCGTCTCAGAAAAAGGCCTTCAGATACTGAATCTCAAATGACCCCAGAGTAGTGACATTGGCTCACATCTTTGTAGTTGCTTCCTCTTGGGGTTAAACATCTTGTGTGTCAGTCTGTTTTCCTTACATTGAAATTGTTATCTCTTGTCCTGAAATAGTTCCCATTTTCTTAAAGGAGAAAAAGTTGACACCAAAGACATAAAAAACGTTCTGGAAAACATGGGAATCCCACTCGCAGAGAAAGAAGAACTGAAGCTCTTGAAGACTCTGCCCATCTCCAGTGAGTATTTAGCATGCTGCCCGCGTTCAGAGGAGTGAATGGGGTTATTGTGGGCTTCTGGGTGAGAACTGCTAGAGAAAAAAAAAAAAAAAGAAGAAGCTCTGTTCTTGTTTGTGTTTTGATTTGAAAGTGAGAAACTTCTCTCTTATTTTCGGCAAGTGGGCCCTGGCTAAATCCTGCTGCCCCTCCCCCAACTCCCTGAGGTATACTTCACATCTGTCTGTCCCCTGGGAAACCTCCCATCTCCCTGCAATCCAACGACGAACTGTAAATCCCTGTGGATCATGTGGCTGTGCAGGCAGCAGCCACTCCGTCAGTGGCATAACCCAGAAGCCCTCAAAAGTTCTACCTCCAGATCGCCCACATTGGCTAATGGGGTGGGGGTGGGGACAGTCGGTCCTGGAGCTCTATCACCTGTGCATCCTTCCCTGCACCCATTGTTTCTGTCCCACTTGTCCCCAAGCTTGCAAATCGCAAAGATCCTGGAGGGAGGAGCATCGGCATCCTGAGTGGCTGAAACTCTGTAGGAATCTGAATTCTCGTCACATGTACCTAAGACTGCCCATTCCCTGTGTCTGCCATCCCCCTCCCCAAAACTGCCCCCCCTACTGTTCTCTCAAGGAACCAGTTGCTCCCTGGCACCCTCGCCTCTTCCTCTCCCCCCCCAAACCCCTCCCTTCTTCCCATCACTGACTCTCTTCCTCTCTTGGTACGGCTGGTGATGTAGATGGTCTCTTCCGCATGCTAAGCAAGCCTTCTACTGCTGACTACACCCTGCATCTTTCTTAGCATTTTAGCTCTGTTGCAAGTAGCAAGGAGAGGCAGAGAGCCTACATTAGAGACTATAACCAACACGTGCTGGACATGAAGGGTCCACAGGCTGGAGCTCTCTGTGGACAGATAGAACCCACGAGGATATGTTGTGCTAGTGGATATTCCCCATTTTCTGTCCCAAGAGAGTCTCATTACATAGCTCAGACTGGCCTTGGACTCACTATGTAGCCCACACTGACCTCAAATCATGATCCTCCTATAACTTTTTTTTCAAAGTCTGCTTTTAATGATGCTTCAACCTCCCTTTTAGCCCACCACCCACCAGAGATAGTAGGAAAGAAAGGATATGGGGGAAGAATGCCTGTTTAGAAATGGTTCTTTGGAGCAACTTCTGTCTGTGTTGTCTGGAAATCAGCAGTCCAGGTCAGCAGCGGCAGCTCAATTTACTGGCAAACACTCACGGATATGTCAGCAGTCCAGTTCAGTAGGATTCGGATAGCAAACTCGAATCAGCAGCAGTGGCAGGACCTAGCAGAGACAGCCAGGCCTTAATCTTAGCACAAGTCAGCAGGAGAGACCAGGGCCAAAGTAATGCCAGGAAAAGTTCTCAACTGTACCTCTCTCAGCAAAGCAAAAATCATTGAAGATGCTAGACCTGCGAGTGTTGTACAGCTGGCTCTACCAGTAAGAGAGGCTCACCCTCTGCCACTGTCCGTCCAGTCCTTTTTAAACTCCCTCCAAACATCACGTGTCCTCCATGGGTCTGTCTCAGCTGACATCACTCTGCCAATTAACCTGACTCTGAGGAAGTGGACCACCAGAAGTCTTTTTGGTCCATTTCTCACTATGGAGTCCCAACAAATGGAGCTCAACTATGCAAAGTAAAGAGGACAAGTACATGCACATCATTAGCAAAGAATCCTTCATCAAGTGTCCTTTCACACGCTTGCTTTAGCAGAACATCTTCACTTGTGTCTACGTCAGCAAATGTTTCTTCACAAGTCTTCCTTAGCCTTTCATCTGGGTCCACTTCAGGAAGACGTTCCAGCACATGTTTGCCCCAGCAAAACACCACCCAACACAACTGACTTTCTAATGAACACTTAGCTTTCCACTTCATCCTCCTGTCTCAGCTTCCCAAATGCAAAGAGGCAGGCATGTGCTTTCGTGCCTATCTGGTAACTATATTTAATATACCTTTATAGGGTCTGCCATTTTGGCCAAATATATAGGTATGCCTCATGGGCACATAGGTATGCCAGATAGGTAGAGAGAAGACAGAAAGAATGAAGCTAAACTACAATAACAAGAAGAAAGCAAAAGAGGGAAAACGTGTTTGTAACACGCCTTATCAGCTGCCACGTGTCCAGCTGCAGCTCAGACTTAGCATGTTGAGAGCAGTCCTCCTGCTGTTGTTTGAGGGTGAAACAATAAACGACTAGGTGAGTCGTATAAAAGTGTCTTATAAATTATAGACATTTTTGGCTAAAGATGTAACTTAGCGGATAACTGCTTGCCAGAGAGAGAGAGAGAGAGAGAGAGAGAGAGAGAGAGAGAGAGAATATGTTTCTCATCCTTTTTCTTCTGTTTCTCTGTGTCTTACAGAAGATGGGAAAATCTTTAAGAGGAGATTACTGGACAGTGTTGCACAGATCAAAGGTAAGAGCTCTGAGGACAGGGACTTCATATTTGCTTTATTTAAGTCTCACTGGTTAGAATCTTGCTATTCCATGACTGCTAGTTTTCTGATTCTGAATCTGTCCTCAGAACTCACTGTGGCCCTCAGCAGAACCTTCCTCTTTCGGTTTGACTGTAGCTGAGAACGGCAATGTTAGTTCTATGTCACTGTAACAAACTTGAGCTTGTCTTCATTTATGAGGTTATCTCTATTAAAGTTTATCTTCATCTGCAATCACTTCAACTGAAGCTTGTACCTCAGTGAAAAGCGAGCCATTTCTCTTCCCAACAGCAACCAATCTGGGTCGTGAAATAGCCAGCATTTCTCTGTCCCTCTGAGATTGGATCCGTAATCTTTAATATCCATAATCTTTTATGAGGAATTGTTTTATTTTTAAAATTATGCACCTTGTTTGTGGGTATGTGTGAAGGTACCCATGGAGTCCAGAAGAGAGTCAGCTCCCCTGGAGCTGGAGTTCCAAGCAGCTGTGAGCCATAGGATGTGTGTGTTATCGTCTAAGAGCAGGGAGTGCTGCTAAGCACTGAGCCAACCCTCTGGACCCCCTCTCCAGAACCTTAAAGCTCACATCTTCCACAGTGGGAATCACTTGTATTTACTCCCATCTCCTTATTTCCTAAGGGAAAAAAGTTCAAGCCTCTAATATACCACTGATTTTGAAGAATGTAGGATTTGAACTTGAGAAGGACGACCATAAGGACCTGATACAGCATCTACCCATCGATGGTGAGTATTTCGGATACCACTCTTCAGGGCTTCCGTGTAAGGCCTTATCTCAGCTAGGGTTTCCACTGCTGTGAAGAGACATCATGGCCAAAGTATCTCTTATAAAGGCAAACATTTAATTGGAACTGGCTTATAGAAGGTTGGTCCATTATCATCAAGAAGGGAAACATGGCAGTGTCCAGCCAGGCATGGTGATGGAGGAGCTGAGAGTTCTGCATCTTGTTCCAAGTGCAACCAGAAGACTGGCTTCCAGGCAGCTAGAAAGAGGGTCTCTTCCACAATGGGAGGAGCCTGAGCATAGGAAAAGACCTTAAAAGCCCACCTCCACAGTGACACATTTCCTCCAATGCCATACCTAGTAGTACCACTCTCTATGGGCCAAGCATATTCAAACCACCACAGAGTTTTTTAAGAGTTTTTTAAAAGTCTCTTAGAAAAGCAACATTTCATTGTGTCCACATACTCTATGCTGCCAGTTAACAAATGTGTGTCACCCATATGTCTTCCTTCTCACATCTACCTGTTTTTGTTCATTTTGTCTTATATTATAGCCCAAGGTCCTCCAAACTTATAGCAATCCTCCTTTGTTGGCCTCCTAAATGCTAGAATTAGAGGCATAAACTTGCATACCCACTTTTAATGAAATAGTTCATTAATGATTTGATAAGATCAATTTAACTGGACAAAAAGTGTCAAAATGGCAAAGCCAGTATAATCTACTAGGAAGAAAATAAGAGATGAGCCTCAGCCCAGGGTCTTCATGAGAGTGATCTGGAATTCAGCCCCAAAATGGGTGGCTAAAGGGGATATACTATCCTTATTTCAGAATTGTATTAGATGGTGGGTGATGTCTTTAAATTTTCATCATCTTTTTTTCTTTTTTTTCATGAGCTAAAATAGTTAAAAATAGAAACCATGAAAGATGGATGAATCCCAGCACTTTGCAATAAGTATTTTTTTGTTACTTTCCCAAATCTAACTGGGTCTCTATGCCTGGATTGTCTTTTCTTTCAGAGAATAAAATGGTTGAATTAAGTGCGTTAATGGATAAATCAAAAACTTTTACTGGTAAGTAGTTATAATTAAAATGTCATCCATTCTTTAGTCCTTTTTTTTTTTTTTTTTTTTTTCGGAGCTGGGGACTGAACCCAGGGCCTTGCGCTTGCTAGGCAAGTGCTCTACCGCTGAGCTAAATCCCCAACCCCAATGTCATCCATTCTTAACTAAAGCCATAATATTTTATAGAAAAAAATAGAATATTTAAACATTAGTTTTCTTTTGAGGCTACAAATGGCATGATTATTTGTTCCACAATCTTACTATTAGATTTGAGTTTTGCTTGTGTAGGATGGTGTGTATGTGTGTGTGTGTGTGTGTGTGTGTGTGTGTGTGTGTGTGTGTATGAGAGAGAGAGAGAGAGAGAGAGAGAGAGAGAGAGAGAGAGAGAGAGAGAGAGTATTCAGGAAGGAACTACTAAGAATTAGATCTGCTGTCTAAACAGCAAAAACACTGTTCAAAGTGAAGATTTTGTAGACCTGTTGCTACATAACATCCTCTGAAACTCTGATAATATGCTGGTGTTTGATCTGTATCTGGAATGTGAGCTTCCCCTTCTTGTGAATTAAAGTATAAATTCTACTTCTATTAACAAATGACACATTCACATGCCATTTGAATTTATGCAGCTTAACAATTTTCTTTGAAGACACATAAGCAATTTAAATAGCCTTTCCATGATCTAAAATCATCCATGCTTGTGTCAGTCAATAGAGCCCTCAGAGGAAGACCTGAGCTTTAGTCCCAGAACTCACAGAAAAAGCTGGGCATGGTGGCATAAATTTGCAGTCAGGTACTAGGGATACAGAGTCAGGCAAATCTCTGAAGTTCATTGACAGTGTTACCTACTGAGCAAACCCCACTTCCCAGTGAGAAACCCTGTCTCAAAAACAAAAAAGAAGAGACAGTTGAGGATTAAAGGCTGACCACATGCACATGCATTCAGACATGCTTGCATGGCCACACACACAATGAATAAATAAAATCATTCACCCATTGCTAAAATTCTTACCTGTTAAAAATCTGCATCTTTCTAAAGGGGATAAGGTTCGTATTGATGATCTGAAAAACGGGCTAAGGAAAATGGGCCTGGTATTCCCGGACAATGTGTTCAAGGAGCTGCAGAAAGCTCTGTCCATTTACAGTGAGTACTGAAGCCACTTCTTCACACTTGGATACAGGGCCATAGAGGTGACTACTTCTAGAATGATACACTTTTGTATATGAGGAAAACTGTTAAGAAAACAGATTCTCACTGTAAAAGAAATCTTGTTGCCTGCTCTTGTCACTCACACTAACCTCGAAGGTTGGCAATCTCTTTCACCAACCTCTGCTGTCAAAGTTGAATGTTCCTGATGCCCTGGGCATACTTTCAACTCTCCATGATGACCAAGAAGAGGGGTGGGCAGATGGCTCAGCGATTATAACTTGCTGCTCTTGCAGAGGACCAGAGTTTGGTTCTCGGCACCCATACAACTCAAACCCAACTGTAATTCCAATCCCAGTAGATCCTACACCGTCTTCTGCATGTATTCCTTGCATAAGTGTACAGACACTTATGCAGGTAAAACACACTTCTTCATATTTGGTTTCATTCTTAAATAATGGGGAAAGGAACTTTCCAAGCAAATTAGTGGGCTGATTAGGGGATTTTCCCGAAATTACAGATGTTGTTCTGTGTTTACACTGTCTTATTAATCTTCCCAGTGATTAATTCACATTCTGAATGGTATCTTACCTTGCAGCTGGTGGGAAGATATATAAAAAAAGATTGCTAGAACACGTGAAGAATCTCAAAGGTAAGTGAGATGCATGTGGAAGAGCAAGTAAAAAGGAAATTTTTGGCCAGGTGTAGTAGTATGTGCCTATAGTCCTACTTATTAGGAGGCTGAGGCAGGAGGATTGTGAATTCCAATCCTGTGCGCAGTATATAGCAAGGCCCTGTCTCAAGGGGGGAAAAGGTTATGTTTAGTGTTGACTCTTAAAATGTTCCAGCTTTGCTTTCTGTCAATTTATTGATCCATCAATATGACTTATAACTTGCTTCTGTTTGTATAAACTTTGAGAGACATAGGTTAATGTCCTATTTTTGTAGACGTTGTCCTTTTAATTTGTGTGGTTGTTCTTATTTGTTTGTTTGTTCTTTTTGTTTTTTGAGACAGGATTTTATCCTGTAGCCCAGGCTGGCCTCAAATTTATTTTGCAGTCCAGGTTGGCCTCCAAGTTGCAGCAACCCTCTTATCTCAGCCAATTAAGTAATGGGACTACAAGTATGGGCCACCACACCCAGTGTGTTCTTTTTTATTAGAAGGATATACATTAAAATGCTACCAGAGGCTGAGATTTTCAAGTTTGAAGCCAATCTGTACAATTTAGCCATACTCGGTCCAAAACCAGTTTTGACACAGGGTTAAACTGAGGTGAGACATAGAGTTGGTAGGCCAAAAGCTGGTGGCTCCTGGCAATTCAGCTCTCTTTTGCTCTTCTGGGGCCAGAGCTGATGACTTCTGACAATTAACTACAGCTGATAGCAGTGAGATGGGGGTATTAGAAAAAGAAATTTAAGTACTTGGGCCTGCTAGAAAGAAAAAGGAAAAGGGAAATCGTACACACACACACACACACACACACACACACACACACACACACACACACACTCTCAATGGATAAATCAAAAGGGGCTCCCAACCAACCTTTATTTTTTGCTCTCAGGATTTTATACCTTCTCAGATGAAAGCTCTCTATGTAAGAAAAAAACATTACCTCACAGTTAAAATGTTACACAAGACAGAGTTACAGCAGAATAATTAGGATAATTGATTACATGGCTTTCTAAAGCACTTTTACATCCCATAAGTTTCATAAATTCAAAGCAATAATTCATGTCACAGGTCAGTAGGCTTAAGAAGCTACAACAGAATTGTTTCATGTCTTTCCATTAAGATTCCCATCTAAGTAAATATTCCCTATCTGTTGCTTTAGCTCCACAGTTCATTAAAAGTTTAAAGCAATAGTTTTTATGTCATAGGTTAACAAGGTTTTTACCAAGACACAGGTCATTTATCTTACATCTTATTTTTAAAGTTTTGCATAGTTAAATTAGCTAATTATCTATTTTCTGTTTGTGCCTTTTCTTATCATCAGGACCTGACCAAGAGTGAGTGTTTTCCTTTGATCATAAATCTGTCCCAAGCCTATTTCTCTTCCTCGTGCAGTTTACCTGCTTGTGACACACGAAGGTTCACAGGACTCTCTTTGCAGCTTTCTTCTTCTTCTGCAGGGGAGCTTAAAATGACTTGACTCCGTTCAGGAGCCCTATAAAACCATTATCAGGAATTATGAAATCGTCAGTTTGTCTAAACAGCATTATTACATGAAAGTACACCTTCATACTGATTCTGCAGGATATCTGCCCAACAGAGTGAGTTAAAACTCAGGAAGCAATAGGCTTTGTTAGCTATACGAGGAATACAACAGTGGTGGGCATGAGAAAGCACATCAGGAGAAAGAAGCAACCCCGGGATGAAGTCCCTGGAGGCCATGCCTCTTCAGAGCACACCTATCACAGCCATGCAAAACAGTGGGCCATCTCTAAGACGCCCGCACGCTAGCCACAGCCTTTCCTGCATGGCTTCAGCCAATACTCTATCTCAAAAACCATTTTTTAAGAACTTGATGGGGTTGGGGATTTAGCTCAGTGGTAAAGAGCACTTGCCACACCCTATCACAGCCATGCAAAACAGTGGGCCATCTCTAAGCAAGTGCAAGGCCCTATCTCAAAAACCATTTTAAGGATGGGGGTTCGGTCCCCAGCTCCAGAAAAAAAAAAAAAAAAAAAAAGAACTTAATGGAGACATAACTGCTTAGAATATGCAAGTCCCAGGTTTAACTCCAAGTTCTGACAGGAAAAGAAAAACTACCAGGAAATTGTCCAGCTTGAAAAGTAACTACTTCTCAAGAAAAATAACTACTTGAGAAGTAAAGGTTAAGGAAGGTAGGAGCTGGGGAGAATGGGTCAAGGCTAACAACACTCATTGCTCTTGAAGAAGAACCATGTTTAGTGCCTAGCACCCACATGGTCACTCACAACCATCCTTAACTCTAGCTTGAGGGGATCTAATGCCCCCTATAACCTCCTTGGCACAAGACATGCACATGATATAAATAAATATGAGCATACAAGACTATTTATACACATAAAATAAAGGAAGTAAAGTCAATTGACTTGCCAAGGTGGATGAGGGAAACCTGATGGACTCCTAACCCAAGATGGAAAGCTATAATTAATGACTGCTAAGAGAAGGAGTCTTAGTCTTCCCTAGGAATGAGCCCCCTAACAGGCTCTCTAATACCAAGTGGTCAGCCCTCAAAGCATGCACACGCATATGCACACACACACACACACACACACACACACACACACGCACACGCACTCATACATATAATACTAAATAAACTCCATAGGTTGTATTTGCATATTTATTCACATATACATATGTATATGTGTGTATATATATCAATAATTAAAGAATGTATGGCATGAATTAAAGAGGGGTTATGGGAGTTTCTGTAAGGAGAAGAAGGATGAAGGAATTTATGCAACTACACTTCAATTTAAATATTCTTAAGGCTTAGAAAATGTCAGGCAAAACAATGCCTACATTTCATTCCCAACACCCACACTCAAAAAAGGCAAAAATCTCCTTGTCTTCCATAAGTGTAATCCTTCCAACAAAGAAAAAACTTGTTAAGAAGTGAGTGTTGATTTTTCCCTCAGGTTTTTTCCACTATTGAGAGATACATCTAAATCTTGGGCATGCATTAACAATTTCCTTGGGCTCTAGAGTCTGACTTTCCAGTGGGGTTTATAATGTGTGGCCATGATCAGCTCCTTTCACTCTTTCAATGCCCACATTCTCATCTCATGTGCTTCTTTCCTAAGGGCCACGGGTCAAGGTAAAAAAAGTGGAATCTTTCTTGGATCACATGGGAATTAGGATCAAAGGTGAAGAACTTGAAGAACTAGTAACCCAACTTCCACCTGAGGGTGAGTATCACAAAAATCACCCTGCTTGTCATGGAAATATAGCCCTCAGTAAACACTCACTGACTCCCATTCCTCTTAGCCACTGAGTTGTCTTCATATAGATCAGGGGTTCTAACTTTACAGTGCTGTGGACCCAGTTCCACATCTGCTATAACAATCCCCTTCTGAGTAAAATTCAAAATGCACAGAAACAAGTCATAATAAAATATAGTTTGTCAAAACATTCAAAATGCAAATGGTTATAATAGTTTTAAAGTACCTCAGTTCATCTAGCAGATCAAATTGTCAACATTTTAAAACAGAGATAAGCATAGGCAACATTTCAACATATTTGCAAGAGTAACACAGACACGAACTTTGGGAGATTTTATATTGGTGACAAAGTTACAGTTTCTGCTGCTGTTACCATGGTTGGCTGCCTAAAGTAAGAATTTAAAAATGATGTCTCTATTAGTGATTAGTGAAAATAACCACTCAAGCCCAAGAAATCCCTGCACTCTGTGAGTACATGAACACCAGGTTAAGAATCCCTGATAGTCACCTTGACTTTCTGTAAGAAGTGCTCTAACAAAGCAGGAATGGAGGTTTGGTTGTGTAAAGTATATGAAGCAAGATAAACAACTCAGGGAAGTGACTCAGTGGCCGGAGAGATGGTTCAGCAGTTAAGAATGCTTACCGTTCTTGCAGAGGACTCAAGTTTGATTCCCATCACCCACGTAGGGCAGCTTCTGTAATTCCAACTCCAGGGCAATTCAGCACCTCCCACCTCCATGGGCAGGTACCTGCTCATGGGCACATATCCACACAGAGACACAACACATAAAATCAAAAAGAAATGTATACATCTACAGACCTGTATGCGATGAGATGGAAATCTGCCAGGTCTCTCTGAAATTATGTAGATGAAAGCAGAACTCTGAGCTGGTGAGCGATACTGTTAATTAGGGGGAATTATGTGCCACTGTCCTATATGCACGCTGACTGTGATATCCTGATGCCATTGGAATGTATGCTGCAGCAGAACAGAGCCTAAAAGGCCAGCCCCAGCTCTCTTCAGCCACGAAGACCTTCGTACCTCTCCCCCTCTGACTTTTCATTCATGCACCAACCACTCACCAATGCTGTCTTCCTTCTTTAGATCTCGTGCTTAAACTCTCAGAACTCCCGTAAAACAAACACCAAGCCACCTCCTTACTCTGTGCTTACCCTTGAATATGGCAAGAGGCCGGAGAATCCTAAAACGACACTAACAAAACTCACTTCACATACGTCACAGATTTATGCATTGGTCCCTAATAAAACCAACAGGGTCTCCGCTACATTTTCCAAGAACTGCTGTCTTACTCTCAAGAGACAATTTCACACATTCTCTATTCAAATTTCTAGTACCTTCTTGCCTCGACTCTTAGATGATGACCTCACCCCAGATTTCACAAAGAAGATAGATGGAACTAGGCAAGAAGGTCCTTGGTTTTGTAGCTTCCATTTTATGAGCTATCTTGCTATAAAGGGAACAGAATCACTTCCACTGTGTCTGGGTTCTGTCCTCTTGCTGCCTTGGAGACCTGGCTCCTGCAGTGCTCCCAGTGTAATCTTCTGTATCATGAGTGTCTTCCTCTCTATTCTTTCTCTCTGCACACTGCCATTGTTACTGATGTGTCATTACATCACACTTGTCTCCTGTCACCACTCTGCTCTTAGTTCCTCTTGATAACAGAGGTGTCTTATAGATCCACCACCCAAAGCCAGGCAGGGTGGTACACTCCTGTAGTAGCAAGACCAAGGTAATTCTTACCTGCGTTCTGATTCTGAAGCCAGCCTGTCTCTGCTTCCTCATTATCTTAACACTCTCTAATGAGGTTTTCACCCTCAGATCACACTTGGCCAGCTCTCAGCATGATCATCAATGATCTGCCTTTGTCACACTCACCCAACTCTCAACATGGCCACCAATGACCTACCTTTGTCATGGGTCATGGTCAAGACTGTCCTTACTTCACTAGCACTCAACACGTGACCACACCTTTTTGGAAACCTTGTTTTCTCCAGACTTTCGAGGCCCCAGCCTCACGTGGTGGTCTTCGTCTTACTCACTCAGGTGTCTTCTGTCAAGAGCTAATTAACCTGAGGCGGTCCAGACAAACTGAGGAAGGTGTAGAGGCCAAAAGCTGACGATTTGTAGTGATTTAACTCTCCTGCTATTCTGGGGTCAAAAGCAGCTGGCAATTAACTCCTGCTAAGAGCATCGGGGAATTAAGAAGAGAAACTTAGTTACTTGGGCTCTTTACTCTTTGACTCAACTGGCCAGGCGAAAGTCTGAGAGTTAACTCTGTGAGCCAGAGAGAAAGGGAAAGAAGGAAAGAAGGAAAGGAAGAAAGGAAGAGGGGGGAAGAAAAAGAAAGAAAAGGAAAGGAAGGGGTTGGGGATTTAGCTCAGTGGTAGGACGCTTGCCTAGCAAGCGCAAGGCCCTGGGTTCGGTCCCCAGCTCCGAAAAAAAGAAAAGGAAAGGAAAAGAAAGAAAGTCAGGCACTCATACAGACATAGGCACACTGGATGAAGCAGAAAAAGCTTACATCACCATTTTATCATTGTTAGTTTTTATACCTTCTCAAAAATTACCTCATACAATTATCAGGTAGAATTGTTACAATAGGATAATTGATTACCTAAGCACTTTTATATTCTGTAAGTTTAAAGTAATAGTTCATGCCATAGGTAGATAAGGTTTAAGGAGTTACAGCAGAACTGCTTATATGTCTTTCCATTTAGACTAATACCTGAATAAACATTCATTATCATATTTTCTAGCTCCACAAATTCATTATAAGTTTAAAGCAACAGTTGTTATGTCGCAAGTTAGCATGGTTTTGTGAAGAGACAAATCATCTGCCTTGTGTATTATTATCTTGAATTCTTGTATAGATAAACTAGTCGATTGTTTATTTTCTGTCCTTCACCTACAATAAATTGTCCATTCCCAGTTTATGGCCTTTAGTTACCAGATAGTTCTAGCCTGAAGGAATGTTTTCCTTGATTGTAAATTTGTTCCAAACCTGTTCTCTTTTCCTAATGCAATCAGTCTGTGACATATAAAGTTTTACAGAGCTCTACTTGCAGCTTTTATTCTATTGGAAGCTGAGATGACTTGTATCAATTTAGGAGTTCTATAAAATCAGGAATTATGAAATCATCAATTCATCCATATTGCATTACTACATGAAAGTACATCTTCATATTGATTCTCCCAATACAGTATGTAAATACCCAGGAAGTCACTAAGTGATGTAATAGTGGCAGGAAAGGCATATCAGCAGTGAGAAGCAATCCCAGGATGAAGTCTATGGGGTCCATGCCTCTCAGAGCTCACCCATTGCAGACATGCAAAATGGTGCACCATCTCCAGAAAACTCACTTCCTTATCATAGCCTACCCTAGATGGCGTCTGTCAGTCTCCACTTCCTTTTCTGACTCTTCCTCTCATACAATATCTCCAAATAATGCAGAGCCAGGGTTGGACCCATGAGTGCCTTTTTCATCTACACCCTCTTCCTAGGCAATCACATTCAGTGACGTTGGGTCATATGCTATCTGCAAGCTGATTAGGTAAATGTATTTTCTCTAGGTCAGTCTAAGTAAGGAATAATTTGTCAAACTATCTGCTTGGTGTTTTCATTTAGATTTCTGGATATTACTAATTCAATAAAATTATTAGGTAATTTTTCCAGCTCTCAGCCTTCCCAATTACCCTTATGATTAGAGAGCAGAGAAGATGAGGCTCCATTCTTGTGCTCCCCCTTTCCTTGCCCAGAAGCAGGCTTCCAGGTCTGAGCTGGGCCTGGAGCCAGGACCGCAAAGCAGTTAAGGTTACTGGGAACTGGACGTTCCCAACTTGAAGGGCTGTGTTCATCAGTCCCAAAGCTGCTGTGTGCTTGGTCCGTGGTGCACTTGAGATATAGTGTGTTCCCTTTGTACAACAGTTGATGAGCTTTTTGCCAACTTCATCCCAATTTTCCCCTTCAAACAGTATATAATATGCTGTCCTTCTTGATAAACTCGGTGGCATGAATCATCAGCTCCCGTATTCCTCTCTATCCCAGCTTTCTGTCTTATTTTCTCATCTCTGGTTCTTCCCCTCAATACCTCACAGTTTTTGACCCTTATTCCTGTGGGTTTGACTCAGGACCCTATCATACTGTCCTTTCTTCTCATGTCACATGCATTCTCATCATAGTTCAACCATATATGATAATCTTCTATTGAAATATCCTCCCCGCATCACCCCCAGTTCTTACATGGCTAACCCTTTTTATTATTCAGGCCCAAGCCCAACAGACTCTCCTCAGAGAAGCCTTTCCTGCCATCCTTGTCTAAAGCACACCCATCATCTATTACTTTTATTACAGGGTCCTGTATCCTTTTTGATAATGCTGTACCAGATCTCAAATTGTCCTTTTTGTTTCAATGCTCATTGCTTGTCTTCCTCACTAGATCGTACACTTGGAACTCATCCTCTTCCTAGAGGATGCTTCCATTAGCACCCTCAAGTCCTCACAAGGACCCAGCACAAGAAAGGTACTCAGTATTTGCTAATTAACTGACAAAATAAAAATCTATAAGGTCAGATTCTCCCTATACATAATTATGCTAAATCATTTCTTAACTCAGATGATTCTGGTTAAGCAACGAAAAAATAGAAGATATGATAATTGTTCATTTCACAGTATAAGATTCCCTTGTTCCCAAGATAGCACTGTTAACTCTATGGATAAATCCAAACTAGAAAAAGAAAACACTGAATTTTTAGGTTCTTCAAAATGTCAAAAGGTAATAGAGCAAAACTTTTACAAGTCTTTGAAACATGGAATCATCTTCCCTTAACTTACAGGTAACAAAACAATGGATATGCATGAACTGTTGGATGTCGTCAGTTATATCAAGGGTGAGTTTCAAGTCATGATAGGAAATATCTATAGACAGCATCTTAAACACATAGCTACTAATACTGGGCAAATATCTTTCTCATTCATAAGTATTGCTCTTTATATGTGGTTGGTTGGTTGGTTGTTGGTTGGATGGATGGATGGATGGATGGATGGATGGATGGATGGATGGATAGTTGGTTGGTGGATGGTTGGTTGGGGTTAGGTGGGTGGATGGGTGGGTGGATGGATGGATGGATGGATGGATATAGTTGGTTGGCTGAATGATTGGGTGGATGGATGGATGGATGGTTGGTTGGTGGATGGTTGGGTGGATGGTTGGTGGATGGTTGGGTGGATATTTGGGTGGATGGGTGGATGGATGGATGGATAGTTGGTTGGTGGATGGTTGGGTGGATGGGTGGATGGATGGGTGGATGGATGGATGGATAGTTGGTTGGTGGATGGTTGGTGGATGGTTGGGTGGATGGTTGTGTGGATGGGTGGATGGATGGATGGATAGTTGGTTGGTGGATGGTTGGGTGGATGGTTGGGTGGATGGGTGGATGGATGGGTGGATGGATGGATGGATGGATAGTTGGTTGGTGGATGGTTGGGTGGATGGTTAGGGAATTCTTTAGTTAGGTATGATTTACTTTTTTGAAACAGGGCGTGAATACCAGGCTACTGAAACCCACTATGTAGCTAAAGATGACCTTGAAATCCCAATCCTCCTTCCTCTATCTCCCAAGTGTTGGAATTATAGGCATGTGTTATCATGGGCAACGTTTACATTCTTTTTTTTTTTTTTTTTTGGAGCTGAAGACCCAACCCAGGGCCTTGTTCTTGCTAGGCAAGTGCTCTACCCCTGGGCTAAATCCCCAACCCCAACATTTACATTCTTTTATATGGCATATTTCCATATATGGATGCACTGAGTGCAGTTAATCCACACATGTATTTATAATGATAGCACAGCCTGAATTTTCCCCCAGAATTTTTAATACAGATCAAATATCAAAACCCATAAAACTAGTCACACCTTTTACCCCATACTACCCCCAACTAGAAATGAATCCTACAGGGTTAACTATACTGAGTAAAACTTTAAAACAGGCTTCAATGTTTTTATTCTCATAGTAAGTACTAGGAAACCTATAGTAGGTTAGAAATATAAATATATATATATATATACATATATATATATATGAATCATTATGCAAACTGTTACGGAGCAGGAGAATCACAAATTTGAGTTTGGCCTCAGCCACTTTTGTCTAAAACAATAAACGCAACATTAGTCAATGGCATGGATTAAAACACTAACTATAAAGACTATACAGAGTATTCACTGGCTGCCCTTATACCAAACCTGGAAGACTACACAGAAGGTCAGCGTGGCCCCTGCGCAGTGATGACACGCAAATCCATGAAGTAATCCATTTCCCAAGATACATAAAAAAAAAACTGCAAAAAGAAACACATAAGCCAAGTGTGTTAGTACACACCTTTAATTCCAGCACTGGAGAGGCAGAGGCAGGAGGATCTCTGAGTTCAAAGCCAGAGCCAGCCTGGTCTACAGAGAAAGTTCCAGGATAGCAGGGAAACGCCACCTCAAAAAAATAAACACCTAAGACATAACTTCTGCAGGTAATCAATAATCTTGAACTGAATAAATGGTTCTCAATAGGGAAATGTAAATAGCTAACACATACTTTTAAAGATGCTCAACTCCCTTAGCGAGGATAGGGCAAATCAAGCTGCTCTGAGACTCTGTCGCCATTTAAAAAAAAAACAAAAACAAAACAAAACAAAAAAAAAAAAAACGCTGGAGGATGTGGAGTAAGTTGTGCCACCGTTGACGGCAATGTAAATTTGTGCTGCCAGCGTGGCAGTCAATATACATCCCCTCAACAACTGAAAATAGAACCACCATATGACACAGTTATCTCTTGATGAAACACCAGAACTCTGTCAGTTATCACGGAATACTTCTGTAACCATGTGCTATTCACAACAGCCAGGAAATGGAAACAACTTAGATGTCCATCAACAAATGAGTGGGTGACACAGGACAATGGAGCTTTAATCAGCCATAGGGAAAAGTAAAATCACCAGGCAGTGGGGGTGCAGGCCTTTAATCCCAGCACTCAGGGGGACAGAGGCAGGTGGATCTCTGACGAGGCCAGCCTGGTCTACAGAGTGAGTTCTAGGACAACCAGAGCTACACAGAGAAAACCCATCTCATAAAAACAAAGGAAAACCATAAAATTTTCAGAAAAAAATAGAAACTGCAAATCATTATGCTAAATGAATTAAGCTAGACTCAGAAAGACAATATTTTGTCTCTCATTTGTGAAACCTGTATTTGATACTCTGTGTGTGTGTGTGTGTGTCTGTGTGCGTGTGTCTATGTGTGTGTCTCTGTGTGTCTATGTGTGTACGTGTGTCAGTGTGTGTGTGTGTGTATGTGTGTGTGTGTATTTGTAGCTCACAAAACTAGAAAGGGGATCATCAGAGATCTTAAGGGACTTGGAACAGAGGATAATAGAATACATGTGATAGGAAAACAGAGGATACTAACTGTGGGAAAAGGAGAACCAGCTGGAGATAGGGAGGAAAAGACAGACCAAAGTAAATGACAGATGCATGAAGACACCATAATGAAATCCGTTTTCTTGGACACTAAAAACTTAATTTTAAAAAGGTAATACTTTTTAAAGATTATAGAGCAATTTTAAAAAATACTTATGAAGAAATTATTTTGGGTTAAAAAAGCAAAACACAGGGGCTGGAAAGATGGCTCAGCGGTTAAGAGCACTGAATGCTCTTCCAGAGGTCCTGAGTTCAAATCCCAGCAACCACATGGTGGCTCACAACCATCTGTAATGAGATCTGATGCCCTTTTCTGGTGTGTGTGAAGACGGCTACAGTGTATTTAATAAGTAAATAAATCTTTAAAAAAAAAAGGGGGGGTTGGGGATTTAGCTCAGTGGTAGAGCGTTTGCCTAGGAAGCGCAAGGCCCTGGGTTCAGTCCCCAGCTCCGAAAAAAAAGAACCAAAAAAATAAAATAAAATAAAATAAAATAAAATAAGCAAAACACAAGCCAATCATGGTAGCACACACCTGTAATTCCAGGAAGCTGAGGCAGGAGAATCACAAATTTGAGATCAGCCTACTCTTCATAGCAAGACAAAATACAAAGTTATATTTATATAAGATCTCCACATTATATAAATGCAGTCCTTATCAAAGACTAGGAAAAAAAACCTGAGAACTGGTTTTATGGTAGGGTGATTGGATCCTCCCACCCCTCCCACCCCTGTGACCCATTTATAGCAGTAGTAGTACCCTTTAGTGTGGTTAAATCTCTTACAACGAAGAAGGAAAACTTTCTTCCCTGTGTTGAGATAAGATGGATTGTTGGAATGCACAGTGACCAGCAAAGCAAATTGAAGGCAAATATAGTTTTTAAAATGTAAATTTTCACTGGCGTTTATTTCCAGGTTCAGAGATCTATTACCTGTGGTCCCAGATTACTTAGGAGACTGAGGCAGGAAGATTACGTTTGACACCAGCCTGAGCAACAGAGCCAGCAAGAGCAACATAGGGAGACCATGTCATGAAGAAGAGAGGGCGGCTTGTAGAAGACCGTGAACATTCAAGTGGGGCAGGAGAGAGAGAGAAAGGGAAAACCAAGCCTTGCTTGTAGTCTAGTCCGATGCAGGTTCAGCACAGCCCACCGGGCTTCAAATCCTGCAGGGCTTTCTTGTTGGCGTCCTGCTCACACACAAAGCGGTATTGTAGGCACAGGACTTGCCGGCGCTCCTTTTAATTCCAGGCATTCAGGGCAGTGGTCTGCATAGGCACAAACAGCACTTGTCATCCTATAGGCACTGCTTCTATAATAAATCTGCACCCCGTTTCTCGTCCTTTCTAAGGAGAAGCAATTGACATGCAGCACTTGTCCAAGTTTCTAACGACTAAGGGGATCACGCTCACAGAAGAAGAGTTAAAAGACCTGATGCCTCACCTGGAGTTGGATGGTAAGGGTTTCTGCTTGGAAGGTCGGGAACTTCCTAAAAGTGAAATTTGCTACCAGCATAGAAGATCCTCGGAAATGATTTCTGTATCGCTTAAGGCATAGGAATTACCTCTGTCTTACTTAGGGTTACTGTCGATGTCGTAAGTGCCATGACCAAAAGCAATTTGGGAAGGAAAGGGTTTATTTGGCTTACACTTCCATATCACCGTTTATTGTCAGAAGATAGTTTCTGTCAGGATAGAAGCTCAAACGGGGCAGGAACCTGGAGACAGAAGCTGATGCAGAGGCCATGAAAGAGTGCTGCTTACTGGCCTGCTCCTCATGGCTTGCTCAGCCTGCTTTCTTATACAGCCCTGGACCACCAGCCCCACCCACGATGGGCCCGCCCATCCACATCAGTCACTAATTAAGAAAGCGCCTTGTCTTGTGGAGGCATTTTCTCAATGGAGGATCCCTTCTTTCAGATGGCTCTTGCTTGGGTCACGTTGACATAAGACCGGCCAGCACATTGCACATCTTGTTATAGTACAGGCTGTGTCCAGGTCCAGGGTGGAGCCTTGCATTTCTTACAAGGTCCAATGTGGCACCTATGATCCTGGTCCACGGGCCACATTTTGACTGCCAAGAATCTAAAACATGAGGAGAAGAGATGACATGACGATTCTGCCTGTCCGTTCCTCTTAAAAATCCCAAATGCAACCAATACGCTAACGTGTGTGAGTGCATGATTCTAACACAAGAAAAAACCAGAGTGTTGGAAACTAGGAAGTAAAGTGAGCTGTAGGCGGACTCGGGAGAAGCAGGGCTGAAACTGACTGCTCATGCTCCTCATTGGCTGGGATTCATAATGCTGGGCGCTCCTCATTGGCTGGGATTCATAATGCTGGGCACTCCTCATTGGCTGGGATTCATAATGCTGGGCAGTGGTGACTCCAACCCACTGGCCCTTGTGCTCTGTAACTCTTTAATTTTTCTACTACTGTTTCTGTTGTTTACACACACACACACACACACACACACACACACACATTTAAGCACGTGGCAAGGTAACGCTTCTACCTGTTATGGTTATGTTTCAGTGACATTGCTGGATAGTTTGTGTGTACCTGCCCTTGAACACAGGTACCCTGTGCTACACTGGGATGGGACACTAGCCTAGCATCACCATGTGTAAGCACCATAAAAAATAACAAGCAAAAACCCCGCAGCATGATCCACATGCACTCCTCCGCCTTCTCCATCGCTTCCATCCTGTTAGGCTGCAAACCACTGAGCCATGATCCCCCAAAACGGTTTGGTTCCCACTTTGTCCTTTAGTTAGTGCCATTTTGTCTAGAACCCCCCCCACTCCATCCCCCTCCCACAGTGACATCCTCTTTGCCTGCCCGATACTCATGACACATTCCAGGACTCCCGTTCAACCATTCACCCCTCAACCAAAACACCACGGTTTCTTCTTTAAATTCCAAAAGGATTATTGGGGGGGGGGTAGTATATACACCTCGTGCTTTGACTTTTTTATACACTTCTGGATCTCCCAACAAACTTTAAAGTTCTTTTAATAAAAAAAAAAAATCCAGTGTCAAATGGTAAGGTCACAAAAAGGAATGAATGTCCTCTGAGAACTCCGTCCAGTAGAGGAAGAAGCACACAAGACAGTGTGAGCTAATGTAATTAAAAAAAAAAAAAAAAAACAAACAAGCAGAGGAACATATGGCCGAGACCAAAGCCTTCCGGGAAAGCATGGTTAAACAGCTGCAGGGGCATCTTTTCAGCCAGAGACAGACTGTGTCCTCACTGTAGCAAAGCACATCTGTGGTGGCTTTCCCAAAAGGCTTCCCGGTCATTCACCTACAATGAATCAAGACTTGGAAGAGGAAGGGCTAGCTGGGAAGAGGAAAGAGAAGGGCGGAAGTGAGAGGGAGAAAAGGTCATAAGAAGGAAGTGAAGATGATCAAAACACATTACACGCAGGTATGAAAAAGGTCTAATGAAACCCATTGTTATGTATACATGCTAATAAAGAACTTTTAAGACGGCCCGTCAGAACAAGAGCTGGCCCTTCCTTCCCTCTTCTAATAACTGAGCATGTGCCAACATATTTCTCTTCATATCTTTGCTTTTATATACTTATAGGTAATATGTCATATACATATTATATATTATATATAACATAATAGGTGCATGCATACATAATATATACATACATACATACATACATACATACATACATACATGCTTACCAATGGCTCAGCAGAGGGCACTTGCTGCCAAGCCTGACAACCTGAGTTTGATCCCCAGAACCCACACAGTAGAAGGAGAGAACCAACTTCTACAAGTTCTCCTCCATTACAAGTTCTCCTCCGACCTCCACATGCAGGCTGTGGTGCTCATGTGCATGGGTGCATGCGCACACACACACAAATAAATGAATATAAAAAGAATTATATATATAGTGTCATCTGATGGGGAAAGATCCTTCTAGATTGGAAGCCATAGTCTGTTGGCAATACCACTTTCCTACCTGTAACCCGTAACTATCAACCAATTCTTCAGACTGTATAAAAGAGAAAGAACCCTGTAGAAGTATTCGTCTCCCTACAAAAGTCATCCTTAGTCCTGTCACACTCAGCTGAGAGAAAAGCTCATCCGAACGCCAAAGCAAGCGCATACAAGTTTTAGCCTTGTGCTTTCTAGGGGGGAGGGGGGGCGCTTGAGGCAAAAATCATGAAATATGTTGCTTTTAATAATTTCACAACTCTTATTAACCTTACTAAGTTTTTATATGGCTGCTGCCTCTGTCTCTGAATCAAATATTTTACAGGAAATGGGAAGGTTATCGTGCAGTCAGTAATGGAGGGCCTGAAGAAGCTTAAACGTGAGTGAAAACTTATTAGTGAAATTTAAAGTTAATAATTCGACATCATACATTTATTTCCGTAGGTTTTCTTTATTGGTTGTAAAGGTAATATGTGGAGGGCTACAGAGACAGCTCGGCTGTTAAAAGCTCTAACTGCTCTTGCAAAAGACCCAACTCTCGTTCCCAGCACCCCTCATGGTGGCTCACAATGGCCTGTAACTCCAGTCCCATGGCATCCAACGCCCTCTTCCAGCCCCCAAAGGCACTGCACATACGATTCCCACATATGCAGGAAAAACACTTATACACATAAAAATAAAAAGGAAAACAACTTAAGCTTTGGAAGTGTACTGCAGTCTTCTTTAAAGTAGTGCATAGGCCCGGGAGTGTAGTCAGTGGTAAAGCCCTTCATTGGCAGGTACAATGGCCTAGATTCGAGCATCAGCACTGAAAAATCAAGGTGATGTATGGTCATTACAGAAAATGTATATATTCAGAAAATAAAATAAGTCAAAGTGAAAAAATAATTACCGGGGTTGGGGATTTAGCTCAGCGGTAGAGCGCTTGCCTAGGAAGCGCAAGGCCCTGGGTTCGGTCCCCAGCTCCGAAAAAAAGAACCAAAAAAAAGAGAAAAAAAAGAAAAAATAATTACCCGTTCTGGCTTCTGACAATAATCCATAATTTTATCAGCACATTCTCTCTCATGCATACATGATTGTATGCATCTGTGTTCTATGTTCATATAGACAAGAATGGACAGATGTGAAATCTGAGGAACTCAGATTTTGTCTCTGTAAAGAGACACCATGACCACGGTAACTCTAAAACGTTTAGTTGGGGCCGGCTTACAGTTCAGAGGATCAGCCCATTATCGTCATGGCAGGAAACACAGAGGCGTGCAGGCAGGCACGGTGCTGGAGAGGAGCTGGGAGCTCTACATCCAGACTGGCAGGCAGCAGAGACAGGGGAGCTGGCTTGAGCATCAGAAACTTCTAAGCCCACTCCCAGTGACATCCTTCCTTCCCCCCCCCCCCGCAAGGCCACAAGTCCAAATCCCCGTCAAAGCAGTGCCTCTACCTAATGACCAAGCATTCGGAATCGATGAGCCCAGGGGGGCCGTTCTCTTTCAACCCACCACAAGCAGCCATGTGAATTCTCTCCCATTCCCCACTCCCAGGCAGCCTCAGAAATGGATACAATCTTGACTCTTCCTCTTTTCTTTCAGCCAAAGAAATGGCAAACCTACACAAGCTGACAACAAGTTCCCGCATCAAAAAAGGTAACCCTGTAGACATTTGTCACCACCGTTTCCCAGTCTGCTAATCAGAAAGATGAGCATCCTCTGTCCCTCCGGCGACGACTTCTCTAACTCCATTTTGCCTTTCTAGTCTATAGGATACTTGACAGTCTCTATGTCGTGTTGGCTATCAGAGGTTTCATAGTTTCATAATGTCTTCATAGATATTTTGATTATATTATGGCCCCTTTGGCATCTCTATGCAGTTTATAAATGAACTCTTCCTGCCTCTAGGCTTAAAGAAGGCAATTCAGTTTGTCGGGCTTTTATGTCCCTATCAATAAAGCCAAAGAGGTGAATTTAGGCAATGATCTGTTAATTCTCATTTCAGCATCAGAGTTCTGGTTTTAGCGTGTAAGGTTGAAAGGGCACTGTTAAGGTGGAAAAATAGATCCAGAGTAAAAGAAAATATTTGTAGATGACATACTGAAGGATATCCGAAATATATAAAGAAACCTCATAATTCAATAATTATAATTCAATAATTATAATTCAGTAATGAAATGTGTAATCGTGGGGCTTGGAATAGAGCTTAGTGGTAGAGCACTTGTCCAGTATGTGTGAGACCCTACCTTCAGTTCCCAGCATCACATGCACACAAAAGCAAATACAGTCATTTTCTCTGATAGACACTCTATTCCTTGTGGATAGGACCTTATAAACATTTGGGGGTGGGTAGCGATCTAGAGGTAGATGCTGTCTGTGGGCTTGATCTGAGATGTCATCTGCATGTCGAAGGACTTCAGGTGTTGTCCCCACGTGACTGATTGTCACAGTTCTCTCAATGGGGTGCCGTGGTCACATGTTCCAGGACAGGAACCTGACTGGGAATAGATTTAATCACCTACCATTCCCAGTTATGAGAACTGCCAGGGTTCCTTAACCTGCTCTTCCTTACCATTTTTTCTGTCTGGTGACCCGGTTCCACTGCCCCACAGCTGAGGATCTGATGAGACTTCTAGAACCCAGCGTTTTTGAATGGCCAAGATTATGAACACACATTGTTTCAGAGGCTATATCAAAATAACGAACAAGCGGGTGACAAGATGTTGAACATCATGAGTCACTGAGGAAACAAAACAATAATGAAATGCTACTTCACACCCACTAGTGTGGATGCTTTAAGAAAAAATAAAAAGACAACGTGAGCGCCAAGATGGTTTAGTGGGTAAAGGCGCTTGTCACCAAGCCCAGTCACCTGACGGTTTCCCCTGAAGCCATGTGCTGGACAGAGAGAACGGACAGGACAAAGTCGCCTTCTGGGGAGCTGGAACACTGGCTCAGCAGTGAGAGCATTGGCTGCTCTGCCATAAGACCCAGATTCACTTCCCAGCAGCCACAACTGTCTCTCCAGACCAGGAGCTCTGAGCCCCCTTCTAGCCCCCAAGGGTGTGCGCGTGGTGCTGTCCATGGTACACAAGCGTACATGCTGGCAAAACGATTGTAGACATTTTTACCTCAGTTCAAGTTTTCTACCCCACCTTAATCATTCAGTTCCCAGATAAAACACATACAGCCTTTATGTTTACAATTAAACCCTAATCAGCACAAGGGCTGGGCAGATCCTCTGCACTATTGGAATCTACTTTCCTACCCATAACCACGAGTCATTACTTACTGTTTCATCTGGGCTGATCTTAACTCCGGTTGGCCAGCCCTCAGAGCCGCGTTTTCATGACTCTCACCAAGCCTAGCTTCTCCTCTATTCGCCTTCTCCCTCTCCTGGTTCTCCTACAACCCCCCACCCCAAGTCTGGGAATCCTAAACCCCACCTATGTCTCTTCTGTCCAGCTATTGGCTGTCAGCATCTTTATCAATCAGAAATAATTTGGGGGCAAGGTCACATAGTATCAATTGGATCTAAAGGCAGCCTCTGTCTGGGACAACTAGGTCTTAGGGGTCCCCCACCCCTGCACTTAGCATTGTAATACACAGCAAAAGACTAAACCTCAAGGCAAAACACCCAAACAACAATTAAGACACAAAGAAACAAAGTTTGTACTCTGCCCTCCACCTGCTGTGGCATATGTGAACACACACACACACACACACACACACACACACACACACAAAGAAATAAATGTAACAAAATTTTAGTTAAAACTTATTTTTCTTTATTAACTTGAGTATTTATTTACATTTCGATTGTTATTCTCCTTCCCAGTTTCTGGGCCAACATCCCCTAACCCCTCCCCCTCCCTTCTCTATGGGTGTTCCCCCCATCCTCACCCCATTACCACCCCCCCAACAATCATGTTCACTGGGGGTTCAGTCTTAGCAGGACCAAGGGCTTCCCCTTCCACTGGTGCTCTTACTAGGATATTCATTGCTACCTATGAGGTCAGAGTCCAGGGTCAGTCCATGTATAGTCTTTAGGTAGTGGCTTAGTCCCTGGAAGCTCTGGTTGGTTGGCATTGTTGTTCATATGGGGTCTCAAGCCCCTTCAAGCTCTTCCAGTCCTTTCTCTGATTCCTTCAACGGGGGTCCCGTTCTCAGTTCAGTGGTTTGCTGCTGGCATTCGCCTATGTATTTGCCATATTCTGGCTGTGACTCTCAGGAGAGATCTACATCCGGCTCCTGTCGCCCTGCACTTCTTTGCTTCATCCATCTTGTCTAATTGGGTGGCTGTATATGTATGGGCCACATGTGGGGCAGACTCTGAATGGGTGTTCCTTCTGCCTCTGTTTTAATCTTTGCCTCCCTATTCCCTGCCAAGGGTATTCTTGTTCCCCTTTTTTTTTTTTTCTTTTTTTTTTTTTTTTTTCGGAGCTGGGGACCGAACCCAGGGCTTTGCGCTTGCTAGGCAAGCACTCTATCACTGAGCTAAATCCCCAACCCCTTCTAGTTCCCCTTTTAAAGAAGGAGTGAAGCATTCACATTTTGACCATCCGTCTTGAGTTTCACGTGTTCTAGGCATCTAGGGTAATTCAAGCATTTGGGCTAATAGTCACTTATCAATGAGTGCATACCATGTGTGTTTTTCTGTGATTGGGTTACCTCACTCAGGATGATATTTTCCAGTTCCAACCATTTGCCTATGAATTTCATTAAGTCATTGTTTTTGATAGCTGAGTAATATTCCACTGTATAGATGTACCACATTTTCTGTATCCATTCCTCTGTTGAAGGGCATCTGGGTTCTTTCCAGTTTCTGGCTATTATAAATAAGGCTGCTATGAACATAGTGGAGCATGAGTCTTTGTTATATGTTGGAGCATCTTTTGGGTATATACCCAAGAGAGGTATAGCTGGGACCTCAGGTAGTTCAATGTCCAATTTTCTGAGGAACCTCCAGACTGATTTCCAGAATGGCTGTACCAGTCTGCAATCCCACCAACAATGGAGGAATGTTCCTCTTTCTCCACATCCTCGCCAGCATTTGCTGTCACCTGAGTTTTTGATCATAGCCATTCTCACTGGTGTGAGGTGAAATCTCAGGGTTGTTTTGATTTGCATTTCCCTTATGACTAAAGATAATTAAAACTTTTTAAAAAATAATGAATGTTGAAGAAAATTGAGGCCTTCATTACACTGGTGAGGTAACTGTGGAATTGTACAAGTAGATCGTTACCTTTGTTGAACTAATCAAAATATACATACTCAAATATTACAGATAGAAGAATATTAAAATCACATATACATACATGTATGCACTTAATAACAATTAACGAAAAGAGTCCATGAATTTGAAAGACAAGGAGAGGGAAGTATCTCAAAAAAAAAAAAAGTACTATGAAAAAATCACAGAATTTAGGAGTTTGTAGAACGTAGGTGGTAAACTCTGTGGTAAACAGAGCACTTGCCTGCCTGCACAATACCCTTGTATTAATCCCCAACACAAACAAAAACAGAAGTGAAGGCGGTTGTTTCTATAATAGGATTTTATCACAATGACTACAAATAGCGATCACCAAGCAAATGCCTTTAATCCCAGCGCTTGGGAGGCAGAGGCAGGTGGATCTCTGAATCCAAGGCCAGCCTGATCTAGAGTGAGTTCCAGGACAGTCAGGGCTACACAGAGAAACCATGTCTCAAAAATATCAATTAATTGGTTAATTACTATGTTAATAATTAACAATTAAGGGTTTTCGCTTCTATCCAGGCACTTGACTTATGCCTATAGTCCTAAATATTTGTGAGGCTAGGGCAGGAAGAATATTTAAGCTCAGGAATTTGAAGCCAGCCTAGAAAAGCATAGTGAGGTTCTCTCTCTAAGGAAAGCACAGTGCAAGGCTGAGGAGACGGCTGGTCAGTTAAGAGCACATAGTAATTTTCTATAAGAGTACTGTTTGGTTCCCAGAATCCACACAGTGGCTCAGAACCATCTGTATCCCCAGTTCCAGGGTGTTGGATGCCCCCTCTTGGCTTTTTTGAGTACTAAGTGCGTGTCTGATATGCAGACACACGTGCAGGCAAAACACCTATACACCTATACTCAAAAAATAATTTTTAATTATTTAAAAATAATAAAATATGTGATGGACAGTTGGCTTGGTGGTTAAGAACACTGGTCTGTTGTAAAGGACCCAGGTTCAATTCCCAGCACCCATGTTGAGGCTCACCACCATCTTAGGCACGAGGTACACATGTGGTCCACAGACACGTCTGCAGGCAAAACACTCATACACACAAAACAACGGAAATAAATCTTTAAAAGGAAACCAAAATTTTACCTTCTACACAACTCCACTGAATAGGAACTGAGATTATCCCCCATTTTAACATAGGAAGCCCTTAATATGTATTTATTGAATTCATTTAGAAATTAAACCTTTCTCCTCTTTTCCTTTGTGTTCCTGACTTGAAGGGGAAACCAGTTGGAGAAACTTGAATTTACCGCATTCATACCGAAACATTCAGACCTAGAATAGGAAACATCTAGAAACACTGCCACTGAGTAAACCCAGAAGCCTTTTTAGAAGTCAGAGTCTGTTTATCCAAGCAGATTACAGACCCTCCCAAACTCTGTGCTGGAGCAGTTTTGTTTGTTTGCTTGTTGGGAGGGTTTTGGTTTTGGTTGGTTTTGGTCTTTGGAGATGAGGTCTTACTTTGTAGCCCTTTCTGGCCTGAAGCTTCCTAGGTTGACCAGGCTGGCTTTGAACTGACAGAGATCTGCCTGCCTCTGCCTCCCAAGTGCTGGAACTAAAGGTGTGAAGCCACCAGTGGCTTCAAACGTTTAAATGCTACGAGAAAAGTCAGAACGTGAATATTATGGTTCCTGCCTAATTGCCAATGTTTTTCCTTTCTGTTTTTGTTTTGAGACAGAAGCTTAAACTCACAATCCTCCTGCCTCAGCCTTCCAAGTACTAAGATTGTTGGCACACATCACCATGCCTGACAATTTAATTACTCTATTTTAACTCACTTCTCCCACTGTTAAAGAATGCAAGCGTGTTGGAGAGATGGCTCGGCAGGTAAGAGCACCCAGTGCTCTTCCAGAGGATCTCAGTTCAGTTCCCAGCACCAACAGCAGATGGTTCTCAACTACCTGTGACTCCAGCTCCTGGAGGACCCCATGCCTCTGGCCGCTGTTGGCACCAGCACTCACATGCATAGACACACACATATACACATAGGTTTAAATATTTTTTTTAATTTTAAAAAATAATATAAACAATTGAGATTTGGGGTGGGTTTTTTTCCTTCCTTTCTAGACTTAAAACCCTAATGAAATGGTTTTAAAGTACTCTTCAATCAAGGGACCTGGGTAAAATGTTCCCTTCAACAAGTTTCAACCCACTAAAGAAAACATACCGACATATAATTTGAAACCAAGGGGGGAAAAGTCATCTTCTCTAAAGTCTTAACAGGCTCGAGTTGATGTGATTCTGTGTTCATTTCCTCATGTGCTGCCGGGGTACCGAGCGAACCCCAGTGAATTCACATTTACTGTAACCCTGGGAGGAGCCAGCAGTCATCTCCCTGAGCCCAGGTCTGAGCAGAGAGTGAGGTCACAGCTGTATGACGAAACAAACCATTGGCTTCTTGACCTGAAGGCCCAGATGCTTGGTTACTAAGGGTTGGCTAATAATACAGCTCAAAAGGAGGTAAATGTCAGAACTTTGTATGATTCTGTGCTGTCTTAAAAAGGATTGTTAACTACATAAAGGATTGAAAGTGTTTAGATAGTAATGATGATTTTGGGCCAAGGGGACAATTTCACAGCACCTTTCAAGTGCTTAAACTGCTGAGTGTCTCTGGGATTCCCAGCTTTGTGGTAGGTTCTAGATTCTGAACACTGTGTAATGGAGTTGTTTAGAATCAGCTGCTTTCTGGGTTCTGAGGCGATGACCTGGGAGGAATGAATTCTAAGCAAACATTCTGGAACATTTTCTTCCTGGTTTAATGGTACTTGCTGATTCAGTATTCCCAAGTTAGCAACCCAATCTGCTAGTCGGTGAACCTCCAAATACACTCTGTAGTTTCGAAAGCTAACAGCCCCTGGCCTGCAGCCTGTGTTTCTTAGACTATGCAGAAGGGGAAAGCGAGGACTAGAGAAACCGTATCAGCAAAAACAGTCTATGGGAGAGGCTACCCACTCTGCTTTTATGGGAAAGCAGTGAGCTCTTAATTGCCAGAGCAGGGACGTGTGTTCCAGAAGGAAATCCTCAGAAAACATACTTACTACATGGTAGGTGTCTAAGACTGGGACAAGTAAGCAAGTATTTTAGGAATTCTGTAACACTTTCTGCTTTGTCAATTGTGACATGAAATGTTCCAGAATAAATATTGTCTTTAATTTTTTTTCCTATCTATTCCTAATGCTTTGTCTGTATCATGACGCTGGTTTTTAATTAGTTAAGGTGTACAATTTGATGATTTGCTATATGTATACACTGTAAAATAATCATTGCAATCTAACATACCAGTCACCTGACATAGCTACTATGGGTCAGGGACACCTGGGCAAATTTCGAGTACACTGTGGAGTGGCCCTACCTCGCCATACCGTTAGATGTTAGAATTTTACAAGAATTTTGCTCATCTTGCATAACTGAAGGTTTGTGCTCCTCACCCAACCTCCTCTTACCACCCCATCCCCCTCACCATTCTGTGCTCCTGTAGGTTTGACTATTTTAAATTCCACATGCAAGTGAGGAAATATTCCTCTCTGTGTGCCTGGCTTACTTTACTGAACATTTATTTAGTTTTGTTTTAAGACTTACAATTTTTAATTATGCGTGTATAAACGTGCAGGTGCCCGTGGAGGCCAGAGGAGGGGGCTGGATCCCTTGGGTCTGAACTGTACAGATAGTTGTGAGCAGCCACGTGGGTGCTGGGAAACCGAGTCATCCACAAGAGCAGTAAGAGCTCTTAACCACTGAGTCATCTCTCCAGCCCCAGCATTTATTTTTACCTAAGATCAAGGCAACATTATTGGAAAGGTGGAGCTGTGACAAGAAATTTGGCTTATAGATCTTCACAGTAAAAGCCCCTTTCCACCCAGCCCTCCAAGTTAGCATAAAATTCTAGATTGAATTTGCACGTGATGCCATTCTTTGAAATCCTAGGCTTTTTAGTCACAGGTCTTGAGCTGGGGAAAGCTGAGAAAGAAGGAAAATGAATGTATAAAGTACTACAGTGTCACCTGCCTGCCGTTCTAGTTCTAGGCCAGCTGAACTACGAAGTAAGGCCCTATCTAAAGAGAAAGCAGGAATAAATTAATGGATGTATGAATGAAGGATTTGTGAATGTATCCTTCATTGTATCTTCTGAATTCCAGACAGAGTTTCTGACCACATGGCAATCTCGGGATTTAAAGGCACGCTGAAGCTGAAACCCTTAAAAACACCTGTCTTTTACAAGAGGTAGGTAGTAAAATACGAACAATTAGACAAAGAAGTGTTTGGACAATGAATATTATAAGTTACACTGCAGAGGGGTTGGGGATTTAGCTCAGTGGTAGAGCGCTTGCCTAGGAAGCACAAGGCCCTGGGTTCGGTCCCCAGCTCCGAAAAAAAAGAACCAAAAAAAAAAAAAAAGTTACACTGCAGAGACTACGATGAGACGAGTCAGCATATTCCATTCTGTGCTAATGTTACTTAAAACATCCGAATTAAGGAGTTTGTTACATTTTATTTATTTTGTACGTGTGCGCCCATCTGTGTACCGCAGTACACTTGTGGCAGTCAGAGGACAGCTTGTAGGAGTCCATTCTCCCCGTTCCACTCTGCGGGTTCCCTGGAATCAAACTCAGATCCTCAGGCTTGGCAGCAAGCTCCTTCCCACTGAGCCATTTCTTTGTCTCTATGGGAGGATTTTTTTTTTTTTAATAAAAAGAAAAAGATGAACATTCTTGGTTGGCCGGAAAAACAGAACTCTCCTTCCCATTCTCCCAAAAGAAATCCAGAAAATCAGCCATGCATACCCCGCTATGATATACACGGGAGATTTGCCTGTTAGTAGCCATGCTTTCTCTCAGCCAGCTGCCGACAAACCGTAACCGTCAGTAATGGCTGGGAGTAAGAACCCGAGATGTGTTTATCACATAGTAGACGGGAAGCACGCACCTCTCTCCTGGCTGCCCACCGCTGTGCCACTCTCGGCCTAACCACTGCTAAAGCAATTGATTTCTGACATTTTAAAAAAGAAAGGAGGAGGGTTGGGGATTTAGCTCAGAGGTAGAGCGCTTGCCTAGGAAGCGCAAGGCCCTGGGTTCGGTCCCCAGCTCCGGAAAAAAGAACTAAAAAAAAAAAAGAAAGGAGGAGAAAAATAACCTCCAAGCAGCCAAACCACGGGATCCCTGTAGTAGATGAGAGGCTGGACTGGGTTTGTTTCAAATAGGTAGTGCTGTGATCCTCTGAAACATTATAAAACGGAAACGGACGTTCTCCCGGCTTAGTCGGAGATGGAGTGTGAAATGGTTCCACGTGTGCTTTGTGCTTGCTGTAATTAGCAAAAATCTTTGTCTACCTGGCCCTCGGCTTTCTTGGGGTTTGGAGGACATATTTGTGTGACTGCTTACCTCTTGTCTTCTGCTCACATTTTTTACGTCATGCAAAAAATAAACTTGTTTTTCATTCAGAAATGCAACAAATGCATAGTAACCTGCTCCTGAAGTTTGCAGGAGGTCAAGTTAGGTGATAAAAAGTAGTAGGGGTTGGGGATTTAGCTCAGCAGTAGAGCGCTTGCCTAGGAAGCGCAAGGCCCTGGGTTCGGTCCCCAGCTCCAAAAAAAAAAAAAAAAAAAAAAAAAAAAAAAAGTAGGAGAAATTACTAACACAAAAAGAAGAATTCGTGTTAGTAAAAGCTGAGGAAAAGAAAAGTTAGATGCAATTTCATGCCCAAAAAGTTGAGACCAGTACATCTTAAGACCCCATCACTTCCTTCTCTCCCAGGAAGAAAGAAATAAGTTGAATCTAATATGCTAAAGAGTAATAAAAGTAAACCATAGTGGTTATATTGTTCAACCACACTATTTATTATTCCTTCTAGTTTTGATTTATTAGGTACTTGTAAAAAAAAAAAAATGGGGCTGGAGAGATGACTCAGCAGTTCTGAGCACTTGCTGCTCTTACAAAGGCATCTGGGTTCCATTCCCAGCACCCACATTGAGGCCCGCAACCATCTGTACCTCTGGTCTCTGGAGATCTGATGTCCCTTCTGACTTCCTTGGGTACCAGGCATGCACACGGTACATTCATGCAGACAAGACACCCATATACATAAAATTATAAAATAAATCAATTAATCAATTAATAAAAAAACAAAAATAAAAGATTCCATATATTTTAAACTTTTGTTATTAGTATCAAAACTACAGACCTTTAGGATAAATTTATAGAAGCTAGGTGTGGTGACACATGCCTATAATCCCAACATTCAAGGAAGATGGAGGAGGAGATCAGGAGTTCAAAGTCATCCTTGACTACATAGAGACTTTGAGATCATCCTAGGCTACATAGGACCTGTTTCAAAAATGTTTTTGATTATTTAAATCAATTTGCTACTAAATTACGCTTAATTAAAAGTAATTACATTCCACTTGTCACATTATAAGCAAAGCTAGTTTTGTGTGTGTGTGTGTGTGTGTGTGTGTGTGTGTGTGTATTCATAAATTACTGCAAATTTACACAAAGCATCCTAGAAGTATTCACATTTCCCCTCCTTTTCCAGATCTTACTTTAATGCATATGTGTAAGTTTCCCAGAGTTCCAAACGTTCCAGAACTACAAGGTGGGCTGTGGTTTCCCTCATCTACTCTGGCTGCCGGGCAGATGTTAGCAGGTGACCGGCTCTGCCTTAGGGCTGTGACTCTGGGCATACATACCACAACGCTTGTCGCCATGGTAGTCAGCGAAGCTTGGGGGTCTCGCGCCTATGCTAAATCTGCCTCTTTCTGTGTCTCTTCTTAGAGATAAAGATTTTCGAGGGTATTTCTCAGGCCATTTACAACACAGAGAAACAAAGCTGAGCCCTGCACAACTGGAAGGTAATGAAAATCACCCTAAACGTTAAACCCTGACACAGCCCTCCCTCTTTCTGTGGGCTTCTGTCTTGTTTATTTTTTTAATAATGATAAATTATTTATTTTGGTCTCAGAGAACTCACTCCATGGTTATTAGGGCCCACACAGCCAGGAAGAACATCTTGGTGTTAGACATGTGTAGGGAAGGTATTCACCACACAATAGACAAGAACCGAGAAGTGAGGAAGATACTAAAGATTAAGTATAGTCTTCAGAAGTGAGAGCCAATGACTTACTTCTTACAATTAGATCCTACCTCCTAAAGATTCCAGAACCTCCCCAAATAGCACCACCAGCCGAGTCGCAAACACTCATTACAGGACCCTGGGTGTCTTACTAGCTAACTTGTCCATTTCTCATCCTAAGAACTTATAACGGAACTGAAGCAGGCTGGAATATGTCACTGACGGCAATAAATGCAGGCTCTGTGCAGCATGTACCCAAGGCTAGCCCGGAACTCATTGCCTAGCCCTGACTGATCTTGAGCACGTAGCAGCCCTGTGTCAGCCTCCCAAGTTCTAGAATTGAAGGCATGTGACTTCAGCTGACTCCCATTCTGATCTTCCTTCAATGCGCGTGGGGAAGAAATATCCTACCATTTAAAGGAGGGAGAAATAAACTTTTTAAAAAATGATTTAATTAGTTTTATTTTATGTGCATTCATGTGAGGGTGTCAGATCCCCTAGAACTGGAGTTACAGACAGGTGTGAACTGCCATGTGGTTTCTGGGAATCAAACCTGGGTCCTCTGGAAGAAGAGCCAATGCTCTTAACTTCTGGGCCATTGCTACAGCTCAGAAATAAGCTTCTAACCAGGCATGGTGATACATACCTATAACTCAGGCAGCTGATGCTTAGTTCAAAACCAGCCTGGCCTGTATATCAAGAACCTATCTAAAAATTAAAAAAATAAGCTATTTGTAGATTGAAGAGAGATTACTTTCAAATTGACATCTCAAGAATTTAAGTCAGGCAGGCAGTGGTAGCACACACCTTTAATTCTAGCACTCAGGAGGCAGAGGCAGGAAGATCTCTGAGTTCAAGGCCATCATAGTCTACAGAGTCAGTTTCAGGACAGCCAAAGCTACACAAAGAAACCCTGTCTCAAAAAACAACAAAATTAAACAGTCTTGGTTAAATAGTATTATCCAGATAACCGTGAGAGTGGCAAACAGCAAATCTAAGGTCACATATGAAGCAGTTAATTGAGCTGTATAAACCCAAAGGGGCAGGACTCACCAGGGTGAGAACAGGTGTCTGTAATCTCAACATTGGGGAGGCAGAGGCAAGAGGATCACCATAGTTTCAGGACAGCCTGGTCTGCAAAATATTTGACACGCCAAGTCACTTTGTTTTCAGAAGACAAAAAAATGAAAGAAAAAATTTTTAAAAAATAGAAATAAAATGCCAGGATTTTTTTAGAGACAGGAAAAAAATGTTGAAATTTGGTACGTTGTCTCCAGGTCATTGGTTCAGATAGCAAATATCTATTTAAACCAACAGTTTTCCAGGCATAAGAACATTAGACATGTTCCTGCTCTGGAAGGAAATCTACAAGGAAAATACATAGTTAAACTGCAAAATAATTTAGTGATTTAAATTAAATTATAAGATGACACAAGATATGAGAGAAGTATAGAAGCTATAGGACTGTAACAGAGTATCCCAATCTGGTCACTATAAGACCATAACAGCGTCCTGATTGGGTAGCCATAGGACTGTAACAGAGTATCCAGATCTAGTTGCTATAGGACCATAGCAGGTGTCCCAATTTGGTCTTGTGAGGCAAAGGAGGGAGTCTAAAGAAAGCTGAATGATGAGCAAGTCAGGGAAAAAGGCAAAAGAGTGTTCCAGGGAGAAAGAACAGAATCTTATCCAAAAGAAAGGAGAAGTATTATGCACCAAAAAACCTAAACGGAGCTAAAAAGGATGCCTCTGGAGGCAAGAGCACTTGTTATGCATGAGGACCTGAATTCAGATCCTGACACCCACATAAAAAGCTGTGCATGACTGTCACCCCAATGCAGGGGTGAGGGAAATGGAGTAGAGCTTGCTGGATGCTGTCTCAAAGGATTCGGTAGAATGTATCAGAGCCAGATGCCTGGCCTCCACGCTTGGAAGTGAGCACAAATACACATGAGCATACCCCACACTAACATACAAAAAAGGAGGGGGAGGAGGGAGAGGAGGAGGAGTAGAAAAGAAGAGCCGACAAAAGCACCTTTGCCTGCTGATGACCTGAACTCTGTCCCCAAATCCTACATAGTGAAAGGAGAGAACTGACTCCTGCAAGTTTGTCTCTTAACTATATTCATGCCATGTCAAACACACCCACATATACACACACATACACATATACATACATACACACACATACACACATACACACACATATGCATACATACACACACATACACACATATACACACCCACATACATATACACATATGCATACATACACACACACACATATACACACCCACATATACACACACATACACATATACATACATATACACACATACATACACACATATGCATACATACACACACATACACACATATACACATCCACATACATACATACACACATATGCATACATACACACACATACACACATACACACACACATACACATATATACATACACACACATAAACACATACAGACATACATACATATTCACATTCTTTCTGTCTGTCTTCCAGTATACACGTAACCTAGTTACTTACAATTAATGGGAGCTAACCAGCCCTGTGAGGCATAGTCCCTGTGGGATTAGTAAAGATGCAGATATCAAAGTATCAAATACAAACACTAGAAAATGTGGTAATTCCTGTATTCTTACAACTTTCCTTTGAGCAATTAATTTGTTCATTCTGCTTGTTTTATCAATACCTCAAAGTCTCCAATATCTCCTCTTCGCTCTCAAATGACTTTACTTCCTACCTCCCTGCACAAAACTTAATGGAATTTCCAAAGAACTTCTCCCCTGTGTCTATCTCTGAGCGCCGAAGCCATACACTTTGTGTGCAAATGCATGTGTACGGGGTGCCCCTACCAGAGGAAGATGCCCTGCTCTATCCTCCTCTGCCAGGTTCCTTTGAGACAGAGTGTCTCATTGAACACGAACTAATTAGTTTTCAGTGGCTGTAAGGCAACAGCAGCAGTCGTCCTCCTCTGCTCCTCATCAGACAGAAGAGTTACATTGTAGATGGCCACTGGCAGCTTTCATTTGGATGCTAGGGATCCAAACTCAGGTCCTTAGCTTGCACAGAATGCGCTTACTCACTGGGCTGTCTCTCCATCCCCGATCCTCCACTATTTTTGCATAGTTTGAAAAACAAGAGTAAACATATCCTGATATGTTTACCCCAATATAAAAATAAATATCTATGAGTCTATACTGATTGTTCTTAGTGGGGGTTTTATTGCTGTGAAGAGACACCATGACCAAGGCAACTCTTATAAAAGACAACATTTAACTGGTGCTGCCTTACACTTTCAGAGGTTCTGTCCATTGTCATCATGGCGGGAAACATGCCAGAGTGCAGGCAGACGTGGTGCTAAAGAAGGGGCTAAGAGTTCTCCTTCTTGATGTGCAGGTAGCCAGGAGAGCACTGGTTCTTCCACACTGAGTGGAGCTTGAGAGCTAGGAGCCCTCAAAGCCCACCTATAAAATGACACACTTCCTCCAGTGAGGCCAGACCTACTAATAGTAGCACTTGCCGTGGGCCAAGCATATTCAAACCATCACACTGGCATAAATAAATAATGAAGCTAGGAATATAGGTCAGTGGTAGAGCGGTTGCCTAGCATACATGAGGCCCTAGATTCAAACCCCAGTATTGTAAAAAGAATGAAAATTAAGAATAATTTTAATACTTAATGCAAAGTAGAGAAAAATGAGTAATGACAATAAAGGGGGACAATAGACAATATATATTTTTGGTTTGCTTTGTTTTGATACATGGGGTCTGATGAAACTCACTATTTAGCCAAGGCTGGACTTGAACACCTAACCTTCCTGTCTCTACCCTCGAGTGTTTTACAAGAATGTACCACCATGCCTGGCTCCACATTTGGTTTTTCTACCAATTGCTGCTTGTTCTACCGAATTCTATCATTTCTGCTTTATTCTAGTTCAAATCCCAGGAAAAGACTGTATCTGTCTTTTCTTTTTTAAAAAACAAATCTATTACTCATTTTTCTCTCTGTGTTTTTTCAGAACATAGTCTTCAATTGGTCATGTGATCTCTCCTAGTCCTCTTAGCATATATGTTTCCCCCTCCCCTGCCCCACTTTTTGAGACAGTCTTACTCTATAGCCCGGGCTGACCAAGACATTACTTTTAAGCCTAAGTGGTCCCCAGATCTCCAGATAATCTTCCCGCCACAGTTTCCAAGTAATAATACTATCGTGCCTGACTGTGTTTCTTCCTAAATGACTGTCCTAACTAATATAATTCCATTTCCCCAGCCTTCCGTAACGCTTACAACTTCTTCACCAAGGACAGAACCGGCTGTATTGATTCACACGGATTGATGAGCACTGTAGCAAAACTGGGAATGAATCTAAACGCATACGATATCTACAATGAATTAAAATGTGCCGATCGTGACAGTGAGTGTTTTCACTTATTACTTTCTCATGAAACAGTTTCATGAATACCTGGTTTATCATAGATCCTTTAAGTACAGGAAATTGCTCTCCCTTATTTCCCAGAATATTACTCAAACAAAAATAAGGATATCTCCCCTGAGCTGCACTTTACCTTCCATGGTTTCAAATAACTGGCTCAACTGTGATCCAAAAATATTAGTATTTGTCTAAACTCTTTCAAGTGAAAAAAAAAAAAAGTCCTCAAGTTCAATTGTTGAGGCTAGACATGGTGGTACACACCTTTAGTCCCAGTGCTCAGGAGGCAGAGACAGGCAGATCTCTGGGAGTTCCAGGCCAGCCTGGGCTACGTGGAGAGACCGTGTCTCAAAGACACATACAGTATATTGTTATAGTCATTTTGTTGTAGTTGCTGCTGCTGTTAGTCTCTCATTATGCCTAACTTATCAGATAAAGTTTATCACAGATATGTCTGTATGAAAACACACAGCAGAGGCAGAATCAGTACCGTCCAGGGTGCGTACGAGGTTTTTGGTTTGGTTTTGGTTGGTTTAGGGGTTGTTCTAACTTGTTTGTTTACCAGGACAGGGTCTCATTCTGCGTCTCAGGCTGTCTGAGGATTCAACATTTAACTCACAGCCTAGCATCGTAGGCATGAGCCAGCACACTCAGACCTAGCCAAGGCTCTAAGGCTTGGAGGTCTTGGAATGGAACTTGTATGCCCCGATGGATGAGGGAACTGCTACTGTATTTGTGTATGTTTCTCTTTAAGGATACCAGTGGGGTATATGTATGAGTAAAAAATAGTTTCTTGAAATTTTTTCTGGGCAGAAACTGAGTGTGATTGTCTCTTCTCAATACCAAATTCCAGTTTTTGTAATGATGCTCATTTTAGAGGATGCCTTGAAGTAGTGGAGAGATAAAAAGACATCAATTGCTTCACAGAGAACAGAACACCAAGCAAACCCTGGCCCTCTCCTTCTATCCAAGCCCAATGAATTTTAAATGCCAGGGAAATTTTGTTAGTATTTTAAAGCATACAGGTCATGGAATTTGTTTTCCTGATTTGGGAGCTTTTCATTAGTAGCATTTAGTTTGGTTTTTTTTTTTTTTTTTTTTTTTTTTTTTTCTTTTTTTTTTGAGCTGGGGACTGAACCCAGGGCCTTGCGCTTGCTAGGCAAGCGCTCTACCACTGAGCTAAATCCCCAACCCCTTGGTTTTTTTTTTTTTAAAGCAGGGTTTTTTTTTTTTTTTTTTTTCTCCATCTTTATTAACTTGGGTATTTTTTATTTTACATTTCAATTGTTATTCCTTTCCGGTTTCCAGGCCAATATCCCCCTAACCCTTCCCCTCCCATTATATGGGTGTTCCCCTCCCATCCTTCCCCATTACTGCCCTCCCCCAACAATCACGTTCACTGGGGTTCAGTCTTATAGGACCAAGGGCTTCCCCTTCCACTGGTGCTCTTACTAGGCTATTCATTGCTACCTATGCAGTTGGAGCCCAGGGTCAGTCCATGTATAGTCTTTGGGTAGTGGCTTAGTCCTGGAAGCTCTGGTTGGTTGGCATTGTTGTACATATGGGGTCTCAAGCCCCTTCAAGCTCTTTTCAGTCCTTTCTCTGATTCCTTCAACGGGGTCCTGTTCTCAGTTCAGTGGTTTGCTGCTGGCATTACGCCTATGTATTTGCCATATTCTGGCTGTGTCTCTCAGGAGAGATCTACATCCGGCTCCTGCGCCCCTGCACTTCTTTGCTTCATCCATCTTGTCTAATTGGGTGGCTGTATATGTATGGGCCACATGTGGGGCAGGCTCTGAATGGTGTTCCTTCAGCCTCTGTTCTAAACTTTGCCTCCCTATTCCTCCAAGGGTATTCTTGTTCCCTTTTTAAAGAAGGAGTGAAGCATTTGCATTTTGGTCATCCTTCTTGAGTTTCATGTGTTCTGTTCATCTAGGGTAATTCGAGCATTTGGGCTAATAGCCACTTATCAATGAGTGCATACCATGTGTGTTTTTCTGTGATTGGGTTACCTCACTCAGGATGATATTTTCCAGTTCCATCCATTTGCCTTTGAATTTCATAAAGTCATTGTTTTTGATAGCTGAATAATATTCCATTGTGTAGATGTACCACATTTTCTGTATCCATTCCTTTGTTGAAGGGCATCTGGGTTATTTCCAGCTTCTGGCTATTATAAATAAGGCTGCTATGAACATTGTGGAGCATGTGTCTTTGTTATATGTTGGGGCATCTTTTGGGTATATGCCCAAGAGAGGTATAGCTGGGACCTCAGGTAGTTCAATGTCCAATTTTCTGAGAACCTCCAGATTGATTTCCAGAATGGTTGTACCAGTCTGCAATCCCACCAACAATGGAGGAGTGTTCCTCTTTCTCCACATCCTTGCCAGCATCTGCTGTCACCTGAGTTTTTGATCTTAGTCATTCTGACTAGTATGAGGTGGAATCTCAGGGTTGTTTTGATTTGCATTTCCCTTATGACTAAAGATGTTGAACATTTCTTTAGGTGTTTAAGCAGGGTCTTAATACATCTGAGGCTTCCCTCTAACTTGCTGTGTAGCCAAGGCTGGCCTCTAACTTGCTGTGTAGCTGAGGTGAGCCTTGAATGGTTGACACTTGCCTCTACCCCTCAAGTGCGTTGGCATGTGCCTGGAGTCCAAACTAATATTTTATGTGGGAAATGTTTTCAGCATACTATTTTATCTTGCCCCTTATCACCCAACTAACAGTGACTCAAAGTCACCAGATAATTAACACTGTTATCACTTGTTAATTAAAGTTATCATGTGTTTCCATTAACTCCACCCAATTGTTTTATTCTTTCATAGCCCATACACATATACCTCAAGTGGTAGTTACTGTCAGATTTGGGAAGGGGAGTTGTTTTCTCTGGGTAGCTCTGGCTGTCCTGGAACTTTCATTGTAGGCCAGGCTGGCCGCAAACTCAGAGATCTGCTTGTCTCTGCCCCTGCTCCTGCTCCTGCTCCTGCCCCTGCCCCTGCCCCTGCCCCTGCCCCCGCCCCCGCCCCTGCCCCTGCCCCTGCCCCCTGCTTCTACCCCTGCCCCTGCCCTTGCCTCTACCTCTGATGAGATTAAAGACACACACTGCCACCACCCAGCAACTATCTTTTAATTTTAGGGACAATAGGCTACCAGAAAAGGAGGGACATGTGAATAAATTCCTTGTGAAAGCGACACTCTCTGGCAAAGGATAATAGCAGCTAACTGCTTTTGCCAAATGTTTATACCTCAGCATTGCTTCTGTTGGCTATGGGAGAGTACCATGATTCTAGTAAGATCAAATCATGAAGGCTGAGGATTATAAATTGAAGACCAGCATGGCTACATAGTGAGGCACTACCAAAATAATCTCTTTAAGGAGAAGAGAACCAAAGCTTACCTAAGCATCTTTCCATCCCCACATGTGCTGGTTTTAAGTGTTAGGTGCTCAGGACACTTCAGCTCTTATACTTAACATATGTTAGATAATTAAAATACATCCTAGCTCAGCACAGTAGCAGACACCAGGATTCTCAACAAACCAGGGGCTGGGGCAGAAGGATCATGAGTCTGCAGCAATCTAGGCTATACGTAGCAAGTGCTCCCTCTTGCCCTCCCTCCCTCCTTTATATCTAAGTTATAGATTTAATATAACATACAAGTGTTTAGAGACATTCTTGTTCTGAGCTCATATTCCTGTTGCAGGGGATGGTAAGATCAACTTCTCAGATTTTATAGATGTGCTGACAGATAAGAAACTCTTCCTCAAAGCTGTGGGTGAGTAGATATCACTTACAAGACACTTAGAAGATAGATGAAGTCAGTTAGAGAGGTTGGGCAGCCCTTCACACTGCACAGAAAACACTACAAAATATCAAACAAAGAGTATCACACTTGCAGCTTAAATATGTCAAGCAGTCCCTGCCAGTAGCTTTCCTTTCTTTAAAATTTATTTTTATCTTCTGTGTATGGGTATCTTGCCTTGTATGTCTGTGTCAGATCACCTAGAACTAGAATTGCAGGTGGTTGATAGTATACATGGGTACTGGGAATCGAACCCAGGTCCTCTGGAAAAGTAATCACGCTCTTAACGACTCTATAGCCCCTTGTCTTCCTTTTATTATAGTGTTTTGGTTCTTAGCCAAGCACATGTACTACTTCCAAAAGCATTCCTTTTACCAAAAAAGAAAAAGAAAAGAAAAGAAAAGAAAGGAGAAAGAAAGAAAGAAAGAAAGAAAGAAAGAAAGAAAGAAAGAAAAGAAAGAAAGAAAAACTTTTTCTAGCACTTAGAAAATGTACTGTTTCCATGCAATGCTGAAGCCTCTGCCTTCGGTGAGAGGCTGGGAGGTTGGAGAGCATGCTCTCACCTTTGTGCTTAATGCTATGCATCCTGAAATTGTCACCAGTCTCTGAACTTAACAGGCTGCCTTGGAAAAATCTAACCACTATTCCTATCATATTCTCTAGGATTCCAGATCCCAAACCCCATGTGTAACTTTGGAAACATACCTATTCTTAAAGTACAGACTGTCCCTAAGACAGAAAAAATGGTGCTAACAAACACAGTAATTTCTGGGAGCCTCCTAGCCTGGAACAGGTTGAACTGAGACACAGAGTAGGATTCTGGTGTGGCTCTCTAACTACAGAATGCTGATAACTTCTAAAAAGTCCTGAATGCTTTCTTGCTACTTCTAAGTGTTAAAAAACTGCTGGCTTAGGTGATTAACACCTGTATCTTAACAGCAAGGGGCGTGAAGGTTAGGGGGAGGGTATAAGAAAAGCAGCCTTTGTTCTATCTCCACAGGAAATGCGTGGCTCTTAACTTAAAGCCTGCTACTTGAAGTCTCAAGAAGAAAAAGGGACACTTTGAAAAGTGAACTTGGTGTTTATTTCTAAGTTGTAAAAAGTTTTCAACGAAAGCTCTCTAAGAAAAACAAGAAAGCAGAATGATCCTAAGTAGGACAAAGAGTGCTAAAGAGGGGGGTAAGAAGACTAATGCTAAGAAAGGCAGGGCAGAAGGGAAAGAGAGAGAGAGAGAGAGAGAGAGAGAGAGAGAGAGAGAGAGAGAGAGAGAGACCCTCTTCTCTTGTCCTCAGCACTACACATCTTTCAGAATGCATGATCACATGGTAAGAAGTTCATTACAAGTTTACACATAAATTCAAATCATAAATCAAATAAGAAGTGGGACAGAGAGTGTTTACATGCATATCCATTAGGAGTAATTATCTGGCTAAACATTCATCACCTGTCTCAGCTCCACAGGTTCATAGAGAGTTGAAAACTATAACTAAAGTGAAGTTTTGTATAGATAAACCCAGTCAACATTTTATCTTCTGTCATAGCACCTGTAATAAATCGTAGTTCACTTTTTATGACCTTTAGTTAAGGTTTTACCACCTTTAGGAATATGCTCTGAATAGTAGAAGCAATTAACTGGTGACAGAGACTGCCAGAGTTCTCATTGCAGTTTTGACCATCAGAAAGGACCTAATGGCATTTCTACTATAAAAGAGCTTAACAATCACTGATATAATTTTAGGAATTCTTATAGGATCATCATAAAGAGGAATCATCTATTTGTCTATAGCATCACTACAAGACAGGACATCTCTGTAGTTGCGAAGATCTGCTCAAAAGGGCAGGCTAATACCTACTGACTGTTAAATATTTAATGATAACAGGAAAAGCATATTAATAGTAGGAATCTTTCCTAAAATGATTTTTCATAGGCCTTGTCTATTGGAACAAATCTGTCCTGGATTTTCTTTTTTTTTTAATCCAAGGCAGACTCATCTCAGGAAGATCACCTGCTAGTCCTATGATGGCTCTTGACAAGTAATGAGAGTTCTCTGCAAAGTAGACATATATATTAAGCCCCCTTCATAGCACATGACAATTGTCTTTAACATACTGTACATGCAGTTGTTAAAAGAACTGCTGTATTTACTTAGTCATTGAACTATAATTATTTTGTTTACTTCATAATCAAAATGACCTTTCTACCAAATAGAACAGATTTGTAATGTTTTGGCATATTTCTAGTCCCTGGTTTAATATACAGAAAATTGCATAATTATAAATTATAAATTTTATAATTTTATGATATAAATTCTCAGTAAAATTTTAATAGAATGCTTGCTCAGAAGACATTTTGAAACCTCTCTTTTCTGTTTCCTCTATAGTTCCAGAAAAGAGAATATGCTTAGATTTAGCTAACAATCCAGGGATCTTATTGTTTGAAATCCTATCAAAGTTTGTAGAGATTTCAGCCCTGCACAGAAAGGATATAATAGAGTTAGTAAGGTAAGTGCAACGGAGTGGGTGGGAGCACCTTCCCAGAGGCCACATCACCAACATCCTAGGCACAGAGCTCAACGCAAAACAGAAGGCTCTGTGCTACAACACTCTCACCTGGCTCTGAAACTGTAAGACCAATGTCACACTCTCCTGAGGCTCTGTTGTGGGCATAGGACATCCAAAAAACTTTAGCCGTCCCTAACCCAAGACAGAGCTGCTGGTGCACAGCAGCTTTACGTCTCAGTTTCTTCACCTAAGGGGAACAAAGCAGAAGAACACAGATAATAAGTATTGCTCTCATACTGTGAAAATAAAATAAATAATATTATCTAATATACTCCTCACTGAAGGGTTGCACGCTGTCACCTGCATTTTACAAACAAAACATCTGGAAAGCAAATCCAACACTTGACCAAGAGTTGAGTGCTGCTGTTAGCACAGTGGCCAATGCTCTCTTCCTCCTGCACTGCTCTTACTCCTACTAAGTTAACAGGACACCTTAGCTAATGTCGCTAGGTTCGTTGAAATTGGATTGTGGTTATTAATTTGCTTACCTTAGGAGGTGGTTCTTTACCTGCTGAATAATTTCCAAAACCTGGGAAATAAAGACCCAAGATCCAGGAAGCTGTTAAGATCCTTACTAGATTTAGTTGGGGGACGGGCAGAATCTTCTCCAAGGCATACTGGTGTCAAACCATTAAACTACAAGATACCAGACATGGTAGTGAATGCTTTTAGCCTAAGGCTCAGAAGACAAAGGCAGGTGGATCTCTGTGAGTTCAAGGACAGCCTGGCCTACATAGCAAGTTCCAAGACAGCCAAAGCAACACAGTGAGATCCTGTCTCAAAAATGAATAGATAGATGGATAGAGAGATGGATGGATGATGGATGGATAGATATGTACAAAAAACTTTTAAAAATCAAGTTTTAAAAAAAATCAAGTTATGTATTAAGAAATCCCTATTACAGTAGCAGCAGATTTCCCTACAGAAATTTTACAAGCCAAGACAGAATGGAATGATTTGTTGAAAGAGAATACTCACCCACCAGAAATTCTATCCCTAGAAAAGCTGTCCTTCAGAAGTTAAAGAGAAAGAAAGGCTTTCTGAGAGAACCACTGAAGGAGTACATGTCACCAAGCCTAACAACTGTGTTCAATCCCTGGTACCCACATGGCAGAAGGAGTTAATGCCTACAAACTTTCCTCTGACCTACATACACAGTGTGCCAGTGCACATGTGCACACATTCCTGCATATGCACACACACACTAAACTAAAGTCAGTTAATAAATATAGCAATGTCAAAAATTATAAAAAGAAACCGAGCCAGCCATGTAAGTTATAAAGGAATTAGTTTAACAAGAAGAAATAGCAGCTGGGACTGCAGGTCAGCATCCAGAGTACTTGGCTGGCCGGCATTCACGAAGCCCTGAGTTCAGTCCCCCACACTGGAAACACTGCTCACAAGCTTTCCGAAACAAGCATGAAAGAGAGGCAATAATTCTGGCTGGGTAGCCGAGTGGTAGGATGCCTCCCTAACATGCACAAAGGCCAGCATGCGATCCCAAAGCAAACCAAACCTTTGAAAGATATGGATGAACATACCTTTCTAGGCAGGCATAGTAGCTCATGCTGTGATCCCAACACTCCAGAGTTTGATGCAGAAGGGACACCATGAGTTCAAGGACAGCCTAGGCCACAAAGTGAGACCCTGTCTCAAAACAGAAAATTGTATTTTCAAACCCAACACATTTTCTTCAGTGCTGTAGCCACTAGTAAAGGGCTCTTGGAAATGATCCCTCGCCAGGACCTAGGTAAGCAACCCTAACAATACATATTGAGTTCTCAAGCCTGAAAGAAAGAGAGAGGAGGAAGGTAAGGATGAGGGGAGGGAAGTGGGAGAGGAGAGAAAGAATACAAAAGAAGAAGAGGAGGAAGGGAATGAAAATACAGAAGGAAGACCTGACAGAAGAGGGATAAAGAGGGAGGAGAGGAGGGTTCTGGGAAGACAGAGAAACAGGAAAGGGTAACGGAGTGAGTAGAATAAAAATACATCTAATGCATGAAGTTGTCATAATGAAAACTATCATTATATATGATCAACATATGCTGATGAAACTTTTCAAATAGGTTCAGAATAAACTTAATCAGCATTTATTAACTTGCAGTTTCGTTTTCTTCTGTTTGTCCTAAATAGTTCTTTATATCTGTTTCTGAATTCCTCGTATTCTCTTTTTAAGCTATTTCCGGAAAAAGTTCCAGGAAAGCAACTCAGAAATACTGTGGAGTCCGTACGGGAGAAGGGCCTTTAAGACAGACATATGCTCCTCCTCGCTCAAGCACTGCTGCCTTTGCCAACTCTGCCAGGATCTCAATAATGAAAGAACGGGATTTGTATAAGTTTCTTGAAGCGCTCAAACGTAAGAGCCATTTTTCCCTCTCTTCTGTTATGGACTGACTTCAGGAGTAAACACCGGGGGCCAAGAGCAGGGCTAAGGAACTGCTCTCTGTCACACAAATACCGTTTGGAAGCAGAGCCCACTGACTGAGCCCTCAGACATGGGGGGGAGGGGGGGGAATGGGAGCAGGAGGGAGGGGGGGGGGGGAGCGGGGGGGGGGGGGGGGGGAGCGGGGGAGGGGGACTGGGGGAGGGGGCATGAGAACGTTAGGCTCAGATGCGCCTCACTGCTTGTAATCTTTACAGAATTTTTAATGTCGTTTTCTGCTTTCATCTTTTGCAGGGTGTAACCTCCGTACAGATAGCCCATACTCAAAAATACCTGTGTTTCCATTGTTTCCTGACGTGGATGGGGTGGTGTTGGGAAAGCCATTCAAAGACACACAGAAACTAGAAATGCTAAGGAAAAGGGAGCCTCTGTCTTTTTTTGAGGACTATTTTTTCAATAAAAGAGATTGGAAAACACAGGTAAGATTGAATCCTGTTGTAATAGAGAATTTAAATACTTCCATTTGTAAGAACCCAACTCAACGAGACTAAAAGCCCGTCTTCATCACAAACACTGGGCAGTGTCGGGGTGAGGGGGGGTGCTGTAGTTGTTTTTTCGAGGTGTTCGTTTGGGTTTGGATTGGGAGTTTTAGAAGACAAGGTCTCACGTAGCCCGGACTGACCTCTTACTTGCTCTGTGGCCAACAAGGACTTTGAACTTAGGTATAACGATTTTAACAAAATAGTTCGATTTACTGAAAATAGCAAACCTAGGTTTGAGGTTGGCACGGAGACTCTAAAAAACGACAGGTAACAACATGGGGGTTCATTCCTGCAATTCCAACACTGAGGACACTGAAGCAGAGAGATAGCGAAGAGTTCAAGGTTGGCCTGGGCCACATGGTGAGTTTCAGGCCTGTTTGAGCTACAGAATGGCATCCTGTCTTTAAAAAGCAAAACCAGGGCTGGAGAGATGGCTCAGCGGTTAAGAGCACTGACTGCTCTTCCAGAGGTCCTGAGTTCAATTCCCAGCAACCACATGGTGGCTCACAACCATCTGTAATGGCATCCGATGCCCTCTTCTGATGTATCTGAAGACAGCTACAGTGTACTTATATATAATAAATGAATAAAATAAATAAAAAGCAAAACCAGAAACACAAAACACTAAAAGTTTCCATCAAGCAGAAGCTACAGTTTTCACTCTGTCAGCCAGCTCCAGGCTGGCCAGACACCATGAGGATGGAAGGTCCACATCACTGGAGAATGCTCTGATACCTCTATCCTGTCTACCCATCCTGTCTCCCCTGAGCCTCACCTGTGAGCTCAGCTATGTCTTCTCGCCCTGCATCATGTTCCGTTAACTCTAGTCTCTCTGCCTGCACACACTTTACTCCATTGAATGATAAAGTCTCAGGATGTCCAGGTATTGCTTATGCGTCCACATATTCTGAGAAGTTCTGACCTTTGCCTCAAGCTTGTTGTAAGCCTCCCAGTGTGAGCACCACAACTGAAACTTACCTGGAACAGAGCCTGGTGTCCAGGCATGGCGTTTCATTCCTGGAATCGCAGCAGTGAGAGGGTAAGGCAGGAGAACTGCCATGAGTTCGAGGCCAACCTAAACTATACAACATGTTCCAGACCAACTAGGTTCCACAAAAAGATCCTGCCTCAGAAGACAAACAAGTTCAAAGACAACTTTCCAGGTAGTGGCAAAGCACGCTTTTAATCCCAGCACTCAGGACGCAATGGCAGGCTATGTCTGTGAGTTCAAAGCCAGCCTGGTCTACAGAGCGAATTCAGGACAGCCAGAGCTACTCAGAGAAATCCTGTCTCAAGAAAACAAACAAAAAGAAGGAAGAGAACTAACATCATTCCTCTGGCTTCTTCATGAGTGCCATGCAGACACACAGACACCCAGACATGCACACAATATCAATCAATGTCATTTTAAAACAAAATTTAAAAACACCCCACAGCAAACTATATATAAAGACTACAAGGGAGACGTTTGACCTTGGAAATCAGAGGAAAATGATGGGCTGAAGGATGGGGAAAATCACAAGATGGGGAGAAGGGTTAAGAGAAGTCATACTAGACAGCTTTAGAGATCAGCAGCTGACAGTCTGAAGTCTGGCCTCCCAGCAGCCACTTGGAGTGGTAACGGAGAATGAATGCCAAGTAGATGAGGCAGTCCGTATGTCCAAAGAAAGTGAGCGGTATCTGTGCCCAGCTTCCCTTAGCATTGTTCAACAGCCCAGCAGCAGGAAGTGCAGACACCGTTTCCTGTGGGAAGTCTGGAAGTAGCAGAGGTTACTTCTGTACAGGGCACCTTCCTCTAGCAGCAGCTTGGAGTTGGGATGGAGCTCCTCTCTGCCCTCCTTCTGCACTCCATGCACAAACCATCTGGTCAGCGTTTGTTTTATTATTAATTCAGTGGATTTACTGAATGCCTGTTCGCACATATACCGTGCTAGCTGATCCAGTTCCAACTGGCAAATCGTTTGCCGACAACCTTGTAAATGATACACAGATCCTCTCAAAAGAACAAATCCCGTTTTTTGTGTTTGTGAAACAGTGTCTCACTGTAGCCCCGGGCTGGCCTTGAACTCACATCCCTTTTCTTGCTGCAGAGCCCCAGGAGCTGGCATTAGAAGCATGCACCCTTATGGCCAACTTCACACTAACTCCACTCCATTAGAATGTCCTTCCATAACTGATGTCTAAAGTTAGCATGCAAAGTAATGAGCTTCACTGTGACATTTTACACAAACGTGCATAACTGTGATTTGTTACATAATTCAAACTAAAATGTATCACTCATTTGTTTTGTTTTGTTTTTTTTTTAATGTGCAAAAAGGCCATGAACGTGAAACCTCTCAAGTCTGCCTCAGGTTATTCAGATGACATCTTAGCCATTGACCAGCTATTCAAGAAGAAGCAACATTGGACTGTGTCTGATGCAGTCGCTCTCAAACAGCATGTGAGTGATCGCCGTCAGACACCTCGCCCAGACTGCACTGTCAAAAGTATTTTCTATGGAACGACTCTGCCTCCAAAATCAAACAAAAGCATCCACTCTAGGGAGACAAGATGAGCTGTGTCATGTCCAGAACTCATGGGAGATAGCATCACCCGAGGGATTCAAGGAGGAGTGGGCAAACCCAGGGCTGCAGGGATGGAAGGTGTTTGTAAAACGTAAGGAAGTGGTAGCATCGAGAGCATGATTAGCATCAGATGCTGAAGGGAGGTGGTATGGAGTAAGTGCATCCTGGTCCCAGTGAATGGGGTTGTCGGGCAGTTAGGCTACAAAAGCAGACAGGGAGTGCAGAGTCGGGGTCGGGGTTAAAAGTGTGCATTGTGGAGCCTCTCCAGTGTCTGTGTGTACAAGCGTGTGAGCATCACACACAAGTGCTAGAGGTCAGCCTCAGCTGTGACTTCTTGGGCAGCAATCATCAGGCTTTCGATGCTTCTACCCCCAGCTTTCTCCCCGCCCCCCCAACCCCTGCTAGTCTTCTCATAGCACGAGTGCAGACACACTTGAGTGTGTGTCCATTAGTAATGAGATTAGGAAACATCACAGAGAGAAAAGCACAGCTCCTTCTCTATGAAAGCTTGGGGTGAGGACAGAGTGGTGGAGGAGGACGTGGACAGTAGCAAGGCACCGGGGTACGTGGGAGTCAAGAACACAAAGCAACAGGCAGTGACTCACCTGTTGGCACATAAGCAGGCAGCCAATGGAGGCTGTCTGTGCCCAGAGACCTCCAGCACCAGCACCAGGCTGAGAGCATCATTCCTTCAGTCTCCCTAGAACTCAGCCATAGAAGAATGGCAGGGATCTCTGTGTCAGGTGAAGCGAGCTAGGGCGAGCACATGGGTGACTTCAGCCTCTGCTTAGCTGTAGCCACCTACACACCGAGAAGTCATTTGTCCCAGCCCAGACCTCTTTCCTGTACACTGCCCTCTCTCACTCACCGCCTGGATGCTACCTCTCATCTCCTTCAATCTGCCTCTACCCTGAGGATGCCGTATCTCAGCGGCTATCACCCTTTACTCAGTCACAAAAGCTAATCCAACTCATTCCGGGATGCTTCCCAGGTCTGTTCCCTACACTCTCCATTTTCCCCATAAGAGTTACCCGGACACCAGCCTCTAGTCTGGTGCCCGTAGTTCTGCAGCTTTTCCCCGTCAGCCATTTGCTTGCCACTCAGCTGGTGATCTAACATGAAGATGGAAACATGCCATGGTCCTGTTTAAAGATAAACTTGGGCTGAAGGCTTAGCTCCGTGGTAGCACTCTGGGCTAGCATCCCCTTGCTAACAGGGATTACCCTGTTGTAGATTGCCCTTTTATTTTTAATTAGACAGAAAGGGTGAAGTGTAGGTTGATGTCATTATGCGGGTAAAGGCAGGTGCAGGACAGAACAAGGCCTGTGATTGGACAAGAAGGAAGGATGGGCAGGAGAAAAAGTTTTAGAGAGACAGAGGAGGCTGGAGCTAGGAGGAGGCAGCTGAGACAACGTGGTGGTGGATGCTAAGATTTGCCTCTGCATATATTACAGGTTGTTATGACTATTCTTAAGGGATGTATAGTTATAGGATTTTGTGTTGTCTAGATGGGCAAGCTATATCTTATCAATTGGTTGTAAATTTATTGTGTGGGCGTATTGTGGATTGAGAATTTAGCATAAAAATTGATTATCGGGTTACAGTTTGTTGAGTCTCGATTTTACCAGGGAGTTGGGAGTTTACGCTTTAACTACCAGGGGCTGGTTGCTGGTGTGTGGGCAGAGTCCGTGGCAGGGAGCCACAGTAGGCCAGCTGCTGCTGGACTTCTCGAGCCCTGATTTTACCGGGTAGCTGGAACCAGAGAGTTTGAGGCTAGCGGAGAGCCGCCGGGAGAGATACTAATCTGAGATAAGTTAGCGCTAGTTCCAATGGCGGGCTGGAGCCAGAGCTAGCGAGAGACCACCAGGGTATGCATGGGAACTGGTTCCGCCGGTTTTTATTTTTACTGCAACAAATCCCCAGTTCTGGGGGCTAGGAAAGGGTTCAGTAAACACTTCCAAGCAGCACCCCAGTGACAGAAGCAGGAGGACTACGCATCGGAGAGCAAGCAGCCTGGGTTACTGAGGCTTCCAGTTCTCTACTGGCAGACTTTTCTACTTTATGCATCTGAAGGATCTCTCTCTCGCCCCCTAGAACCCAGCTCCCACAGCATGCTGTTTGTGACGGGCTCTCCTCCACCACATGGAATCTGCTAACTTCAGAGTTACTCCAACATCACTTCTCCTCCCCTCATTTTAACCCCAACATTCCGGCAACACCAAGATGCTCCAACACTCCTGCCTTGTCCAAAATGTTTATTTTCTTGATCCTTCTTAAATCCTTAAAGATTTGCTCAGTTCAGAATCTTCTCCCAGGTGACTCTCTTAGCCCACACTGCTTCCTCTCTTGGTCCATTATGATTTATCTTGTTTCTACTCACAGTTTTATGAGTTTAGTCGGTTTATGAGTTTTATGAGTATTTTATCTCACCACGCAGGAGGCAGAAGCAGGAGGATCTCTACAAGTTCTAGACCAGCCAGAGCTATAGAGGGAGACCTCGTCTAAAAATTGCATTTATTTATTTGTTTGTTTCATTTTGTTTGAGGTCATACTCTGTAGCTCCGGCTGTCCTGGAACTCACTCTGTGAACCAGGCTGACCTCGAACTCAGAGACCCACCCACCTCTGCCTCCCAAGGTCTGGGATTAGAGGTCTGCCCCACTATACCCAGCTCTCAAGTGATACATTGTGATTTCCTAGCTCCCACGCAGGCCCAGGGGTAGTCTTGTGTGATTTTCACATGTGTAACTGTACGGCCACCAGTAATTGTGGTTCATCGATGAAAGGTTATGAGGTAACTACAGTAAGTTAACGCCCGCCCTCTTGCTGCAGGTAAAGAGAGCCACGGATACTTATCACTTAGGCATTGCCCTTGACCACCGGAAAGAAATGCTGAACCTCTGGAAGAAGATCCGAGGGGATCTGGTTGGGCTGGAAAGCAACAATGAGTCCTTTTACAATACCTTCTCTACCTACACCTGGTCCTGGAACGTGTGCCAGGAGCTACTCTCCGCTAAGGACTTGCGGTTGCACGACGCTAACCTGAACAAAACCTCCCCCTCCAACTCGGGGTTATCTTCCCCATCTGACCTCAGTGATTCTGACCCGGAGACGGGAAGGAAAAGGAAACGGAAAAGTTCCAGAGGGTGTCGGCAATGAAAAGCCTACATTTTTCTAAACAACTCTCCAAAAACTGCTTTCCAGAGTAATCAAAATTATGGCTTCTTGCTTTTATTTACTACATTCTTAGCAGGTGGAAATATTGACATCTTTTGGATACGACCAGTAAAAAAAAACCTTTAAATCATAGGATGTTTTCTCTTTCTGTGGCTTCTTTCTCTCCTGTTACTAGAGCCAGACATCCTCCCACTTGGCTTAAGACAACCCAGATACCAGCAGAGAGCGGGGAAAGTTAGCCTGGGTTCCCAAGCACCCTCTAGGCAGTAAGCTTCTTAGTTTGGGTTAACTCTAAATGAGTGGAGTCTTTTCTGACACCAGATTCAGAGGGTGGCAGCTGCAGGGAATACTAGCAGCCACCCTCTTCCCACGCCACTAAGAACCCCTGAGAAATTTAGAAATTCCTTAGGCACCTTTCCCTTAGGTGGGAACTAACAGCTCCTGCAACTAACAGCTCACCCATTACATCGAAGACACATAACTAGATTGAAAATATAGGTACCATAAGGTTCAGTACATGTGTGTGTGCCGTATGTGCAAGTGTGCACATGTGAGTGCCCTCAAGTGTACTCCCCCATGCTGCTGTGGGGAGCATAGAGGTTGGTATCAGGCCATCTTCCTCAATTTCTCGGTTCTGCTTTTTGAGGCAGGGTCTACCACGGGACCTGCCCCTTCCCCCATTTCTGCTAGACTCTGGCCAATGGGCCTCCAGAATCTGCCTGTCTCTGTCACCACCTCACTGCTAGATTTATAGACACATGCCGCCATGCTCAACTTGCTCCGAGGGTGCTGGAGATGGGAACTCGGGTCCTCAGCTCACGCAGCAAGCATTCTGCCCAGTGAGCTGTCCTCTCACACTGGGATGTTGTGGTTGCTATTGATAAAATTCAACGGTACAGAATTTACTGTCTTAAAATACCTAAGTGTGTATCAATCCGTGTCTTAGTTCTGTTCATTTTTAGAGTCCTTTGGGCAGTCTGAGGTTTTTGACTGTTGTTTATCAAAAGGACGTGCACTAGTTTAGAATTCTATAGACATTAAGTCTACGTTAACCATTTGATATATTATCAGGTTGACAAAAGTATTTTATTTCCTCTGCAGATTCTTGCCCCCCCCCGTATGTGAGGGAGGGGGTGACGGACTCACTCAGCCCAGGATAGCCAGCCTCAGGCTTGATCAATAGGCAGTGATGGTCTTGAATCCCCTGATCCTTCTGGCTCCAACTCCCAAGTGCCAAAAGTGTGGAGCTCACAGCCGTGCCCCACCATGCCAGTTTGTGTGGTGTGGCTCCATGCACGCTGGGCAAGCACTGTGCCAACTGACTCACAACCGAAAGCTCATTAATTCATACTGACCCCCTGGCCCCCCCTCCGTAACCATGGCTGACCTGGAACTCACTTTCTAGATCAAGCTGGTTTAGAATTTGCAGCATGCTTCATGCTTCTGACTCTCAAGTGCTAGGATTATGGTCGTGTGTGGTCATGCCCAGCTCTTGCCCTAACTCTCGCCTAAAGTTGATAAACTGTATCAACTACCTGACCTACCTCAAAAGACCAGACCTGAAGGATACTTTGAACACTGATGGGGAGAGGACACTGTATGAACAGTATCTGTTGTGTTTTCAGAAGGATTCTAGTCCAGAGCCTTGGCTGTCTTCAGACTCCCAACCCTCCTCTTCCTGCTTCACAAGCTCCTTACACCACTGTGCCAGGCTACAATGTAAAATTATGAAATGCCGAGGAAAGGCAGTGAAGACAGTGAGGGCTCCCAGAGCTACTGAAACTGCCTTGAAGTAATTATGTTACCTTGAGTATTCAAAAGTCTAGCTGGCTCAGTGGGAGGCACTGAGCATGTGCAGAGCCTCAGAGGCAATGCTTAGGGCAAAAGCCTAAATCTTTTCTAGGGACATTAGCACATGCCTATATGCCTAACTGCTTAAGACCTGAGTCAGGAGGATCAACTGAGCCCAGTAGCTAGCTAGCTTGCTTGCTTGCTTGCCTGCCTGCCTGCCTTCTTTCTCTCTCTCTCTCTCTCTTTCTTTCTTTCTTTCTCTTTCTTTTTCTTTCTTTCTTTTTTTTCTTTCTTCTTTCCTTCCCACCTTCCTTCCTTTATCTTCTTTTCCCCCATTTATTGAAAATAGAATATTTTTCCTTCACCATATCCTGCTTACAGTTTCCCTTCCTGTTGGGAGCCATGCCCTTGAAGCCCTCCATTGTTGATGTTATTATTATGGTTAGCGTTAAGTATGACTGGGTTCATGGAAAATCCCCAGCCAGCTGCAGAGGATTAATACAAATCTGGTGGTCAAGATAAATAATAATATGATAATGTTCTCCTGCTGACTAATAATATGACAAACCTGTGACCTTTCTAACATCCTGTCAACATCAGCCGATTCCCTGACCACATGAATACTGTGTCCTTGTCCTGCATAAATGTTTCTTACTTCCCCCCTCGCTCTGTTACCCATGTTATGGTATAAATTCAGCCTTGGGGAAAAATAAAATTGTCGCCTTGATCAGACTCTTGTCTTGGCGTCCTTCTTCGTGTCTCTTGTCCCCCATTCTCTTCCAGGTACCCCCAAACCCCTCACTTACACCCTCTCTCCACTCCTCTCGGTTCCTCCCACCTCCTCTCCTATCCAGATCCACTTGTCTCTCACTAGAAAAGACTTCTAAGCGATAACAACAAAATAAAATATAAAACAAAAACTATCACTGAACAAGACAAAACACGAAAAGGAAAAGAGCCCCGAGAGAAGGCTCAGGAAGAATTAGACCCACCCATTCACACACGCAGACATCCCATAAAAAGACTAAACTGGAAGCCGTCATATACACAGAAGACCAAGCGCAGACCCTGTGCTTGCTGCTTCGGTCTCTGTGAGTTCATGTGAGCTTTGCTCAGTGGATTTAGAGGGCCTTGTTCTCCTGGTTCTCTCCACCCACTCTGGCCCTTATACCCTTACACTCCTCCTCCCCGGGGTTCCCTGAGCTCTTTTAGTGGAGGGATTTGATGGAGACATCCCATTGATAGCTGTGTGTTTCAAGGTCTGTCTCTGTGTGTAATGTCTGAGCCTGGTAATTTTAACATTGTCCTGGACGGCACAGTAAGACCTCAATCTCAAAATATAAGTACAGGGGCCCACAGGATGGCCCAGTGGGTAAAGGCACTTGCCATTAAGCCTGAAGACCTGAGTTCAATCCCCAAAGTCTACATGATAGGATAAAACCAACTCCCACAAGTGGTCTTCTCACCTTTTGTATATCCAGTAACTAAATAAATAGGTACATAAATATAATTTTAAAATTAAAAATAAATATTAGTTATTTTATGATTATACTTATGGGGAAGACATTGATAAAGTAACCATATTTTCTAACCCAAGGGTAAGATTATCAGTTTTAAGAAAATATTTTTATATAGCTATGTGTGTTACAAACAGCATGGCCGGAAATATAGAATTAGGAGCTAGGCATAGTGGCTCGTCCCTAGAATCCCAGCAGTTTGGAAGCAGAGACCAAAAGATAAGACCAAAAGAGTTCAAGATCATGCTGCAGTGTGACAAATTCAGGGCCAGCCTAACTTATAGGAGGTCCTGTCTGAAAAGAAAGCATAATGTAAAGTATTAGAATTACCGCAGTTTCTCTGAATCAGTGAGATACAGGACAAGATATTTTTAAGGAGTTCTGATAGAAAAAAATTTAACCTACTGGGCACGCCCATCTCCCTGTTACATTGTTGCAGGCTACAGATGGTGGTATCAACTGACACCTCTGCTGGGACACATCCAGGGACAGGCATCCATCCATCCACTCGCCAGCTTGCTGAATTGCGTGCTGTGTGCCAGGCCCTGTTCTAGGATCTAGATCCGTAGCAGACAGAATTCCTGACTTGCCCAGGTCTTAGTAACAGATCTAATTATAACCAGTGGCTCAGCAGTGCCTGCTGGGGACTTTTGTCAGGGCAGATGAGAGCAAACATCTATTCAGCCCAGATAGGGAAATGACCAAAGACACTCTCCCACCCAAGACCAGCCTGATGAATCAGTGAGCTACGTACAGGAGCCTGAGGGAGGGATTACGGAAGCACAGACACACAGCACGGGTGACCCTTAGCAGTTGCAGCACTGAAAAGGCCACGCCAGCATGGGTAACTCACAAAGGCTACACCCAAGAGCTCCCTGCCCAGCTTTCAGAAATGACTCCCCTTTCCAGGAGTTGTTTGGGGCTTACATTGCCCAGGGAAAGTGGCTTGGGAGTTTTCTGTTTCCTAAGCTCCCCAGTGTCTTAGAAGCTTCCCTTCTCCCTCTTGGAGGAAATGTGTCAATTTTGTCACAAATAGACAAAATAGGTTACAAAAATGAATGTTTAATACATAGGGTCTCTGTTGCCCAGGCTAGCCTTTTGTTCCAGGCTCAAGCAATCCTACAACTTCCACCTCCTGAGCAGATGTACTGAAAGCTGCACCACCCACCATGGCCAGACTGAGTTTGTAATAGCCAGAAACTTAAAACAGCCTAAATGTCAGTAAATCATGCTACAGCTATTCAAAATAAGACCAGAATGTCATTACAATGATGTTTCAAACACTGAAACAAATTCCCCGAGCAGTTACTAAGTTAAACTATTATAAAGTTTAAAAGTGTGCTTATAATATGGCTACTCACACAGATATGACAGCATGGCTGTGACCCCAGCACTAGGGAGATGAAGGTGGGACAGATGCAGGGGTTTTTGTTGGCCCACCCCAACATCTACCCCCTTTATGAATTGCTGGAGCATGTGAAGGGGCCGGCCGGTCCTGCAGGACCTCCGTGACACAGGGCAACAACAGGATATCTGAGAGGAGTCCTGGCGAGGATCCAGCAGAAGTCAGAAGTGCCAAACAGAACAATGGCATTTGCAAGTGTAAAGCTGCTTGAGCAAAAGAGTGGACTGTGTGACACACCACCGATTCCACAGAGAGATGGGTTTTTGGTTTGTTTTTTTTTTTTTTTTTTTTTTTTGGGGGGTAGATGGCAAAGCCAGAAGATGAATATGGAAGGAAGGCGAGATCAGTGGGATTGCATGCTATGGAATTCACAAAGAATCAAAAGTTTTTGGTTTTGGCTTTTGGGTGTTTTTGTTTTTGTTTTTGTTTTTAAGAAAAGTAAAAGAAAAAACAAACAAACAACAACAACATAAAGAGGTTGTTAAATCAGTTTATAGCTGCTAAAAAGGCTGGCCATTCTCTGTAAAAGTTAAAAAGAAGCATTTAAGACGTCAGGAGCTCTTGTTCCACAGCAAATGCCTAAATGGCCCAGAATTGGCACTGCCTGCAACGAGGGGTTGGGAGGGTGATGGGGTTAGAGGTGGGTGGGTCATGAAATGATTAACTACTCTGTCCTTGGCTAACAACCAAAGCAATCTCCGAACAGCCTTTAGCCTTTCCAAGCATTGATTGTATCTTTATCCTCCACCAGGGGGCGCCTCAAAGCATCTGAAATAATTCTCAATGTATTCTGACCACAGGCAGAAACCTTGCAGCCCTGTCTTCCAAACTCCTTTCAAAAAACTTTGAACTTCCTTCAAATGCTAGGGAAAAAAAATAGTTGCACAGGCCAACAAAATACATTGTGTAAACTCATTTAGAGGAGTAGAGAGACGGCTCAGAGGTTAGGAGCCGCTCTCAAAAGAGGACCTGAATCCAATTCCCAGCACCTACATCAAGAAGCTCACAACTACCTGTAACCCAGCTGTTAGCAGGTTGTCTAAGCTCCGGTCCCACCGTTACCTGGCAACAGCCAGGCGTACCTGACTGACTATAAGCCTGCTGCTTGCCCCCTCCTCTCTCTCTTGCTCTCTTTCTTGTTCTTGCCTTTTCTTCCCCCCTCTCTCTCCACATGCAAATGGTCAGCCTCCTCTACTTCTCTACTCTCCCTCTCCCTCTCCTCTCCCTCTCCCTCCCCTCTCCCCTGCCCCCCTCCCTCTGCCTCTGTTATCCTCTTAACTCCCTCCCATGCCCTAAGTAAACTCAAATTATTTACTGTCATGTGGCTGGTGACTGAAAGGATGCCTCAGCATGGGCCCAAGAAGCACCCCTTCCCCACACCACACCTCCATAGAATATATCCCCCTACACTCTTTATCCTTTTTTTTTTTTTTTTTTTTTTTTTTTTGGTCCTTGATTTTCTGGATGTGATGTGCCAAGATTTTTTTTTAATTTAACATTATTTTTGACCTAGTTATTCATTTTTCATATTACCTTCAATATCTAAGATTCTCTTTCATCTTTTGTCATGTATTAATGAGACTTGCCTCTGAAGTTCATCTCCATATTTCTCCCTTTTTATTGGATATTTTATGATATTTTATTTATTTACAAATGTTATCCCCTTTCCTGGTTTGCGCTCTGGCAACCCCCTATCCCATCCCCCCTTCCCTGGCTTCTATGAGGGTGCTCCCTCATCCACCCACCCACTCCCTCCCTCTTCCCTTCCCTGACATTCCCCTACACTGGGGCATTGAGCCTTTGCAGGACCAAGGGCCTCTCCTCTCTGTTGATGCCCAACAAGGCCATCCTCTGCTACATATGCGGCTGGAGCCAAGGGTCCCTCCATGTGTACTCTTTGGTTGGTGGTTTAGTACCTGGGAGCTCTGGGGTGGTGGGATCTGGTAGGTTGATATTGTTGTTCTTCCTATGGGGTTGCAAACCCCTTCAGCTCCTTCAGTCCTTTCTTTAACTCCTCCATTGAGGACCCAGTTCTCAGTCCAATGGTTGGCTACAAACATCTGCCTCTGTATTTGTCAGTCTCTGACAGAGCCTCTCAAGTGACAGCCATATCAGGCTCCTGTCAGCCACTTCTTGGCATCAGCAATAGTGTCTGGGTTTGGTGACTGTATGTGGAATGGATCCCCAGGTGGGGCAATCTCTGGATGGCCTTTGCTTCAGTCTCTGCTCTACTCTTTGTCCCTGTATTTCCTCCTGTGAGTATTTTGTTCCCCCTTCTAAGAAGGACTGAAGCATCCACACTTTGGTCTTCCTTCTTGAGCTTCATGTGGTCTGTAAATTGTATCTTGAGTATTCTGAGCTTTTGGGCTAATATCCACTTATCAGTGGGTGCTTACCATGTGTGTTCTTTTGTGATTAGGTTACCTCACTCAGGATGATATTTTCTAGTTCTATCCATTTGCCTAAGAATTTCATGAAGTCATTATTTTTAATAGCTGAGTAGTACTCCATTGTGTAAATGTACCACATTTTCTGTATCCATTCCTCTGTTGAAGGACATCTGGGTTCTTTCGAGCTTCTGGCTATTATGAATAAGGCTGCCATGAGCATAATGGAGCATGTGTCCTTGTTATATGTTGGGGCATCTTTTGGGTATATGCCCAGGAGTGGTATAGCTGGGTCCTCAGGTAGTACTATGTTCGATTTACTGAGGAACCACCAGACTGATTTCCAGAGTAGTTGTACCAGTTTGTAATCCCACCAATGGAGGAGTGTTCCTCTTTTTCCCCATCCTCGCTAGCATCTGCTGTTACCAGAGTTTTCTATCTTAGCCATTCTGACTGGTGTGAGGTGGAATCTCAGAGTTGTTTGATTTGCATTTCCCTGATGACTAAGGGGGTTGAACATTTCTTTAGGTGCTTCTTGGCCATTCAGTATTCCTCATTTGAGAACTGTTTATCTCCATACCCTATGTTTAATAGAGTTATTTGATTCTCTGGAGTCTAACTTCTTGAGTTTTGTAGATATTGGTTATTGGCCCTCTATAAGATGTAGGATTGGGGGGTTGGGGATTTAGCTCAGTGGTAGAGCGCTTACCTAGGAAGCGCAAGGCCCTGGGTTCGGTCCCCAGCTCTGAAAAAAAGAAAAAAGAAAAAAAAAAAAGATGTAGGATTGGTAAAGATCTTTTCCCAATCTGTTGGTTGCCATTTTGTCCTAATGACAGTGTCCTTTGCCTTACAGAAGTTTTTCAATTTTATGAGATCTCATTTGTCAATTGTTGCTTTTAAAGCATAAGCCATTGGTATTCTGTTCAGAAAATGTTACCCTGTGCCTATGTGTTCAAAGCTATTCCTAATTTACTCTTCTATTAGTTTCAGTGTATCTGGTTGGTTTTATGTGGAGGTCCTTGATCCACTTGGACTTAAGCTTTGTACAGGGTGATAAGAATGGATCGATTTGCAATCTTCTACATGCTGACCTCCAGTTGAACCAGCACCATTTGTTGAAAATGCTGTCTTTTTTCCACTGGATGGTTTTAGCTCCTTTGTCAAAGATCAAGTGACCATAGGTGTGTGGGTTCATTTCTGGGTCTTCAGTTCTAATCCATTGTACCAATACCATGCAGTTTTTATCACTGTTGCTCTGTGATACAGCTTGAGGTCAGGGATGGTGATTCCTCAAGAAGTTCTTTTATTGTTGAGGATAGTTTTTGCTATCCTGGGTATTTTGTTATTCCAAATGGATTTGCAAATTGCTCTTTCTAACTCTATGAAGAATTGAGTTGGAATTTTAATGGGAATTGCATTGAATCTGTTGATTGCTTTTGGCAAGATGGTCATTTTTACTATATTAAACCTGCCAATCCATGAGCATGGGAGATCTTTCCATCTTACGTGATCTTTGATTTGTTTCTTCAGAGACTTGAAGTTCTTGTCATACAGACCTTTCACTTGCTTGGTTAGAGTCACACCAAGGTATTTTATATTATTTATGACTATTGTGAAGGGTGTTGCTTCACTAATTTCTTTCTCGGCCTGTTTATCCTTTAAGAAGAGGAAAGCTACTGATTTGTTTGAGTTAAATTCATATCCAGCCACTTTGCTGAAGTTGTTTATCAGACTTAGTAGTTTTCTGGTGGAATTTTTGGGGTCACTTAAGTATATTATCATATCATCTGCAAATAGTGATATTTTGGCTTCTTCTTTCCCAATTTGTATTCCTTTGACCTCCTTTTGTTGTCTAATTGCTCTGGCAAGGACTTCAAGTACTATATTGAATAGGTAGGCAAAAAGTGGGCACCCTTGTCTAGTCCCTGATTTTAGTGAGATTGCTTCAAGCTTCTCTCCATTTAGTTTGATGTTGGCTACTGGTTTGCTGTATGTTGCTTTTACTATGATTAGGGATGGGCCTTGATCTTACCAAGATTTTTACCATGAAGGGGTGAAGAATTTTGTCAAATGCTTTCTCAGCATCTAATGAGATGATCACGTGTTTTTTTCCTTAGAGTGTGTTTATATAGTGGATTATGTTGATGGATTTCCATATATTGAACCACACCTGCATCCCTGGGATGAAGCCTACTTGATCATGGTGAATGATCATTGTGATGTGTTCTAAGATTTGGTTTGCAATTTTTGCATCGATATTAAGGAGGAAAATTGGTCTGAAGTTCTTTCTTTGTTAGATATAAGTGAAATTGTGTCTTCAAAGAATGAATTGGGTAGTATTCCTTCTGTTTCTATTTTGTGGAATAGTTTGAAGGGTATTGGTATTAGGTCTTCTTTGAAAGTGTGATAGAATTCAGCACTAAACCCATCTGGTCCTGTGCTCTCTTTTAATGACTGCTTCTATTTCTTTAGGGGTCCTGGGGCTGTTTAGATGGTTTTTCTGATCCTGATTTAACTTTGGTACCTGGTATCTGTCTAGAAACTTGTCCATTTCATCCAGATTTTCCAGTATTATTGAGTATAGGCTTTTGTAGTAGGATCTGATAAATTTTTTAATGTACAGCTTGAAGAAACCATTGAAGAGTCATTGTCCTGATTCCCTGAACTTTGGGGGACTGAAGGTCGTTATTCTAAGGTTGTTTTTATGAGTAATTTAGAAGTAGTCATAATTTAACAGGGAGGAATTAGCTAGAATTGATTTGTACAGCCATAATCTCATTTGATAACTAAGCTAAAGTCTTATCTTTACATTGGTATAGAACCTATTCGTTACAACAATTTTTTTAAGTTATATTTATTTATGCTATATAAGTACACTGTAGCTGTCTCCAGACACACCAGAAGAGGGCACCAGATCCCATTACAGATGGTTATGAGCCACCATGTGGTTGCTGGGATTTGAACTCAGGACCTCCGGAAGAGCAGTCAGTGCTCTTAACCACTGAGCCATCTCTCCAGCCCCGTTACAATTTTTAAGGTACATTGGACCCAGTCCTTCTATTGATGCCATTACAAACTTTTGGGTTGATTAGACATAGCAATTAGGGGCCAAATAACAAATTCATGGCTCCTAGTTCTGATGAAAATATTCTCATCAGAAAGAGCTGAGAACAGTTAACGCACAGCAGTCCAGATTACCTGTCACACCCACCTCGGCCGGCAAGGAAGACGCTACACGGTCGGATCCTTGTCAACAGCCTTTATTGCAGGACACCTTCATTGCTGATATGGGGACCTCGAGCGGCAAAAGCGCTCGCCTTATATACACAACAGTATGCTAATAATCCTTCAGGGATTGGCGGGGCACGGGTCACCCCACTATCACCCCACTGTCATCCCACTATCACCCCACTACTTGTCCTCCAGGGATTGACGGAGAATAAATCACCTCACTAGCATGGTACCGCCCCCTCATTAGCATATTACCGGCCAACTGACACCAGGTGCAAAACCCGCGCATGCGCAGTACTACTGTTCAGCACAGGAGGGCGCCGGATCATACAGCTGCCCTGACGAGGGGGACAAGCCTGCGCATGCGTGGTAAGTTGTTTACATTCAGACGGGGCTGGCTGTCGGCGCCATCTTTGTTTTGCCGCGCCGCTCCCTACAATTACCTTATATAGATAGTTTTCAAAATGTCAGAAATCCACAAAATATTACATTTAAAGTTATTTATCTTTGTTGAGGCATATTTGCTCCTAACAGTTCCCCTTTGATGGATTTAACGAAGAAATTGAACATCTCTACCTCCAGGTGAGGTAATACTTTGTGGCTAGGCAGCCACTGGACAGAAACTGCCTAGTTCACCTACAGACTAAAACTGTCCAAAAAGGGACACATCACACAGAATAGTCGACTGATAATCTTTGCTGAGCCAGAATTATCAACCCTTCTAAATTTCTGCGTTTCAAAGGTTTGTCAGTTGATCCTGGACCAAAAAGCTGAAGACTTGCTCTCTCGTGTTGCTAACAGAGGACTGTGCTAGTGGAAATTTGTCTCTACCACCTGTCTCAGTTCTGGAAGTCGTGTTAGGCAACCTATGTTTATAGATATCTGGTCATTCTCAGATGTCTGACTGAGTTGAAGACTAATTAGTCTCCTAGCATACCCAAACTAATTAACTTTGAGAAAACACAGTCATCTAGATGATTTTCTAATGGTAATAGTGTGCACAGTTTATATTTGATGAAAAAAAGTTTTTTTTAATTAGATAGAAAGGGTAAAGTATAGATTAATGTCATTATGCAAGCAAAGGCAGTTACAAGATAGGAGTCCCATCAAAGAAGGATGGGTGGGAGAAAAGTTTTAGAAAGGCAGAGGAGACCAGTATAAGGAGGAGGCCGCTGAGAGAACATAGCAGCGTTGTTAAGATTCCTCTCTGCACATATTACAGGTTGTTACGACTATTCTTAAGGGATGGATGTGTACAGGATTTTTTGGCTGTCTAGATAAGTAAATTATATTTTATCAATTGGATCAATTGTGTGATGTGTTCTTTCATGTGGCTACTTGAGTTCAAGAGAGTGGCTGGATGCACTGGGACCACCAAGGATTTGGGATGTGTATGCCTGGTGTGGTGGAAACCAGCCAAGAGCTGTTGAGTGAGGGTAGAGCGGCCTAACAGGGCGCCTTGTTGGAATGGCTTTTGGACAGCGGGTTAGAAAGTGCATGGGAGCAGTATGGGGCCACTGAGATATATTAGCACTAGTTCCAATGTCCTACCAGAGCCAGAACTAGCGAGAGAGCATGACCAGCAGGGAACGTGCTGCCCCTTATTAATTTTTACCACAACATTTTTATTTCTTTCTTGACCAAGTTATAATTCAGTAGAGCATTGTTCAGCTTCCATGTGTATGTGGGCTTCTGTCATTTTTGTTGTTTCTGAAGACCAGCCTTAGTCTGTGGTGATCTGATAGGATGCAAGGGATTATTTCAATCTTCTTCTGTCTGCTGAGGCCTGTTTTGTGATCGATTATTTGGAGAAGGTACCATGAGGTGCTGAGAAGAAGGTATATTCTTTTGTTTTAGGATGAAATTATATATATATATATACATATATATACATATATACATATACATACATGTGTGTGTGTGTGTTAAATCCATTTGGTTCATAACTTCTTTTAGTATTACATATGGATCTATGTTTAATTTCTGTTTCTATGATCTGTTCATTGCTGAGAGTGGGGTGTTGAAGTCTCCCACTATTATTGTGTGAGGTGCAATGTGCGCTTTGGAGCATAGATGTTCAGAATTGAAAATTCATCTTGGGAGATTTTTCCTTTAATGAGTATGGAGTATCCTTCCTTATCTTTTTTGATAACTTTTGGTTGAAAATTGATTTTATTCGATATTAGAATGGCTACTCCAGCTTGTTTCTTGGGACCATTTACTTGGGAAAAATTTTTCCCAGCCTTTTACTCTTAGGTAGTGTCTGTCTTTGTCACTAAGGTGCGTATCCTGTATGCAGCAAAATGCTGGATCCTGTTTACATATCCAGTAAGTTAGTCTATGTGTTTTTATTGGGGAATTGAGTCCAGTGATGTTAAGAAATATTAAGGAAAAGTGATTATTGTGTCCTGTTACTTTTGTTGTCAGAGGTGAAATTATGTTTGTGTGTCTGTCTTCTTTTGGGTTTGTTGAAAGAAGGTGACTTTCTTGCTTTTTCTAGGGTGTAATTTCCTTCACTGCGTTGAAGTTTTCCATCTATTATTCTTTGTAGGACTGAACTTGTGGAAAGATATTGTGTAAATTTGGTTTTGTCATGGAATATCTTGGTTTCTTAATGTATGTTAATTGAGAGTTTTGCTGGATAGCCTATGCTGGCATTTGTGTTCTCTTAGGGTCTGTATGACCCAGGATTTTCTGGCTTTCATAGTCTCTGGTGAGAAGTCTGGTGTAATTCTGATAGGTCTGTTTTTATATGCTACTTGACCTTTTTTCCCTTACTGTTTTTAACATTCTTTCTTTGTTTTGTGCATTTGTTGTTTTGATTATTATGTGACAGGAGTAGTTTCTTTTCTGGTCCAGTCTATTTGGAGCTTTGTAGGCTTCTTGTATGATTGTGGGCATCTCTTTCTTTAGGTTAGGGAAGTTTTCTTCTATAATTTTGTTGAAGATATTTACTGGCCCTTTAAGTTGGGAATCTTTGCTCTCTTCTGTACCTATTATTCTTAGGTTAGCTCTTCTCATTGTGTCCTGAATTTCCCGGATGTTTTGGGTTAGGAACTTTTTGTATTTTCTTTGACTTTTGTGTCAATGTTTTCTATGGTATCTTCTGCACCTGAGATTTTCTCTTCTATCTCTTGTATTCTGTTGGTGATGCTTGTGTCTATGACTCTTGATCTCTTTTCTAGGTTTCCTATCTCCAGAGTTGTCTCTTTTTGTGATTTCTTTATTGTTTCTATTTCCATTTTTAGATCCTGGATGGTTTTGTTTAATTCTTTCACCTGTTTGGTTGTGTTTTCCTGTAATTATTTAAGGGATTTTTGTGTTTCCTCTTTAAGGGCTTAGACTTGTTTGCCTGTGCTGTCCTGTATTTCTTTAAGGAAGTTATTTATGTCCTTCCTAAAGTCCTCTATCATCATCATGAAATGTGATTTTAAATCCAAATCTTCCTTTTCTGGTGTGATTGGGTATCCAGGACTTCTTGTAGTGGGAGAACTGGGTTCTGATGATGCCAATTAGCCTTGGTTTCTGCTGCTTATGTTCTCGTGCTTGCCTTTCGCCATCTGTTAATCTCTACTGCTACTGCCCTTGCTGTCTCTGACTGGAGATCCTGGTGATTCTGGTTCTGTCAGAACTCCTCAGAGTCCAGCTGTCTCTGTGATCCTGTGATCCTATGATCTTGTGGTCCTGGGTGTATTAGAGCTCCTGGGAGTCAAGCTACCTCTGGGATCCTGAAATCCCAGTGTGACCAAGCTCCTGAGATCCTGTTGTTTTAGAGTTCCTGGGAGTCAAGCTTTCTTAGGGTGTTACAGGAGTGGGTTCGGAGCCAGAGCCCTGGGTTTACTCCCGGCACTGGTGCAAGCTGGAAGGAAACTGTGCCTCTAGCTGGGCAGGGGTTTATGTTTCCCTGGTTCCTGTGGGGGTCCCAGTTACACTGGGTGTTGGGAAGATGTTGTGGCCTCGATTATGATCTTGAGTGTGTCAGAGCTCCAGTGCTCCTGGTTGTGTCTGATCTCCTGAGAGTTGAGCTTCCTCTGTGATCCTGTGATCCTGTGATTCTAGGTGTTTCAGAACACCTGGGAGAAGGGCTTCCTCTGGGTATTGTGAGAATTGGTGCAGATCCAGTGCCCAAGGTCTGCTCGTGGCATTGGTTCAAATCAGAAGGAACCTGTGCCCCTGGCTGGGTGGGGGTTCCTGTGTCCCTGGATCCTGGGGGGCCCACTTACTCCGGGCGTTGGAGCAGATTTTGTGGCCTCCTTTCCTGTGATCCTGGGGTCAGAGCACCTGGGAGTTGGACTTCCTCTGGGTGTTGTGGGGATGGGTGAGGAGCCCTCTTTATCTTTTTATAAACACATCACTAGCTCTAGGTGATCTGATATTTCTCTGAACACACACACACACACACACACACACACACACACACACACACTTTTTTTTTAAAGAGAGGGAGCAAGGACTGAAAAGAAAAAGACGATTAGACAACACTATAACATGACTCCAGTCAGTGCTGAGGCTGAAGTGGGTTTATTTTTTTCCAGTCTGCTTCTATGCCATTCTAGGTACATGCAAAGAATAAGGTCAGTTCTAGGTCAAGGAACAAACAAGGTAATAAACAAGTCCTGTGGTCACTGTGTCTGTCTAGGGGTTGACCAAGATGACCAAGATACAAGGGATACAATACATTCTTTGGCTGTATTTGCCTTAAGCCTACTTTGTTGTCCCAGCCCAATGTCAAACTTCTGCCTAATTCCAAGAATCAGCCCTGAAAGCTCTCCATAGAAAACGGAGAGATGGCTCAGTGGTCCAGAGGCCCTGGGTTCAATTTCCAGCATTCACATGGCAGCTCACAACTGTTTGAAACTCCTGTTCTATGGGATCCTACACCTTCACATAGAGATGCATGTAGTCAAATCATCAAAGTACATAAAATAAAAATAAACTTTAAAAAAAATCAAGCACACTGATCATATTTAGCAAAAAAAAAAAAGCACTGGAGTAAATATATATACAAAAAAGAAAATGGTCTAAAATAAAGCCCTCAAGTTTAGAATAGTTAAAGATTTGGAGATGCATGTTATAATTCCAGCACTGGCAAAGTTAGACAAGGCAGGAGGCATCCAGCATTTGAAGCCAGATTAGGCTACACAATGACATATTTATCCATTTTCAGAATCCATCTATTGAAAGAGAATAAAGAGGGGACTATGAGATGGTTGAGAAGAGTGATTAATATTATAATCTCAATAATAAATACTTAGCCAGGTGTGGTGGCAACACACATCTTTGCTCCCAGACAGTACTCAGAAGCCAGAAGCAGGCAAATCTCTGAGGTTGAATCATGCCTGCTCTACAAAGAGAGTTATGAGATAGCCAGGGCTATATAGAGGAATTCTATCTTTAAAAAAAAAAGAAAAATTAAGAATTACACACACACACACACACACACACACACACACACACACACACACACACACACACAGTGGTAGAGCACCCAAGGCCTAAAAGCTCCGAAAAAAAAAAAAAAAAAAAGAATTTAAAAGAACATGTTCTTCATGATTAGGGAGGGCTTAGAGCCTGTTCCCATTTCTTTGATGGGAAGACTACAGACTTTATTACATCCTTCATTCTGTAGAATCAGCCATGAATCAATGTCCTATGTCTTGTACTTCACTGACTAAAACCTCTTTCCTTCACGCTAAGTAGTCAGCATTTAGTCTTCTCAACCAACCTTACATTGAAGGTGTACTTTCTACTAGACTCTTTTAAGAATCAGTTTGTTTCTGTATGTAAATACAGCCTAAAAGTAGAAGCAAAACTATCTAGGAAGACCAAGGAAACTAGTGGGACTAGGGAGGACCAAGAAAAGGGAGGGTAGAATGATATGGGGGGGAATATGCCCAGCCTAAAAGATATAATTGTACAAAGCCTTTAGAACAAACAAATTATTTAAAAGAACCAATGTCCCTGCACACAGTGGCTTACTCCTGTAATCCCAACACTTGAGAAGCTGAGGTAGGAAGATCACCATGATTTAAAGGCCAAGACTACAAAGTAAATTCTAGAGCATCCTGGAGTAGAATAAGACCTTGCCTCAAAACAAGCAAACAAGAAAAAAAAAATCAAATTGTATCTAGGCATAGTGGTATATACCCTTAATCCATACACCAGGTAGGCAGATGCAGGAAGACCAGCGTTCAAGGCCAGCCTGGTCTACAGAGTTCCAGAACAGCCACAATCAATCAATCAACCAATCAATCGATCAATCATTCAATAGATGCTATTATTATTATTATTATTATTTATTTAGGAATAGAAATTATAGGACCTGGAGAGCCCTATAATTAAGGACACTGGCAACTCTTCTAGAGGACCCAGGTTTTGATTCCTGGCACCCACACGTTGGTTCACAAGCATCTGTAACTCCAGTTCCATGAGATCTGGTGCCCTCTTCTGGCCTCCATGGGCATTGCATGCATGTGGTGCACAACGATCCATACACATAAAGGGGAAATTTTTTTTTAAATAATAGAAATATATGAGGCGGAAAATGTACAATTATAAATTATATGCCAATGACCATTAGTTTTTAAATATTTATACATGTATGTATAACATATAAATGTATAATGTATACACTTAAATAAATTGAATATATGTACATATTACAAACTCTGTGTATGAATGTATTACAATTTTTATCGTGCCAGTTAAGCTTGGCTTTTCAAAGAGCTGTGCTCGGTCATGACATTCAACACGGAAGCTTCACGCTCTCAAAACCAATGCGTTGCCTCACCGCCGACTGTGGTGTGGTACCCACGTCTCTTCACAGTCCGCTTGTCAAAGCTTTTCCTGGAGGGAACCTGGGGAGTTTGCTGGGGTTCCAGCACCGAAGCGGAACGGGAGGAGACAGTCTCCTACTCCCTCCCCGGCAGAACGCCCAGCAGCACCTCCTCAGAGTAGCGACATTGCTCAATTCGCTCCCCAGTCACTTAGAGTTCGCCCCGCCCCCGCCCCGCCCCGCCCCGCCCCGCCCCGCCTCCCGTTTTCCCGCCCAGACGCCACTACCTCGGAAAGGGGTGTGGCCCACAGGAAGTCCTCGCGTTGAAGAAAAGGAGGCGTTTCCGTATCCGGTGTCATGGCGGCCTCCTTGTCTGAAGGCGTGCCGGAGACTGAGGATGGGAAAAGACCGCAGTTCGGGAACCGGTTCTTGAGCGACCCGGCGCGCGTCTTCCACCACAATGCCTGGTAACTACCCTGCACCTCGCCACCCCGGAGCACTTCGAGAAAAGCCCTGCCCTCCTGCGGCGGTAGCTGAAGCGTTCGCCTCCCGAGGACGGACGTTCCCGGCTCCGCGACTCACCCTGCCCGCGGCGGGGACCTGTGGACCTTAAGCTGCCCGTTTGGTTTTCACAGGGACAACGTGAAGTGGTCAGAGGAGCAGGCCGCGGAGGCGGAGAGGAAAGTGCAGGAAAACAGTTCCCAGCTGGTGTGCCCGGAGAAGCAAGGTGCGCTGTTTTGTCCGCAGCCGGCAGTGCGGGACGCGCCTCCAAGAGAAGGCAGTAGAAATGCGGGCACCAGGATCATTTGTTACTAACCTGATGAAGAACTCCGGCATAGAACGGGTCGGGGAGGGGACGAGCTAGGAGGCAAAGGGGGCTGGCTGCCTTCTAACACAATTTTGAAGGAAGTTGGGGTTGAGTTTTTGTATTCTCTAGTTCTACGTTTTTGGATCGTATTGACGAGTGTCATGTGGATGTAGCTGGCCGGTGGCAACCGTAAAGTCGTTCGATCATCTATCTTAGGGTAGCTTCTCCAGTCTGTGTTCTGCTGGAGAGTTTCCATTAGAGCTAGAATGATGTGGTCAGATCCTACCTACTGTTGGAGGAGAAGATGATTGGACCATGTATCCTTTCCTGGGGTGATGGGTTTGGAGATCTGGATCTTCTACCAAAAAAAGATCTGGTGCAGCAGAGTGGAGATGAGTCTGCTCAAAGAAGAGGTCCTTCCTAAAGACAAGAATAATTTCTTTATAAAGTACTCTAAAGACTAAAACTAGAACTGGTTAGCCCTGTTTCTAAGAGGCATTTAAATGTAAAACTAGAACTTTAAGATAATAGGCACCAGGGAACTGGAGAGATGGCTAATAAGTATTGATAAAGTTTCTGTATAGTACTGAGGTCACAGTCCTGGCCAGGTATGGACCTCCTAGGATGGAGAGGGTGTAATCTCTTGGGAGGCAGAGGCAAGTCGGGAGCGTGTCAAGGTCATCCTTGCTACATAGAGCCTTGGCTGTGTGAGATCTTGTCTCAAAAAATATATATAAACATGTTTATATTCCAGTTGCAAAGTAGGCCTCCTGCCTGCATTGTTAAATGCAGACTAGATAAAGCAACATAGTGTTCAGAGGGATCTTGAAAGTCATGTAGCCCAATATCCTCTTTCTACAGTTAAAGAACCAGTTAGCCAAGTGCAGTGGTGTATACCTGTAGGCTCAGCTACGTGGGAGGCTGAGACAGAAGGATCACTGAGTTGGAGGCCGTCCTGGGCAGCATAGGGTGATGTATTCTCCAAAAAAAATTAAGCTTGAACCACAGGGCCTTAAGCGCTTTGCCTGGAGGTAAGCAATCAGTGGTGGACTCCCATTGTTTAGGTCTTTATTCTTCCATCAGGTCTGGTCCAGGTCTTTGTGTCAGCAAAATAAAGAGAGCCCCTATCAGTCTCCTGTTTAGTTGAAACTCTCTTGCTTCGGGAAGAAGAGTTTCCCACTGTCTGGTTTTCTTCATATTCTAGTTATTTATCTTAGCATTCATTACTAATCTTGACTTTGTGCCTGGCCCCCACGTTCTAAAGAAGCAGGAACGTGCCTTCCAAAGAGATGCGTGGGTGACAGTCCCTGAATTTACACAAATATCCAAAGAGCCTGAGACATTTAACTTGTAAATTAAAAAAAAAAAAACTTACAAGGGAAAATAATTACCACAGACACCAACGAACCTGCCTGTTCCTTGCAAATAGAACCTTGAAACTAAGAATAATTAGGTTTTTAGTTGTGTGCAGTGCTAAGGGTTTGCTTAATTTCATAATTCCCCCGTTGTCGAAGGCCATCCAGAGCTGTGTCAGGAAAATGATGGGTAGCTAACTCCCTGTCTGATGGCAGAGGCTGGGCTCCCTGGGGATGAAAAGTGGGTGACGTAAATGTAAGATGGATAGAAGGTGATTGCCTTCGAAGGTGCCCAGTTCTAAGACCCTGACTGCCCTCAAGCATACTTCTGGAATAAAATGACGTTTGGTGATGCAAGACACTTGACATTAGATATAAATAAAATATTTGAGACTGACTCTTAAAATTCTTTCTTAAATGTTTACAGCTGATTATGAAGTCAATGCCCATAAATACTGGGATGACTTCTACAAAGTTCACGAAAATGGGTTTTTCAAGGACAGACACTGGCTTTTTACTGAGTTCCCTGAACTGGCACCTCGCCACGATCACCTGGTGAATTTGCACTTGGAGAACCAGAAGAATGAAGCCTCCAAACACAGAAGCAGTGAGGATGGACCTGGCTTGGCAGCAGAACAACACAAGCGTCCTTGTACCAGCCATGGATGTGAAACTCGGGTGCCTCCCGTGGAAGAGCCGGTGACTCAGAAGCTCACCCACCTGGAAATCTGTGCTGACGACTTTCCTGGCTCCTCTGCTACCTACCGAATACTTGAGGTAACTTTATTTTCCTAATGGAGTTAGTGAAGATGTCTCAGACTAACAAGGCTGACCCAGAGTGTCTTCTGTCTGATCAATTTGACTAGATTTTAGCATCCTATCATTGAGGAATCGTCACCATTCTTCTTTTGAACTGGGACAATACCTAGGCAGGTCCTATCAGGGAAATTCGTATATAAGGGACTACTAACTTCACTGGAAGCTAATTCTAAAGCTAGTAAAACTTGGAATTAAGTCCAGTGCCATGAGTGGGGGCAATGCTGGAAATTGAACCCAAGGCCTCACACAGGTTAGAGGAGCGCTTTACCACCTAGCTAATCCCTGTTACCTCTTGTGAGATGCTGCATGAGCTCATGTCCCTCCTAGAGCACAGGGAGTACTTGGTCTAACTGTAAGGAACTTTAGGTAATGTATGTAAAATGGCTAAGAAGTATGTCTGCCAAGTGGCCCACATACAGTTTTTGTGCTGCAGAAAGCACTATATTTAGCAGTGTTACTATGTGAACGTTTCAACTGATCCTGTTGTAGGAGACAAGGATATCCTTGTTCTCACAGATAAGTCCTAGGGGAACCTGGAAGGTTAGCACTCAGAGTTGTTCCCCTGAAGGAATGCAGGACTTAATGCTTGCCCAGAAGGCTGGGAGCAGAAATGGCTAATGTCTGGTGACCAAACCAGACCCCCTGACCCTGATCATAAGCTTCTTTTTCTCAGTCAGTCTATAGAACCTTTATAGAAGGTGTCACATGTACTGTACGAAGAGTTTCAATGTATTTACATTTGTTCTTTATTCCTCAAAGAGATTTATGGGTGCTTTATTGTACACATGGGATTGAATTAGTCATTACCACTCAGGGTCAGACTCCTGAAATTTGAACCAACACCAGCTGTTTAGTCTTGTTGAACCTGCCTTCTTGCCTCCCAGATCGTCTATGCTGGCCGTAAAGGTCTCAGAGACTTTGCAGTATATCTTTCTAATCATGGTGTAGTGAATGAAGCTCATCAGGAGAATAATTTATCTACAGGGCTTTTTGCTAGAATTCAGAAAGTAGAAGCAGCTTTGTGCCCTTTTTTTTTAGACTAGCTTTCTTCAGCCAGCGAAAGCCAGTGTTCTTGTCTTTAACTAAGTCTCTGATTAGAGCCCATGAGAGATGAGGAAAGGCCATGAGCCCTATTTAGGTCAGGTCATTATACCTTCCCAAGTACAGTTCCCAAAAGCTGGGCATGACAGTGCCTGTAGTCTCGGCACTCAGGGAGCTGAGGCTTGAAAACCATAAGTTATAGACCATCCTGGCCCCTGTTGTGGAAAAAACAAGAAGAAAGAATGGTGGGGAAAGGGTTAATGACTCCTGGTTCCTTTCTATTGCAGGTTGGCTGTGGTGTAGGAAACACAGTCTTTCCGATTTTACAAACTAACAAGTAAGTAAGCGGTCAGGTCTACAGGATGGAGGGGAGGTTTGCTCCCAGAGCATGAGCTATTTGGGATTCAGACACCCATTTAGGAGTAGCTTTAGTCTAGTGTTAGACAATTAGAGTTGATACCAGCCACCGCACTAATAATACCTTCTCTGAAGTCCCTAAGAGGCCTTTGTGTTCTGTTTCTCATGTAAGCTCTGTGAGGATATTGTTCGGTTGTTAATTCTTACGCCACCACCCCATGGTCCAGGTGGGGCAGCTGGCATCCATGGTGTTGTCTCCAGTTCTGAAGACCTGCTCCAGTACACTGGCAGCAGAACTGTGAGGTTTTCCCACTGTGACCAGGTGATCAGCACCTGAAGTCCAGGTGTCCTTCAGTTCGGTTCCAGTACTGTCTGCTGGGCTTAGCATCAGTCCCCACAGGTTAAAGGCTTAGTCTTACAAGTCTTTACCCACTTCAGATTCTTGCTGCAAACATGGGCCCCCAACACTTCTGATCTGATGTGTTGTAAGCCGAGAGAGTCTTCAGTCCCCTCCTGGTTTTGGTTCATTATGAGAAGTATTGTAGATACAGAGAGCAAACATTCAGGTGAGGAGATCTACACGGTGAGTCTAAAGCCGCTGTGCTCAGGTTCATCCCATGGAGGTGAGAGAGGGCCTCTTCCCTGCCCAGCATCTTTCTTTTTTTTTTTTTTTTTTTTTCTTTTTTTGAGCTGGGGACCAACCCAGGGCCTTGGCGCTTCCTAGGCAAGCGGCTCTACCACTGAGCTAAATCCCCAACCCCAGCATCTTTCTATGGAACTCTGTACCATTGCATCTTTCTGTGCTGGCACCCTTCTGCCGTGCAGGCAGTGCCTGCAGTTCAGCCTGGCCTAGAAATGCTGGACATGTGGTTCTCAGCACATCTCCTTTCAAGGCACCCGTGGGCTTGACACTCTAGTTTCAGATGCTCCAGTGCTTCTCAGAGTTCCATCTAAATAGTTTGTTGGTTTAGCCCAGAGTATTTAATAACATTTAGTGACACGTTCGCCTCATTTAAAACGTTCACTTTGGCTAAATGAGATTACACACCTTTAATCCCAGCAGAGGCAAGCAGATCTATGAGCCAGCCTGTTCTACCTAGTGGGTTCCAGACCAGCAAGATGGCCAGGGAGTAAAAGTGCTTGTTGGCAGTCCTGACACTTGAGTTCAGTTCCCAGAACATAGTAGGAGGAGAGAACAGACTCCCTTAAATATCTCCTGCCCTCCATACACTTAGACATACAAGATAAATTAATTTTTTTCAGCAAAAATTGGTCTGGGGATGTCACATGGTTGATGGAGTACTTTCCCAGAATTCATGAAGCCCTCGGTTCAGTTGGCATCTTAAACACTTGAACCTGGTGGCACACACGTGTAACCCCAGTATTCAGGAAGTTGGAGGATCATAAGTCCAAGGTCATCCTTGGCTTCATAACACATTTAAGGCCAACCTGGGATACAAGAGACCCTACTGCAGAAACAGAAGGTCTAAGGTTATTGCTAGAAGACTTAAAGAATTTGACTTGGAGTACGTCACATTCTCAGGAGTTCACTTCTGATGAGAGTGTGTCAGAATCTCTCAAGAATTGTGTGAGTTCTCCTGGTTGTGCAGTAGGAGCCCTTAACCACCGTGGCTGTGCCATTTAAGATACTGGAACCCACCTAGTGATGTAATACTTGCTTAAAAGTGTCAGGGTTTCCTCCTGATGCTTTGATAAACTTAATATTAGCTATTTCCACTTGATGTTAAAATAAATCAATAAAGTTATAGAATTATAACCAGAACGCTGGGTATTGTGACTAACAGGCACAGTTTATTTGGAAGAGAGGTATTCTTTGCCATTTACTGTGCTACTCTGCAAAGAGAACAGACATAAACAGTTTGTCTCCTAATTGTTGCTTTTTTCTCCCTGTTTCAGTAACCCAGACCTCTTCGTTTACTGTTGTGACTTTTCTGCCACAGCTATTGAACTGGTCAAGGTAAGTGCAGCTGCTCCTGTGAGCTCTTCTAGAGCCAGGCAAGACTGCTGAACCCAGCACTTAGCTGGGACTCAGGTGGGGTCCTAGACCTTTTCAAACTCGTTAAGGGTGTGTGTGTGTGTGTGTGTGTGTGTGTGTGTGTGTGTGTGTTTACAAGTGCCAGAGGTATTGGATTCTCTGGGGCAGTTATAACCTACCTGATGTCAAATTCATGTCCTACAGTAACAATAAGATGCTAAGATGAGCTCTTTTTTTTTTTTTTTTTTTAATTTTTTTTTTTGGAGCTGGGGACCGAACCCAGGGCCTTGCGGTTCCTAGGCAAGCACTCTACCACTGAGCCAAATCCCCAACCCCTAAGATGAGCTCTTAACTACTGAGGCTTCTCTCCAGCCCCATCTGCAGACATTGTTGTTTTTTGAGATGTGGTCCTATGCACCTCATGGTCACCTTGAACTTGCTATATAACCAACCTTCCTGGTCCTCCTGCCTTCACTTTCCAAGTGCTAGAATTTCACCCCTTCTGGTGACCAGAAGTAAATCCTTCTGGTGGGAGTAACAGTACTGGCATCTAAAACATCTAAGCCTTTCCCTGTCCTGTGTTCACATCTTCTGACCCAATTCTCTCTCCACAGACAAATTCAGAATATGATCCTTCCCGCTGTTTTGCCTTTGTTCATGATCTCTGTGATGAAGCTCAGAGTTACCCAATGCCCAAGGACAGTCTTGATGTCATCGTTCTTATATTTGTTCTTTCCGCAATTGTTCCAGACAAGTAAGTTTAAGGTCCCTTAACTAATAGCTTGACTATGATAAAGCTGTAATTGAAGACCTTAAACTCAGGTTATGCCCTAAATACAAAGGGTTTTGTTGTGTCTAGTAGACATAAAAAAGCCACACGACGATTGTATTGGTTTTGCTCTGCCACGGTGCCCCCTTGCTGAAGGCCTGTACACCAGTTTGGCTCCAAAACACAAGCCAAACAACACAAGTCACGAGTGTGGCCATACATGCAGTGTATGGTCAGGGCTCCTAGAGAGCTACAGGAGATGTGGCAAGGGTGATCACTGGGCACCAGGAAGGGAGCTGGATTTAATACTTGGAATGTCCATCACCATGTGAGACGCAGGGGCTGGCTTTTAGTGTGGAAGTTAGGAAGTCTGTTGTCCTAGGGTTTATGCTGTAGGAGCAGAGAATGCCATCCCTAAGGAGACTTACACTTCATTCCCTGCTGCCCTGCAGGATGCAGAAAGCTATCAGCAAGCTAAGCAGACTCCTGAAGCCTGGAGGGGTGATGCTTCTTCGAGACTATGGCCGCTATGACATGGCTCAGCTTCGGTTTAAAAAAGGTATGTGAGGGTCTGAAGAGATGAGTTGGTGGTTAAGAATCCTGGCTGTCCTTGGAGGGAAGCAGAATTCAGTTTCCAGTATCCACATGATGAGTCTCAACTGTCTGTAGCTCCAATTCCAAGGAATCTAATGCCCTCTTCTGGCCTAAACAGGCACTGGGCATGCATGAGGAACAGATACATGTAAGCAAAATACCAAAAAAATTATTAAATATATAAAAGTATGGCCAGTCATGGTAGCATATGACTTTAGTATCAGTGATCAGAAGGCAGAGGCTGATCTCTGAGTTCAAGTCAAGCCTGGTGGTTTACACAGTGAATTCCAGATCAGCCAGGACTATACAGTACCATATTATCTGGAGAGAGAGAGAGAGAGAGAGTGTGTGTGTGTGTGTGTGTGTGTGTGTGTGTGTGTGTGTGTGTGTGTGTGTGTAGATGATTGGGGCCGAGGTGCAGTAGCTCATTTGGTCGAGTGCTGTAATGGTTAGGGTTACAGTTGCTGTGGTAAAACACCATGATCAAAAGCAGCTTAGGGAAGAAAAGGTTTACTTGGCTTACAATTCCACATCATAGCCCATCACTGAAAGAAGTTAGGACAGGAACTCAAGCAGGGCAGAAACTTGGAGGCAGGAGCTGATGCATAAGCGATTAAGAAGTGCTACTTACTGGCTTGCTCAACCTAACCTTATAGATCCTAGGACGACCAGCCCAGGTGACACCACCCACAGTGAGCAGCCACCCCTCCACCCCCACCTGCCACTTCCCTAAAGGCTGGCCTAGAACCTGAATTTTGGGGGGAGTTTTTTTGAGTCAGGATTTCTCTGTGTAGCCCTGGCTGTCCTGGAACGCACTCTATAGACCAGGTTGGCCTCAAACTCAGAGGCCCACCTGCCTCTGCCTTCCTATTGCAAGGATTAAAGGTGCACACCGCCTTGTCAAGCTTGCCTAGACCCTGGTCTTCCAGGGGTGTTTTCTTAATTGAGGCTGCCTCCTCTCAGATGTCTGTGTAGCTTGTATCAAACTGGCCAGCACGAGTGCCTACGACTGGGGTACATAAAGCCCTGGTTTTGATTCCCCAGATGATATAAAACCAGGTGTGTATACCTATACCTCAGTGCTTAGACGGTAGAGGCAGGAGAGTAGTGGTTCAGGTCATCTTCAGATACACAGCAAGCCACTCAGGGCTACACGGGACCCTGTCTCAAATAAGTAATTTGTTTTCCAAAGGTATTTTGCCACTTTAGTGAAAATAATCAGTTTACCAAACAGATTAGACATTTAATGCTGGCAGTGGAAAGGTTAGGGGTTGTCTGTCTGTTTGTCTGTCTGTTTGTTTGTTAGATATTATCTCTTAAGGAGGAAAAGGGCTGGACAAATGGTTTAGCAGTTAAGAAAACTTGTTCTTGCAGGGGACCTGGATTTGGTCCCTAGCACCCATGTGGCAGTTCTAGGGGGTCACATGCCCTCTTTTCACATCCACAAGTTTCTGTGTGCATGTGGTACCCATACATACAGTCAGGCATGCACTTATGCAAAAATAAAATAATTTTTTTTTTTTTTATAAAACATGAAAAGGGGCTGGAGAATTGGCTTAAAAATAGGTGCACTGGCTCGTCCAAAGGACCCAGGTTTATTCCCAGCACCCACATGGTGGCCAACAGCTGCCTGTAACGCCAGTTCCCAGATTCTGATGCCCAGTTCTGGCCTCCACGGGTACTGCATACACACTGTATAGACATGTGCGGACAAAACACTCATAGACATAAAAATATAAAGTAAATATTAGGGGGGACTGCAATCAGGATGTAAGTTGAATAAATAATTAATGGAAAATAAATATTTTTAAAGGGAAATATAAAAAGAGAAGCAATTTTTTTTTTTTTTTTTTGGTTCTTTTTTTTCGGAGCTGGGGACCGAACCCAGGGCCTTGCGCTTCCTAGGCAAGCGCTCTACCACTGAGCTAAATCCCCAACCCCAAAGAGAAGCAATTTTTATGAGTCCTAGGCTTTATCAGAAGTTTAAGAAAAGTGAAATGAGCAGGTTAAGGGGCTGGTGAGATGGCTCAGTTGTTTAGAACACTGGCTGCTCACCCAGGTTCTGAGTTCAATTCCCAGCAACCACATGGCGGCATATGGCCATCTGTAATGGGATCTGATGTTCTCTTCCCACATGCAAATGTACATGCAGATAGAACATTCATGCATTAAGTTTTTAAATTTTAATAAAATGAGATGAAGAGGTTAGGTACCTCTCAGTGGCAGAACCCTGGCCTGACGTATCGAAGCCTCTGCTGTTCTGGGCTGTAAGAATGGTTTAGGTCAGCTGAAGCCTGGGAGTTTAGCATAGTGGTGTTCCTTCCTGGCATGTGCAGGGCTCTCAGCACTAAAAGTTAGGTCAGGTGGCTGAGCAGACATTTCCAGTGTTCACGGCACATGAAGTCTCAATATCTGTGTTTATCACGGGGCTGTCAGGAACTTGATAAGGAGAAGATCCAGGACCCACCCAGAAACGAACAGTTCAGTTTAAATGACCAACCATAAACACGCAAGGAAGTAAAAGTGAAAAGAGAATTCTTCTCAACCCCATTGCAGTCAGTTCAAGCAAAGAGCTAGATGCCTCCATTTATAGCAAAAATACAAATGTCTACGGCCCTTTTTAAGCTCTCTACTATGTCTTTAGTTTATCCGTCTTGGAAGAAGGATAAACCAGCATAAATAGGTATAACAGAACCTTGGCAGCTGGGGTGGCCTAATCTAAGGCTCCACACAGTTTGCTTTGGAGAGGCTTCTGCTCTGTACTCCTAGGTGAGGAGAGCCGCGTGCGGATGATCATTTTAAGCCTGATCGATGTTGTGTGTGAACTGTTAGGACATGTGGGGGTTACATGATCGATGTTGTGTGTGAACTGTTAGGACATGTGGGGGTTACATGATCGATGTTGTGTGTGAACTGTTAGGACATGTGGGGGTTACATGTGGGGGGTTACATGATGATCGATGTTGTGTGTGAACTGTTAGGACATGTGGGGGTTAATGGATGATGTTGTTGTGTGAACTGTTAGGACATGTGGGGGTTACATGATGGATGTTGTGTGTGAACTGTTGGGACATGTGGGGGTTACATGATGGATGTTGTGTGTGAACTGTTAGGACATGTGGGGGTTACATGATCGATGTTGTGTGTGAACTGTTGGGACATGTGGGGGGGTGTGAACTTTACATGATTACATGATGTTGTTGTGTGAACTGTTAGGACATGTGGGGTTACATGATCGGTTGTGTGTGAACTGTTAGGGACATGTGGGGTTTACATGATCGATGTTGTGTGTGAACTGTTAGGACATGTGGGGGTTACATGATCGATGTTGTGTGTGAACTGTTAGGACATGTGGGGTTGCATGATCGATGTTGGGTGTGAATGTTAGGACATGGGTTACATGATCGATGTTGTGTGTGAACTGTTAGGACATGTGGGGTTACATGATCGATGTTGTGTGTGAACTGTTAGGACATGTGGGGTTACATGATCGATGTTGTGTGTGAACTGTTAGGACATGTGGGGGGTTACATGTGGTTGTGTGTGAACTGTTAGGACATGTGGGGTTACATGATGGCATTGTGTGTGAACTGTTAGGACATGTGGGGTTACATGTTGTGTGTGAACTGTTAGGACATGTGGGGTTACATGATGTGTGTGTGTGAACTGTTAGGACATGTGGGGTTACATGATCGATGTTGTGTGTGAACTGTTAGGACATGTGGGGTTACATGATCGATGTTGTGTGTGAACTGTTGGGACATGATGGGGTTGTGTGTGAACTGTTGGGACATGTGGGGGTTACATGATCGTGTTGTGTGTGAACTGTTGGGACATGTGGGGTTGAACATGATTACATGATGTTGTGTGTGAACTGTTAACTGGGGACATGTGGGGTTACATGATCGATGTTGTGTGTGAACTGTTAGGACATGTGGGGTTACATGATCGATGTTGTGTGTGAACTGTTAGGACATGACATGATGGGTTGTGTGTGAACTGTTAGGACATGATCGATGTTGTGTGTGAACTGTTAGGACATGTGGGGGTTACATGATCGATGTTGTGTGTGAACTGTTAGTTGGGGTGTGTGTTGTGTGTGACTGTTAGGACATGTGGGGTTACATGATCGATGTTGTGTGTGAACTGTTACATGTGGGGGTTGCATGGTCGATGTTGTGTGTGAACTGTTAGGACATGTGGGGGTTACATGATCGATGTTGTGTGTGAACTGTTAGGACATGTGGGGGTTACATGATCGATGTTGTGTGTGAACTGTTAGGACATGTGGGGGTTACATGATCTGTTAGGACATGTGGGGGTTACATGATCGATGTTGTGTGTGAACTGTTAGGACATGTGGGGTTACATGATCGATGTTGTGTGTGAACTGTTAGGACATGTGGGGGTTACATGATCGATGTTGTGTGTGAACTGTTAGGACATGTGGGGGTTACATGATCGATGTTGTGTGTGAACTGTTAGGACATGTGGGGGTTACATGATCGATGTTGTGTGTGGAACTGTGGGACATTTATGTGTGAACTGTTAGGACATGTTTACATGATCGATGTTGTGTGAACTGTTAGGACATGTGGGGTTACATGATCGATGTTGTGTGTGAACTGTTAGTTCATGTGGGGGTTACGTGATCGGTGTTGTGTGTGTACTGTTAGGTCATGTGGGGGTTACTTGATCGATGTTGTGTGTGAACTGTTAGGACATGTGGGGGTTACATGATCGATGTTGTGTGTGAACTGTTAGGACATGTGGGGTTACATGATCGATGTTGTGTGTGAACTGTTAGGACATGTGGGGTTACATGATCGATGTTGTGTGTGAACTGTTAGGACATGTGGGGTTACATGATCGATGTTGTGTGTGAACTGTTAGGACATGTGGGGTTACATGATCGATGTTGTGTGTGAACTGTTGGGACATGTGGGGTTACATGATGGAAACTGTTAGGACATGTGGGGTTACATGATGATGTTGTGTGTGAACTGTTGTGTGGGGGTTAATGATGATCTGTTGTGTGTGAACTGTTAGGACATGTGGGGTTACATGATGGATGTTGTGTGTGAACTGTTAGGACATGTGGGGTTACATGATCGATGTTGTGTGTGAACTGTTAGGGACATGGGGGGTTACATGATCGATGTTGTGTGTGAACTGTTGGGACATGTGGGGTTACATGATTGTTGTGTGAACTGTTGGGACATGTGGGGTTACATGATCGATGTTGTGTGTGAACTGTTAGGACATGTGGGGGTTACATGATCGATGTTGTGTGTGAACTGTTAGGACATGTGGGGTTACATGATCGATGTTGTGTGTGAACTGTAGGACATGTGGGGTTGCTTCCATGTCGAGGTTGTGTGTGAACTGTTAGGACATGTGGGGGTGTTACATGTGGGGGTTATGATCGATGTTGTGTGTGAACTGTTAGGACATGTGGGGTTACATGATCGATGTTGTGTGTGAACTGTTAGGACATGTGGGGTTACATGATCGATGTTGTGTGTGAACTGTTAGGACATGTGGGGTTACATGATCGATGTTGTGTGTGAACTGTTAGGACATGTGGGGGTTACATGATCGATGTTGTGTGTGAACTGTTAGGACATGTGGGGGTTACATGATCGATGTTGTGTGGGAACTGTTAGGACATGTGGGGTTACATGATCGATGTTGTGTGTGAACTGTTAGGACATGTGGGGGTTACATGATCGATGTTGTGTGTGAACTGTTAGGACATGTGGGGGTTACATGATCTAGATGTGTATAAGAGACAGGGGTTACATGATCGATGTTGTGTGTGAACTGTTAGGACATGTGGGGTTACATGATCGATGTTGTGTGTGAACTGTTAGGACATGTGGGGTTACATGATCGATGTTGTGTGTGAACTGTTAGGACATGTGGGGTTACATGATCGATGTTGTGTGTGAACTGTTAGGACATGTGGGGTTAAATGATCGATGGTGTGTTTTAACTTTTGAGGACTTGTGGGGTTACATGAACGATGTTGTGTGTGAACTGTTGGGACATGTGGGGGTACATGATCGGTTGTGTGTGAACTGTTAGGGACATGTGGGGTTACATGATCGATGTTGTGTGTGAACTGTTAGGACATGTGGGGGTTGATCGATGTTGTGTGTGAACTGTTAGGACATGTGGGGTTACATGATCGATGTTGTGTGTGAACTGTTGGGACATGTGGGGTTAACATGACATGTAGGTGTTGTGTGTGAACTGTTAGGACATGTGGGGTTACATGATCGATGTTGTGTGTGAACTGTTAGGGACATGATGGGGGACATTACATGATCGATGTTGTGTGTGAACTGTTAGGACATGTGGGGTTACATGATCGATGTTGTGTGTGAACTGTTGTGGGGACATGATCATGGTGTTAACTGTTAGGACATGTGGGGTTACATGATGTTGTGTGTGTGAACTGTTAGGACATGTGGGGTTACATGATCGATGTTGTGTGTGAACTGTTAGGACATGTGGGGTTACATGATCGGATGTTTGTGTGTGAACTGTTAGGACATGTGGGGTTACATGATCGGGGGTTACGTTGTGTGTGAACTGTTAGGACATGTGGGGGTTACATGATGGACGATGTTGTGTGTGAACTGTTGTTAGGACATGTGGGGTTACATGATCGATGTTGTGTGTGAACTGTTAGGACATGTGGGGTTACATGATCGATGTTGTGTGTGAACTGTTAGGACATGTGGGGTTACATGATCGATGTTGTGTGTGAACTGTTAGGACATGTGGGGTTACATGATCGACTGTTAGGACATGTGGGGTTACATGATCGATGTTGTGTGTGAACTGTTGGGACATGTGGGTTACATGATCGATGTTGTGTGTGAACTGTTACATGGACATGTGGGGTTGTGTGTGAACTGTTAGGACATGATGATGTTGTGTGTGAACTGTTAGGACATGTGGGGTTACATGATCGATGTTGTGTGTGAACTGTTAGGACATGTGGGGTGTGTGAACTAGGACATGATGATGTTGTGTGTGAACTGTTAGGACATGTGGGGTTACATGATCGATGTTGTGTGTGAACTGTTAGGGGACATGATGGGGGTTACATGTTGTTGTGTGTGTTGGGACATGTGGGGGGTTACATGATGTTGTTGTGTGAACTGTTAGGACATGTGGGGTTATGTCGGGTTGTGTGTGAACTGTTAGGACATGTGGGGGTTACATGATCGATGTTGTGTGTGAACTGTTAGGACATGTGGGGTTACATTGAAGATGTTGGGTGTGAACTGTTAGGACATGGGGGGGTTACATGATCGATGTTGTGTGTGAACTGTTAGTACATGTGGGGGTTAAATGATCGATGTTGTGTGTGAACTGTTAGGACATGTGGGGTTACATGATCGATGTTGTGTGTGAACTGTTAGGACATGTGGGGTTACATGATCGATGTTGTGTGTGAACTGTTAGGACATGTGGGGTTACATGATCGATGTTGTGTGTGAACTGTTAGACATGTGGGGTTACATGATCGATGTTGTGTGTGAACATGTTTACATGGACTGTTATGTGGGGTTACATGATCGATGTTGTGTGTGAACTGTTAGGACATGTGGGGTTACATGATCGATGTTGTGTGTGAACTGTTAGGACATGTGGGGTTACATGATCGATGTTGTGTGTGAACTGTTAGGACATGTGGGGTTACATGATCGATGTTGTGTGTGAACTGTTAGGACATGTGGGGGTTACATGATCGATGTTGTGTGTGAACTGTTAGGACATGTGGGGGTTACATGATCGATGTTGTGTGTGAACTGTTAGGACATGTGGGGGTTACATGATCGATGTTGTGTGTGAACTGTTAGGACATGTGGGGTTACATGATCGATGTTGTGTGTGAACTGTTAGGACATGTGGGGGTTACATGATCGCTGTTGTGTGTGAACTGTTAGGACATGTGGGGGTTACATGATCGATGTTGTGTGTGAACTGTTAGGGACATGTGGGGGGTTGTTAGGACGTGTGGGGTTAACTGTTAGGACATGTGGGGGTTACATGATCGATGTTGTGTGTGAACTGTTACATGGACATGTGGGGTTACATGATGTTAGGACATGTGGGGTTACATGTTGTGTGTGAACTGTTGGGGGGTTAGGACATGTGGGGAACTGTTAGGACATGATGATCGATGTTGTGTGTGAACTGTTAGGGACATGTGGGTTACATGATGGGTGTTGTGTGTGTGAACTGTTAGGACATGTGGGGTTACATGATGTTGTGTGTGAACTGTTAGGACATGTGGGGTTACATGATCGATGTTGTGTGTGAACTGTTAGGACATGTGGGGTTACATGATGGATGTTGTGTGTAAACTGTTAGGACTTGTGGGGTTACATGATCGATGTTGTGTGTGAACTGTTAGGACATGTGGGGTTACATGATCGATGTTGTGTGTGAACTGTTAGGACATGTGGGGTTACATGATCGATGTTGTGTGTGAACTGTTAGGACATGTGGGGATCGATGTTGTGTGTGAACTGTTAGGACATGTTACATGATGATGTTGTGTGTGTGAACTGTTGGGACATGTGGGGTTACATGATCGATGTTGTGTGTGAACTGTTAGGACATGTGGGGTTACATGATGGTTAGGATGTTGTGTGTGAACTGTTGGGACATGTGGGGTTACATGATCGATGTTGTGTGTGAACTGTTGGGACATGTGGGGTTACATGATCGATGTTGTGTGTGAACTGTTGGGACATGTGGGGTTACATGATCGATGTTGTGTGTGAACTGTTGGGACATGTGGGGTTACATGATTGTTGGAACTGTTAGGACATTGTTGTGTGTTGGGACATGTGGGGTTACATGATCGATGTTGTGTGTGAACTGTTAGGACATGTGGGGGTTACATGATCGATGTTGTGTTGTGAACTGACATGTGGGGTTACATGATCTGTTGTGTGAACTGTTGGGACATGTGGGGGGTTACATGATCGATGTTGTGTGTGAACTGTTAGGACATGTGGGGTTACATGAACTGTTGGGACATGTGGGGTTACATGTTGTTGTGTGTGAACTGTTAGGGACATGTGGGGTTACATGATCGATGTTGTGTGTGAACTGTTAGGACATGTGGGGGTTACATGATCGATGTTGTGTGTGAACTGTTAGGACATGTGGGGGTTACTTGATCGATGTTGTGTGTGAACTGTTAGGACATGTGGGGTTACATGATCGGTGTTGTGTGGGAACTGTTAGGAAATGTGGGGTTAAATGGTCGAGGTTGTGTGTGAACTGTTAGGACATGTGGGGTTACATGATCGATGTTGTGTGTGAACTGTTACATGACAACTGTTAGGGGGGGTTACATGATCGATGTTGTGTGTGAACTGTTAGGACATGTGGGGGTTACATGATGGATGTTGTGTGTGAACTGTTAGGACATGTGGGGTTACATGATCGATGTTGTGTGGGACCTGTTGGAACATGTGGGGTTACATGATCGATGTTGTGTGTGAACTGTTAGGACATGTGGGGGTTACATGATCGATGTTGTGTGTGAACTGTTAGGACATGTGGGGTTAAATGATCGATGTTGTGTGTGAACTGTTAGGACATGTGGGGGTTACATGATCGATGTTGTGTGTGAACTGTTAGGACATGTGGGGGTTACATGATCGATGTTGTGTGTGAACTGTTAGGACATGTGGGGGTTACATGATCGATGTTGTGTGTGAACTGTTAGGACATGTGGGGGGTACATGATCGATGTTGTGTGTGAACTGTTAGGACATGTGGGGGTTACATGATCGATGTTGTGTGTGAACTGTTAGGACATGTGGGGGTTACATGATCGATGTTGTGTGTGAACTGTTAGGACATGTGGGGGTTACATGATCGATGTTGTGTGTGAACTGTTAGGACATGTGGGGTTACATGATGTTGGGACATGTGGGGTTACATGATCGATGTTGTGTGTGAACTGTTAGGACATGTGGGGTTACATGATGTTGTGTGTGAACTGTTAGGACATGGGGGGGTTACATGATCGATGTTGTGTGTGAACTGTTAGGACATGTGGGGTTACATGATGTTGATGGGACATGTTGTGTTGTGTGTGAACTGTTAGGACATGGGGGTTATGAGCAGAACTGATGTGGGGTTACATGATCAGTTGTGTGAAAACATGTAGGGTTACATGATGGAGTTGTGTGTGAACTGTTAGGACATTCTCATGGCTGTTGTGTGTGAACTGAGGAATGTGGGGTTACAGATGGGTGTTGTGTGTGAACTGTTGGGACATGGGGTTACCAGTTTAGGAACTAAGGGACATGTGGGGTTACATGGTTGTAAGACTGGAGGGATAGTTACACAGTCTGATTCTTGTTTTTGTGAACTTCCACATGAGCCACATGATTCTTGTGTGAACTGTCTGCTGAGCGGTGTTTGGAACTCAGCTGGACTCACATGCAGGACTGGACACTGACATTTGTTTTCCCATGGTACTGCTCTGCTGAAGTGCCGTTCCTCTGTAGGAAGTTGCTAGTTCCTTTGAAGTATCACGTGTCCCCCAAATGTACATCTGATTTTTTTTTTTTTTTGAATGCCTGTTGTTAAAGGGAAGGTGCTTGGTGTCGGGGTGAGAGGAGGGTTGAGATAGAGTCCCACACTGGACAGTTCACAACTTCCCATAACTCACAATTCCAGGGAATCTGACATCTAGGACTCCATGAGCTCCATGGTACATATAACCTCACTCAGGCACAAGCTTATATACAGAAGCTCAAAAAGTAATAAATCCTTATTGTTGTTGTTGTTGTTGTTTGGGTTTTATTGCTGTGGACAGACACCATGACCAAGGCAACTCTTGTAAGGACAACATTTAATTGGGGCTGGCTTACAGAGGTTCAGTCCATTATCATCAAGGCGGGAGCATGGCAGCATCCAGGCAGGCACGGTGCAGGAGGAGCTGAGAGTTCTACATCTTCATCTGGAGGCTGCTAGAAGACTGACTTCTAGGCAGCTAGGGTGGGGGTCTTAAAGTCCATGCCCACAGTGGCACACCTACTCCAAGGCCACACCTCCTCATAGTGCCACTCCCTGGGCCAAGCATATGCAACCCATCACATTTGGTTTAGTTTTTCAAGATGCAGTTTTTCTGAAACTCTCTGTAGATCAGGCTAGCCTTGAATTCACAGAGACCCGCTTGCCCTCCCAGTTAAAGGGTGCACCACCACTGCCTGTCATCCTTTTGTGCTCCAAATGTATTAATATATATCTGTTTTTGTTGTGTAACTGCAGGTCAGTGTCTGTCTGGAAATTTCTATGTGAGAGGTGATGGCACCAGAGTTTACTTCTTCACACAAGGTATGAAAATGATGATGTGTATTAGTGCTAATGCAGTGTCTACAGGTCTAGTAGACAGTCACCTGCCCTTTCTTAAGTCACCTGGCCCTCCTGCCTTTCTCCTGTCACACACTGCCCTTGAGCCACCCTGAGCTGTCACTTTCCCCAGACAGCTCTGGGTCATGCTTCTTGTTGTAAATGGTATTTAATAACTATAAATTCTTAATGTGAACCACCACCACCCCACCCCACCCCCAGTAATCAAGACATAGTCGTATTGATTTATTTAATCAGCTTAGATGATTCACAGTCACCGGACAGTACCCCTGGTCTATATTCTATATGCCAGACTGGCTGCTTCCCAGCTGCCCTCCCAAGTTACTGAGCCTGGGCTGCCGTTGTCCTCAGGATGCACTTCTGTCCACGTGCTCAGCGTCCATCTCCTCTCATGGAGGCCGCCTCCTCCCTCCCCGCCTCCTTGTCCCTGTCCCTGTCCCTGTCTCTCTGCCCCACTACCAGCAACCCCCCCAGCCTGGTAGCTGAAGGCCTGCCCATCTCTGTTCTCCCAGTAATTGGCTGTAACCACTTTTACTTAACCAATAGCTTTAAATTGAAGAGCAGGGTTCGTACAACGTCATTTGGTGTTCGTGAAAATGTGCCCATGGGTCTTGTAACAAGATCTTGGGGTTCAGAATTTAGCATCTGTATGTATATAGCAGCAGACTAACCCCCACACATGCTGACTGCTGCTTTGTCCAAAGTGGGAACTTGCCCTTTCTGCAAGTCTCAGCCTAGTCTGATTTGCCCGCTGCAGCAGCCTGTGCTTCAGGTCAGCTGTGTCCACAGGCTTCGCCCTCCACCAGCACTTTGGGAGTATTTTGGGGCCCTTTATCAGGTCATATATTTTGAGACTTTGGCTACATGGCATTGAAAGATGTCCTGTAAGACATTGTGTTGGCAAACACATCTGTCAGTTTGTGCACATGTCTTTTGTGAGAGTTTTTGCTTTGTTTGAAGCCAACTATCTGTGTAGCCCAGGCTAACCATGAGCTTGCAGCCCTCCTGCCTCCCTCTTGCTGACTACTTGTGTTATACACAGGCTTCCTCCACCCCGTGTTTTTATGCTTTGTTTTGTTTTGTTTGTTTGTTTTGATTTGATTTTTTTTGAAATATAAATTTCTATCTTTGGAGTATTTGAGACGGAGTCTCTCTCCATTTAGCCCTGGTTGTCCTAGAACTCAACTCTGTAGACCAGGGCAGCCATGAACTTTGAAATCTGCCTGCCTCTGTCCTTTGAGTGCTGAGATTAGACGGGTGCACCACTCCCACCTGGCTGTGTAACTTTTTTTAAGATTTATTTTCTACCTTATGTGTTTGAATGTTTGCCTACATATATGTCTGTGTACCATGTTCGTGCCTGGTGCCCTCAGAGACCAGAGGAGGATGTTGGAGGTCCTGGAACTAGAGTTGTGGGTGGTTCTGAGCCACCTTGTCAGTGCTGGGAATTGAAGCTGAGTCCTCCGGAAGGGCAGCCAGTGCTCCTACCGCTGAGCCATCTCTCCAGACCCACATGTAACTCTGTAGACCTTAGGGCTTTTAAAAACTGCAGTAGGGACATGGAAGCTTGTGCTTGTAACCCAAACCCTGGGAGAGCAGAAACGAGGGCCCCGGGATTAACTAACAAACCGTCCTAACCTACTCAGTTCCAGGCCAGTGAGAGGCCTTCTTAAAACTCCTCCCTGTTGTAGACCTTCCTCAGGGACTTTGGTGCCCAAACCTGGACCCTTTCATCACCAAACTGTCACTGTCAGCAACCAATGCTAATAAGGCCTCTTAAAAAGCACAGTGACCTCGATGTCTCAAGGTTCCATTTAACATGGAAAGTTATTAGCAAACTGTCCTTTCTCCAGAGGAACATCTGTAAACATCTGTTCTTTTTAAACCAGATGAGCTGGATACACTCTTCACTGCTGCGGGTCTGGAAAAGGTGCAGAACGTGGTGGATCGACGCTTGCAGGTGAATCGAGGGAAACAGCTGACCATGTACCGCGTCTGGATTCAGTGCAAATACAGCAAGCCGCTAGTGCCCAGCGCCAGCCAACATGTGCCTGCTCCCCACACGACATAAGTTCTTCGTATTTGGGGCTTTTGTAAGAAGACATCTGTAAATGGTGACTTGGTGGTAGTGGACAATTAACATTTTATTGACGTTAACAAATATGGCTTCCGGCCAGCCGCAGCGGCACACACGATCCCAGCGCTCAGGAGGTGGAGCCTGGCAGATGTCTGAGTTCTAGAGCAGCCAGTGCTGCACAGAGAAACCCTGTCTCCAAAAACAAACAAACAAAAGTGTGGCCTTTATTTGTGAAGCCCATTAGTGCATATTTCCTCGAGTTTGTTTTATTATTAATATTATTGTCTAGTGGGGCAATGCTATGATGAAGTGTGGAGTTCAAAGGACAACTTGCGGGGGTCGGTTCTCTCCTACCTGTCGGTCCTGGAATTCACTCAGGCTTGGCAGCAAATACCTTGAGCTTTTTGACAGCCCTCAAACTTTCAATGACTATTGTTTTATATATAGGAAAATTCATTCTGTGGCCAAAAAATGACCTTGAAATTTAGATCCTCCTGCCAGATAGTGGTGGTCCACACCTTTAATCCTGGCACTCTGGAGCCAAAGACAGGTTGATTTCTGAGTTCAGGTCCAGAGTGAGTTCCAGGACAGCCAGAGAGAGCTACACAGAGAAACCCTGTCTTGAAAGAAAAATAAGAAAAGAACAGGGGGGAGTATGCTAGCACATTTACTGGGGAGTTAAGAATTTAAAGCCAAGCCTGTCCAAGGGCGATGGCTCACAGCAGGAATCGCTGTAGGTAGGAAGCAGAGGCATAAGATCCTAGTGAGATCAAGGCCAGCCTGGAATACAGTGTAAAACCCTCTCAAGGACTGGGAGTATGGCTCAATGGTAGAGCACAAGCCCTGCAGCCAGAGAGGTGGTTTTAGATTATTCCTAGCCTGTTGGAGTCTGAGATAGGAGAACTGCCTTAAAGGCCAACCCAGGCTACATGGTGAAAGCCTACCTGGACTCCTCCCCCATGTATGTGACAGTACTGTATATTAATACACAAATGTAAGTGACTATGAAATGCATTACAGGTTTTTGGGAATTCCAGTGCTGGTGGAACAGTTGCAGTTAATACATAAGAGCCTGCACTGAGAGAAGAAGCAGCATGGGAAGTATCTGTTGTGAGATACTGTGCTTAGAGTTTTAATCTTTGTGTGGTAGTGCGCATCAGTAATCCCAGCACTCAGGGTTGATGCCGTAAAATCTTGTTCAGTGCTGTCCTGGCTGTGTGCCAAGACCTGGCTGAAAAATTATCTTAACCTTGGTAAGTAATTACTTGTAGGTCCCTGAATGCTTAGTTTCCTTGAACTTAAGCACTTCTCCTTCCAGACTGTGCCTAAACAATTTTTAAAAATCTTTCACTTTTAGCAAAATTGTCTCCTTTTCATTGTGCCCTTAAATGCCTGCTTCAGTAGCAATTGAGAGGAGAACGTGCTTTTCCCATCACTTCACTTGAATGTGGTCACCATGCCATCCATGTGACCCTCAGGCATACAGACCAAAATAAACTTTATGTCTTTTTGGTGGTGTCACTTAGTTGACATGGTGTTTGATAGGTTCACGTGCTGTTATCTCTAGGGTGTGAGGGCCATCTGGTTGTGCCATCTGCCACCCTATTGACCACCAGGGTTTATTGGTTTACTCCAGTCAGCTAAGCATCTTCCCACCATCAAAGAGAACAGCCTCCCCTGAATAGACTGCTCTTCTGTCTCCTGCTAAAACCTCCTGCAAGCTCCAGTTATCAAGTAGGCGAGTTCCTCAACACACACCCCCCCATCACACATTTCCCATGGTCTCTGTCGAAAGGGTTTTAGCTGAATCATCAAATAGCTGCCAAAAGTGTGTGTGGTTTACACATTTGAACATGTATAAGTGTAGATACGCACACATACACATGGAAGCCACAGGTGACTTCTTCATGACACCTTCCATTTTCAGTAGACAGTTTCTTTTTAAACCTGTAGCTTGCCATTTCAGCTAGGCTCTGGCTGGCAGGCCCTGAAGGACCCCTGTCAGCACTAGGATGGCTGCGGGCCGTGCCACTGCGCCTGCTCTTATGTGCATGCTGAGATTCGAGCTTCCGGCTTCCCTGCTGGTGAGCTGAGCACTTCTGACCAGTAGTCTTCTCCCCAGCACTACAAACAGGTTTCTCATCTCCTCATTCCTTTCACTCCTGTGTAAGAAACAGCTTTGTGTGTGTGTGCATTTTTTCTTGTGCATTTTTTCTTTAGTTGGTTTGGGTTTGTCTTTGAGGCAGTCTCATGTATACCAAGGTGTTAGGAAATTTACTAACGAAGATAGCCTTGAACATCTGATTCTCCTGCCTCCTTAAGTGATAGGATTCCTACCAACCAAGCTACGTCCTTGGGAGAAAGCTGTTCTGTTTCCAGGGTGGGGTGGTTAAGATTTATTCTAATTGTGTGAGTATTTGTGTGTCTGTCCTTGTGGGTATATACACAAGTACCTGTGGAAGCCATAGACCTTGCACTCCTTTGGAAGCTAGAGGTAAGGTGCTTTGTTCAGCCACCCCGTGCAAGTCAAGTGCTGAGAGCCTAACTCAGGTCCTCTTCGAGAACACTACTTCCTCTTAGTCACTGAGGCACCTCTCCAGCCCTGGGCTTGGCCTTTTGTTTTATTCAGTTATGATCCATTGCTGCTATTTTTGTTTTGTTGTTTTGTTTTGTTTTGTTTTTTTTTTAGTCCAGACTGGCCTTGAACTCACAATATGTCTGTCTCAGCTTCCTGAGTGCTGAAATCAGATGTGCACCCAGGTATAACAAGGTTGTAGCATTCAATGCTGGGTCAAATGTGACATCTGTAACCTGAGCACTGCACAGGCTGGTGCAGGAGTTCAAGGCCAGCCTGAGACATTTGGTGAGGCCCTATCTCTTACAGTAAAGAGGGCTAACGATACAGAGCTCAGGCCACAGTGGAGGCACATGCCTTAATCCCGGCAGAGTGGATCTCTGAGTTATAGCCACCCTGGTCTACAGAGTTCTAGGATCCAGAGATACTGTCTCAAAAGAATAGCTCGGGGTTGGGGATTTAGCTCAGTGGTAGAGCGCTTGCGTAGGAAGCGCAAGGCCCTGGGTTCAGTCCCCAGCTCCAAAAAAAAAAAAGGAAAAAAAAAAAAAAAGAATAGCTCAATGGTAGAGAACTTACCTAACAGTGAGAACCCGAGCTCAATCCCTACTATGAAGAAATTCAAATGTTGAGAGGTTTCAGGAAGCCAGTTTGAAGCTTGGTGTGCTAGTATTAACTGTTGTGGTAAATATTTTTAAAATGCCCTGCACCTTTTATCCCACACTAGCACAGGCACCTGTAGGGCTGCGTGGCACTGCGGGGTGTTTTTATCCCAGCCGCTCCACCCCGCCCCAAGTACTCTCTGACCCAGGCAGTCTGAGCCGTTCCACGCTGACCCCTAGAGTTAGTTCTGGCACCCACAGGGCCATGTGGAACTAACCATAATTTATCTCTGGTTAGTGTCTCTCCCAGCGACTCTCTGCTACCTGCAAACTCTGGTTCCAGCTACCTGGTTAAATCAAGCCTCAATAACTGTACCCCAACAATCATTTATACGTTAAACTCTCAAGCTACACAATAAAATCACAGCCAATTGATAACGATATAACCCGCCCACCTAGATAAGATAAATTGACCTATGGAAATCCATCCCTTAAGAAATATTCATACCAACCTGTATCTAGGTAGAGGTGCATGGTGAGGGTCGTTTACGTCTGCCTCCATGTTGCCTCCTTTCTGCTTCTCCCTCTCCTAAAACTTGGTTCCCGCCTCCCTTCTCGTCCAATGACAGGCCTCGTTTTATCTTGTGTCTACCTTCACCTGCATAACGACATCAACCTATAATAAACCTGTAACTCCAGCACTCAGGGTGCTGAGGAAGGATGGCCATCCTCGTAGGACACTGAAAACTAATTCTCAAAAGCTGTCCTCTGACCAGTCGTGTCTTAATGCACAGGTGTGTGAGCATGCATGTACCACTCACTGTTTCGCTTGTTCTGTCTTTCCAGAGTTTCTCTGTGTAGCCCTGACTGTCCTGGCTATCCTGGAACTCACTTTATGACTAGAGTAGCCTTGAACTCACAGAGATCTGCCTCCCAAGTGCTGGGACTAAAGGAGGAGTGTGCCCTGGTGATTGATTGATTGATAGATAGATAGATAGAGAGATAGAGAGAGAGATAGAGAGATAGAGAGAGAGATAGAGAGATAGGCAGGCACACACACACAGATGTCCTCTAACCTCCACACATGCATATGTCACACCCACACAGGAAGAAAGGCTGACCTTCCTGATACACGTGCTGGCTCTACCCTTCATGCACTGCTAGTCTCTGTCACCACCCCACCACCCACTGCTGGATATACTCTTCACTGCCTTTTGGGTCTGTCACAATGCACTGAGCCATTGCTGGTCATTCTCTTACTGTCCTTGACTGTCATGGTCCCCGTACCTTCCCCCTCTCTACTTCCTTACTAACATCCCCTTTCCTTGCCTCCATCACCTGCATTTTAAAATGAAGAGAGTTTCTTCCTTTCTATTTTCTTAAACCCAAGAAAGCCTGAGTCCCTTGAATGCTGTCTGATTGAATATCTGAAGTGAATGAGTAGCTATGGCAGCCACCAAAACCATCCTTTGACCTCTTAAGCATTTCAGAGCAGCAGAAACCATTTCTAGTCCCATTCTGGCACCTGACTTGGGCTTTGGACTTCCTTTCCTGGCCTGATCCCTTTCATTCTATCCATATGCAAAGCCCTCTGACCTTTTGTCTGCAAGGCCATGTAGAACTCTGGGAAGGTCTTCGCACAGTGTATTAGCCTTGGAATCACCTGTGGTGAACAGAGGAGGATGGCATGCTCAGGCTAGACCACAGGGTAATCTCAGTGCCTAGCTGAGTTCCACTCCAAGTGCCATTGCTTGTATTTTTTCCAGTGGCTAAGATTGAACCTCAGGGCTTCACACATGCTATGCAAAGGCAAGCAGCTCTACAATTAAAGCAGACCAGCCCTGGCTGAATTACCTGAAAATGGTTGGGTTGGGAAGGTGGCTAGAGCCTAGAGGCATGAAGCTGCCCAGAAAGAGTTGCTTAGGTGTATCTAACAGAACTGCTTCAGGAAAAAACGTATCCTCCTATGTCAAGTGCCAGCCACTCAGCTGGAGAGATAAAGTCAATGTTCTTTGAAAACTGAAGGATGGTTTGATGTGAGGCAAGTTCCGAGAGCTGTTGGAGCGTAGCCAGCATTCCTTAAAGGCATGCCAGGTCAGGGTGTAACTCAGGTCTTCCTCAGAGTGCGGATTCTGTGGTGCAAAGGTGATTCTTCCCGAGCCTGACCTCTCTCCGGCCTTGTATGGGGGGCGGGGTGTTTCTCCTCCTTCCTCCATGTTCCTTTGGACTCTTGATTGGAAAAGCAAGGCCCTGCACATTTAACAAGAAGAAAGCTTAGTTCACTGAGACATTGAATGTTCCTATAATTGATTCTATCCTTGGAGGCATTAGCGACAGTAGGGGATTCTCTGTGGCCTAAAAGATGGGCACAGGACAAACAGTTTCTTTCACACTGTTTACAAAGGCCTGTTTTTGGGTCGTGGCTGCAGCTGCTAATTTCAGAGCCGGGCTGTGTTGGGCACTGCAGGTCTCGGCTTCTTCGTGCAATCTGCAGGTTGTGATTTGACAGCCGTGGTGATGAGCTTCCCTGGTGAAACAGTGACGTGGCAGTCTGCTGCCGCTCTGCAGTGAGCAGTCACGGTTCACAGCTCAGGTCTGTCGGCTATAATCAATAGAACATGTATACAGCGGAAAACGACCGAGTTTAGGGGCAGAAGGCCACATGTGGTTACTTGTTCCACAAGGGGTTTTAGGCACAGTAGCCAGGATATTTATCCTGAGATGAACCCCAGACCCATCATTCTCTGTTTTCCTTTCCATGAATTAGTATTTCACCATTAAAATAGAAAATATCTGATTGCTTGTAGTGCCACGCACCTTAATCCCAGTGGTCAGGAGGCAGACAGACACATCTTTGTGAATTTGAGGCTAGCCTGGTCTACATAGAGAGTTCCATTCCAGCCAGGGCTACACAGTGAGACTCAAAAAATTTACAAAGATACACACACACACACACACACACACACACACACACACACACACACACACACACACACACACCATACACCACAACTTCCAGGGCTACTCAGCAGGAAGAGGCCCTTGCCTTGCTGCCAAGCCTGTTAATCCAAGTACCTAAATTTGATCACCAGAACTGACAGAGTAGCAGGAGAAACCTTAACTCCTAAAAACCATCCTCTGACCTCACCTGTACATTGCGACACATGCATGCACATACACATTACCTCCGATAAATAAGTATAACTTGAATGAATAAATTATGGTTAACCTACGGTCTAAGTCTTCAAGAATGAGATTGGAGGGTCCTTGAGCGCAGAGTTCAAGGTTAGCTTGGACAATACAGTGGGAACACCATCACACACATACATGGATGGATGGATGGATGGATGGATGGATGGATGGATGGATGGATGGATGGATGGATGGATATATTTTTGCCAAGATGGTGGCATATGCCTTTAAATACAGCACTTGGGAGGCAGAGGCAGGCAGATCTCTGTGAATTCAAGGCTAACACCTGGTCTATATAGTTAGTTTCAGGACAGCCAGAACTCCATAAAGACCCTATCTCAAAAAACCAAAATGTGTGTGTGTGTGTTGTGTGTGTGTGTGTGTGGTGTATTAAAGCACCCTTAAGCTAAGTACAGTAATACTATAATCCCAGCACCTGAGGCAGGAGAACTTGTTTAGAAGAAACCATGCCAAAAAAAGAAAGAAAGAAAAAGAAACCATGCTTTAAATCTTCATCAGCAGTAGCAGGGGGGTCACTGGGCAGCAAACCATGCTGAAGGTAACTCCCTCACGGAACATTTTCCAGCCAGACAAAAGGCCTGAGGCTCAGGCACCCCATATACATTGAGACCCATGGCAGGGGAAGCCTACCATTGTGTATAATCTTATGACCACTGGTTGCTCTCAGTGAATGCATCTGTCCTTAGCATGTTGTTTTTAATTTAATGTATATGAGTACACTGTCGCTGTCTCCAGACATACCAGAAGAGGGCTTTGGATTCCATTACAGATGGTTGTGAGCCACCATGTGGTTGCTGGGAATTGAACTCAGGACCTCTGGAAGAGCAGTCAGAGTTCTTAACCACTGAGCCATCTCTCCAGCCCCAACCTTAGCATATTTTAGTAGAGTATTACCCAAGAGTATAATAGTTGCCAGACTCCCATTGGCCCAACCCTGAATGTTGAGTTGTTAGTTCAGCTGGGAATATTAACCCTAGAAACAGCACAACTTGGAAGGATCCACTTTGCAATGGATTGTTGATCTGCAATCTGGGAGTGACAGTGGGAGGGATCTCCCTGGGAAGAGATGCTGCTGAACTTAGATCAGGAGTTGATGGCTAGCACATCAGGGCCCAGGGCGTTGGGTGGGGTCAAAGGTTTGTCAGGTTAAGGCTGATCCCTAATCTCTTATCTAAGTAAGCAGAGCCCTTGCTGAACCATCTATATGTGCTGACATTCTGACAGTTCTTAAAACTTTTGCTATCCTTACACACACACACACACACACACACACACACACACACACTCACACACACACAGTCGTGTACAAGCTAGGCAAATGCTATACCATTGAATCTACATCCCTAACGCTGACTTTAAGACTAAAATGTAGAGCCAGGTATGGTGGCTTTTTATCCCAGCACTCAGGAAGCAAGAGGCTGGCAGATAACTGTGAGTTTGAGACCAGCCTGGTCCACATCATTCCAGGACAGCCAGAGCTAGCTACAAGGTCCTGTTTTAAGTAAACCACAAAAATGTATGGTGGCATATACCTTTAATTTCAGTACTCAAGAGGCAGAGGCAGGAGGATCTCTGCAAGTTCAAAGTCAGCCTGGTCTACATAGGAAATTCCAGGACAGCCAAGACTACATAGATCCTGTGCCCTAAACCATCTAAAAAAATCTTAGAGACTCAAATACTTTTCACGCAGGTATGACAGTGCCTACCTGTAGACAAAGAACTCAGGGTGCTGAGGATGGAGAGTTGGAGGACAGCCTGGGCTATAGTGATAGCCTGGAATGTGGGGTGAGGTGGAGAGAGAGGGTGCTCTTCTTATGTCTGTCAGGGATGTAGGTTAGTGATAGAGCTCTTGGCCAGCATGTGTAAGGCCGGGGGTTTGATCTCTATGCCATACATCCCCAAAGGTTGTTTGTTTGTTTGTTTGTTTGTTTAAGACAGGTTTCTCTGTAGCTCTGGCTGACCTAGAACTCACTCTGTAGACCACGTTGACCTCAGAGTCACAGAGATTTGCCTGGCTCTGCCTCCTAAGTGCTAGGATTAAAGTCCTGTGCCACCACTGCCCAGCCAAAATGTCTCTTTTGTCATTACAGGGCCCTGTGAAATATGATTTGCCACTCTTTTGCAGGTGACAGCATCTGCTCGAAATTCAAGAGGGGAAGTAGTTTACCAAAGTCGGACAGATAGTGTTAATCACAAGGTAACCAGCTTAAAGAGAGTGACCCGAGGGTCTGGAGAGATGGCTCGTCAGTTACGAGTGCTTGCTGCTCTTCAGAGGACCAGAGTTCATTTCCCAGTGTCCTACACGGAATGGTTCATAACCACCTGTAACTTCAGCTCCAGGGAGCTCAGTGCCCTCTTCTGGTCTCTGTGGGGACCCACACAGAGGTGGCACACAGAGGCACACATGTACATATGAACAGAAAAAGAATTTAAGGCAGCTTGATATAAATACTAGCTGACATAGTATATGGACTTATACATTCTGCGGGCCAGACAAGTGTGTTGTAGTATGTAGGGCTGGGAGGAGGCAACGCCTCCCCTACCAAACCTGGAACTTTAGTATTAGAAAAGGGGCAGCCGTTTGGAGTGTAATAAAAATTCCAGAAGTCCAAGAGCCAGAGCTCAAGCACGCACACATGGACCAATGAGATAACCCGGCAGGTGAAGTCTCTCGCTGTCAAGACTCACAGCCTACATGCGGTCCCCAGGACCTACACAGTGGGAAGAAAATCCAGGAGTTGGCACACATGCACACAGTAAATAAATGTCACATGCATGCATGCGCGTGTGCACACACACATGCACGCACACCACACAGACACACACACACACACACACACAGAAATGGGCTAAATTGTGTTTGTTTTGCGAGACCCAAACGGTAACACATTGAGGAAAACCTACCCAGGAGAGAGCCTGTTTAGCCCGCCCAGGGCCATTTGTATCCGTCAGCACAGGGTTCCAAGCTTCCTCCTCGTGGGTGGTGAACACCACGGCTCTTGCCCTGACCTGCCAGCCGCAGTCAGGCTGATGCTCAGTTCTCTGTTCTGATGGCACCGTCCTGATTCCCAGTTGCTTTTTACTACGCAGCTGAGTTCCATCACTGGTCCTGGAGCTGTTTTCTCTCTCTCTCTTTTTTTTTTTCTCGGAGCTGGGGACGGAACCCAGGGCCTTGCGCTTGCCAGGCAAGTGCTATGTTTTCTCTTTTTAAATCGTTTACTTGTTTGTGTGAGTATATGTGTGTGTGGGGTGCTCTCTTGGGGGGAGGGTGTGCTCACGCTGTAGAGGACGTCAGGCGCACTCTATCTATCCCTCTCACAGAACCTAGAGCTAGACCAGCAGCCAGAAGCGATCTTCCTGTCTCCCCTCCCACGGCACTGGATTTGCGGGCCAGAATTCTGCCTCAGGCTTGCTCTCTCGCTCCTCATGGGTGCTAGAATCTGAACACGGGTCCTCATTCTTGCACAGCCAGGTCTATTGCCCACAGAGCCATCTCAACCCCAGCAGCTGACTGGCCTCTCTTAAGTATTTTTTGTTGTTTGGTTTTTATGTGGCCCAGGTTAGTATTGAACTCCTGATCTCTTGTCTCCATCTCTAGAATGTTGGGGTTATAAGCCTGCACCACCACACCAAGTTGACACCTATGCCTTCTTACCGTGTTTTTCCTTTCCATCAGTCTGTTCCCTCATGATTACCCAGACACCATGAGATCATATGGTATCTCCACCCAGTAGGTTCCTTCTGCCCTGCTCCTCCTACCTTGCATCTACTCCCACATAAACTAGAGCTGAGACCTCTCCTAACCGGCCCCTCTCTCCTGATCTCTCACTAGTGACCAGCGTTCTCCAGGTTCTCGGGGCACTGGGACTACAGCTCCGTCTTCCCCGTGATAGCTGCACTCTGACCTATGCTGGAGTTCATGAATGTTCCTCTCTAGACTCGCTCACAGCCAAGTCTCAATGCCTAGAGTAGCATCTGCCACATACGGAGGACTCAGTAAATATTTCTGATTTCCCAGGTGAGTGCATAGAATGTCTCCTCGGAGGTGGATCCCTAGAGAAAATCAGGAAGTGAAGTCCTCTGAAACAACCAAGCGAGAAGAGCAGGGCCAGTGATAGATACCCAGGTATCTAGGAGGGGCTCCCAGAGTGTCCCAGAAGCCAGGCATACCTGTGCAAGGGATAGAGGCCATCAGCTACCAAAGGGAACAGGTCATAGGGGTACAGGGTATAATGTACATTCCCGGGTGAAAGCAAAGATCAAGACACTTTAGAGATGTCAGCATCCCCGGGGACCGTGTGATTCCCAGATGGGAATCAACCCCTTGTTTTAAGCCTTTAGTTTATCTGAATAGCGCCTGAGCCTCTCCCCCCACTTCCAAGGCCTTCTAGCACCTCAAATTCTGTCTGCTTAAAAACCCATGAGAAGGGTTGGGGATTTAGCTCAGTGGTAGAGCGCTTGCCTAGCAAGTACAAGGCCCTGGGTTTGGTCCCCAGCTCCGAAAAAAAAGAAAAAGGAAAAACCCACGAGAACACAAACGTCCTTGAACTCTTGAAGCCACCAGCTCTTCTCACCGTGGGCTTTGTCAGGTTACAGAATTCCCGTGACTGCTTCCTCAACTCCAAGTACCAGCAATGGCCGATAGCAAGCCCCACAGTTTAAGAGGCCACAGTCTCTCAGGGCCGCCAGCCTCTGGATTCCTGGGAATCCATAGCCCCGCCTTTCCAGCATGCTTCGTTCTATGTCTGTGGTTCTGTCTGTGGCTGCAGTTAGAGCAGCCGCCCATCCATTGGGAACTGGGGCCTGGAGCGAGTAACTGGGTTCTGTGCCTGAGAGTTCCAGGAGGATCCACTCTGCACCTCGGCCTTTCAAAGGATTTCAGTCTGGCCCTCGGGCAGGAACAGCTACTGCTGGGCACATTGCCTGTGTACTTTTTAGACACTTGGGGAATTGTTCAGATTTTCATTTATTTTGAAAATTCTGACTTTGGGGTATAGCTCAGCCAACAGAGAGCCAGCCTGCTTTCCATTTGGAGACTGCATTTAGTCCCTAGCACTGAAGAAAAGAAAATCAGAATTAAAAACAGGTAGTAATGAGAATGTTAGTGAACCTAGACTAAATGTGGGCTGTCTGTGCGAAGGAGTTGGTTTTGTTCTTTTTTGCAGTGAACCCAGGGCACAGTGTTAGGCAAGTTCTCCACCACTGAGCTCTGCAAACCAGGCTGGCCTCGACGAACTCAGAGATCTGCCTGCCTCTGCCTCCAGGATGCTGGGATTAAAGGTGTGTTATCATTGTGTTGTTGTTGCCCGTGGAAGCAAAGTCACCCAGAGTCACAGTGTGGCCTGACCCTCGGTTGGCATCACCTCTTCACTGATGAGGGACACGTGGATGAACTCTCTCTTCCTCTACCTAACCCTTGCCACCTCAGGGACACGGATGTACCTGTGGGAAGAAAAACAGTAGTCTCTTGCATGGTGGTGGCAGTGGAGGTGGGGCTGGAGAGGATTGTTGCTAAGAGGGGAGCTTCCAATGAAGGCATTCAGAGTACTAAGGGGCAACGTGAAGACTTTTATACTTACGCCTAAGGACAGCACTTCAATGTCTGTCTCTTAGTACTGGGCGTTTTCTTGGTGTGTGTGTGTGTGTGTGTGTGTGTGTGTGTGTGTGTGTGTGTATGTGTATGGATAAAAGTTCATGGATCGGGGTTGGGGATTTGGCTCAGTGGTAGAGCGCTTGCCTAGCAACCGCAAGGCCCTGGGTTCGGTCCCCAGCTCCGAAAAAAAGGAAAAAAAAAAAAAGTTCATGGATCTAATTGTGCACACACACGTGTGGAGACCAAAGAACAACTTGAAGGAGTTAGTTTCCTTCTTCCACCATGTGAGTTGTCAAGCTTGACAGCAATCACCTTTACGTGTTTTGCCCCATCTCCTGCCCCTGGACCTTGTTTTGTGAGGCAGGGTCTCTCACCGAACCTAGAGCTCACCGATTTGGCTAACTGGCCAGCAAGCTTGAATCCTCCTCATTAGGGTAGGATTACGGTATGTATGTATGTAAGTATATATGCATACATGTATGCACGTGTGTGTATGATGTATATATATGTGCATGTGTGTATGTCTGTGTGTGAGTATGCATGTGTGCATGTATGCATGTGTGTATGTATGTATGTGTATGTAAGTATGCATGTGTGTATGCATGTATATAAGTATGTATGTATGTGTATGCATGTAAGTGTATATGTGTGTATTATGCATGTGTGTATGGATGTATGTATGTGTGTGTATGGATATATGTACATAATGTATGTATGTAGTATATATACTGCCATGCTTAACTTTTTGTGTGAGTGCTTAGGATCCAAACCAAGGCCTCAGACTTCCTTGGTAGGCACTTTACTGAGCTATGTCCCCTGCCCAGGTTTTTGTTGTTGTTGTTGTTGTTGTTGTTTTTAAGAAAAGTCCCCAGGGGCTGGAGAGATGGCTTAGAGGTTAGAAGCACTGACTGCTCTTCCAGAGGTCCTGAGTTCAATTCCCAGCAACCGCATGGTGGCTCACAACCATCTGTAATGGGATCTGACACCCTCTTCTGGTGTGTCTGAAGATGCTACAGTGTACTCATGTACATAAAATTTTTAAAAATTAAATTAAAAAGGAGAAAAGTTCTCTATAACCTAGGCTGGACCTCACTATGAGCCTAGGCTGCCCTCAAATTTGGGCAGTCCTCCTGCTTCAGTCTCCCGAGTGCTGGCATAGAAATGTGAACTAGCCTTCTTGTTACAATAAACTGCATCTTCCATCCATCTTCCTGGAGCTCTGGGAGAGTGACTTAGGAAGCTGTCACCAGCAGACGATCCTCAAGCGGACTCACAGAGGATAGAGACTTTCCCTGTGTGGCAGGAGGAGAAAGGACAGTACCTGGCCAGAGAAATGTAGTTTTGTAAAGATCCATTTGCGGGGTTGGGGATTTAGCTCAGTGGTAGAGTGCTTGCCTAGCAAGCGCAAGGCCCTGGGTTCGGTCCCCAGCTCCGGGGGAAAAAAAAAAAAAAAAAAGAATCCATTTGCATGGCAGCATGGCACATGTGCGCCTTAGAACGACAGAAGTAAATTTTATTCTCTTGGTGTAATTGTCATCTCCTAAGCTTACTGCCTTATCTGCTAACCTAGGCCTAGTCCTGGAAGCCCCCCTACAATCTAATCTAGGCCTAGGATGTTTTCAGCCTCTGAGTCTTGCTGAATGAGCTCACCCTTTCTAGTTATTTCTGAACTCTGGCTGGCTGATTCAACTCAGCTGTTCTGGCTCAAACTCATCTCCAAGCTGACTGATTCAACCTGGCTTCTCTCTGGGCTTCTGACTTACGCTTTGCTTGACCTCAAACTAACTCCGGCAATATGTTCTAATCTTCTGGCTTTTTCATTCTATGGCTCGTTCTGTCTTTACCTGTATCTAGCTGGTTCTCTCTTCAACCTGCCTCTGTGATACTCTCCCAGCAAAACTGCCTCTCTGTCTCTCTGTCTCTGTCTCTCCCTCTCTCTCTCTCTCTCTCTCTCTCTCTCTCCCCCTCTCTCTCTCCCTCTCTCTCTCTCCTTCCCTCCCTCTCTCCCTCCCTCCCCCTGTTTCTCTGTGTCTGTGTCTGTCTCTATCTGTCTCTTTCTCTGTCTCTCGCTCTCTCTGTCTCTGTCTCTCTGTCTCTCCCTCCCTCCCTCCCTTCCTCCCTCCCTCTCTTGCTCTCTCTCCCTGTGTCTGTCTCTGTCTCTTTCTCTGTCTCTCTCTGTCTCTGTCTCTCTGTCTCTCTCTCTCTCTGTCTCTCTCTCTCTCCCTCCCTCCCTCCCTCTCTCCCTCCTGCTCTCTCAGGGCCAAGCTACACCACAACTAGAAAAAGGATTTTTGTTGTTGTTGTTGTTGTTGTTGTTGTTGTTGTTGTTGTTGTTGTTTCAGTAAATAGCACAATCCCATAGACTGATCACAGGGGTTCACAGTGTGATCAAACAGAACAGTGCACAAGGCACTTAGCATTGGGTGATACTTAGAAATGCATTCCAAGGGCTGGGGAGAGCTCAGGAAGCCCTGACTTTGACCTCAGCACAGTAGAAACCAGGCATGACATGATGACATGGTGACATGGTGACACGATGACAGGATGACATGATGGCATGATGGTGGATGCCCGTAATCCCAGCACTTGGGAGGTGTAAATGAGAGGGTCAGAGACCGGAAGCCATCCTTGACTGCATTGTGAGTGTGAGTGTGAGGGCATCCTGGGCTACTTGAGAGAGACCTTGTCAAGAGAGAGAGAGAGAGAGAGAGAGAGAGAGAGAGAGAGAGAATGAATGAGAATGAACAAAGAAACCTCTCAGGAAAGAGAGTGGGAAGGAACGAAGGAGGACAGAGAATAAAGAAAGGTGGGCGAGGGCAGGGGATGGAGAGTGGGCGGGTGAGCAGAGAGCAACCAGCAGGACGGGGTGGGCTGAGGAATGGGAACGGTAGACGGAATGGGACACACAGAACCAGCACAACGCGTAGGACTGGTGCTGCTCATTCGTCCGGGAAACCAACACCCAATGATGGCTTCACCCAGAGGATAGCTAGGGAGACCTGAGGGCTTGGAGGAAGAATGTGCAGATTCCAGCCACCCTTAGGCATCACGTGGAGACCTCTGAAGCCTGAGACACAGCCTGGAACTAAGAGCCAGACAAGGGAGGGTTTCAGGGAGGGAGTCACCAAGATGGCAGCCTGTACCATGATTGAGTAGCAGAAGGAACTAAGGCTGGGGGCTGTCGGGAGAGAGGGCACAAGGACAGGATTAACTGTAGTCAGGTTCAGGTAGTAGAAATGAGGAGAAGAAATCTGTCTTTTCTCAGCCCTTCCCCTCCTCCTCTTCCTCCCTTCCTCCTGCTCTTCTTCCTCCCCCTCCCCCACCCGGGTCTCTTTTTCTTGCTGTGGTGGAATCCAGGGCGGGGTCTTGCTTATTTGCTTATGTTTGACAATGGCTTTACTGCTGAGTGAATCTCCCAGTCCTTATTGTCTGTTTTTCCTTTATAGTAATGACACACCTCCTCTTTAATAAAAATAAATCCATCCTATGTTGAAAAAATAAAATAGTTCCCGATATGTTAAGCGCTGCTAAAAAGCGAAACTCCGTGAAGCTAAGTCCACAGTCAGCCCACCTTCCCGTCCCCAGGTTCCTCCACTCAGGGTTAACAGTGAGGCAGAACTGCTGAGCAAGCTGAAAAGAAAGGGCAAGGTCCCTGCCAGGTCCCCTGAGAGCTGGGACACTCGTTACTATGAGAAACCTCTAAAGAGCTTCGGGTGCAGTGGCCTGATCATGCTTGAAGAGTAGCTGTGCTGGGGGGAGACAGTGTGAGAGAAGCGGTGTGGGGGATTCCGGAAGACCCGCGGGCTCTAGAGGAGAACTGTGATGGAGTCCCGGGGGTGGGGCGCGGTCAGGGCAAGCAGCAGGTGCTGCTACTGCATTCTTGGGATGGGGGAGGAAGTATTGAGTCTTCTGACCCGCTGAGGGGCAGGTGAACCTCCAAATGGAAATGCCTTAAACCCTGGAGGGGGTGGGCAGGGCCGTATTGAAGGATCCTGCTGCTGGAAGTGTGGCTGTCTGCAGTCCCTCCGTGTTTAAAGCCACAGACTGGGAGGCCTGCACCTGGAGGAAGTGAATGCTTCCCCCAAAGCCCAGGGGAAATTGCCCCTGTTAACACCTTCCAGCTCGCCACCAGCCTCCATATCCTATTCCCACCCGACCAGCGATTGGCCCACGGACCAGTCAGTCCTTGGGGAAGAAATTAGAAGGTGGGTGGATCTTGAAGTCCAGCTGGGATGAGTGTAGAGAGTAGTCAGCTTGTCACTGGAGCCTAGAACTTGGCTGAAATCTAGAGTTTAAAAAAAAAAAATAGGTTGGGGATTTAGCTCAGTGGTAGAGCGCTTGCCTAGCAAGCACAAGACCCTGGGTTCGGTCCCCAGCTCCGAAAAAAAGAAAAAAAAAAAAAATAGCCACAAGGCCGTGGGGCAGGGGATGATGCACACCTTTGCTCCCAGCACTCCAGAGGCAGAGGCAGGTGGATCTCTGAGTTCAGGCCAGCCTGGGCTACAGAGTGAGTTCCAGGATAGCAAGGGCTACACAGAAACTCTGTCTGGGGGATGGGAGGAGGAAGGACTAGTCATAAAGCTGAGGTGTGGCTCGGTGGAGATATACCTCCTTTGAGTGGATGAGGCTTTAGGTTCGTACCGGTAGAAAAGAAGGGAGGAAGAGGGAGAAAGAGGGAGGGTATGGACTCTGTTAGATAATAGTAGACAATATTGTACATTAGATAATTTTGTGGTTTAATTTCTTGTGTGTGATAATGTGCTGTGATAAGAGAATTCTGGTCCTTAGGAGACACACTTTTCTACACCACAGACACTGATGAGAAAGCTGGTGGAATGCTCTGGCTTCACTTCCTTTTAGTCACTGACTAGAGGTTACTCCACTAGCTCTGCTGGAGACAACACTCTGACCTGTCAGTCACAGTGGTCATGGAACTTAGAGATAGCCCAAATTACTGGGGAACACCACCCGAGCAGGCCGGATTAAGTGCTAGACCAGTACCCCTTTCACCAGAAGACCCACACAGCACCTCAGGCCACAGTGACACCACCCTTCCTGAGTGCCTGTTCTAGAACCGTAAGGTAACTTTCCTTAACTGTAGTCACCCTCCTTCCATTAGACCAGCCTGCTTCTCTCTTCAAAATGCCCCTTAAGCCCGGTCCTCAGAGAAGGATTTAAGACTTGGGACCCTGGCCTCTCACCCGTGGCTGCCTCTACAATCAACGCACAGTTTCAGTGCCGCGAGTCAAACGGGCTGTGTCAGTAGCCACAGGTAAAGATAAAGAGACCGAGTCCTGAAATTTCTCAGTGGCTCTACGATGCTAAACATGCACACGTGTGTATGCACTTACATGCACATACATGCAGGCATACTGGATATACCTAATGGAGACAGACAGAAAGAGAATACAAAGGCGGCAAAATTCTGGTTTGGGGGAAAATAAAACCTAGACAGAGACTATTTTCCCCCAATTTTCTGTAAGCTTAATTTTTTCCTAAAAAGAAAAACCGTTGAGGTAAAAAAAAAAAAATGCATAAATTAAAGTTGTATATATTAACATATAACTGTAATCTTGGCACTTGGGAGGCTGAGGTAGAATTGCCAGGGCCTGTAAGTTCTAGATTGCCTGACTCTAGAAAGAACACGTTTCCAGAAACAAACAAACAGACAACTGCAGGTTGCATGTGTTAATACAAACCCCTTTGGTACCAGCAGTCTGGGGCGGAGGCAGGTAGATCTCTGTGACTTCAAAGCCAGCCTGTCTACAGAGGGGGTTCCAGGCCAGAGTCACATAGTGAGACCCTGCCTCAAATTACAAAGAACACTCGAAAAGCAGGCTGTTTTGGGCTTCAGGACACGCCCAGAGAACAGAGCCAAAAGGTGGCTCAGAAGCTTTGGGGAGCCTTGACAAGGTGTGGGGTGAACACAGGATAGATCAGACCATTGGGCTTTTCCTGGTGACCACCTCACACAAATGCCAGTGCGGTTACACTGACTAGACAGAACTCCATGTGCCAGCAAATACAACACGAAGTAGATTCAGGGATTTCAAAGCATCTGTTATTAAAGACAGAGCCCTCAGGGCAGCAGTGACATCTGACAGCAAGCTGGAAGCAGATACAGTCCCTATGGTGAGCCTCTCACTGCTTTCACTACTGAAGCTCTTTCTAGAGCCGTGACTCCCCATCTTATAGATGGAGAAACAGCACTGTCAGTGACAGATCTCAGCAGTCCCAAGGTCTGGGATTGTGTGAGTTTTCCAGTGGCTCCCCATGACTGGCAAAATGCCAGGGGAAGGGGCAGGGAGGGAGAGGGCGCTGGGCTAGCCCTGTAGTGGCTGAATGCTGGCTCACTGGCCCGCTGTACACAGATGGTCTCACTTAAGTTTGATGAAGCCTCTGGAGGGTGGATTATTAACCCCTAGAGGAAACCAAGGGTGGGGAGGTTAAATAGTGTGCTAAAGGTCACCCAGCAGAAACAAGCTGGAAAGTCTTTGAACAAAAGTGTGTGTGCCCTTGACAGCCTGCCTGTCTGTATACTGTTTTCTGACAGGTAGGAGTGGACTCTGGAAATTCCTGGAGCCACTTTTCTTGAAAGTGGTTAGCACTGTGTCGAACACAGATAATAGTGTGTGGATGGCTGTCAATGCTAGTGAGTAAGTGAGTGAATGAATGAATGAATGAATGGGAAATAGAACTTCCTGACTTTCCTCAAATGGAAGATCCCCCCCTCAAAGCCTTTTGAATGCTCAGTCTAATTAAAGCAAAAGGGCACTGGAGAATGGCTGGGTCAGGCCTTTATTATCTGTCAAGTCCAATCTGTAGGCTGTTCATGTGTCAGGGTCAGAGATCAGTCTTTAGCTGTTCTCCTCTTCCATGTGGCAAAGAGAATAACTTGAAATCCGTGTGTGTAGAACAGATCCTCGGACAAGGCAATGCTGAGGTGGGGCCAGGGAGTACCAAAGTTCTTAGTTACTGTCATCCAGCCTGCTCCTCACTGGCCAGGCTTCTCCCTCCCTGGTGGGGCTTCTCCCTCCCTGACCAGGCTCCTCCCTCCCTGACCAGGCTCCTCCCTCCCTGGCCAGGCTCCTCCCTCACTGGCCAGGCTTTTCCTTCCCTGGTGGGGCTTCTCCCTCCACAGTCAGGCTTCTCCCTCACTGACCGCCAGGCTTCTTTGTGTTCCAGGTTACCAGGTCACAGTTTTGTACTCACACTGAACTAGCTTGCCTGGGACGGTCTCGGGGAAGCCATCAAGATGAGGATGGCATCGAGTACCCGGCAGACAAGCTCTGCTGTGATCAGCTTGCCAGGTGATTTTGCCAGAGTGAGCCTCACCCACTGTGTTCTGGAGTGCAGACCCCTGTGTTTTCCCTAAATGTGGAAAACTCGGGGCGTGGTAGTGGGAACTGCTTTCCCTTCGTGAAAAAAAACAGCAAAATAATGGACGGCTTTAGAGTTGCCTGTTAATTTGTGAAGAGTGGGGTGTGGAAGGTTAGGGACTGTGGTTTTGAGACATCCCAAAGCAATTCCAGCTATGCCTCACTCAGGCAGCCTCGGGAAGGTGGTGCTGTCTTCTCTGAGCCACTAGAAGATTTGTCCATCACACACACACACACACACACACACACACACACACACACACACACACATCTGCTCTTTTTGTGGGGTCCTGGGACAAAACAAAACAAAACACATCACCCAAGAGGTTTCCTGGGAATCTGAGGCAAGAGAATCAAAATTAGTTTGGGCTATGTAGCAAGTAAGAGGCCAACCCGGGAAAACCGCCATGACACTGGCAGTTAGTTCCATGGGAGGGGGCCGGATCCACAAATTCTATCTCATGCCCTTGAGATGGGAAAGGACTCACACATGATTCTTGTCCATCAGGACCAAACGTGATTCCTCCTGATCTAAGAAAAGCATCAGAGGTCATTTCTGATGCTTTCTTTGTCTTTGTGACTCAGAAATAATGTTTTCCAGGGGTTGGGGATTTAGCTCAGTGGTAGAGCGCTTGCCTAGCAAGCACAAGGCCCTGGGTTCGGTCCCCAGCTCCGAAAAAAAAAAGAAAGAAAAAGAAAAAGAAAAAGAAATAATGTTTTCCACAGTAGACAGCTATCTCTCTGGCTTTACACTGTCAAAGTCAAACAGTCAGGGATGGCGGCTCAGGTGTTTAACTGTGGAGGCTGACACGGGAGGATCAAATTTGAGGTCAACTTGGGCCACATAATAAGACCCAGTCTCAAAAGGTCCAAAAAAGAGTTTGGGGGGCTGGAGAGATGGCTCAGTGATTAAGAGTACTGGCTACTCTTCCAGAGGACATGAGTTCAATTCCCAGAATCCACATGGCAGCCCACAACCATCTGTAATGATAGTTCCAGGGAATCTGACACCCTCACACAGACATAAATGCAGGCAGATAAACAAATCAATGCTCCTAAAATATAAACAAATTATTAAAGAGTCCAAAACCAAAACAAAAACCTCTAAGTAAAACAGTCCATTCCAAAACAAATAAAATTACACAAAACAACCGCCCATCCTAACCTCATTTTTTAAAAGTTGGAAGAGTCCAGGTTCAAGGTATAGTTATGTTTCTGGACAGGCAGGGAGCAAAGTCCCTTTTCTACAAACTGGTAGTAGGGCTGGCCCCTGGTTACGGAGAGCTCCAGAGAGAACAGGCCACTGCAGAGTCTGGTGGGACCCAGTCCAGGCTCTACTGCCACCAGGCCCTGGACTACAGGGGTGGCAGAGGAGGGACCCTGGATACCCTCAAACCGACCAGACACTGAGCTCACAAAACACGATAGACGATGTCTTTGCTGTGACAGGAAAGAATAGTCTGAAGTGCAGAGAAAGGAGAGCCAGGAACATGTCTTATGAGAGCAGTTTCTGAATCGGAATGGCAACTTGGACGTAAAGTGCAGGTCAAGCATTCATACAGCTCTGGTTCAAAACCCACCACCACTCCCCCTTCCTCTGTACAAGAAAAACAAAAACTTCTGGGAGGTAGATGCGAAAGCCTTTAAATCTCAGCACTCTGGAGGCAGAGGCAGTCAGTTCTTTGAGTTGAGACCAGCCTGGTCTACCAGAGAGAGTTCCAGGACAGCCAGGGCTATCCGGAGAAACTCGTAGGCTTAGATTTTTCAAAACCTACTTTAATTAGGGTTCTTTAATGTTTCGACCTCCCTTCTCACCCGCCTACCAGAGGTAGGGGGAAAAGAAAGGTTCATAGGAAGCAGGACCTGTTTAGAAACACTTCTTTGAGGAGATCCCTATCATTGTTGTCAGGAGAGTGGCAGTCCAGTCCAATCAGCAAACACCAAACAGAAGTCAGTAGTGGCGGCTCGATTCAGAAGAAACCACAAGGCTCTACCAATCAGCCCAAGTCCTCAGAAGTGACAAGAAGCAGCCGGAATATCACCAGAAGCTCATTGGCGAGTTATTCTCTACAAAGTCACAACTCAGTGCAAGGTGAACCAAGGCAAGAGCCTCCTCACTCCGTCTGTTGGGCCATATTTATATTTCTTCTAATCAGCACTTGACCTCTTACGTGTCTGCACCAACAAAATATCACATGGCATAACCGAGTCCCCAAAGAAACCCGAAGTGGAAGCTTCTGCATAGGTCAGGTGATGTGGGCTCGTGTGGTGCTGAGGCGAGACCCGTGGGAGGACAGGTGATGTTTAGAGAGGATATAAATAGTCACCGACAGACAGTGACGGTGAGCTTGCATAGCCAGCTCTGCAACACTTCGTTGGTCTAGCTTCCTCATCGATCTTTGCTGTGAGAGGCACAGGCAGAGAACTTCTCTGAGGGAGAGTCCTGGCAGTTTCTGATAGATCCTGTCACCACTGCTGATTGCTGTCTGGTATCCTGACATCACTGAACTGGACTGCTGGTACCCTGACACTCCGAAGAACCACTTCTAAACAGTCCACAGCCCCTCGTCCTAGTTACCGTCTTTTCTCCCCAAGCTTTAGGACAATGGGCTAGAATGAAGCCTTTGTGAACCCTTATTAAAACAAGGTTTCAGGAAAAAAAAAATCTAAGCCTACAGAAACCGGAAATTTCCACTTCAGGAACCCTGTCTCAAAAAACACAAAAACAAGAAAAAAACGAAAAACTAAAATAGAACAAAAAAACAAAAACAAAAACAAAAACAAAACACCCAGACTGAGTGGTTTCTAGACTCGCTGCCTCTACCTCACCTGGGAAGATGACAGCAGGAAGAAGAAGCAGATGTCAGTCCCTAACCCAACCTACTGAACCAGAAACTCCTGGTGCTTTCCCACACGTGTACTTGGCTTTGTGGTGTGTGTGTGTGTGTGTGTGTGTGTGTGTGTCTGTGTCTGTGTGTGTGTGTGTGTGTGTGTCTGTGTCTGTGTGTCTGTGTCTGTGTGTCTGTGTCTGGGTGTCTGTGTGTCTATGTGTGTGTGTGTCTGCGTGTGTGTGTGTGTGTGTGTTTGTGTGTATGTATGTTTGTGTGTGTGTGTTTGTGTGTGTGTGTGTGTGTGTGTGTGTGTGTGTGTGTGTGTGTGTGTGTGTGTGTGTGTGTGTGTGTGTGTGTGTGTGTGTGTGTGTGTGTGTGTGTGTGTGTGTGTGTGTGTGTGTGAGTGTGTGTGTGTGTGTGTGTGTGCGCATGTGTGTGTATGTATGTGTGTGTGCGTGTGTGTGTGTGAAGTAGAAATTTCAGGTTTCTGTGGGAAGTCGGTTGGGTGGTGTTTTGCTGGGGTGAACACGTGAAGGATCATTTCGTTAAAGTGGACACAGGTGTGAAAGGCTAAGGCAGACTTGTGAAGGGATGTTTTGCTGAAGCAGACACAGGAGAGAGGATGTTTTGCCAAAGTGAACGTGTGAAAGGACACGTGATGAAGGATTCTTTGCTAGTGACACGAATGTATCAGCCCGCCTTGCATTGTGTAGTTGAGCTGCATTTGCCAGGACTCCATAGAAAGAAACTCGCCAAAAAACCTTCTGGTGTTGTGCTTCGGTTTCTTGCAGCTTCTGAGGACTCTGGCTGATTGGCAGAGTGATGTCAGCTGAAACAGTCTGACTTGCTGAGGCCAGACCCATGAAAGAGGACGCATGGCATTTGGAGGCTATAAATAGGACTCGATGGGCAGTGACAGGGGTGGAGCTAGGCTTGCTTATGAAAGAGCCAAAGTTGGGGTCAATCTAAGGCCAGTGGGAAAATTGCACCACAAACCTCCAAGCACAAGGACCCCTCCCTTCCAGGAAGAAAAAACCCTGGAACAGCTACAAGCCAAATGGTTAAACGAAGCTACCTGTCCCCCCTTGGAAAGTCTCAAATGGTAGACTGACTCGGCTTGAAGGTTGCCTCGCTCCACCAGTAGTACATAGTACCCTGCCTAGTTACCATTGTTCAAATTCTGCACCAAATTGTTCGAATTCTGCCCCGATTGTTTGAAAAGTATATAATCCCCTGTTAGAATCTGCTCAGGGCCGTCTCCCTCCTGAAGCAGTGCAACCCCAATGTGTTGGAACAAGAAAGCTCTTCTCACTTTTGCATCGATCACCGTCTCCTTGAGTCTTATTCAAGGGGTCCCGGGAGAGGTTCGATTTGGACCTCACATTTGGTGCATTGGTTGGGAATCTCGCCTCTTGTGGGGGATGCATGGGGGGATGGTGGATCGGAGGGATGGCAGCTCAAACAGGTAACATGGTTGTCTGTGTTTCTTCTATCTAGCTTCTGTGTGCTCTGCTTTTGGTTTGGTTCATGCTTGCAAGCATCGGGAGGGCTCAGAGAGTCTCCGTAACAGGATTCTGGTTCCAACATGAGCCAGTGGGGTCACCAAGACTTTGATTCTGTCTGGGCCGGCAAGGTTGCCAGGACTTTGGTTCCAGGTTGGGCTTGAAAAGTCACCAGATCTGTGTATATTTCACCCATGGCAGGGGCAGGATGTTTGAGTTATTCCATCTGTGGCAGGAACTGATTTTGTGTGTCTTCTTTGTGTCTCTTTGTATTGTTCTGTCCATAGGGATAGGTTGGTCTATGTACTCTGCCCACAGAAAGGGCAATTGGTCTGTATGCTAGTTGTTCTATTTTTTGGGGTTCTTATTTTTCTTTGTATTCTTGGACTTGGACTGACGAAACTTTTGGACATAGAACAGAAACTTTCAACCACACCCTGGGTCTGGTTTTAGAGCATTGGGATCAGGTCCAAGGATACACACACAACTTGTCAGTAGATATACAGAATATATATACAGAGAGCTCCACTTGAGAAAGACCAGTGTGCCTATAGCAAAGAATGTGGCCACTGGCTAGAAATTGTCCCAACAAGAAAAAATGGGCAGAGGGAGAAAGAAGGAAGGAAGATGGCTCACACAGCCAAGAGAGTCTTAACTCTGGCAGAAGAGAGGGGCTAGGGGATATGGGGTTGGAGCCCTTCCCTGGACCCAGGGTAACTCTGAAAGTGGAAGGGAAACCCACCCCGTTTCTGGTGGATACAGGGGTACAAGACTCTGTTCTCCTCCAAACAGAGGTGCCCCTCTCCAAGAAAAAGTCTTGGGTCAAAGGAGTCACAGGGACTAAACAATATTCATGGGCTACCTGAAGATCTGTTGACCTAGGAGTGAGCCTTCTGCAATATGTAGACGACCTTTTACTTGCAGCAGAGGCTGAGGAAGGCTGTCTCAGGGGCACTAAGCAGCTGCTGACAGAGCTGAGTGAGTTGGGTTATCAAACGTCAGACAAGAAAGGCCAAATCTATCAATGTAAGTTGAGCTACCTGGGGTACCCGTTAGAGGACTGGAGGTGCTGGTTATCAGAGGCCAGGAATGAAATTATCCTTCATACCCTACTCCAAAGACCCCCAAACAATTGTGGGAATTTTGGGGGACAGCTGGCTTTTGTAGGCTTTGGATTCCCGGGTTGGCCAAGCTGGCAGCCCCCCTCTCCCCCTTGAATAAGACTGGCCAACACTTTTGCTGGATGAAAGAAGACAACAGGCATTCAATTCCATTAAGAGGGCTTTCTCGGAAGCACCTGCATGAGGGCTGCCTGACATCAGCAAGCCTTTTCATCACTTTGTAGCCAAGAACAGAGGGCTAGCTAAGGGGGTGCTGGCCCAATCATTAGGCCCATGGAAACGCCCCATTGCTTACCTGTCAAAGAAACTGGAGCTGGTAGTGACTGGGTGGGCTCCCTGTCTGAGGATAATAGCAGCAGTGGTAGTCCTGGTCAAGGATGCAGATAAGCTGACCTTGGGACAGGATTTGACTGTGACATCCCCCTCATGCCCTTAAGAGTGTGGTGTGCCAGCCCACTTACCAGTGGTTCACTAACAGTCCTATGACTCAGTACCAGATTTTGTTGCTGAACTCAGATCCAGTCACTTTCACATCTCCAGTGACCCTCAACCCAGCTTACTCTATCTCCTGACCCTGATCCTGAGGTACCTGCCTATGATCATTTGCAGGTCCTGGCAGAGGAACAGGGATGGCAGAAAGATCTCTCCAACCAGTCACTGCCTGACACTGAGGTCACCTGGTTCACTGACTGAAGCCACTATCTCCTAGATGGGCATCACAAGGCTGGAGCAGCCGTGGTAGATGGGCAATGAGTGCTCTGGGCAGAACCATTGCCCCCTGGAATGTCAGCCCCCAAATCAGAACTGATCACACTCACCAAGGCCTTAGATCTGGAGTTGGAAAGAAGATCAACATCTACACGGATAGAAGGTATGCTTTCACCACCGCTCATGTGCAAGGGGCAATATACCAGCAGAGGGGGGCTGCTGACATCCAGCAGCAAGGAAATTAAGAGCAAAGCCAAGATCAAGTCACTCTTGGAGGCTGTCCTTGAACCACTAACGGTGAGCATCAACCATTGCCTGGGCCACCAAAAAGGAAAGACTTTCATAGCTAGGGGAAACAACTTTGCAGGTAAAATGGTGAAAGAGATTGCTACTAAAGACCCAGCCACAGTTACGGTCCAACTAATAAAGACAAAGAAAAGGGAGGGTAAAGGATTGGACTAAGAACTGACTCCTTCTACAGTACTCCCAAGAGGAAATGGTTCAAATCTCTGGTTACCCCACTAACTATGACCTCAAAAGAGATGGACAATGGAAGACACAAGAAGGAAAAGTTATTTCACCTTGGGTCCAAGTAAGAGACTTGCTCGCCCAAATGCACCAATGGACTCGTCTGGGCTCCAAGAAACTAGTACAAGCAGTCAAAGGTTCTCGGTGTTTATCATAAACCTGAGGTACCTGGCAGAGGAAGTAGAAGAAAGAGGCCAAGTTTGTCAACAAATAAATGCTTATTGCACGCACCAAAGTATGGAAGGGAAAAAGACCCAGGGGAAGCAGGTTAGGTGTCTTTTGGGAAGTAGACTTTACCGAGGTCAAGCCTGGGAAGTATGGTTACAAATACTTACTATTTTTTGTAGATACCTTTTCAGGATGGGTGGGGGACTTCCTCACCTAAAAGGAGACTGCCACAATGGTGGCAAAGAGGATAGTAGAGGAGATGTTTTCCCGGGTTTGGAGCACCTAAGGTCATTGAATCAGATAATGGGCCTGCCTTTGTATCTCAGGTGAGTCAGGGGCTTGCTAAGATCTTGGGGACTAATTGGAAACTCCATTGTGCATATTTCCCCCAGAGTTCAGGACAGGTAGAAAAGATGAAAAGAACTCTAAAAGAGACCTTGACGAAACTGACCTTAGAGACTGGCAGTAACTGGGTGGTGCTCCTTCCCTTGGCCCTGTTTTGAGCCCAGAACACCCCTTACCAGCTGAATTTGACCGCCTTTGAGATTCTCTGGGTGGGTGGAGGGGAGCAGCCCTTTGGTAGTTTCAGGACCTGACCTTGAAATTACTAACCAAAGTGACCATGAACTCATAAAGAGACTGATAGCCCTTCAGACAGTTCAGAGGGAGATCTGGTCCAATTTGTCTGCTCTTTAAGCTCCAGGGACTATGGAAGTACCCCATCAGTTTTAAACTGGAGGCACTGTATATATCAGCCAGCACCAGTCCTAGTCTTTAGAACCTCAGTGGAAGAGCCCCTATATAGTCCTCCTAACCACACCAACAGCCACAAAGGTGGACAGAGTTGTAGCCTGGATTCATGCCTCTCATGTAAAGCCAGTTACCTGCCCAGCCCTGGTTGACCATCCTTCCTGGAACAGAAGTTGGAGCATTTCCTACACAGAGAACCCTCTGAAGATCAAGCTCACTTGATGGCCTGTGAAAAGTGGAAATCCTTCTCCTGCCAAGAATCGTCCTGATCCTACTCCTGTTCCCAGCTGAAGGGATAGCCAGAAGGACAAGTCCCCACCAGCTGACCAAGCTGACCTGGAGTGTGACTTCGAACCTCACAGGAGATGAGGTGTGCACAGTGACTGAGAATCACTCCCACACGGTGGTCAATGTTTGCCTTTGACCTGTGTCAGTTGGCTGCAGAACTAGACTCTTGGGATATACCCAGGGCTGGGACTAGGTTAGATAGCCTTCCCGTACTCTTAAATACACCAAGGGCAATCCAGGGTCTGGAAGATTCGGGACTTGGCTACGACTGACCCAACACTCAGGGCTGCTTTCATAATACCCCAGCCTATGTCTGCCCCTGGGGACAGGCCTACCAGGAGAGATCAGTACATGTGTGTGGGTGGGAGGGAGGTGACTACTTCTACTGCAGTAGTTGGGGATGCGAGACCACTAGAGATAATTACTGGGCCCCATCCTCCTTCTGGGACCTGATTACAGTCAGGAGAATCCTAACCAAGGCCACTTAACTGCAAACCAGATCTAACAACCTTTTCCTGTCAATCTGAGGCCTTTAGCCCCTCGTTGTAGACTTCACTGAACCAGGAAAGCGGGCTAATAGTAGCTGGATCAGGGGGAAAACCTGGGGGCTCAGACTCTATAAATGCTGGTATAGGGGGCTGGAGAGATGGCTCAATGGTTAAGAGCACACACTGCTCTTCCAGAGGTCCTGAGTTCAATTCCCAGCAACCACATGGTGGCTCACAACCATCTGTAATGGAATCTGATGCCCACTTCTGATGCATCTGAAGTCAGCTACAGTGTACTCAACATACATAAAATGGAAAAATAAAACAAAAAAAAAATGCTGGTATGATGACGGGCTCCTTTACACTGTCCAGCTCAGGATAGAAATTCCTACTGCTTCAGTGGGACCAAACAAAGAAATGGCCATTGTGCTACCAAAACCACTGGATTCCCCCTGCTCCCGACAACTCAGTCAGCCCATACGATAGCCCCCCATGTTTTAGGGGATCTGACCCAGTATCCACCTGACTCAGGCCCTTTGACTGATCTCATCAAGAAAACCTTTCATATGCTGAATGACTCTAACCATAAGGCCACTAACTCTTGCTGGCTTTGCTATGATACAGTGCTCCCTTATTATGAGGGCATTGATTTTACCTCCTCAAATATCACCCTGTCCAATGCATCATCTTCCCGCAGGTAGACTCAAAAATTAGGAATAGGTCTTAGCGTACAGGCGGTGAAGGGGCCTGGACTCTGCCTGGACAGGTCCCACTGTCCCACCAGTCTTTGTGCAACTCTACCTATACCCCACGTTACCGAGCTTCATACATTATACTGCCCCAGAATGGATGGTGGGCTTGCTCCACGGACCTTGTGCCCTGTGTACACATACAAGTATTGTACTCGACAAAAGATTTCTGTGTTCTAGTATTGTTAATCCCAAGACTAATATACCATCCCTCTGAAGAAAGCCAGACAGATGGTGTACTGGCTGGTTTTGTGTGTCAATTTGACACAAGCTGGAGTTACCACAGAGAAAGGAGGTTCAGTTGAAGAAATGCCTCCATGCAATCCATCTGTAAGGCACTTTCTCATCTAGTGATCAAGTGGGGAGAGCCCAGCCCATTGCGGGTGGTGCTGTCCCTGGGCTGTTAGACTTGGGTTCTATAAGAGAGCAAGTTGAGCAAGCCAGAGGAAGCAAGCCAGTAAGTAACGTCCCTCCATGGCCTCTGCATCACCTCCTGCTTCCTGACTCGCTTGAGTTCCAGTCCTGACTTCCTTTGGTGATGAACAGCAATGTGGCAGTGTAAGCTGAATAAACCCTTTCCTCCCCAACTTGCTTCTTGGTTATGATGTTTGTGCTGGAACAGAAACCCTGACTAAGACAGATGGGAGGGAGATAACAGAGTCAAAAGAGAGCCTCTAGCTATAACTGTGCTACTCTTTGCTACTAGGGCTGGGTCTGGGCACAACAAGTGTGGCCACTAGGACCACTTCCTTAGTACTCCAGGGATGGAGATATCAAGAACTCAGAATAGCTATAGATATAGATATTGAAAGAATTGAGACTTCCATCTCCCATTTACAAGAGTCAGACCGCTCTCTCTGAGGTAGTCTTACAGAGCTGATGCAGTCTAGACCTCTTGTCCCTCTAGCTAGGAGGTCTCTGTGCAGCCCTCCGGGAAGAATGCTGTGTTTATGTAGAACACTCAGGAGTGGTTAAAGATTTCATGGCCAAAATTAGAGAAGGACTTGTTAAGAGACAAAGAGAAAGAGAACAAGACCAAGGATGGTTTGAGTCCTGGTTTAATAGCTCCCCCTGTTTTATTACCTTGATTTCGACCTTACTGGGACCCTTGATAATTTTATTTCTACTTCTGACTTTTTGGCTCCTGAGTTTTAAACCTCTTAGTAGCCTTTATAAGAGAACACATAAATACAGTTCAGTTAATGATTTTAAGACAACCATATATGCACTCAGAAGTGGGGGATCAAGAATGTGAGCTTCGGGGTTGGGGATTTAGCTCAGTCCCTGGGTTGGTCCCCTGCTCCAAAAAAAAAAGAAAAAAAGAAAAGAAAAAAAAAAAAAAGAAAAAGAAACGTTTGTTAAAAAAAAAAAGAATGTGAGCTTCAAGATTGAAGCTATGCTGAAAGAAAAGGGGGAAATGAAAAAGCCAAAGTTGGGATCAATCTGGAGCCAGTGGGAAAATTCCACCACAAACCTCCAAGCACAAGGACCCTTCCCTTCCAGGAAGAAAAAAAGCTAGTTTAGTTCCTGGAACGGCTACAAGCCAAATGGTTAAACAAAGCTACCTGTGACTCCCAACCAATCCCCACCCCTTGGAAAGTCCCAAACAGTACACTGGGTCAGTTTGAAGGTTGCCTCGCTCCACCAGTAGTACATAGTACCTGCCTAGTTACCATTGTTCAAATTCTGCACCAAGCTGTTTGAATTCTGCCCCCATTGTTTGAAAAGTATACAACCCCCTGTTAGAATCTGCTCCTGGTCCTCTCCCTCCCAAAGTGGGGTGACCACAACTCATTGGAACAATAAAGCTCCTCTTGCCTTTGCATCAAATACCACCTCTGTGAGTCTCATTCAAGGGGTCCCAGAAGAGGTTCAATTCGGACCTCACACTTATAGAGCTAGCAGTGCAATGCTTGTGGGTCTAGAGTCTTTGCTGATCTTTGCTTCGCTGAGAGAAAGGCACAGCCAGTTCTCCTTGTGTTCTTCCTGTTCTCTCCTGCTGAGGCCTGGCTGTCTCTGTGAAAGAGCCAGAGTTGGGTCCAATCTGGGGCCAGTGGGAAAATTCCCATGACAAAACTCTGAGCACAAGGACCCCTCCCTTCCAGGAAGAAAAAAGCTGGTTTAGTTCCTGGAACAGCTACAAGCCAAACTGTCACATAAAACTACCTGTCACGGGGTTGGGGATTTAGCTCAGTGGTAGAGTGCTTGCCTAGCAACCCCAAGGCCCTGGGTTCGGTCCCCAGCTCCGAAAAAAAAGAAAAAACAAAAACAAAAAAAAGCCCAAAAACTACCTGTCACTTCCAACCGACCCATCCTTGGGAAAGTATTGGACAATATACTGAGTCCAATCTGAAAGTTGTTTTGCTCTACCCTGCCTAGTTACCATTGTGCAAATTCTGCCCCTGTTGTTAACAAGGTACATAACTCTCTGTTAAAGTCTGCTCAAGGTCGCCTACTCTTGAAGTGGGAGGACCCTGACATGTTGGAATTAAACTCCTCTCGCTTTTGCATCGATCACTGCCTCTGTGAGTCTCATTCGAGAGGTACTGGAAGAGGTTCAAATTGGACATCACATTTGGTGCATTAGCAGGGAAACTCGCCTCTTGTGGGGGACCCACAGGAGAGTGGTGAATCAGAGGAGTGACAACTTGAGCAAGGAACTGTGGTTGTCTTGTCTGTGTTTCCTCTATCTAGCGTCTTTGCGTTCTGCTTCCGGTTTGGTTCATGCTTGCAAGCATCGAGAAGAGAGCCTGTGTGTAACCAGAAGAAGGCTAGGAGGACACTTCTGCCTTTCAGACTCCCGGTTCCAGCGTGAGCTGATGGGGTCGCCATAGTAACTAAGGAGGGGCTTGGGGGATGCTCCAGCCTCACCTCTCCAGTTCTGGCATGAGCTGACAGGTTGCTAGGGCTTTGATCTTGCGGGAGGCTGGCAAAGTCACCAGAATCTGTGTGCCTCTTGCTCGTGGCAGGAGCAAATAGTCTGAGTCATCCTATCCCTGGCAGGGATGAGCTGGTCTGTGTTTTCCAGTTTGAAGATGCAAGATCGCGAGAATCTGTGTGAATTTTGCCTGTGATGGGAGCAGGTCGTCTGAGTTACTGCGTCTGTGGGACAGACTGCACCGGTCTGTGTACTCTGCCTGCAGAAGGAGGCAATTGGTCTGTGTGTATTCCGCCCATGGGTCAATCTGAGTTGCTCCGTCCAGGCAGGGACAGATTGTCTGTGTCTCAGACTGTTTTCTCACATTAATCTTATTCTGAAGTTAAGACCACTTGATAAACTTGGAGTGACCTGCTTTTGATGTTAAATGGCCCCCAGAGGGAGACCTTTTATTTCCCTAGGCTGTCAACAGTAGAGGATAAAATGTTTCAGAAGTTTCCCCCCCTCCCCCTGGCTAATACCTCTTGGTCACCAGGAACAACAAAAGCCAACTCCAGCCCAGAAGTCAGCTCCATCCTTGTTGACAGCTTTAGGGCTGGAGAGGCGGCTCAGTGGTTAAGAGCTCTTCCAGAGGTCCTGAGTTCAATCCCCAACAGTCACTTGATGACTTCCTTTTTTCTCAAGACCGGCTCCAGGTTTTACAGCTCACACCAGCTTATCCCCCCTTCCCCTTCCCTTCTGTGGAGTGCATACTAGCATCCAGGGTCCCTCACAGGAGAGGCCCCAAGTGTGCATACGTATCCCTCAACAGAGCTCGAAACTGACTCCTGGTCACTCATTTTGTTCAGTAAATGGATATCCTTCTTGCCGAGAGAAATGCTTTTTCCAAGTCTGAACAAATATGGTCTCTGAGTTATTAAAATAAAAGAGAAAGAAAAAAAAAAAGATGGGGACAAATAACCCCTCTTGTAATGTCAGGCATACCTGGCCATTATGAGGTAACTGTGGGGGTTGGGGATTTAGCTCAGTGGTAGAGCGCTTGCTTCCCCAGCTCCGAAAAAAAGAAAGAAGAAAAAAAGAAAAAAGAAAAGAAAAAAAAAAGAAAAAAGAAAGAAAAAAAATGAGGTAACTGTGGGGTAGAGTTTAGATCAAAGGCTAACACCTACCCCCCAAAAGCTCTTACAGGTTCTCTTCACCACAGACAGAGGCCAAGAAACTGGTTAGGGCTTCAGTGTGGTAAAAGGTGGGGGACATCTCCAGATTTGCCACCAGACTCTGTAAGCAGGTCTCAAAAGGCCTTAGAGACTGGTGGGGACTGGATGATGCTCCTTCCCTTTGCCCTATATTAGATGTATATGGCATTCTAGCCCCCATTGTATCCAGCCTACAGTTGGCGGCTACTACAGATCTGAAAAATGATACTTTAAAATTTAAGGTCAGATCTAACCCAATAGGCTCATTAATATGTTCGGCCTAAATTATGTTCTCTCTATGAGGCAGGCCCGGTTCCAGAACCACACAAGTCAAAGAGACTGGGTCTATATGAAGAGATCTCACCAAAGTGCTTCTAAACCCAGGCGAAAAGGACATTTCATCATCCTGTTGACCACGATCATCACCTGAGTGCACTACGACCGTGACAGACCTGCTCCTCCACTGAAGGAGACCACCTGGCTCCAGCCGTACCAAAACAGAGTGTTCAAAAGGACACCAACCCCCTAGAGTTAAAGTTGACTCAGTCTCGGTCTGCTGTCCCTGCTAACTACATGTTTATATGCACTGTGTGTCTTATATCCTCTTCCGCTGTTATGAAGGTGCCCTAGCTAGATCCCTGATAATTTTACTTTTATTTCTGACTTTTGGCCCCTAAATTTTACAGTCCAGTTAATGATCTTAGGGTAACATTATATGCACCTAGAAGCAGGGAAGTAAGAGTATGTGCTAGAGGACTATACACTTCAGGACTGAAGCTATGCTAAAAGAAGGGGGGGGGGAGTGGAAAGAGCCTGAGTTGGAGACAATCTGAGGCCAGTGGGAAAATTCCCATGACAAACCTTCAAGCACAAAGGACCCCCTCACTTCCAGGAAGGAAAAAGCTGGTTTAGTTCCTGGAAAAGCTACAAGCCAAACTGTCAGACAAACCTACCTGTGGCTTCCAACTGACCCACCCTTGGAAAAGTCTTGAATGATACACTGAGTCCAATCTGAAAATCGATTGTTCCAACAAATGCACATAGTACCCTGCCTGGTTACCTTTGTGCAAATTCTGCCCCAATTGTTTGACGTCTACTCCAATTGTTTGCAAGGTATGTATATATAACCCTCTGTTAGAGTGGGCTCAGGGTCCTCTCCCCTTGAAGTGGGAGGACCCTGACATGTCAGAAATAAACTCTTCCTGCTTTTGCATCGAACACTGCCTCCATGAGTCTCATTCAAGAGATCCTAGAAGAAATTCAATTCGGACCTCACATTTGCTAGGTACAAGGTACCACTACTGCCGATTCATGTTTCCTATCCCAACTCTACCAAATTGGACTGCTGGTGTATCTGGTGTACTTGGGAGTGGATCAAGCTGCCGATGCTGACCTGCGAACTGAACTGCTGATTTCCAGACAACACGGATGGGAGTTGCTCCAAAGAACCTTTCTAAACAGGTCCACTCCCTCCGTATCCTTTCTTTCCCACCAGGCAAGACTTTAAATTTTGAAAAAGGAGAGTTGAGATTTTATAAACAATTTGGATTTTAAAGCAGACTGGATTCCTGAAAACACATTTTTTTTTTTTTTTTTTTTTTTTTTGGTTCTTTTTTGGAGCTGGGGACCAAACCCAGGGCCTTGCGCTAGGCAAGCGCTCTACCACTGAGCTAAATCCCCAACCCCAACACATTTTCTTTTAATGGAAGGACACTGTAGCTGTCTTTAGACACATCAGAAGAGGGCATCTGATCCCATTAACGATGGTTATGAGCCACTATGTGGGTGCTGGGAATTAAACTTAAGATCTCTGGACGAGCACTCAGAGCTCTTAACTGCCCTCTCTCCAGTCCCCAAGACTGGACTCTTTTGTCAATAGGCTTCCTATTAAACAGACAAAACCCATATTCGGTCACACGGTGGAACAAGTCTGTGGAAACAACAGGATGTTTCTGCCACAGCAGGCAGTCTTTCCAGACAAGCAGATATCTGCGGAGGGGGTGGGGGTGGGGGTTAGGGCCTGCACAGTGCTGGTGACTGTAGCTTGTAGTGATATTAAAAACATTCCAGGCTATCACTGACTTCTTTCTGACTAAGGCATTCTCCCTACCCCCATGACTATCCTAAAGTGGCTACCCCACCACCACCACCACCACCACCACGATGACCACCACAAGCACCACCAGCAGCAGCAGCACCCCCCTCCGTGCCCAGCTGGAGCACTTACGATTTCCTAGTCATAGGTCCCCTTTGGCTAGTCTGCCGAAAGTTGCTCTAAACTCCGGTTCCCCTTAGAAAGAAAACTCCAGAGGCTTATGATTTATCAGTCAGTTTTATAACACGAAATTCTCAACCCACCAAACACCCACACAAAGAACTTAAAAGTAAATCGACATCAACACAAGCGGAACACCCAAATGGGACAAACCCACCCTACATAAGAGTTAATCACCTATCTAAGAAGTCCCCACTACGTAGAACTCCCAGGAAGACCTGGTTCTGGTTCCTCTTCCTCTCCTAAAGGTTCCATCTGGTCTCCTCCCCTCTGTCTGCCCCTGTGTCTCTCTATCCCTCTGAATCTCTCTGTCCCTTCTCTAAATCTCTCAGCCCACCTTCTTTTTCCCTGCTGGATCCAATGACAGGCTTAGCCTCGTCTTTCAGCTGCCCACACCTGTGTGCAGACGGCAATCTACAGTCCACAGATCCCCAAGGCTTCTGGAAGAGGCCTCGTAGTCCGCTCGGCCTGGCCTCAGAGGAGCTGTCCAGAAGCCGGCCTGGCAGGGGCGGGCAGCCCACACCCACAGGCGTCAGCGGCTTGAAGTGGAACCAGAGCTGGAAGATTCCATTGGCGAAGTGGCCGCGGAAGCCAAGGCGGTGCGAGTACTCCCACTCGCGCCTGACGATCTTGAAGGCGATGTCCTGGTAGGGTGGGCCCGCGTGGAAGCACACGATGGCAAAGTCCGAATTGTCCACGCAGCCCTCCAGGAAGTACTCGGGCGTGGAGCGCTTATGGAGGAGGTTCGGGTAAAAGATGTTGAATTTGTAGCCCTGCACGATCTTGGGCAGAGGGTTGTCCACGTCGTAATGAATCTGGTTGTACTTGTTCCACTCGAAGCCCGTGTGCACGCGGTTGAAGAAGCGCGGCTTGTGTGGCCAGTACTTGGCGGTCCACGGGGAGGCGCAGCCACCCAGTGGCATCTCCACGTTGAACTGTGCCTTGTCCTGCCCCATACCCTCCCTCGCACGCCAGAAGATGTCCTCAGCGTTCTGGCTCTCATCCCCCGGAGCCTGGAGCTGTTGGCGAGACAGTTGCAGGCGCTGCAGATCCTCGTGTGGCTCCAGCACATGCGTGTCCACTGGCAGCTCGTGCGCTCCGATCCAGACTCTGCCTTATCAGGTCCTCCTCCATCAGCACTGCCTGGCCACCAGCCTCTGCCTCTGCCTCCGCCTCCCCCAATGCTGTGGTCTCCTCGCGTTCCAGGGGCTCCGCTGTGTCCACTGACATCCCAGGGCTGGGGTGCCGCGCGCCAGGTTCTGGGCTGTGGCTGGCCCTGGGCTCTGACTGGAGGATGGGGAAGAGCGCCTCACTGTCCACAGCCTGCTCCTGCTCCAGTTGGAAGAGCTTCTGTCTGAGAACATCTTGGTGGCGCTCATGGCGCTCTGGCCATGTGTGCAGGCAACTGCTGCAGCCGGCTTTCCCAGTCGAGGGTGGGACCACCGGCCTTGCCCTCGACGCCCTGGAGGATGACCTGCAGCTGCCTGAACATCTTACCCTTGAACACTGACTGCACATCGGAGCTGACCGGGGCATTGACCCCCTCACGCCATTCGCCTGGGCCCTTGCCACAGGCCTCCAACCTGCAGAGCTTGGCGGTCTCATCCTCTGTGATGGTCGTCATGTCCCGCCAGAAGTCCACGTGCTTACCCTGCTCCACTTCCCTGTAGACATGGATGTCCTCCAGCAGGTCCTCCATGTCTGCCACCGTGAGGCTGTTGAGGAAAGCGTACGGTTCGCGCATGTCCACCGCCTGGCCAAAGTCGTCCTCTGCACTGATGTAGTTGACCAGCAGGTCGATGGGCTTGGCTCGCCCATCTCGGATTCGGATCGTGGAGCGAAGCTTGGCCTGCTGCAACTGGAAGCTGTGCTCCTCCCAGCTCTTCAAGTGTTCTGCCTCCTTCTGCCGCTGCAGCAGCTCCTGCTCCTGCTCATGAGTGGCTTTCTCCATTTCCCGCTCTGGCCGCAGACGTTTGATCTTTTGCAGCTCCAGCGGGTTCTCCTCCCGGATCCTCTTGTGGTGCTCCTTCAGCTCCTCTTCTCCCAGGTGGACGATGCCTTTTTTCTCCAAGGCCTTTTTCCAGATGAAGGTGCCTAGCAGGTTGTTGTCTCCAAAAAGGTTGTTGGTGTAGCCCACGTACTCCTCACCCCAGCCCATCTTCTCCTGCTTTTTGCGTTCCTTAGCTTCTTCCTTCTTGGCCAGACGCCTTTGCAAGCTTCTGCTCAGGCGTCTCCAAGGCCTTGAGCAGCTCTTCTTGCTGCCTGGGCTCCTCACGAAGCCGCAGCCTTTCCTGCGGGCTGCTGCTGGCTCATGGTCAGGGTAACGGCCCCTGAGCTGCGGGAGCATCTCCGGGAGTCCGATCTAGATGCTGGGGACCCTGGGGACCAATAGTTCCTGTGACCCTTCCGAACCCGGGAGCTGGGTGCCCACTCTTCACCTGAATCAAAGTGTGAGGGCTGGTCCTGTGAGTGCCATCGGGGTGGCCAAGGGCTCTGGCTTCCACTCCTAGACTTTTCCTGGGCTCCTTCAGAATCTAACGTGTGCCCACTGCTGCACCACTTGCGTTCACGTCGCCTTCCGCTGCTCTGCTCGCTCATGTCTGGGACTCCGGAAGCTGCGCAGACTCCACCCCTGCTGCTTCCGACCCAAGTGAGAGTCCGGACCCAAGTGCCGGCTCGTACTGTGCAGGGAGACTTTTATACCTTTTCTTTTCTTTCTTTCCTCCTTTTTCTTACAAACAGGAAGGGGTGGATTCCACTGGGCCAGTTCAGGCTGGAAATAGCCCTGAGTGAGCTCAACCTGCATTTTTTAAAAAAATATTAATGGATGTCTTTTAGGTAAATGTTGCTGTCTTCAGACACACCAGAATTGGGCATCGGATCCCATTACAGATGGTTGTGAGTCACCATGTGGTTGCTGCGAATTGAACTCAGGACCTCCGGAAGAGCCCTCAGTGCTCTTAATTAACTGCTGAGCCATCTCTCCAGCCCCCAAGACTGAAAGTGTTTGAAATTCTGAAAGGCTGTGGGACTCTTTAACTCTATAAAATAGTTTATACTTTGATGTCTTATATGTGATCTTGAGGATAAACAAGAAAGAAAAAAGTAGTGGCTTCACAGCTCTCTGTTTATGTATTAATCTGAAATGGCTCAGTTGTGCTGCCTAGATTCCTGTCAATTTGACACAAGTTAGAGTTATCTAAAAGGGTGAAACCTAAACTTAACTCAAAAAGCAAAAGGACCCTCCTCCAGGTCCAGCTGTAGAGCGTTTCCTCAATTAGTAATTATGGGTTGGAGCCCTGCCCATTCTGGGTGATGCTGTCCCTGGGCTGGTGATCCTGGGTTCTCAAAAAAGCAGGCTGAGCAGGCCACGGACTTGCTAGCCATGCTAGCAGGCAAGCTCTTAGGCATCAGGAATTCATGGCTTCGGCATCAGGTCTTGCCTTCAGGTTCCTGCCCTGCTTGGGTTCCTGTTGTGACTTCTTTCGGTGATGGATTGTGAGCTGAAAGTAGAAATGAAAGAAACCCTTTCGTCCCTGTCTTGCTTTTATGGGTTTGGTGGAAGAAGGGAGATCCCTAGGAAAGACAGGGAGCAAACTGCAGCACTCAGTGTGTGAAGTTCTAGGAAGCCACAGAGAGGCACTGAGCAATGGCTCAGCTGGTGGGGCACTTGGTACTCTTTCCACTCCCAGCACCCACACTGGGCTGCTCATAGTGGCCAGCTACTCCAGCTCTGGGATTCCAACACTCTTTTCTGTGTGTACCCCATACTTGGTGTATACACATGTCATCCTTTCAAGAAACCAACCAACCAGCCAACCAACCAACCAAATTGAAACAGAAACAGTTGCAGGCAGCTCGGGGTGTGTGAGAAGAGTCGAAGCAAACTAAAAGAGCCTGTAGTGCTTAGAGAAGGCCTAAGAACTCAGGTCTTGGTTTGTTGAAAAGTGCCTGCCTAGGACCCCTGAGGCCTAGGTTTCATTCCAGTCCTACAAAACTTAATGGTGGACTCCAGAAATCCAGAAGCCAGGGAGGGAGAGGCAGGAGATTTAGGAGGTACTTAGGGCCCGTTCCTTAGAGCAATCTGTATCTCGAAACAACAAAGCTGTTGGGTGGTGGTGCACACCTTTCTTCTTAGCACTGTGGAGGTAGAGGGAGGGAGGCCGATATCTAGGAGGTCAAGGACAGCCTGGTCTATAGGACAAGTTTTAGGATACCCAGGCAGACACAGAGAAACACTGAAATTACCCAACCAAAACCAAACAAGAAGAAAACAAAACCACAGTGACCAGGGCATCTCAAATTCTGAGAATGAGTCACACCACCTCATTTGGTTTTCAGCACACACACACACACACACACACACACACACACACACCCTGGCAGGACAACATACGGAAGTGCGTATTTTACCAAAGAAGACCTTGCTTCCAGGTTCTCCCAGCATCACTCAGTCCCTAACTGGCATACCCTGCCCCCAGTGTGAACTTTGCAGTCTCTTCTTCCACTGGTTACTCCCTATATAATTCAGACCCCCCCTCTCTCCCTCTCCCTCCCTCACTCCCTACCTGCTTCTCATATCTTCTCTCTCAGCCTGATTATCCCCTTCTTCCTCTTTCTCTCCCTCTTCTACCACCACCCTTTCCCCTGGTGAGTTCCCTGACCTTGGTTCTTGGGTTAGGGCAGCTTCCCAATACACTTGCCTTTAATACTGGCTAAATTGAAGGGCAGTGAAGAAATAACCTATCAGATGGGGCCACAACTGGCACAAGTTGAGTCCGAAGGCCCATGGCCTTGGTCATTCCTGGTTACATAGGGACCACTCTGTCCCTGTCTCCTTCTCTGCTGGATACATCATTTCTTCAGACTCTCTGAGTGCCCATCACCACCTATATTGACTCACTTAACCCTTACAACCCTCAGGTAGGCTGTGCAGTGATAGGAAATGACATTTCCTTTAGTGTTGGCTTCCCTCAGAAGCAGTCACTAAAATTCTGCCAATGGGAGAGCCTTGGCTCTCTTCTGGTAGCAGGGGGTGGTAGCAGTGATGTGACAGGTCTGGCAGCAATGGAATTCTCTCAATCTATCAGAGAGTTGAAACAATGGACTCTAAAGACATAGGAATTTCTCCCAGAATACCATGCTAGGAGAAGCAAAAGGCCCCAGCTATAGGGCCTGTGTAGGAGTGGGGCAGGGATATGGGGAACAGTTGCCTTTCCAAAGGAGACTTTGCACAGTCCTAATGTCTTGTCAGTGTGGGCAGTAGTGGTGCAGAATTTAGTCTAAGCACTCAGAAGGCAGAGGTAGGCTGATCTCTAAGTTTGAGGTCAGCCTTGTCTCCAGAGTGTGTTCCATGACAGCCAGGGTTACACAACCCTAACTGGAATAAACAAAATAAAACAAGGAATCAATAGGTTAGAGCACTTTACAGGATAGGCCAATAGTAGGAAGAACACGCCTTGAGAAGGGCTATTTAGATTTGAAAATCCTTGCCCTTCTAGTTAGACTTCAGTCTCACTTCAGTATCCCTAAAATGGATTTAGAGGTTCTCCAGATCTCTTTGTCCCTCTTTCTAATATGGCCACATTGAATGAATCTCCTTTTTTTTTGCTTTCGAGTTTTTGTTTGGCTGTTTTAAATGGCTTGCTGATGGGTAGATGACTTGGGGCTCAAATTGGGACCCCTACCACCTTTGCAGGAAGCCGCAGAAAAAGGTTGACTCAGAACCTGCATTTGGAATACAGCTGACACTTTTTTGGAGACAGGTTGTACTGTGTAGCCCTGGCTGGCCTGGAACTCAGTATGTAGACCAGTCTGGCCTCAGATTCCCAGATGCCCTCTTACCTCCGCCTCCTGAGTACTAGGATTAAAGGCTTCTTTTTCAGTGAGTTGGTGTTGAAAGGGATTTGTGGTTGTGTTATAAAAGCATCAAACTTGAGCTTGGATACTATTTATATACTTTTTGTATGACATGAAACATATTTCCAACTATTTAAAAATGTAAGGCAGGAGTGGGCCTGTTGTCCCAGTTGCTTGTGAGGCTGTAGGGCTAATTGAGCCCAGGAGTTCTGTGTCATTTTGGGCAATATAATGCAACCCAAAAATCCATAAAAATCATCGTTGGCTTGAAATCCATACAAAGGCAGGAAGGGCAAATGGAGCCTGGAGGCTGTAGATATTGACCCTTGGTCCACATTCCAGCCATCTCAAAGCTCCTTAGCACTAGGCAAGCAAGTTTCCACAAAAACGTCTGGCCCTCCCATTAAAGGTGGTCTAGTTTAGATATTATAATTTCGTGCATTAATGTGCACACCCAAATGTCCCCACTGATTCAGTTTGGCTTTAGTGGAGCCCCTCCCTCAACTGTATAGTTTGTTAACAGGCAGCCTGCTTTGTGGATAAAGACTCCCTGTAGAATAGAGTACAAATACCAGCTGTTGTGACAGTGACACTCACAAGCTACTCTTCTCTGTTCCTTTCTATCTCATTATAGTACTATCCAAAACCCACAGACCTATGTTCCAGGAAGAGTTTAGAGTTTTGATGTTTTTTTTTTTTCATCTCCACTATATGATCAATTTTTATTTACTCACACCTATCTAGCCTGGACCTACTTGCCACTGACTGAGGTCCCCTTTCTTCTCTATGGACATTCATATCAGAGCCCTCCTCTCCTGTGAGCTGTATTATGCAGAGACTCATTCCTCAGCTTGGAATTTAGCTCACTGTTAGAGTGCTTGTGTGACATGTTTGAGGCTCTGGGCCTGATCTCCAGTCTCAAACTACCTGTTTCCACATCTGAAAACCATGACCATGACTTCATGAGCAGTGTTAAAGTTGACACAGTATCTGGTAACTATCAAGTAACTACGGCAGATATAGAGTACATAGAGTAGGCAAGCCATCAACCAACTGCTTGCAGGAAATTACACTATAGATTAAAATCCCAGATCTCAGCCTCCCTGAGGATTAAGAAAAGTTGATTAAAAAAAAAAAAGTTAATGGTAAGAACTAATGGTCAGGTTCTATTTTTCTTTTTAATTGAAAACAAAGCTCTGTCTGCAGCCCTGGCTGTCATAGAACTCCATGTCCATCAGGCTGGTCTTAAACACAGCATCTTCCTGCTCCTGTCCTGAGTGCTGGAATTAACAGATGTGAGCCACCACATCACTAAATATGGTTCTTGTCATTGTCTCTCTCTCCAGTTCTGTTCGGAGAAAGACTAACATGGGCTGGGTATGGTGGCACAGGTCAGTATCCTACTACCCAGGAGGTACAGACAGGAGGGTGAGAGTTCAAAGTCAATCTTGCTTAGTTTCAGATGGCAGCTGAGGCTTTAGGAATTCCTGTCTCAGAAAACCAAGGGGCAGGGCAACAAAGGCCATTCAATATGGATGATTCAGTAGCTTAGAGGTGGGGACTGACTTATTAAAGCAGAGTTTATGCCTCTCTTGCATTTTAGCTATTAGAAAGCGGAAACATAATGATTTAAAAATATGGAGAAGAGGTTAACAGAGGACACGAGAGAAGGGAGGCTGCTCTTCAGAGAACAGGAAGATTGTTCAGCATCAGTGGGCTGTGGGGAAGAGCTTGTGACTTGATTAAGTTAAACAACTGTGGGGGTTGGGGATTTAGCTCAGTGGTAGAGCACTTGCCTAGCAAGCACAGGGCCCTGGGTTCGGTCCCCAGCTCCGAAAACAAAACAAAACAAAGTTAAACAACTGTGTTAAGACTTGCTTAGGGTGTGGGGGATTGACTTCAACAGTAGACTGCTGGCTGCCTAACGAATGCAAGGCCCTGCCTGGGTTTGGTTCCTAGCATGGGTTTAGGGAATATATGACCAACTGGCTTAGGCAGAGCTTCCGAAGCACTAGACAGGGAGGGGAGACAGGAAAGAGATGACTGGCAGTGGTGAATCTCAAGGAAGCTGAGTGCTAGCCTCTACTTGCCTGCAACTAGTTCTCCATTTTATTAGAAATGGGAAGAAAGGAAATAAGACCAGCAGCACACCCGCTCTGTCAGCCAGTCACTTCCTGGACATTGTGTCAACCTCAATACTGCCCATCAGGGTCACCATTTTCAAATGAGGAAACGGGGGTGAAACAGAACAGTCTTCTGTCAGACCACTGCCTCTTTTCCATTGGCCACTAACAATCCTGTCATGCCTGTGGCTGGAGGTATATACCTTGGTTTCTATAACCGGTAACACAAAGTCTGAGCCCCCTAATTTCCCAGGGTAGGAGACGAACATAAATTAAGAGATTTTATTTTTCAGTGTTTGGATATGTAGTGCTCTTCCAAAGGGCTCCTGTGGCCCACAGTGGTGGCACTTTTGGTGACTGGATTATAAGGGCACTAACTTCAACAATGACCAATCTACTTACTATTGATAAACAAATGGGATCTTGGGTTCTTGGATGGAAGAAGTAGGTCCCTGCAGCTGGAAGGTCCCTGCAGCTAGAAGGTCTCTGCAGATGGACGTTTGAAGCATATCTTGCCTCTGGCCACTTCCTGCTACAAGATGAGCAGCTCTACTCCATCATGCTCTCTGACATGAAGGAGTAGAGCCAAGGACCATGGGCTGAAATCTCTTGAGATGGAGGCCTTGTATAAATCCTAGCTTCTGCAAGTCGTTTTCTCAGATATTTGTTACAGAGACCAGAATTTCAAAAGCCACCCACCAAAATGTAATGTTTATATTAAAATGGCAGACAACCTCAGTTTTGCTTCCAATACTATCACTAAATGATTCAATGCATTGATAGTCTGTTTTTCCAAATCAAATGCACTGTCAAATCAACTTATGACAATTGCTTAGGTCCATGACAGAAATGTGAAGCCAAGCTGAAGACCATTAATTCAGGAATTGCTGTCAGGTACATAAATATTGCAGGATATTTGGTCATACTGTGAACTCAAAGATTTGTGTTATTTACTGGGAAAACAACTGTCTAGTTGTGGTGTTGCTTACCCTTAGCACACACTTTTAACTCCTCTGCCTGGACTTTAGTACACACCTTTAATCCCAAACAATGAAGGTAAAGTTAGTTTGTAGAAGGAAGCACCCATGTTTGAAAGTAATGTCTAACTGAGTGGCAGACAAAGTGACGAATCAGAGAAAAATAGAGCATGCCTACCTCTCGCAAGAAGGGAGAGCAAAGGGAAGTTACTTAAGGGGCAGTGCAAAGGATGAGGAGGCAGCTTTACTGGGACAGTTGTAGAGACAGGCTGTGGAGAGAGAACAAGCTAGACACAGGTGAACACCACACAAACCAAAGAGAAGGTACCAGGAAATTAGAACATATTGGCAAAGTTAGAACATATAGGCCAAGTAGAGCAAAAAATCAGAGGCTAAGAGAGAGAAGCCAGATTGAATCAGTGATGGTTTTTATATGCTTGGCCCAGGAGCGGCTCTATTAGGAGGCATGGCCTTGTTGGAGTAGGTGTGTCACTGTGGGCGTGGGCTTAAGATCCTCCTCTTAGCTTCCTGGGAGTCAGTATTCTGTTAGCTGCCTTCAGATGGAGACGTGGACCTCTCAGCTCCTCCTGCACATGCCTGCCTGGATACTGCCATGTCCCAGCTGTGATGATACTGGACTGAACCTCTGAACCAGTAAGCCAGCCCCAATTAAATGTCATGGTGTCTGCTCACAGCAGTAAAACCCTGAGACAGTCAGCTTAGAGTCTGAACCAGAACAGCTGAGTTGACCAGTCAGCCAGAGCTCAGGTAGAAAAAGAAAGACTGAGCTTACTCAGCAGTAAGTCTCAGAGGCTGAAAACATTCTAGGCCTAGATAAGATTGTATGGAGGTTAGAAGCTTCCAGGCCTAGGCCCAGGTTAGAGATGTAGGCAATAAGGCTTGGGGATAATTACTACAGGAGAATAAAAGATAGTTGAACACATAAACTATCTCACTTAACCATCCAAATGGCCCTGTATAGTAATACCATTTTATGAACAAAGTTGCTGAGGCTTGGAGCTTAAGACTACCCATCTATCCTTTAAAGGACTCAGCTGGGATCAGAATCAAGGGCTTTACACAGGACCTGTGTTCCAGGGTACCATACTGCAACATCTTTCAGAGGTCAGAGGCAGGAGCAGTACAAACACACAGGTACCTGGGTACCATCTGCCCACTCTTGCTTTATGCTGGCTTTATTTTTGAAAACAATTCCATTCTGTATTTCAGGACACCCATGAACAATTATTCTTCTGCCTAAGTCTCTCAGGTGCTAGAATATTAAAGGTGTGAGCACCATGTCTGAACTAGATAATGCTACTACCACCATGTCCAATGACAGCATCTCCCTCCCCATCCTCCCCCCAATCAGTGTGTGTAGTGTGTGACACAGCATGTGAGTGGAGGTCAGAGGACAACCTGTGGTTTCTCTCCCTCAACCATATCAATCTCAGGAATCAAGTTCAGGTTATGAGGCTTGGTGGTGGCAAGTGCCTATACCCATGAAATCATCTCTTATCCTTTTGGTTGTGAGCCTATTTCTTACCAACTCAGCCATCTCTTCAGCCTTGATAAACCATCTCTGTGGCCCTGGTATCACCTTTTTGATGGAGGTAACCATTATGGAACATTCAAGAACATGTTTGCCTGAGATGGATGTGGTACTCTGACCTATAATTCCAGCACATGGGGGGCAGAAGATGGAGGACTGATGCAAATTTTTGCCAGCCTAGGGTAGAGTGAGACTTTGTCTCAAAAACAAGACAAAAACAGAAAATAAATTACTTAGGAGTCTGAAGTATCAGAGACAAGTGATGAGGTAAAAGGTGTTAAAGTGTTCTGGTGTCTTCCTCAAGATGCTTTTCCTAGAAGTTAATTCTTTAACGACCAGCCACTTTGCTTTTGGCAGGTCCAAAAGCAACGTTAGAAAAACCCAACTCAAATACAAATCCTCAGGGACTCACATACATAATAGGTACTATAGGCTCCATAATGAAGTACAAACAAAAATTCTGCTTAAGTTTAACACAGATTTCCCCAATTTCTTTGTCAAAGTAACCTTTACTCTTCCTTTGATTCATTAGTAACCTACAGAGAAATCTGTACAACACACTGTGGAGAAAACTATGCTAGGCTAAAGTATGACCTGTGGCTTTAACATCAATTTGAAAAACTTTCCCTTCATTCCTCTTAAAACCAAAATCTGGTTGCACCCATGTTTAAGTTTTCCATAGCTGATGGGAACTGGATTCTTACACGTGACATAGCATTGCTTGCCACTCTCAGGATACTTCATGAGCCCAAACATAGCTTACATAAATTGATCCCTGAACCCTAGGTTAAATTAATGTTACAAACATTTCTTTTGGGAAAAACATATTTTCCTGCCTTACTGATATTTTTTTTTCTGGTTCTTTTTTTCGGAGCTGGGGATCGAACCCAGGGCCTTGCGCTTCCTAGGCAAGCGCTCTACCACTGAGCCAAATCCCCAACCCCTCTGATATTTTATTTTTGACACAGGGTTTCTTTGTATAGTCCTGTAGATAAGGCTGGCCTCAAACTCAAGAGATCTGCCTGTCTCTGCCACTTGGGTGCTGGGATGGATCAGAGGCACGTGCCGCCAGGTCTGGCTAATATATTTTGCCTTATATGATGCTTAAAATAAAGTACCCAACTGTTTTAAGCAGTTTCTATTGGAATAGCTGTTGATCCTAGAGTGATTTGACGTGAGTTTCCTTGACATGCATACATAGTATGATTTACTTGTGTGCCCGGCCCTTTAAAAGATCACCAATGGCTAATCAACTGACTCTTTGGGAATGCTTAGCAGTTAGAACTGCTTGACCCTATGACCTTTAGTGTCAGTTGACTCTTGGATTTCTGGAGACAGGGAGTAGGGTCCAAGAATCAGAGGAGTAGGAGAGAGTAGGATCCAGGTGGCAGTAGAGGCAGAAGAGTAGGGTTGGAGAAGACAGTTGGTGCACAAGAAAAACTGAGAAGGGCTAGAGAGAAGGCAGTTGGTGAAGAGATTGAACCGTGCAAATAAAAGGCCACTGAGCCAGGAGCTGAGCTGAGCCAGTAAAGATTTTACCGTTAGGAGATAGAGGAAGAACCCATGAAGAACCCACACAAAATAGCGGGGGGAAAAAGAGACATAAAGCTTCATTTATAGAAAACTAAAACTGCTGGGCAGGGTGGCACTCACCTTTAATCTCAGCTCAGCAGAGGCAGGGGGATCTCTTGTGAGTTTCAGGACAGCTAGGGCTACACAGAGAAACCCTGTCTCAAACCCCTGCATCCCCCCCACCTCCCCCACCAAAAAAGTGAAACTAAAAATTTCATCCGTGTTCAAACGGTTCTTTTAAAAATGCACTCAGGAGACAGGCATCAGGGCGGTTGCCTGTAACGACAGCTCCTAGGGCCTGAGGCAAGAGGACTGAGAATTTAGACCAATCTTGGCTACATAGTGAGACTCTCAGAAAACAGATAAAGGTGAGTCTATGTGCGGGAATGTAGTTCAGTTGGTAGACTGCCTGCCTAGCTTGTAATTAATCCTAGCTCTTAGAATGTAGGGCAGGAGGACCAGAAGTTTGACTGCATCCTCAGCCACACTAGATCTAGGTTAGCCTCAGCTACATTAGACTTATCAAAACCAAAAACCGAAAATGGGACCTATGTTCTAGAAAGGGCACTGGGAATCCTCTAGCTCTAGCACAGGATGGTGAAACTTGAAACGATAATTGGCCCAGACAACTTGTTTGTGGACCAGCTGGAAGAACTCAGCTTCAACTCTGTCCATTCCTCTTTCTCTTCTGGTCTCCTCTCCTAATTTATGACACTCCAGTGTCATTTAAGGAGTTATTTTTAGGCTGTGCATAGTGGCTGCAAGTCCTGTAATCCCAGGACTTTAGAAGAGGTTGAAGGACCGACCATCTGAGGCTAGCCCATGCTGCATAGTGAGTTGCAGGCCATATTCTTTTCAAATTTATTTGTAATTATCTGTGTCCACATAAATGCAGTGTTCATGGAAGCCTTATGGATGTAGATGTCTTGGAGCTGGAGTTAACAGGTGGTTGTGGCCTGCCCCATACTGGTGCTGGGAAGCAAACCCAGGATCTCTGCAAGAACAGTGCCAACTCTTAACCAATGAGCCATCTCTCCAGCCCTGTTTCTTTTGGTCTTGAGAATCCCAGGAGAGCCATCTTGTTTCATCTCAGCCTCCCAAGTGTTGGGAGTGTGGGTGTTATTATTTTTTTGATCCCACTGTTATGAAAGAACTGCCCTTGTTTTCCCACTGTGCACACTTGAGGAGGAGCCACGGTGCACTATCCTTTGGTTCTCCATTATTTTCATGGTTGAGACTGACTGCATTCTGGGGGCTCCTCCTTGCCCCTTTTCCCTACCCTCTGCTCCTGACTTGCTCTTCCCCTCTTCCTTTCAAAAATATCTTTCCAAGCAATCTGGAATCTGGAAGATGACTCCCAATTTGAGTTTTTCTACAGTGATTGAGTTCTGAAGGATGGAGAACATCCAAGAAGGAATTTGTCATCCTTTGCCCATTGGCAGGTCTCTGTCCAGTCAATATGTGGAAAAGTTAGTCAGAAATACGAACAGAACTCTACTTTGGAGTACTTGCCGACGCCTGGAAAAGTTCAAGCCGGCTGTTTAAAAGCCTGAATGTTTCTCTTGTAGTCCTTCAGTCATGTTCAGACATCTGGTCAAGGAAGAAGCATGAGAAGAAAACAAAAAGCCGAGCAGTAACTTTGAAGTCAGTGTCTTGGCTCACGAAACTAGGTGAAGAAAGTGCCTTTTTCCCCCTTTGGCGCGGGGGTCAGATCCCATGCAGGAAGCCCTCCAGTCGAAGGCGCTCACCCTCCCAGCAGACTCTCTGTGAAGAGCAGGCCTGTTTTCCCATTCTGGCATTTACCCTCAGAGCCCCCGAGCACTCCGGGAGGCCCGTTTTGTCACCGGAGGTTGAAATAGAACCTCCCGCTAGGTATTCTGAGTGTCCCCCGCGGGGAGCGCCCTCCGCTGTGGAGGGGGGCATGCTAGTGAGGGCTCGGCTCTGATCCCAGGACACCTTTGTCCCTGGAGACGCCCAGCCAGTCAGGTACGTGGAAGGCCAGGGCGGCCGGCTTTCTGTGCCTGTGGCGTGGGGTCTGGGGACCTGGACGGAATGGCGGGCCGGCGGACATCGAGTGGGCGTCGACAACTCAACGATCTCCACCCCCAACCCCCACGCGCCCCTCTTCTTCTCCTATCCATCGCTGGGCAGAGCGACCTCACTCCTCACCCAAAATGTGTGTAGACCAGGGACAGGGCAGGCGCGGCGGCCAGGCCACTCCGACGCTGCTCCGCGGCCTGAGACGCAGCCCAACCGTCGGCCTCCGGCTCCGTTTACACAAAGGCGGCCCCCGAGGCTCCGGCCTGGCCGCTCACCCGGCGCCCCCAAGCAAACCAACCGCCCCTCACGTCGCAGTCGGCCGCCAGCGCCGCCCGCGGCCCGCCCTCAGCCGCCCTGTCAGGCGCGGCCTGCTCAGCCGGTGCGGGGTCCCCTGGTTAACCCCTGCTCGCCAGCCCGGCCGCTGATTGGAGGAGGCGGAGCTCCGGGGCAGCGGCGCCCCCCCCCCCCCCAACACCTTTCTCGTCCCCTCCCCCACTGTCGGCACTCCCCCCCCCCAGGAACACCACCCCCCCCCGTGCCTCCCAGCCGTGCAAATCTCGCGAGGAAACACGAGGTTTCACTAGTGTGTTTACACCGATCACTACTAATCCGGACCGAACCGATCCGGATTAAGGGGCCGGAGGCGGGTCCTGGGCACTAGCGGTTCCGACCCCCCCCACCCCGCCCTCTGCGCCGCACCCGAGTGGCCCCCCCAACCGAGCCGGCCCCCACTTCTCGGCCCGACCCGGACCCTTCTGCGCCTCCCTTGGCCTTTGTCCGGCGCCAGGAGGCCGGCCCCGCGCCCCCCGGCGGCCGCCCGGGCCCGGGCCCGCGTCAGGCGCCTGGCTCTGTACGCGAGCTCGGGGATCTGCGGCCTCCGTGGCCCCCCTCCCCCGCCCGCCCTCTCGTGGAGCCCGGCGCCGGCGGCGGCTGCCCGGGCGGGGGGTTGCGGCGCTCAGGAGAGGCCCCGGCTCCGCCCCGGGCCTGCCCAGGGGGAGAGCAGAACGATCGGCAGCCGGGTCGGGTCGGGGCCCCTCCCGAGAGGAGCGTGGAACGGCAGCGGCGGCAGGTGAGAAGCTCAGCCCGGGACGTGGAAAGGCGCTGGGCCTGGGATATTAACCGTCCCGGGGGCTCCCAGGGCCTGAGGAGGCTGCGACCCCGGCCGGCGTCGTGCCGCAGCTCCTGGGCGCTGAGGCGGGAGGTGCTCCCTGAGGGCTGCGGGTCGCTGAGGGGCCAAGCCGAAGATGGACCAGGCCCAGGCCTGGGAGTGCGGCGGTCGGCCCGCTGAGAGAGGGGACTCCGGGGAGCTGGAGGCCTCGGCAGCCTACCGGGCGCCCTCGAGAGTGTCCCTCGCTCCGTCCGTGACAGGTGGGCCTGGAGTTAGGGAAAGTTTGGAGCCGGCGAGGGGCGCCGGGACCAGGCCCCATCGGTCCTGCTTCCCGGTTTGGGGGCCACTGGGAGGATCCCGGTCCAAAGCCTCGCTGGAAAGAGATGGGGTGGGTATTTTCTTATCGTGAGATGACATTAAATGGGATAACTGCTAGGGCCTCTTTTTCCGGGCCAGACCTGGGGATGGAGGGTTGGGAAATGTTTCCAGAGACCTTGGGGTTGGAGAGAGACTGCATTGTAACCTCTGCCATTCCGACCTCGATTAGGGCAGGGCGAGTGGCGAGCAAGGCCACTTATGTACCTAAGGAAAAACTCGGTTTTCTTCTCGGTCTTTTTTTTTTCCTTTTTAAGATACCTTTCTACCCTTCTAACAATTTCCTAATTCCCTACTTGTACGGGTGAGTGAAACTTTAATCCGTCACCCTTTCATTCCCCTTTGCCCCAGGCCTTCAGTCCAGGAAGGGAAATGAAAGTTAGGACTTGGATAGGGGATGTTACTGGAAACTATGGAGTTGTTAGATTGCAGAGAAGGTTTGATTCGTGTTTTCAATGAACTTTAATAAAAATGTATGCCAGTCCCTCCAGTAACTCTGAAATAATAGTATGTTGGAAGGATCTCTATGCAGTGCCGCTCTTTTCCTCTTTCAATGTTGAACTTTTTGATGGATGGTACAAGAATTCTATCCTCCAACGGATGGACAAACTTGCTCATAGTGTCTACATTAATTGGTCAGGGAAAGAGTTTAAAAATGGTGTCCTCCTGCCCCTCCCTGTTGGGAGGAGTGCTAAAAGCAGATACCCAGAGTGGGGAGAAACCTACTGCTCCAAGGAGTGGTCAGAAACATTTTGCAAAGGAATTGTTATATCAATTTCCCGAGTGAATGTAGGCTGATGGTTTATCTTGGGCTCTACGTTATATTTAACGTGAAAGAATTCCATTTTTCATTAGCTACAGGGAGCTATTCAGAGAAAGGAGCTATATACAGTAGGGTTTCTTGAAGTTATTTGCAGCTTCTGATTCATTCTGTATTCACTTGAAATTATTAAATGAATCATATTTTTAGCTTAACTAGTTCTTATGTGTTTGGGAGAGAAATCATCTCTATAAGTACTTAGATTGAAAGGTATCTGATAGAGTTTTTATTTGTAAGTCTGCCCTTGTTTTACTCCTGCTTAACTTTTACAGTTTATGTGAAGAGTTTATTTCTATTTACTTTTTTTGTAATTTTTTTTTTTTTTTAAACAAGACAGGGTCTCATTGTATAGCCTTGAGTTTGCTGTGTGTGAACCAGGCTGCTTAAACCTCCTGAATGTTAGGATTCATACAGGGGCGGGCTTCCATACCTTCTTCCCTCCGTAAAGATCAAATTAGAATTCAGGAAAAGTAGAAAAGACCTTCATAGATGAGAACTTGAACTGCTGTATAATCTTAGATGACTATTGATAACATCAAATAACTTAGAATATAACACTTGAATCTATATTTCCTTGAAGTTTATAAAATTACTGTGAGTTATACACAGACCTTGTTTCTTCCATGTAGTTTTCATGGCTTCTTGTCCCTCTCTCTTGTTCTGTAGAAATGATGGAAGAACTGCACAGCCTGGACCCACGGAGGCAGGAGTTACTGGAGGCCAGGTTCACTGGGGTTGGCGTAAGTAAGGTGAGTTACTCCTCAGCGGTAACGATCACCTCAGAGGATGGCTCCAGCACACTTGGGAGTTGAACAGAAGGGTTTGGGTGCTAGAGACGTACTGATAGGTTGCAGAGGATATGTGTCTCATGGTCCTGAGAACTTTGAAAATCTGCCAGTCATTCCCTTAGTGTGAGTGTCTGCACCCTTCTGTTAAGGGCGGAGCTTTCCTAAGGGAGGGAGGGGCTTGCTGCAAGGATACTGATAGGATGGGGAATCTAGATTCTGTTTCATGATCCATTAAAACTTCTCAGCCACTCAAGAAGAAAAAGGCATTGTACAGCTTTCATCCACTGGCTCTGTTGGGGTGGTTACAGGATGGGGTGCTGATGAATCTGCTGAGGTCTGCTACTTCTCCACATCTGCAGCTGCAGAGGCCTCCTGGTTGTCTCCTGGACTGCCTTTTCACTCTTCTTAATTGTTACTAGTGTTTTTCTTGTTTTAATTTATTTTTTGGTTTTGAGTGTTTGCCTGCATTTGTATATGTATGTACCCGTTGTGCATGTTTGTGCCTGCAGAGGCCAGAAGCAGGCATGGCGTGTGCTGGAACTGGGTTTTTATGGTTGAGAACTGCCATGTCGGTACTGGGAACTGTACCTGGTCCTGGAAGAATAGTTCTTCCCTGCTGCAGTCTGACTAGCTTCTTGCTGTCTTCATTTTGTGGCAGTGTAAACTGAAATCAAGTCCAGGTGTTTGGGCAGGTGTTGACAAAGTGACACTCTTCAGGTTTTCTGTGCCTTTATGCAGTACGTGTTTACCCTCTGCTCTCACAGGATGGTTTAGTGCATTGTTTACATCGGCTGTAATATTTTATTTAAAAGGTTTGCCCGATCCGAGGTTGTCCTATGACTTGAGCTTGAGATAACTTGTGCGTTTTGATCTGTAATGTATGTAGTGGATTCCTGTCTTTTTAAAAAATATGCTATATCTTGCAGGAATGTGACATTAATCTTATGCTCTGGCTAGTTGTTTCTTCAAGGAGGAGGAGTACGTTAGGGTCACGCTTAGAAGACCTAGCTTCTTTGATGGATCACACAGTTTAGTAAGCTGGAATAACTTGGTAGTTTTTTTTTTAAGAATCTTTTTTTTTTTTTTAAATACTTATTTATTATGTATACATCATACAGCTTTCTGCCTGCATATACACCTGCAAGCCAGAAGAGGGCATCAGACCTCATTACAGATGGTTGTGAGCCACCATGTGGTTGCTGGGATTTGAACTCATGACCTCTGGAAGAGCAGTCGGTGCTCTTAACCGCTGAGCCATCTCTCCAGCCCAACTTGGTAGTTTTTATTTATTCAAAAAGTACATAGTACCTGCAGTATACTGGGCATTGTTGAAGTGTTGTTGATAGTATCCAGAATTGAGCTTCGGCAGTTCTTTAATTTTTGTTTTGTTTTTGAGATGCGTAGCCTAGGTTGGTCTGTGATTTGTGATTGTCTGTCCCCGGATGGGAAGTGCTGGGAGTGCAGGTGTCCCCCACACCCAGCTGTACAGTCTGCATGCTTAGTTCTTCAACTACTCTTGTAACTGGCTTTTGGTGGCACTCTGGAGCGACTGTACCTCTGATCATTCATACTGAAGATAAACAAGTAGACATAAATTATTCCTTCAAAGGATGTAACCTCAGAAAGAAGCATGCTGTGCCATTTAAGTATGAAATCAATATCTGGTCCAGTGGTGACGTGTTTCTTTTGCCTGGCCTAGAACTCCTTGATCTTCCCGTCTCAGTTTCCTAGGTGCTGGGGCTATGGGTGTGAGTGACTGTACTAGGTCATGTTTATAACCATTGACTGATTGATGTTTGTGGTATAAAGGTTCAAATCCAGGGCCTGGTAGGGTACTATATATATCTAGTCCTTTGGGTTTTGGGTTGTTTTTGTTTTTTAAGATGGTCTCTTTTGTAGCCCTGCTACTCAGGTGCTGAGATTAAAGGCATGTGTCACTACACCCATCCAGCCCTTCTTGATTTTTTTTCCTTTCTTTTTTTTTTTTTTTGAGATAAGAATCTTTCAAAGTTGCCCAGAATAACTTTGAACTTTCTCTATAACCCAGGCAGACCAGTGATCTTCCCACCTTAGCATCTTGAGTGTTTGGGAATACACTGTTGTGTCTTTTCCCTTAGCAATTCTGCATAAGACTCATGCCTTTAATTTATTTTGGAGACAGAATCTTACTGCGCGGCCTAGACTGGACTGGAACTCAATTGAGGCTGGTCTCAAACTCAAACTCATAGTCCTCTTGTGTCTCTCAAAGTGCTGGGATTATAGGTGTGTCCTGCTAAGACTCGTAATCAAATCTAATCACATAGTTTACTACTAAGAAAGTTTATATTCAAATTGCTTATAGTTCATTTTCCTAATTTTGTTTGTTTGAGACAGGGTTTCTTTGTGTAACCCTAGCTGTCCTAGAATTCACTCTGCAGACAAGACTGACCTGGGACTCAAGAGATCTGCCTGCCTCTGCCTCCTGATTGCTGGGATTAAAGTACTAATCTTTGTTAGGATGGCTTCTTTCCTTTGTATGTAGCTGCAGAATGGCTCTATCAAAGTGTGCTTTTGGTAAAATAGGTCCAAGTGATAGAAATGAATGACATTTTAATTTCACTGCTCAGACTCAAGATCATATGGCTAAGTTGTGGGAAAATTTCAATGTACACTTGGGAAGCTGATGTAGTAATATCAAAAGTTAGAGGCCAGTTGGGACTACATAAGACCCTGTCTCTAAAAAACAAACAAAACCCTAGAACCTCAAAAAACTTTAATATTGTCTGTTTGTTAGAAAGTTCATAAATATTAAGTTGCTTTTATGCCATTAATTATGCATTTTGACTTGTTGGTCATGGTAAGTATTTTTTTTTTCAATAAATGCATTATTTAGTGATTGGGAAAAAATGTTTTCTGTAGCAAAGAGAATTGAAAGAAAAGTAAGTTACTTCATTATTTGCAGAGACAGGTAAAGGAAAGGAAATTTTGTTTTATTTTGTTTTGTTTTGTTTGAGACAGGGTCTTTCTGTGTAGCCTTGGCTGTTCTAGAACTCACTCTGTAGACCAGGCTGCACTCCAACTCATGGAGATCCTCCTGCCTTTAGCCTCCCAAGCATTGGGATTAAAGGCACACACCGTCACCTCCCTGCTAAGCTACTCTTTTTATACAACATTTTTGAGATAGTCTTATGTAGTTGAGAATGACTTCAAACTTTTATGTAGTTGGGGATAACCTCGAACTCCTGATCCTCTTGCCCCTGCCATATCCAGTAAAGACCTCACTCTCTTTTTAATTATTTCTCTTTCTGTTAGAGTTAGGGCTGGACATTGTATCTCATAGGTCACTGATTGAAATGAGGGCAAAAAAAATTGGGTAAAAAGGATGCTTTCGGTGAGACTCCCTTTTCTGGCTTTACATGGTTTGTTGTGTCATGCTTTCCCAGTAGGATGGAACTGTTCACAGCTGTCAGCTTGTTAAGATGAAGATAGGTTTCCACCTTTACTGCTCCAGAGAGAGCAGAGTGACTTGTCTATGATGGTGCCATCTAGTGGGATCTGTGTGATCTCCTGAGTTTCTCCTAAGTGCTCAGGACACTTTGAGTACTTTCTGATGCCCATAGTAGGAAGGCAATCAGGGCCATCGTGGACTCTTTCCAAGTGGACAAGAGTGCTGGCAGTAACTGCAGTCTTTGAATGTTCTGGTTACTGTATGTTTTCTGTCATATTGCTTCTCTTTTTTCACACCGAAAATTCAATATAACTCACAAAACTTTGGTTAAACAAAATGGCCAGAGCCATTTATTACTTACATTCGAGTACTTATTTGTATTTTGGCTTTTAATTTCACAATTTTTTTTGTTCTTTCACAGCACACTAATGCATTGATTTTTCTCTATATTATTAGGTTTAGTTAATAATCATTAAACCATAATTAATTGGCTTAGGGTTTGGGATGCCTTATGTAGTTTTTGTTTAAAAGGTTTAGAGTGTTTTCTCTCATTTTGAGTTGGTAACAGGGAAAGTAAGCATTGCGCACACCAAGAAGCCTAAAGAGCACGTTCTTCTCCTGTGGCTGCCACTGTTTATGCTGCTCTGGAGATATCCATTTAGCATATTTGAGGTGATAAGGTTAAATTGGGCTGTGAACTTTATTTCTCACCTAATACTTAAGGCAGCTGTTTGGTTGGTTGGTCTTTTCAGACAGTGTTTCTCCATGTATTCCTACTGTCCCTCACTATGTTCAAGGCTGGCCTTGAACTCAGAAATCCTCCTGCCTCTGCCTCTTGAGTGCTGGGATTAAAAGCCTGTGCCACCAGCACCCAGCAAGCTATTTTTTTTTTTTAAATTATGTTTTTTTTCCTAAGATTTCTTTGTCTTTATGTTTGTGTTTTGCCTGCTTATATACCTGTGCACCACATGCGAGTAGCACTCACAGAAGCCAGAAAAGGGTGTTGGACCCCTGAACTGGCTTACAGGCTATTGTGAACTGCCAAGTGGGTGCTGGGAATTGAACTTAGGTCCTCTGAAGACTATTGCAGCCCATCTCTCCAGCCCGAGATCTCTTTCCATGTGTGCGTGTGTGTGTGTGTGTGTGTGTGGTTTGAGACATGGTTTCAGATAGACCTGGCTGTCTTGGAACTTACTGGGTAGACTGGCTGGCCTTGATTTCACAGAGATCCGCCTGCCACCGTCTTCTGAGTTCTGGGGATAAAGAGTCAACACTATGCCTAGTTCCAGGTCTCTCTCTTTAAGAACTAGATAATTTACTTTGTATAATGTAAACTGTCTTGTTTTCAGTAAGGACTTGATGCAGTTTATTCCTTACTCTGCACCTCTGCAGTAATTTAAAAAATGTGCATTGTCTGTGGTTCTGGAGATGGAAGGGAGGTGAAATTCCAGCCTTGCTTGTGCTATTGCTTATGCCTAGTTGGATATACTTAAATTTTTATTATGTCTTTTGGGGGTTCGTGCATGTGCTGTTTCACACTTGTGGAGATGAGAGGACAACTTGTGGGAATTGTTTCTCTGTATCTACCGTGTAGCTTGCAGGAGTTGAACTGAGGTCATTAGGTTTGGGACCAAGTGCTTTTAAGACTGAGAAAACAGCTCAGTGGTGGAATGCTTGTCTGTTGTGTGTGTAAGTCCTGGGTCTAATTGTGTTAGTTTTGAATTATTGTGATAGAATATCTTTAAAAATCAATTTGAGGAAACAGTTATTTCTGTTCACTATTTCAGTCTGTGACTGCTTGACTCTCTTGTTTCTTGGCTTGTAGTGAGTAGTGAGATAGAACATTGTGGTAGAGAGGGCTTGGTGCAAAGGTGCTCACTGTATGATGGCAGGAAGCAGAGCAAGGAAGGGTCTAGGGACAAGATAGAGTCCCCAAGAAGCCTAACACCTCGAACCCACTCCCTTCACCTAAGTCCTTTATTTTCTGTCACTTCCCAAGAGCCTGCAAGTTAAGAAACCATCAATGATTAAAAGCTCCATCCAGGGGCCTGCGAGAAGATCCAGTGGTAAAGGTGCTTGCCACCAAGCACGATGGCCTAAGTTTGTTCCTCGAGACTCAGATGGTGGACGTAGCAAACCAGTTCCCACAGGTTGTTCTGTGGTCTCCACATGCCCCCCAGTGCTCATGTGTGCAACTGTGCTTTTGTGTGTGTGCGTGTGTGTGTGTGTGTGCGCGCGCGCGTGTGTGTGTGTGTGTGTGTGTGTGTGTGTGTGTGTGTGTGCGTGCATGCGCATGCGCGTGCGAGAGGAGCTGGGAGTTCTACATCTCCATCTGAAGGCTGCTAGCAGAATACTAACTTCCAGGAAGCTAGGATGAGGGTCTTGAGCCCACGCCCACAGTGACACACCTACTCTAACAAGGCCACACCTCCAAATAGTGCCACTCCTTGGGCTAAGTATGTACAAACTATCACATATACTTTAAACTTAATGTGTATTAGTGTTTGTTTGCTTGTCTGTGAACTGTGCCCACCCTTGGTACACTCAGGTCAGAAGGCATCAGGTCTCTTGGAACTGGAGTTATGGATGGTTATAAGCAACATTATGGGTGTTAGGAACTGACATTGGGTCCTGCAAGAGAAACAACTGCTCATTAATTCATGAGTTGTCTCTCCACCTCACCACACCTTATTTTTTTCCGAGACAGGGTTTCTCTGTGTAGCCCTGACTGACTGATCCTGCTAGAACTCACTCTGTTGACCAGGCTGGCCTTGAACTCTCAAAGATCCTCCTGCCTCTGACTCCCAAGTGCTGGTATTAAAGATGTACTTTACTACCACCTGGCTTAATTTACCATTATTTATAGCATAAAATTCAAAGCAGGATTTTCTATCACTTAGTTAAAATGAAAGTGGAAGTGTTGAAGATTTCCTTCTAAGCAACATTGGAGATCATAAGAATCCTCCGTTCCCAGTATGTCAACTGAGAGACGGCTCCTGACAGAGGGATCCACAATCTCAGATGCCATGATTCCCCTGAGGAGAAAATAGACGGTACCACACAGAGACATTCTGAAAATGCACATATGCCAGTGACTCATGCCCCTTCTACTTTGAAAGTCTTCTATCTTTCTTTTACCTTTTTTTACTCTTATTACTGATTCTCAAAGAAATTGCGGTATGCGTCTTATCAAAGACTGATGGTCTTTGCCCTCTTTTAGGCAACCCAGGGCCTTGGAAAAAACAGTGAAACCCTTCCTCAAAACCCAGGCTGTACAGCACTCATTGTAGGTAGAAAACCAGTATCCATTTTTTCTTTAGCTTAAAAATAAACATGTGTATGTGTGTGAGTGAGTACAGATGCCCATAGTGTCGCTAGCGTTACAGGTTGCATGCCTGACATGGGTGTTGGGAACTGAACCTGATCCTCTGGAAGAGTAGTATGTGCTCTTAACCTCTCAGCTGTTTCTCCAGCCTCAGTCTTTTAACGCAGGGTCTGAGAGACACAAGAGGATACTTGAGTTGATGAGTGTCTCGCTTACTTGTTTTTACGTGGGTTAGTGGCATTTGTCCCTGGCTCATATACTTAAGTGATTTAACCTGTGAGCTATCACTCCTGGCCAGTGATTCTCATCTTTTCTAATGCTGGGACCCCTTCTTTATACAATTCTTCGTGCTGTGGTGACCCCCAACCATAGCATTATTTTGATGCTACTTCATAACTGTAATTTTGCTACCTTTAGGAATTGCGATGTAAACATCTCCTTTCCATGGTCTTAGGTGACCCATGTGAAAAGAGACCCCAAAGGGGTCTCAGCCAACAGGTTGAAAAATGCCACTCTAGCCCATGCTGGGAATGAAAAACATTGAGTTACATTCCTAACCCTAAGAAGATTGCTAAAATAAAAAATGTAAACTGTGCTATGTGGGGCAGCAGGATGGCCCAGCAGTGGTGTTCATCCTCACCCCAGTAACTTGATGCACTTCCTTTGTCTCACATAGGTTACACCGTGGGCATTCAGTGTTCTCCAGGCTTCTGGTGAGGTTGCAGTAACTGTAGCTATCTACAATTTTACAGACCAACAACATTCATTCTTGTTGTATAGCCTTGGCTGGCTTGAAACTCTCCAATGTAGACCAAACTTTGACTTCAGATTTAGCAGATGTCACCCAAGGGCCGGGATTGAAGGCATGGGCTGCTATACCTGGCTCAGAATTCATTCTTACCTAATGAGTATTCCATAGCAGGAACAACTGAGAGAAAGGATACTTCATACCCAAGAGTGAACTGAATAACAGATCTGTTTGACCCATTGTTAAACAATAACATCCTAGAAAATTAGTCTACAGCAGTCCCACCTTACCCACAGGGACAAATGCCCCCGGTGGATATCTGAAACCACAGACAGTGGTTTATGTGCATAAACATACACAATGTTTTTCTATATATAGGCACACCAGTGTAAAGAATTATCACTGTGACTGATAGTTCTTGTAGTTCAGGTGTGAGAGCAATAATACTACTTCTTCTTCTTCTTCTTCTTCTTCTTCTTCTTCTTCTTCTTCTTCTTCTTCTTCTTCTTCTTCTCCTTATTATTATTATTATTATTATTATAATACCTTTTGTACAGCTTCATAGACGAGTCATCCTGGCAACAAATCTTAGCAAAGTCAGCATACAAGGTTTTTTTCCTTTCTGTATTAAGAACTTTTACCCTTTCACTTAAACAAGACACTTTACAACTTCTCAAATGTCCCATTTGCCAGCATCACTACTCTAGGGTTTGGAGGCAGTAAGTAAACTAAGTGTCAAGCAGGAGCACTGCAGGCCTGTCAGCAGTCAGACTGCTCATCACGAGGACACAGGGCCATTCACATGTGAGGTCGGATGGGTTCCCATGGTTGCTCATAACAACATGCAATTTAAATAAGAATTATTTATTTTTAGACTTTTCCACTTAATATTTTCAGACCATAGTTGAACAAAAGTAACTAAATTTGTGGAAAGCAAAATCATAGCTAAAAGGTGACTGGATGTAGGAAGAAAGCACTGAGCTGCTAGTGATGAGAACCTTAGCCACAGGCAAAGTTAGTACCACTAAATGGAGAAGAAAGCCTTGCACATGACTTCCAGATTCTGTGAACTGCTATAAAGTGCAAGAAATGTGACCTAGGAGGATCTCAGAGCTAGTGCCGGTTCTGTCAGAAAGGCAATTTAAGTTACAGCAGTGTGGGTGTGGGCCACTTCTGCACACTTGACTGGTGAAAGGGCTTGAGCTGGCTGGGTAAGTTCTGCTTCTGTAGGGCCCCATTTCACCCAGCCACCAAGTCTGCTTGCAGTCTGCATCCTTAAATGAAGCTTTCCAGTAATGGAACACAAAGGAAGTCCAGGCAGAAAGTCCATACCTAGTGTACTTGTTTTATTGGGGGGAGGGGCAGAGGCAGGGGTTTGTTTGTTCATTTTTTTTGTGACAGGGTCTCTCTAGATAGGTTAACTTGGAGCTAAATGTGTCATGGTCACTAAGGCCCAAGTGTTTTCACATATTAATATGAAACCAGCAGATCTGCTTTTCTTTTGTTTTGTTTTTTTGTTTGAGAACAGGCTGGCCTCTTAACTCACAGATAACCTCCTGCCTCTGCTTTCCAACTGCTGGGATTAAAGGTATGTGCCACCATAATTTAGCATAAGATCTCCTATGTGAGATAGTCTTGACCTTGACCTTGTTGTTAGGGGAGTAGTTAGGATGGATCCCGCCTCCAAGTTAATATCTTTTTACAGCAGGGATAGTGGAGATCTATAACAAGATAATCTGCGCCTGTCGTCACTCACCTCTTACATGAACTGTTCAGTTTTCCTTAGCTTTCTAGAAATTTAGAAGTATAGAATCTGGCTATACACTATCTTCCCCACCCCCATCCCTACCCCCACTACTGCCCCACCCCACCTCCCACCTACTTTTGACACAGACTTTGACTCTTTGGCTCTTGGGTGACCTGGACAAGCTCCTTGTCTGATTTCTCTTGTACTAACATAAAAATGGCAAGCCAAGATTAGAGAGAGAGTTCATTGGTTAAAAGTGCCTTCTGTTGTTACCGAGGAGCCAGAGCCCACATGAAGGCTTACAGCTGCCTGTAAGGCCTGTGCCAGAGGACCCACCTTCCTCTCTTAGTCTCAGGGAGCTCCCAGGCACAGTGCACATGTATCCATGCTAACACACAGACATAGAAGTTTTCTTAAATCTAAGAAAAAAAGGTAAACCAGTACCTCCATTTTCCCCTTTGTGTTAGTCACTTTTCCTTCCAAATCAGAGTCTGGGGTGGAAAAAGCTTGCCACATGTCTGTTCGTCATTGTAATTCTTCCCTTACGCAGGCAAGTTCCTTCTAGCCCAGTGGTTCTCAACCTTCCTAATGCTGTGACCCTTTAATACAGTCCCTCATGTTGTGGTGACCTCCAACCATAAAATTATTTTCATTGCTACTTCATAACTGTAACTTTGCTACTGTTATGAATCATAAATATTTTTGGAGATAGAGGTTTGCCAAAGGGAATGCAACCCACAGGTTGAGAATTGCTGTTCTAGGTAGACAGCTCAGCCTTGGTTGCATGCGTATCTGATTACTACTAGCAGGGGTCACACAGCTGCTGCCATAGCTTTCTTACAATGGACAGTTTCAGAGATTGCAGTATTCTCTCTAGTCCTTAGGCCCTTAGTCTCTCAGTCCTTAGGCTCTACTGGTAGACCATGTCACCTCATGCCATGTGAAGAAAAATGACAGCCCATGGAGCTGACGCCCTGACTCATCTTTGATTCTGTCAGATTTCTGTTAAGATGCAAGTGTGACCACATCTACTGTGTTTGTGTCATGAGAAGCCCAGAGGAAATAGCTATACTACATGTCTAATGAGACAGTGCCAGGGAGCTGGAGAGGTGGCTCGCAACAGTGGTAATGAGCACTCGCTGTTTGTAGAGGACCTTGGTTCAATTCCTAGCCCCTAACAGTTTCTGACTCCAGTTCCAAGGGATCCAGTGCTCTCTTCTTGACCCCTAAGGCACATGGACATTCATGCATTCAAAGTATGTATTCACATAAAATTTAAAAGGATAAAATGAAGTGACAGTGGTAGGAGGGGCTGGGGATTTTGTTCAGTTGATAGAGTGCCTTACCTAGAATACATGAAGTACCTGCAGTTTGATTCCCAGCACCACAAAATCTGGGCATGGTGGCAGGAGCTTCAGAAGTATAAGCTCATCCTCAGCTATGTAGGGAGTTCAAGACCAGCCTCGGCTCTCTGAGACCCTGTCTCAAAAACAGGAGTCGGGGTAGAACTGTGTTTCTAGCACTTGGGAAGCTGAGATAGGAGGATTGTTGGTTTTAAGGCCAGCCTAAACGACATAAGACCCTATTTAAAAAATAAAAACAAAGGAAAAAAAAAACTCAAAAAAACAAAACGGTCAGGCTAGGGGCTGGAGAAATGCACTGGTTAAAAGCACTGACTGCTCTTCCAGAGGTCCTGAGTTCAATTCCCAGCAACCACATGGTGGCTCACAACCATCTGTATTGGGATCCAAGGCCCTCTTCTGGTGTGTCTGAAGAGAGCAACAGTGTTCTCACATATACAATTAATAAATACATCTTTAAAACAAGCGAAACTCCTGGCAGACCAGACTAAGCAGATCCAGCGGCAGGGTGTCTACAGGAAATCCACTCTTTTAACCTATACATTTTATTAGAAATTTGTTTTATGTTATTTTTAAGACAGCGTTTTTCTGTGTATCTCAGGCTAGCCTCAAACTTAAAATTTTCACTTCATCTTTCCAAGGTACATATCACCATTCCCAACATTAAATTGAATGTAAATTTAAATGGTTGGGAAAATTGTTACACAAAGATATTCTGTCAGTGCTCAGGTGGCTGTATTTGTACTAGCAAAAGTAGACTCAGGACACAGGAATGTTCTGAAGCAGTAAAGCATTTTATTCTAAAGGCAGAGCAGTAGCTGGGTTTGGTTGCTCATGCCTTTAATCCCAACACTGAACAACTAAGGCAGGAGAACTGCTGTGAATTCTAGATCAACCTGAGCTATAGAATGAAATCCTGCCTACAGTTTAGAAAAAAAAGTCAACTTATCTAACCAGAAAATAGAGCAAGCAGTACTTAATGTACTATTTTTACAACAACAAAATAATTAAATCAGAATTGAAAAAATTCTCTTAAGTATTTGGAAGCGAAGTGACATATTGCAAATAACCTTTGGGTCAAAGGGAATAGAACTGGATGAAGACCAAAAGATAATGTGTCAGAATTTGTGGGCTATGGCTCGCTGCTGTAGAGGGAATTTTACAGCTTCTAAAGAAAGGTCTACAGTCGGTGATACAAGACTCTGCCTGGAACTAGGAATAGGACAGTCCAGACAGATTCATCGTAGAAAGTTGGGTATGGTGGCACATACTCTGGAGGCAGAGGCAGGCAGCTAAGCTTGAGGCCAACCTGGTCTACACAGTTAATTTTAGGCCAGCCAGGGTTGTATATTGAGATGTCATCTTTAAAACAAAACAACAAAAACAAACACAAGGTAAAAGAGTTAATATAAATGAAAGAGGAAATAAGTATGCATAACCCCATTTATAGCCAGACCCTATCTTAAAACACAAAGCCTGGGCCCTTGCCCTCAAGCCTGGTTTTCACATGGTGGACAAATTTGCCCTCTGACCTTCATGTATGTTCAGTGTTAAACATAATGCCCACACCTACAAATAACACACAAAATAAATATACTTATAGAAGAATTAAGATTTAATTTAGTTTTACTTCTGTGTACGTGTGTGTTTATGTGCATGTGAATGCAGGTGTCCTTGGCAGTAAGGAGAAGGGCATCAGATCTCCTGGAGCTGGAGTTGACAAGTGGTTGTGAGCCACCTGCAGAGTGTAAGAACAACCCTGGGCCTCTGCAGAGAGGTTTGTGCTCCTAGTAAAGCTGAGCCGTCTTTCCAGTGCTTCTGCCCCAAAGAATGTAAGAATAAAGCAAAAAACCAACCAAAAGAGATAAGGCCTTTAACAGGTAATTGAGAGCCAGATGTGGTGGCACTCGGTGTTCACAGTCAGCCTGGGCTATGGAGTGAGTTTGAGGAAAGCTAGGGTTGCTATACAGAGAAACCTTGGTTGTTGCTGCTGCAGTTGTTGTTTTAAAGGTAATTGAGAAGCTGGGTATTAAATATCTTGCACCTCAAGGCTGAGGCAGGAGGGTCTAGAATTTAATCTCAGACCTAGGCTGTCATAGTGAAACTGTCAGTAGCAGCAGCAGCAGCAGCAGCAGCAGCAGCAGCAGCAGCAGCAGCAGCAGCAGCAGCAGTAAAAATAATAAATCCCATGTTTTATGAGTTTGTAGTAAGAGGCTTCCTTTATGTATGAGTGTGATTGGGTGCTCTTACAAAAAGACCTGACACTGCTGGAATTTTGTCAGCAAGGAGCTTGCTTCTCCTTCAGAGGACCGCCCCCATCCCAGCACTCAGACTGTGTGCTTACACACAACTGCTCAAAACTCCAGCTTGAGGGGAATTGTGGCCATGCCCTCTTTTGGCTTCTGTGAGTACCTGCAACTTACCTGGTGTATACTCACACAAATAAATAAGTAATAAAAAAAATAAAAAATACACAAAAGGGCTTGATGGGTAGACTGTCTTAGTTAAGGTTTCTATTGCTCTGATAAAACACCATAGAAAAAGCAACTTGGGGAAGAAAGGGTTTATTTCATCTTATTACTTGTCCATTGTCCATGGAAGTCAGGGCAAAAACTCGGCAGGAATCTGGAGGCAAGAACTGATGCAGAGGCCGTGGAGGAATGCTATTTGCCGGCTTGCTCAACTTGCTTTCTTATAGCATCCAGGACCACCAGCCCATTGCATTCTCTAGTCTTAGCTGTTCTCTTACAACAGCATCGGAATGGTCAGGAATCTATGTTTTGAACCAGGTCTTCTTATCCTAGACCTTAGTAAAAGCTGTGTGACCTGAGGTGGGTTAATAACTCTTAAAAAAAATCCCTTTGCTCTCTTCATCCGTAAGTACACATAATAGCAGGTACTTCACAAGGTTATATATTAGTTTCATAAGGCTATTGTAACAATACAGACTGTGGCTTAAGTAATAGAAACACTGTCTTAACGATTCTGGAGGCTTGAAGTCAGGAGCAAGACACTGGTATGTTGGTTTGTGGCTTCTGCAGTCTCTCTCATTGGATTCTAGGAAGCTGCCTTCTTGCCGTGCCTTTATGTGGGCTACACACACACACACACACACACACACACACACACACACACACACACACACACGCCTGCCTTCCCTCTTCCTCTGTCTCAGTGTGCTGAGACACTAGTCTAGTTGCATTTGGCCCGTTCTAATGACCCCATTTAAATACAATCCAAATATGATTTAGATGGCTCAGTGAGGACTGGCACTTGCTACTGAACCCGATGCCCTAAGATTCATCCTTGGGACCCACATAGTCTACTAAGTTGTCATCTAAACTTAGTCAGTAAAAGGTGCACTCTCACTCTGTCTCTGTCACTCTCTGTATATCACCCATGCACAAGTGCCCTCCTCCACAAATAAATATAAATTTAACAGAGGTCAAATTTATTATTTTGAAAACTTAGAGGTGCTGAGGATTGATTAGGGTTTCAGTACATAAACCCTAAAGATTATATATAGACTTCATTGCAAAGTAATTATAGATTTATAAGAAGTTGTAAATATACATACATATGAATGAAGGGGCTGAAGAGAAAGCTCAGCAGTTGAGCATTGGCTGATCTTCTCGAGTACCTCAGGATCAGTTCTCAGGACTCACGTGGTCTATCCAGGTCAGGGGTTCCAAAGCTGCTCTTGCTTTGGATGCATGCACATGGTGCACAAACAAACATGCAAACAAACATTCTTACACAAAATTAATTCATTAACTAAAATGTAAAGATAAGGAGTTTCCATTCAGAGGAGTTTTCATTCAGGCATCCCTTCCTACCGCATTCAAATTATGAACTCTGTACTACAGGAACCAGGGGACTGAGATTGGTGCATGCTATTCTTTATCACTTTGTGTGTGGTGATGAGGCTCAGACATAGGGACCCGGTCAATACTCAGCTATCACTGCTACTGAACCACACCTCCAGCCCAGTCAGCAGAATCTGTCAGAGTAGATTATTCTGATATCTTGTGTACATACGTGTACTTACAAAGGCATGTTGGCATGTTTCTAAGCAGTTTTAATTTGCTTCAGTAGCTTTCGTGACCATCCAAATCAAAATGCAGAACTGTGGCCACCACAGAATTGTTTGTTTGTTTGTTTGTTTGTTTGTTTGTTTCTTTCTTTCTTTCTTTCTTTCTTTCTTTCTTTCTTTCTTTCTTTCTTTCTTTCTTTTTTTCTATTTTTCAGAGCTGGAGACCGAACCCAGGGCCTTGCGCTTGCTAGGCAAGTGCTCTACCACTGAGCTAAATCCCCAACCCCCACAGAGTTGTTTCTTGATACTTCTTTGTAGTTATCATGCATGTGGCCTCTTCTTCAGAACCCTGATCTGTGATCTCCTCTAAGTTCTTTTAGTCTTCATTGATTTCTTTTGAGTTAATGTTTAAAATACCATGTGAGGATTAAATTAAGGCTATTGCTTGTGGATATCTTAAATATTTCAGGGCCATTTACTGAAAGACTTTTATTTTCAACTTTCATAATTATATAGTCTGTTGAATTGCTCTTGCACCTTTCTCAGAAATCAAGTGGGCATCTTCTTATTTTTTAAGATTTATTTACTTTACATACAATATTCTGCCTGCATGTATGGCACTGGACCCCATTACAGATGGTTGTGAGCCACCATGTGGTTGCTGGAAATTGAACTCAGGACCTTTGGAAGAGCAGCCAGTGCTCTTAACCACTGAACCATCTCTCCAGCCCAACTTTATAGTTCTAAAAAAAAAGCTTTTATTTGTATGTATGTGTGTACATGTGACTGTATGACACAAGTGCTTATAGAGGTCAGAAGAAGGCAGTAGATCCCCTGGAGCTGGAGTCATAGGTGGTTATGAGCTGTCTGTACTGGGAACTGAACCCATGAACTCAGGTCCTCTGGAAGAGCAGGAAATGCACTTAAACTGGTGAACCTCTTAACTTTTAATTAGAAATGTTAAAAAAGGTTTGGTGGGTATACTTATTAGTGCATGTGGGTGTGTGTACCACCGCATATATGCAGAGGTCAGAGGACAGATTTTGAAATTGGTACTCCTTCCACATTCACATCGGACTGGCTCTCCTCGCAGCCTCACACTGCAAGTACCTCTGCTGGCTGAGCATCTCTGCCCAGCTTTATAATTCTAGAACAGCATTGTCGTAGTAATAAAGAAATACATAGTAAAAGTTATGTGGTTTTGTTTTTGGGTTTTGTTGTTGTTTTTGTATTTTGATTCTTTGAAGCAGGGTCTTGCTATTTAGTGCCGTCTACTCAGACTTACTATGTCAGCCAAGTTAGCTTTGAATGCACAGTTTACTGAAAAATCTCTTCATATATACAATGCATATACAGTTTATATTTTTGTACCAGGAGTGTTTTTGCATGTTTAAGTATGGGAACTGGTGTGTGTGTGTGTGTGTGTGTGTGTGTGTGTGTACAATTTTGGGGAGTCAGTTTTCTTATATGTGGGCTTTGGGGGATCTAATTCAGATCACCAGGCCTACACAACAAATGCCTTAATTCATCAAACTGCCTCACAGATCCTTATTAATGTTGTTTTGTATTTTTCCTTTATTTTTATTTTATGTGTTTGGATGTTTTGCCAACATTATTATCCATGCAGTGTTTGTGTAGTATCTGCAGAGTCCAGAAAAGGGCGTCACAGGAGTTGTGAGCCACCAAGTGTGGGTGCTGCAAACTAGAACTACATCCTCTGTAAGAGCAACAAGGGCTTCTAACTGCTGAGCCATCTCTCCAACCCTAATATTTTTTTTTATAGCTGTTTAATTTTGCTTTTGTGAAGGTGAGACAGTACAGGGGAATTAAACCGTGGGCTTTGTGCGCCTAGCAAATGCTGTACAAAGGTCAAAACAAAAGTTATGTGTTGAAACTTCTTTTTTTTTTTAATTTGTTAATTTATTTTATATATTCAGGGCATCAGATCCCATTACAGATGGTTGTGAGCCACCATGTGGGTGCTGGGAATTGAACTCAGAATCCTCTGGAAGAGCAGTCAGTGCTTTTAACCTCTGAGCCATCTCTCCAGGCCCTAGTTCAATTTTCATTTTATTATAGTTGTTTTAACGACAGGGATGCTTTTAAAACTTAGCATGTAAATTTTGCCTGTAAGCCTTTGGTTAGCTTTTACTAGACAGTAAGCTGCTTTAGAACAGGAAGTGTATCTCATTGATCCTCATTAATTAAATTTAATCCAAGGACTTTATAATAATATGAGTTGCTATACTTGAGAAGAGGATGAGAAAAGATTAACTAATTCTTAATCTTTTTAAACTTTTGGTTATGTACACATGTGTAAGGGACAGTAAGTCTTGTTCTTCTTCAACATTGCTATTTCAAACAGTTCAGGATCTAGCACTATATATCTAATTATTTTCATTGTAATTGCCAAAAAACTTTAGTCCTCTCATCTGTATTTGCCACTCTTGCTGTCACCTTGCCCCTATCTTAGTCACTTATCTATCACAGTGAAGACACTATTACCACCACAGCTCTATAAGAAAGCATATAATTGGGGGCTTTCAGCTTCAGAGGGTCAGCTGTTATTATGGCAGGGAACATGGTGATAGTCGAGTGCTGCATTCTGATCTGGAAGCAGGGAGAGAGAGAGAGAGAGAGAGAGAGAGAGAGAGAGAGAGACCAACCTCAATGACATACTCCCTCCAATAAGGCCACGCCTCTTAATCCTTCAAACAGTGCCACTCCCTGGTGACTAAGCATACAAATATATGAGCCTATGGGGGCCATTTTTATTCAGCTTGCCTTCAATCTCTCCCTTCCTTTCCTCTTCTCTTTACCTATCTGTTCCTACCTATCTACAAAGTCTTCCTGTGTAGGCAAGATTAGTTATAACTCACTATGTCTTCCAAGTTCACTTGTACTCATTACCCTTTTGTTTTTTGCTTCTTGAGTGGAGAGATTACAGGAGCATCACTGTATTTGGCTTTACTGTTTCCTTTAGAAAATGAGGACTAAGGGGTTGGGGATTTAGCTCAGTGGTAGAGCGCTTGCCTAGCAAGCACAAGGCCCTGGGTTCGGGCCTCAGCTCTGGGAAAAAAAAAAAAAAGAAAATGAGGATTAGTAGATGTGGTCTTATTGCAATCTTGGGGAAATTGATTTTTACAATGATCATATTAAAGGTAATTCATGGTAGAAACGTGGTTCAGTGGTAAAGCACTTGCCTAATACACAAGCGTTTTTTTTTTTTATTTTGAAATTATTTTAATTTAGAAATAGAAAAGTCATAGTTAGGAGGAAAGAAACAAAAACCACAAAGCATCCAGGCAACTTTTACTTCATGAGCTTGTCACCCCCTCATTGGTTCACCAGTCCCACGATGAGCAAGGACTCAGCCACCCACAATAATGTTATTAATAGGGATGTGGATCAGTTTCACAAAGAAGCCGATGAACCCCATGATAGCGAATCCAATCGCTGTGGCCATGGCGATCTTCTGGAATTCTTTTCTATCAGGTTTGGTGCATCTTTTAACCAGCCGAATCGAGTCCTTTACAAACTGCCGACTTGGCTCGACAAACTGCATTACCTGATCCATGTTTGTGGGAGGGCGGTTTCAGAGGGTAGAGACACGTAGCCTAGGAGAGAATTGAGCCCAACGGAACCCAATACACAAGCTTTTACATGTGGTATGAAGTGCCCAATGTGTTGGCTAGCCAACCTTCTGGCACTCTTTCATTGAGTGGTCCTAGCACCTTTCTCAAGAATCAGTTGGTCACAATTACAATGTTTGTCAAGAGTTGCCCTCAGTTTTTCCCACTGATCTGTTAACACTAGTGTCTGCTAACACTAGTGCCTGTTCACACCTGTTGTGTTGCTGTTGCTTTAGAGCAAGTCTTGGTGTCAGAGAATGTGCTTCCTCTTTGTTCTTTCACAAATTGTTTTGTCTCTTCCGGTCCTTAAAATCCCATGTGAAATATGAGTATTTATTCTTTATTTACATTGAGTTCAGGAAATTGAACCTAGGACTTTACCCTTTACTACTGAGCAATACTCCTAACTCCTGCATATACATTTTAGAATCAACTTAATCATTATTGTGTTTGTAAAAGTGTGAATGTCATGAACACAGAAGTGTGCACGCGATGCAGGTGTGTGTGCCTGTGTGCGTGCGTGTGTGTGTGTGTGTGTGTGTGTGTGTGTGTGTGTGTGTGTGTGTGTGTTTTCTCTTTCTATTGTGGGTTCTGGGGATTGAACTCAGGTTGTAGTTCCCAACCATTGGCAGCTCAGTTCCAGGGGACCTGACATCCTTTTGATCTCTGAGAGCAGCACCAGACCCTCACATGGTGTATAAAACATAAATGCAGGGGAAACACACATATAAAATAGACAGATGTTTTTACAAAAGAAAAGAATGGGGAAGAGAAGGATGTCATCTTAGAATTAACTTAATAGTAATTACTATGTTCCCAGGAATAAGACATGCTGCTTCTATTCAACATTAGAAGGTCCACCCAGGGCAATTGATAAGAAATAAAGGGCACTCATATTTGAAAGAAATAGTAAAACTATTTGAATTCACAAATGGCACAGTCATATTTACAGATAGTTGAAACTTGTTTACAAAGACGGATCCTCAATTATGGTTGAAGTAAAATGGCAACATACAATGCAAATTTTATCTCTTATATTTGCAGAAAAATAAACATTACATTAAGAAAACAATCATATGGACATAAGCATTAAAATACAGATAAATTTAATAAAGTGTAGGTTTAATCTAGAAAGTACAAATAAGGATTCAAGGAAATGTAGAACATAAGTAAGTACTGGGTGTGAAGTACACACCTTTTAATCCAGCACTTGGGAGACAGAGGCAGGCTGCCTATCATCTGCTATATTCCAGGTCAGCCAGGCTAGAGGAGGGTACCTGTCTCAAAATAAGCAACACGCACGTACACAAAAATCTCTCTCCCTCTCCCCTTCCCTCCCTCCCCCTTTCTCATTCTTGTGGGTCCGAAGACTTAGTTAATATGGCTATGGTGGCAACATCTCCATCTCCATGTTTCACCAATTCATTGACACTCCAGCTAGTGTTCTACTGACTTTCTTATATTAACAACCTGGGGGCAGCAACATTAGCTAATGATAAAGTAGTTTGCCATTTCCTATTGTGTAGTAGGTTCTTACTGTGTAGCCAGTACAGGCCTAACTCTTTTTGATTGATGGAATTGTTGCTAAGTACCATGGTGCCTTGTAACAATGCTGGGTACTGATTCTCTCTGCCTTCTAAATCTCTTACTGTTTCTTGTTTGGGGAACAAGGTTATTTCTCTGTTTTCTCTTCTAGCCATCCTTAATCTGAAGTGTTAAACTTCTAATGCTGTTCCTCAAAGAGACATACATACCTTTCTGTGTATTTACCCCAGCCTGGATATCTATGTGATGGGAAAGGCTCTTCTCCTTCAGCCTCAGCCTTCTGAGCACTGAGATGTAACCTCGCTTTTAATATTGCATTCATGTCTCTTTAGGCTGTTTCTCAGAAAAACACTTTGGTTTGTTTTTGGTAGGATTTTATTCCAGCACTTGGAAGGTAGAGGCAGATGGATCTCTATGAGTCCAAAGCAAGTGTGGTCTGCATAGTAAGTTTGAGGACAGCGAGAGCCATATAGGGACTCTGTCTCAAAATAACAAAATACTTTTTTATGAGGTGGCCCCTGACTACCTGTCACAAAGAACCGTTACCCTACTGCAATTTTGAGAGGCTGTTTGTATGACTTGCCATGTGTATTGTTCCTAAGGAATGGCCTTAGAACATGATCATACTCTTGAAGGAAAGACTTGCTGATGTGTAAAGCACACAAAAATATCAACAGCTAGAGAGTTTGAACATGGAGGCCAGTGTTGTAGCTGAATCCCTTTTAGCTTGGTTTAGAGGGATTATAACAGCTGCTTCTGGTTCCTTTAACGTGACTTAGACATTAGAATCTACAGCCCTTTTGCCTACTTTTGCTGTCATCTTAAATGAAAACTTCTGATTACTCACAAAACATTTCCCTTCCAGGGGCCACTCAACAGTGAGTCTTCCAACCAGAGTTTGTGCAGTGTGGGGTCCTTGAGTGATAAAGAAGTAGAGGTAAGAAGCTGTACTTAAACAACACGTTCTTATTTGTATCCCTTCGGTTTGGATTCAAGGCTAGCAGCATCATGTAATTGCAGGGCACGTTAGTGGAGCCGTGTGTCCAGCTTTGATGTCAGATTTTATTCATAATCATACATAGGGCTTTTCTTTTTCCTTTTTACATCTTCTGGGTTTTTTTTTGGGGGGGGTGTTGGGAGCGAGCCTTAGTTTTTTAATAAAGGTGAGAGATTTGTCGGTGTAGCAAATTAGCTGCTCTTTAATTCTAATACTTTTCAGTACTCTGTAGCGTAGATCACTGGCTGAATTCAGCAGTAGCATTTGAAAGACTTTCTGTCGTTTAGTTTCCATTTTTTCTGCTTAGCTGGAAGATAGTATTTATTAAGTAGATAACTTACCCACATGGATATAGGTACAAGTCTTAAGTTCAGTTGCTTGCTTTATACTGTGAAGCTTCATATAAGTTTGGTCAGTTGAACAGACATTCAGGCTTTTCCTTTTAAAGGGTTGGGTTTAAGCACTTTTGAAGTTGTTTGAAAGCCTGCTATTTGAGTTGACATTTGTCCTTCAGAATTACTTTCCTGAGACAGGTCTTATTGCATACTCAAGCAGGCCTTGAATTTGAGATCTTGCCACAGTTTCCTACTTATGGGATTACAGGCATGGGCTACCATACTGCCAAAATATCTTATTTAAAGTTTGTCACAATTCTGAATTACTAATGAGTATATTGAAGGTTTGATATTTTAAATAACTTTCTAAAAGTTGTTTAGGTTTGATTAAAGACCCTGTACTTTGCCTGTTTCTCTGTCCTAAAAGCACTGCACTGATTTAAGACTTGTCTGTGCCAGTTACGACTCTTTTATATCCATAATATTTTGTATATACTGATATCCCAATGTGCAAGTTTACCAACATTCTAATTGTGACATGTATGGTATTTAACAGACTCCTGAGAAAAAGCAGAATGACCAGCGAAATCGGAAAAGAAAAGCTGAACCATATGAAACTAGCCAAGGTAGTGGTCATTTTACACTAAAACCCCAGGGTGTTAATGTACTTGAAATAATCTAACTCCCAGCAAGTCATTAGTGTGTTTTGAGGGATTCTGACAACAGAGGTTTCTGTGTCTTAGGGAGTGTTAGGCTACTACAGACTTGCCATTTGATACACATCTGACAGTGTCAGTTCTTTGGGGACTCTTGTTTTCCCTGTGTATTTGAATGATTTTCCTACCACAGGCTTTTCTTCAGACCAAACAGGAATCACATGGGAAACAGGGCACATTGGAGTGTTGTTAGTCGTGGTTTCTTGTACAGAATTCTTCCATTGGAGCCCACCCGGATGGAGTCTGTAATGGTGATAGTTACACCCTTAAATACACAGTCTCGGAAGGGAAAATTGGTTTAGCTTTCCCTGTCCTATCTAAGGTCCGGGATTCCCAATCTTTTTTGCATTGTTCTTCCCTTCTAGAAGTCTGTAGTTAAAGTCATTCTGTCTTGTGTAAGGGAAGTCCTCCCAAGGTTACAAAAGTATGTGAAATGTGATCAACTCTTCTGATGCATTTGTTTTGAATCTTGGTTCTTAAATTGGGATGTGATTTATAGATGAATTTTGTTTCTTGATTTTTAGCATGTATATTTTTAAAACGGGTGTGAAAAATTCCCATCAGTGTTCATCCAGTCACTTGTTATATAGAAGAAGAGAGTAGTCTCAGTGTGCGGGTTTGTATCATTTGTTTAAAGTAAAGTTGACACTTGACTTGACAGCGTTGTGATCAGTTACTGAGCTTTTACTACTTAATGCATTTCAGTGATGATGGCTTATGTGTGCATTGGAAAAACTGTACTTAACTTTGGTTTCATTTTCAGGGAAAGGCACTCCTAGGGGACATAAAATTAGTGATTACTTTGAGGTAAGTTAAATTGGGGGTTAAAAACAACCTCCAGTGTCTTTAAACAACCTAATAATCCTCTTGTGTATTTAAGGCATTAGAAAGCAATATTTTGCCTTTACTGTGATCTTGCCCTTTCTCTTTCCATCTTCATCAAACTAATGTTGCCCATCTTGTAATTAGAAGAACTGCTGCCGATTGCTAGGTTTCAGTTTTGTATCATGTGTCTTGTCTGTGATGATAGAAGAAGTCACTATGAAGTGCACTTTCTCTTGGCCAGATTAGGTTTTGTGTCTTTCAGTGATTAAGGTACAATGACTTGTCTCTCCTTCGGTCCCTTCCCTTAGCTTAGTGGAATGTATGTGTAATGAGCTCAGTGATTCATTGTTCAGTGGTTACTAAAGATGACTAACACCTTCTACACTACTGTCTTTCTGCTTCATGTATTTTGAGACTGAGAGGGGGTGGGGAGATGCATTCTTCTCTCATATCTGTCCAAAACCATGCGTGCTTTCAGCTTTCAGTCCATGTATTCTATATATCTTGTTACATTTCTTTGGGAGTTCTTTCTCAAAACTCTCATTGAAAAGATAAATTTGGCTTACATGGCATTTTATCTCTAGAATGAGATGTATTGACTTAAAGGGCCATGTGTAATTAAGACCTGTTTGTATATTAATCTTTTACTCTCCTCTGAAGCATGGTACTGTTTGAATTATTCATATCCATTTTTCCCTGTTGGCCAGTTTGCTGGGGGAAGCGGGCCAGGAACCAGCCCTGGCAGAAGTGTTCCACCAGTTGCACGATCCTCACCGCAACATTCCTTATCCAATCCCTTACCGGTAAGCATTCACCTGGAGAATTTGACACCTATTATATAGGAGACCAATAGCCCAGGAACACTAAAGCCATTTTTCTTCCATTAATTACCCATAAGGAATGAGGGAGTAAACTTTGTACTATTGCCTATAAATCACTTACTTAGATTGACATCTTTTATAGTAAGTCAACTCTGTAAGAGTTGGTCCATTCTTTGATTCTTAATGGCAGTTGTTTAATTGCCTTTAAGCCTGTCTAGTTCACTAATCTGTCAAAAAAGTAATTCTAATGAGACATTGGGTTTTAAACCATTGCCAAATTCAAATTTCTTTTCTTCCTTTTAAAAATTTAATCAGCTTCTGATATATCTTTTCAGCTTTCTCACTGATGTGGTAGAAAATATAATGTATTTGAGATTGGTTTGTTTTCATCGTTTAAGTGAGATTTCAAGGTTTTAGAAAAGGAGGACAAAGGCTAGGGAAGCCAGTGAACATTCTTATAAAGATAGCTTAGCACAGCCCCATGAGGCAAAGGGTTATCTGAGCAAAAATTTAGTAGTACTAATGTTGATCTTCCTGAACTAGCTAATGTAGGGTTTTGTATTACTTTGCCTCAGTGCCTTTAGATAATTTGTTGATTTGATAATCAGTCTACATGTGACTACCTGTCTTTATGTGAGATTTAAGGAGCTGGGGTAGAAGTTAAGTTAAAAGGAGAGGTTGAGATGCAGCTTTGTAGGATAGTGTGCTTGCCTAGAATTTGCAAGGCCCTAGGTTCAGCCCACAGTATGGCTTTCGCCTTGTCTCATGTAGTTTCATAGCTCAAGGGATTGTAAAGTTCAGTTGCCAACCCTGCAGATTGAGTGGCTTCTGTAATAAAGTTCCTACCTGGTTAACAGCGCCTGATGCTCTTTGTTCTTGCCCACCTGTCTGCGGTACAGCAGCAGTCTTCCCTGTACAGCACAAGGCTTCCCTGAGTTGTGACGCATTCTCCTGCTCAAACCCTCTGCATTGCTGTTCTCTTTTCCAGAGCCATTCAACCTCTTCACTAGGATGTTGTTCAAAAATGACCTTAACAGAGGTGCTCTACCCTACCCAGCCTCTCTAAAATACCATTTTCTCATACCTGGTCACTTCTAGTACTGCTTTGTGTGTGTGGGTGCGCATGCTTAGGTGTGCACTTGCCACAGACTATAACCTGCGGTGTCTGTCCTTGCCTTGCACCTTGTTTAAGATAGGATCTCACCACTGCTGCGTGTACCCAGTCATCTGGCCTGAATGTTGTTGGATATGCTGTCCGTGCTTTTCCACTGTAAGAGTATTCAGGTGGCAGACATTCATTCCCTTCATGCAACTTTTTTTTGTGAGTACTGGGGATTGAACTCAGGTCACCATGCTTGCATGGCAAGTGCTTCTACCATCTAGCCATTTCTTCATCCTAATCGTGCTTTAAGACTTAGTGTTTGTAATTGCCCCTGTCCTTCTGTCTCTCTTAGTTTCTCACTCTACCTCCCAGAGGTCCCTTCCCTCCATGCACAAAGTTTGATATATACTTAATTTTTTAAATTGGTGTCTATTTTCAGAAGAATACACAAACAATAGTCCATAGTTTTCACAAAATGTACCAGAATAAGAAACCAAACATTACTAGCCCTAAAACATCACATTGTGTTCCTTGCCATCCCAGCCCTTCTCTGCCACTAGGCATAGCTGCTATTCATAAGAATCATAAATATGTATTGTTGTGTTTGGCTTTCTTTGTTCATTATTACTTTTGGGAGATTTATTATTGATATTGTCCTGCTTATTGTAGATCATTTATTGTTATTAGTATATAGTATAGTTTTAATATTTTGTGTAAGGGTGTACCTGCTTGTGCGTGTGTGTGTCCACGTGTACACATGTGAAGGCCAGATGACAGCCTTGGATGGATGTCATTCCTCATGTGCCATCCATCTTTTTTTGAGACATGCTTACTCACTGGGCTGGAACTTGCCAAGTAGGCTAGGCTGACTGGCAATAATCTGTCTGTCTCTGTTTCTTCAGTTTTGGAATTTCATGTTGTGCCACCATACCTCTGTGTGTGTGTGTGTGTGTGTGTGTGTGTGTACCTCACAGTATGTATGTATAGGTGGGAGGACAACTCATGGGTGTTGGTTCTCTCCTACTGTATGGATTCAGGAGATCAAACTCAGATTGTCAGACTTGGCTTCAAGCATCCCATGCCCAGCTCTCTCTGCCTCTTTAAGTTTTGTCCTTTTGGTTTTGTTTCATTTCATTAGGGGGCTGGTGAGACCGTTGCGTAGACCAGGCTGGCCTCACACCTGCCTCCACCTTCTGGGTGCTGGGGTAAAAGGCATGGGCCACCATGCCTGGCTATTCTTTAGGTGGGATCTGGGAACCCACCTCAGCTCTTTATGCTTGCAGGGTAAGTGCTTTACCAACTGAGCCATCCCCCCAGCCTTAATATTAGTACATATTTATTTAATAATTTGTATGTTCTAATTTTTAACTATTAACTTACTACTTATCTCTTCCTGCTAAATATTAGCCTTATGAGAGAAGGCACCTTGCTGTATTTCTTGTTTGTTGCTATTTTTATCTGTTACAGTTTTTGTTTTGTTTTTTTCCAATTTCATTCCCGTTATTTGACATGGAAAAGATACTATCTTGTTCAGTTTTTCAACCTCTAGCATTGAAAATGCTTGGGACCTAGTGACCTCTCAAAATTGTTCAAAGAGAAGATAAATAAAGTGATGAAGTTTGTGTCTCTCACCTTTGCAGGGGTGGATACTGAGTACAACTGAACTTTGGGGCCTTGCATTTTCTTAGCAAATGTTCCATTGCCGACCTACTTCCAAAGCCCCATTAATGATTTTTTTTGTATTTTTGTTGAATATTTATTTTAAATTAAAAAATGTGAATAAAAGGTGAATATTTTCATGAAGGAGTTGATAAAAGTCATGACACCTGGCAAGCAGGAAATGTTTAAAATTTTAACAACAAAGAATATATGATTGAAAAGAATGGTCCTTTAAAGCTTAAAATATTTTCTTGGGCCCTTCAATAGTATTATAAAGATAATTCTAGCCATCACATACAACAAGTAAACTGTTTTCAGCAATCTGTAAACTTAGATGTCCTTCCTTTAGCCCCTGAATGTATCCCACGTCTATCCCAGAGTAGTCGTGTTTCTGTAGGAGATAACTGCTCTTCCTTAGAGTTCCACTGTTACCCCCAGCAGACACGTTTAACTGAGTCACCTTTGTTAAGAACTGTTTAGACCTGTGTTTTGAGCTGGGGAGCATAGCTCAGTTTAGAATATTGCTTGCTATAGTGGTGATACACACCTTTAATCTCAATACTCAGGAGGCAAAAGCAGGCAGATCTCTTGAGTTCAAAGCCAGTCTGGCCTACAGAGTGAATTCTAGGATAGCCAGATCTATACAGAGAAATCCTGTCAAAGAAGAAGAAGAAAAGAAAGAACATTGCTTGGTATTTGCTAGGCTTTAAATTTGATCTCTGGCGCTTGTTTTATCAGCTACTAAGACAGTGTGGGTACTTCTCATATGACTGTAGAAGTTGCTCATGTATTTATGTTAAACTTTACCTATGTGTTAGGTGACTTTATTTACTTGAAGCCATTTATTTTAGGTTATTTCATTTGTATGGCCTATATTTGTATATTTGTATACCACTTCTGCGCAGTATCTGAAGAGTCCAGAAGAGGGTGTCTGATCCCTTTACCTGAGTTACAGATAGTTGTGAACTGCCATGTGGTGCTTGGAATCAAATTCAGGTCTTCTGGTAGGGCAGACAGTGCTCTTAACTGCCAAGTCAATTCAGACCTCTTCTTCAGATATGGTTTGTATGATTTTAGTAATCCGAACCATTATGTGTTCTTAATATTTCATTTTAGGGGTTGGGGATTTAGCTCAGTGGTAGAGCGCTTGCCTAGGAAGCGCAAGGCCCTGGGTTCGGTCCCCAGCTCCGAAAAAAAGAACCAAAAAAAAAAAAAAAATTTCATTTTATATACAACCAGCTTTTTGTTAATATGATTCCTGGCCAATATAATATAGTTTGATTTTTTTCCTTCATATTTATATAAAATTTTCTCTTAAAGAAACTGGGTTGGGGATTTAGCTCAGTGGTAGAGCACTTGCCTAGCAAGCACAAGGCACGGGTTCAGTCCCCAGCTCCAAAAAAAAGAAAAAAAATACTCCATTTATTTAATTCTTTTGGTATTGATAATTGATTGAGACAGTGTCTCATGTGGCACGGGCTGGCCTTGAAATTGCTATGTAGTGTAAGGATGAACTTACTTTCTGATCATCCTGCCCTCACCTACCGAGTTCTGGGATTGCAGCTGTTTGCCTCTATGCTTGGCTCCATGCCTGCTCTTTACTCTTGGTTTTATATTGTGCTGGGGATTAAACTCAGGATCTAACTCCTACTAGGCAAATGCCCTATCATTAAACTATATCCCTAGCCCTCTGCTGTGGCTGCTTTTTTTTTTTTTTTTTTTTTTTTAATTCTGAAGTTTCAATATGTATCATTTTTAATTATCTTCTTCTTGGTTATGACTCTTTGGAATCTGTGAGTTGATGTGCTTCTCCAGTTTTGAGTGATTAATAGTTATTGTCTTCTAGATACCATCTCTGCACTGTGCATTTTCTGCTGTTAGCAGAGCACATAGGCATCATTTCCCCTTGTCTCTTGACTTCATTTCTATTCTTTTGACTGTGTTTGCTTCTTTGTAGATTATTTCTTCTTGCCCCTCAGTTTCCAGACTGTTTCATTGTCTTTTGTTTGCTATTAGCTGCACTGAATTCTTTGTTACTGCTTCTGTCTCAATCTCCAGGATCTTGCTACATGCTAAGCGAGTGCCCTACTGTGAACTCTTCCTATCCTGAGTCCTGCTACTGCTTTTAAAAACAAAAACAAAACCTCTTTGCTGTTTACTTCTTTCAAGCTTTATTTATTCATTCTTTATTTTAAAGATTTAAATTTTTAATGTGTGACTGTTTGCCTGTGTGTATGTGTATGTATGTGAACTGTGTGTGTATCTTGTGGCCATATCAGAAGATGATGTCATAACCCCTTGGCATGAGGTTATGGATGGTATAGGTACTGGGAACTGGGCCAGGGTCCTCTACAAGAGCATAATATGCTCTTAACTGCTGAGCCATCTCCAGTCCCCTTTATTGTGATTCTAGGTGTCAAACCACAGGTCTTGCTCAGCAAGTATTTTACCACTGATCTCTTATTTTTCTAAGTCTTGTACACATGACTTTATAGTCTGTACCTGATAATTCTGGCATCTGAAGTTTTTATCGGTTTGTTTCTGCTCTTCCTTTTTTTTTATGTTTTTTTTTTTTTGTTGTTTTAGTTAACTGTACACTATTTGCTAATGATGTATAACTTGAAAAATTACTTTTGACTGAAGATGTTTGTTCTTTGAGGGAGAATTTTTGTTTTTTAGTTCCTAGAGAGTTTAGCTTTCTGATGCAAGCTCATCATACTTAAGGACCATGTTCGTTTGTTTGTTTATTTTGGTTGTTTCCGCTGTGAAAAGAACTGGTTTGGATTGTCCTAACGCTTTCTAAGCCCAGTTCCTACATTGCCAAGGCAACTTCCTTGAATCCCTGAGGATAGAAGAAAGGTTCCTCTTAGTTTACCCTCCCTAAGAACTGCTATGCCGGAGGCCCAGGTTGAAATGGAAAGTGTTTCCTGTTGAGCTCTCTGCTTGGGTGGGCTTTGGCTCATCATGGCGCCATAAATGAGTTTGATGGGTTTTTTTTTTTTTTTTTTTTTTTTTTTTTCATGTGCTCTTAGGTTTTGTCCTAGCAGATCATGTTATATGTCTATCAAATCTTTGATGTTTGTATGTTCTTTAAAGATGTTCATCCCACCCTTTTAAAAATTGCTGTTTCGATAAAAAGTCTTAACTGTGCTGGCCTAACTGGCCTGGAACTTGTGGATTAAAGGCATGCATCCAGCCATGTTTGTCCATCTGTGATGTCTAGGAATTGAAGGACTTAACTATATGCCTGGCCTGTGTCATGTCTTTAAATTTGCTTTCTGAGGAAAGGTTTATTCAGACATCCTAACCTACCTTTGTTCTGAAAATGTTTAAAGGTTTTAGACCTTAATGGATAATTATTGAATATAGTCAACTTTTGACTAATGAGCTTGTTGTGATGAATGCTTGCCACGGTGTTATAGAGCATAAACTCAAGCCGCTATGTTTGGTAGGGTAAGAGTGATAATACTGAGGAGGACTAGTTACTTATAGATTGGGAAACTAAATTCATTTGTCAGTAGCATTTGATAAATTTATCTTACTTTTACTTTCTATAATGAGTAGTTAAGTAGCCAGGCATTGTGGTAGACAGCTGTAATCCCAGCACTTGTGAAGTTGAAGATAGAGAGTCATATGTTTGAGGTTAATCTGTGCTAAATAGCCAGACCCTGTTGTAAAAATTAAAGGGCTACAGAGATGGTGCAGCAGTTATGAGCACTTGTTTCCAGCACCCACACAGTGGCTCATAATCATCCATAACCTGTAAATCAGGGGATCCAGCAAGCTTGCACATACATGCCTGCAAGTAAAATATTCATACAAATAAAATTAATTATTTTAAAGTAAGATAAAATTAGATGTGGGTTAAAATACATACTATGACTTAGAAGTTTTTTTCTGATAAACAAGATTAAAAAGTCCCCACAAAGCAGCCATTTCTACAGTGAGCCCTTATAGTTCAGTGGGGACCGAGACAGGAAGTTCTACCTTGGCTGTAGAGCAAGTTGAGAACCAGTGCATGCCTTCAGTGAGACTCTGTCTCAGAGAAAACAAAAATGATCTGGGGAAAGCCAGGTGTGGTAGTGCACACCTTTAAACACCAGTATTCAGAGGCAGGCAGATGCAGACAGATCTGAGCTGGAGGCAGCCTGGTTACAGAGTGAATTCCGTGACAGCCAGGGATACCCAGTGAGTCATTACTCCCACCCCTACCCCCACCCCCAAAGAACTGGGGATATAACTAAGCACATGCAGGGCAATCATCAGCCCTACCCTGGGTCTCCAAAGGCAGTTGACAAATGTTTTTAGACTCTTCAGGTTATATACATGTGTGTTTGTACTAGTTTGTGCTAGTTTTCCTTATTTCAATGATATTAATGTATTCAGTGTCCTATATTTATATTTTATAAGTAGCGTTGTCATTGTAATTAATGTCTTTCTTGTATATATTTCATTGTTTTGTTTTGTTTTTTGAGACAGGGTCTCTCTGTAGCTTTGGCTCTCCTGGAACTCACTCTGTAGACTAGGCTGACCTTGAACTCAGAGATTCACCTACCTGCCTCTCCTAGGCACTGGATCAAAGGTGTGAGCCATCACTACCCAGATGTCTCAGCCATTAAAGGTTAGGCTCACATCCAAAAAAAAAATTTCTGTATAAGTCCTAAGTCAAAAAGTGTATTTATTTACAAAAGATCATTCCAAGCCAGGTATTGGTGATGGCACTCCTGTAATCCTAGCACTTGGGAGCTGAAATGTAGGTAGATCTCTGTGAGTTTGAGGCCAACTTGGTCATCAACTTGTCCTTCGGTTCTAGGACATCCAGGACTACACAGAGAGACCTTGTCATTGTGTAGTTATATAGAGAGGATATATGTAGATATACATTATATAAATAATAAATAGTGTTATGTAAATTTCTAGACAATTGCGAGCAGCTTTAGTTTCTCTTGGCATATCCAGCCAATACTGAATTTTGTCATTACAATTTTTCTACTGAGAAAAATACTTTGATTTAACTTTGATTTCTTCTCTAGGGATATTGAACATCTTTTCATATGTTGAATGGCCTTTTCAATTTAGCTTGGAGGACATTTTAAGTGTCATGTATGTTGTATTTATGTTTACAGATTTGTGATATGTTTATGTTGACTTTTTTCATTCAACTTTATAAGCATCTTATTATTTTATACATTTTTAATATCACTATGATTCAAAAACACACATGCATGTTACATCCCCAGGTAACCACTAAGTTATAATAGCATTTGCTTATTTTCTTGTATAATTTTTTTCCCCTGAGACAGGGTTTTACTGTCTAGCTCTGACTGTCCTTGCTTTGAACTCACTTTGAACTTACATCAGACTGGCCTCAAACTCATGATCTGCCTGCCTCTGCCTCCCAAGCGCTGGGATTAAAAGTAAGTGCCACCACCACCCGGCTTCTTGTTATAATTTTTATATGTGTGCTTGTCTTTTTTCCCTGTATAACTTCAGAAATAAGTGTGTTCATCTTAAAAATACATTCCCTTTACTATGAAATATTATTTAATCAGAAATTTTGTAGCCATATTTGAGACAATTATCACCCATGTAACTCAAAGCTGACCAAACTCAGTGGCCCTCACCTCATCCTCAAGTTTTGGAATTACAGGAATGTCATTCTGAAAGGAGTTTTGTAGTATGTTTTGATATCTAGTAAGATTTTCCTAATGCTCTTTTTTGGGGAAGAGAGGTTCAAGACAGAGTTTGTCTGTGTAGCCTTGTCTGTCCTGGACTCCTGTAAACCAGGCTGGCTTTGAACTCATAACAGAGACCCACCTGCGTGGGATTTAGCACAAGTGCTAAGATTAAAGATGCATGCACACCACCACTGCCTGGCTTCCTAATATTCTCTGTTAAACATTATGTGATTTTTCATGTAATCTCCAACTATAATCTAAAAACCAGTGAGAATTTATCCTTCCCCTCCAAGGCCTAGAGTAAGATAAGTAAAAACTATTGGCTTTAGAGAAATTTGGAATTTGTGTATTGTGAATTCAGAATAGGATATTACCATTTGGGTTGTCTTTCTGTTTGTTGCTGGCTGGCTGGCTGGCTGGCTTGCATGTTTGTTTTGACAGGATCTCCACATATCCTGGCTGTTCTGGAACTCACTTTGTAGACCAGAGTGGTCATGACCTCACAGAGATCTACCTGCCTCTCCCTCCCTGTCCAGTGTAAATTGTCTTTTATGTTCATCTGTGAAGCTGTTTGGTTTTCTTTACATGTATTTTCATAGTCATTATTTTACATGTTTTTTGTTGTTTTGTTATTTTCAATGGGTTTTCTTCTATTAATTTGCTGATGGTAACTGTTGGTGTTGCCTATACTCTTACCTTGTACTTGTGTATTTACTGAAGGTTTTTGGCTAATTTGCTTGGTTTCCTTTGTGAATGTTTACGTCATCCAAAAGGGATACTTTTAAATATTTCCCAGTGTTTATATCACATTTTCTAAATTTTCTTTATGCCATATGTTACCTTTGGCCTATTCAACTGTAATGAAGGGTCTTTGCTATAGTACTCTTTTTTTTTTTGGTTCTTTTTTTCGGAGCTGGGGACCGAACCCAGGGCCTTGCGCTTCCTAGGTAAGCGCTCTACCACTGAGCTAAATCCCCAGCCCCTTGCTATAGTACTCTTAATAATATTTTCAGTGACTTTGAGAAAATACTCACTTAGGTATTAAAATGGGATATTCCTAGGTCTTTTTTTTTTTTTTTTTTTTTTTTTTTGAGTTATCTGATAATATACAAGCTTGATTGATTTTCGGTTTTTCTTTTTTTTCTTTTTTTTTTTTTTTTTTTTCTTTTTTTTTTTTTGGAGCTGGGGACCGAACCCAGGGCCTTGCGCTTGCTAGGCAAGTGCTCTACCACTGAGCTAAATCCCCAACCCAGCTGATTGATTTCTATGATACAAGGAGAAGAGTCATAATTTTTTCTACCATTAGGGTAATGAATTATTTTAGGAAATTTGCTAATTTTAACCGTCCTTGCATTTCTAGAATAAAGTACACATGCTTGTCACATGCTGTCCTTTACTGTCCTTGCTGTGCTTGCATTTAGATTTTTGTGGGTGTGAGGTGTGAGGGTAGAATTCAGAGTGCAATAAGCCCTTGTCTACATAGCTGCACAGCAGTTAGTTTAATTTTTTGTTTATTTAGAGAAATAACATTTCATTTGTCAAGATCGAGACGTTTATGAAGGTGACTTATTGAGCAGTACAAAGTAATCTGCACATTGGGAGTTTGTACAATTAAATCATTAGAATGTCTCTTACATACTCCGAGTGAGGTGTGCACTCAGGTTTGAAGATAGTGGCTGTGTGGTTGCGCTCTGTTTTCAGAGATGTTTTGTAAACCATACCTGTTCTAGCCTGTTGCATGCTTGTATTTTCAGATTATCTTTTCTCACATCAGTTGTGTGTTTCTTTAATGTTTTCCAGCGTCGAGTAGAACAGCCTCTCTATGGTTTAGATGGCAGTGCTGCAAAGGAGGCCTCAGAAGAGCAGTCTGCCCTGCCAACCCTCATGTCAGTGATGTTAGCAAAACCTCGACTTGACACAGAGCAGTTAGCACCAAGGGGAGCTGGCCTCTGCTTCACTTTCGTCTCTGTAAGTAGAAGACCATGTACTCATTCTGAATTTCTCATTTTAATAGGATGTGTTCTGTTCTCTCATTATTTAAAAATATTTTCAATTTAAAAATTTCTTAATTTACTTTGAAAATTACGTGTATATGGGTGTACCTGTGGGCATGCACATGTGTGAGCGAGCACCTACAGAATCCAAAATCCAGTTGTTAGATCCCCTGGAGCTTGAGTTACAGGTGGTTGTAAGCCATCCAACATGTGTGCTGAGAACTAAGCTTCAGTTCCGTAAGAGCAGCACAGCTCTTACCTACTGAGCCATCTCAGTGTTTTCTATTACTTTTTTTTAAAGATTTATTTATTTATTATATATCAGTACACTGTCACTGTCCTCAGACACACACCGGAAGAGGGCATCAGATCCCATTACAGATGGTTGTGAGCCACCCATGTGGTTGCTGGGATTTGAACTCAGGACCTCTGGAAGAGCAGTCGGTGCTCTTAACCGCTGAGCCATCTCTCCAGCCCCATTTCTTCTTAAAGATATGGTACTTCACTCAGTCCCCATGGTTGAATCTCTAAAGACAGGTTGCTCTGCCAAAGTCTTGAGTATGCACAGGAAGGAAAATGTGATCTCTTTATAAAAGTAAAGAAAATAGAGATTCCATTTCAGACAAAATTTCATCTAGCTGAATATCACTAAATTCTACCTAATATTTATGCAAACTAATCCTTGAGTAGGGTAATTTTATTCTTTCTGTGGGTAGGCATTATGGAGAGGGCATTTCCCTGTGTATGAGGGCTGTCCACTCCCCTGCCTTCTCACTCTTTGAGTATTGTAGGTGGCTTTTTAAAAGGAATGTTCTGTTTGCTTATTTCAACTTCTCTTCCTTAAGGATTTAAAAAAAAAAAATACTTGTTTTATATATGTGAGTACACTGAGCTGTCTTCAGACAAACCAGAAAAGGACATCTGATCCCATTACAGATGGTTGTGAGCCACCATGTAATTGCTGGGAATTGAACTCAGAACCTCTGGAAGGGCAGTCAGTGCTTTTAACCAGTGAGGCATCTCTCCAGCGCAATTAAGGATTTTTTAATTTATGCAGTGTGCTGGTGACTCTGGGAACCAAAAGGGGATATCACATTCCCTGGAGCTGGAGTTAGGTAATTGTGAGCCTACCTGGAGCTGTACTGGAGAATTGAATTCAAGTACTCTGAAGAGCACCAAGTGTACTTCACTGCTTAGCCTTCTGTCCAGCCCTTTCTCTCTCTCTTTGAGGAGTCTGAATTCAGATTGAGGGTTCAGCTTAATTGATAGAGTGCTTGCCCAGCATCCATGATGCCCAGATTCAGTTCCCAGGACCACATAGAACGGGGCATAGTGGTACCATACATGCTTGTAGTCACAGTGCGAGAGAGGTGGATGTAAGATAATCAGATAACCTTCAACATCTATCACTGAGTATAGAAAGCTTGAGGCTAGCCTAAGCTACGTGAGAACTCTATCGTTACAAAGGGAGGGGGGTGTTAAATGATGTAAAATATTGACTCCATGTAATTTACCATAATTCTTCTTAGTTTCTGTGGTTTTTGCCAAGGGAGATATGATATACAAGTTGCCCTATTGTTCCATTTTTTTTAAGGTCCCCATCCCCCATTCTCTTTGAGATGGACTCTCACATGACATCCTAGGCGGGTCTGAAACTCATTGTACAGCCCTGACTGACCTCAGACTTGAGGCAATCCTGCTTTAGCCTTTTGAGTGCTGGAGTTATAGGCATGTGCCATCTGTGGCCTGTCTAGTGAGAACACCCATCTATCCAAAAAGAAGTTAGCACCAATCCTCTTAGTTCACCTCTTAGTCATTTTCTATAGTTAGACTCCCTGACTCTATGTTCTGTGCAGTGTACCATAAATCCTTAACCCACACTATCTGGAAAGGCAGTGAAAGTATTGGATATTTAAAAAATTTTTGAAGTCTATGAGTGTTTTGCCTGCATGTATGTGTGTACCATGTCCCTGCTTGGTGCTCACCGGGCCAGAACTAAGTGTTACAGATGGGTGTGAGTTCCTTGATGTGGATGCTGAGTCCAACCTGTGTCCTGCAAGAGCAGCCAGTGGACATTATTGAGCCATCTCTGCAGCTCCAAATTGGCTATCTTAAAGAAAGGAAATAAAAATAATAGAAGAATTAGCTGGGTTAGAGAATCATGAACTATTTGAAATACTTCCCTGAAAGCTTGGTTGGAAGTTCAAGGAGGGGAGCAACCATTAAGAATGATCCTCTTAGACTGAGGAAGGAGGTCCTCCTCAACCGATGTTGCTTTGGGGATAATATGTGCCATGTGGACACGGAAGAAAGGACACTGGCCTAGCCGGCCAGAGCAGTCACATAAAGCCTGGCCGCCATCTGACTGATGGATACCTCAGTCATATCTCCCTCATATTAGGTAGGAATACTTTCTTAGCACCATTGTAGCTTTGCCTCAAGAATAGAAAAATACTTAAACAGTTATTTTTTAGAGGTGCTTAATTACCCGGAGAATGAAAACCCTTGCTGTGAGAATGCAGGCACCCTGTGGTATTACCTCTTTATCCCACCGTCTGCCTATCTTTCATAGATTTTTTTTTTCCTTAGAGACAAGGTTTCTCTGTGTAGCCCTGGCTGTCCTGGAACTCATTATGTAGACCAGGCTGGCCTGGAACTCACTGCCTGCTCTTCCCCCAGTGCTGGAACTAAAGCGTGTGCTACCATTCACTTCCTGGCTCCTCATTAGATCTTCATTGTAGATCTGACTTTCATAGGCAAAGCCATTTGTTCTTTATGTATGAATGCACATACGAAGGCCAGAGGTTGGCACTAGGGTATCTCTACACTTTAGACTTTAGTGGAATTTATCAGTTGAGTAGACTGACTAGTTAGCCAGTGAGCTCCAGGGATTTGCCTGTCTTTCTTTACCCATCTTTTACTGTTCGGATTATAAATGCAAATGTGCAGGCGGGGCTGTAGTAGTGTATGTCTTTAATCCCAGTGCTTGGGAGGCAGAGGCAGGTGGATCTCTGTGAGTTTGAGGCCAGCCTGGTCTATAGAGTAATTTCCAGGACAGCCAGGGACACACAGAGAAAGTCATGCCCATCCTTTCATGTGAGTGCTGGGGATCCAAACTTGAAACTCAAATTCTGTGGTTCTGTGGCAAGCACTTTACCTGCTAATTCATTTCTCCAGCCTACTTTTCATCTTTGTCGTATGAATTGCCTCCGATTCCAGAGGATGCTTCATTTATTCTGTATATTTTTATTGTGTATCCACTGTATGATGGGCATATAGTTAAAAACATAGAATTTTGATCAGCCTTCCTGCTGTTCCCTAATGTAAACCGAAGGGTATGGGTCTCTGGATATGGGATGACTATGTTGGAAGGGCTACCTACTCAGTCCTGTCAGTGCTTTTAGGCTGTCAGGCCTAGCTAGGTTATCCTTGTGCTTCAGAGAGTACCCAGAGATCATGTTGGAAGAAATATTTCAAACATAAAAAACCCCAGAGCCAGGTGCTTTGATATACTTCTTTTGTCTTTGCTTCTTAGTAATATATAAAAAATTTAAAAAAAGCAAATGTGAAAGAGTTAACTTTAATATACTGTAAGTATTGTAAATCAGCAAAGATAGGCAGGGAACAGAAGGGCAAAAGTAGCTTTATGGGAAAGAAAAAGTCAAATGCCTAATAACTCTAAACCTAGATCATAAAGAACCATAGTATTAGAAGATAACTTTTTGTTGTTTTTGCTTTTGTATTTTGAGACAGATACAGATATCTGTCTCTGTATATTCCACATTGTCCTGGAACTCACTCTGTAGACCAGGATGGCCTTGAACACAGAGATCCATCCTTCTGCCTCTGCATCCCAGGAGCTGGAATTAGAGGCATGCACAACCATACTTGGCTAAGAAGATGACTTTTAATTTAACAAAGATAAGAATTTTTATGTTGGGCTGAAGACATGGTTTAGTAGGTTAAGGATACATACTATTATTACAGAGACATGCTTTAGTAGGTTAAGGATACATACTATTATTACAGGGAGCATGGTTTAGTAGGTTAAGGATACATACTATTATTACAGGGAGCCTGGTTTAGTAGGTTAAGGATACATACTATTATTACAGGGAGCATGGTTTAGTAGGTTAAGGATACATACTATTATTACAGGGAGCCTGGTTTTGATTCCAGCACCCAAGTGGCAGCTCAGCCCTCTGTAAATATAGTTCCAAGAGATCCAATGCCCTCTAGTGGCCACAGAGGGCACCAGGCACATGTGTGGTATACAGATATACATACACATAATATACTCATGCATAAACAGTAAAATTAATAAATCTTTACAAAATAGATATTTGATATTTGCTACTTAGATTTTAGTTTAAAGAGATTCACAGCTATGTATTGACTAGAAATTAATTGGTGCAATTATTTGGAGAAACTGATAATGTACTTGTGTTAAGTGTATATATATTTGGGGTACAACAATATTACAAAGATATATTGTGGGGGGGTTTGTTTGTAGATTTATTTAGTTTATGTGTATGAGTGTTGTACTTGCATACATGTATTTGCCCCACATGTGTCTGGTACCGTCAGAGGTCAGGAGAAGATGTCAGTTTTCCTGGAACTGAAGTTATAGGTGACTGTGAGCCACTTTGTCGGTGCTGGAAACCAAATCCAGGTCCTTTGCAAAAGTACCAAATGCTTTTAATTGCTGAACCAGCTCTTGTTTGTAATTACAAAAGTCTGAAAGCAGTTTTTCTTGACTGCGTTCCTAAGTGTATGGCTTCCACAGTGTTAAATCTAGAGATCCTTGGTCAGAGCTCATCCGCACAGTTCGTTAGCCAGCAGACCCTTAGCTCAGCCTCTGCTACCGCGTTTCCTCACTTCTGTGTCTATATACCAGAATGTTGTAGAACCCAGGCTAAAGATTGTTTTATCTACTTCCATTTTCCATTTTGTTCACCTAGTTTGTCATTCGAACCTATCACTTGTATGCAAAAGACTTTGAAGACTCTGTCTGTAGTCAGATCTCTCTGCCCTGAATTCTAGATCTGTATAGTCAGTCGCCTCCAGTCAGCATCACCTTTTTTCTTTTTCTGATCAAGTGTATCAGATTTCAAAGTGTCTGATCATTCTAGCTCCCCACTCACTTCTACAGTTTTACATATCTCAGTATTGTCTGTTCTTCCTCTATTTTGACCTAAAGAAAACATTCTTATCTCTTTGTATTTTACTCCACACCCAGAGCAGTAAATCTTAATAATTTTACCTTCAAAATGTGCCCTGAATTCCTCCACTTTTTAATTCTGTTAACTACTGCCACTGTAGCTGGAATCTTTATCCCCTCTTGAGATTTCAGTCTAACTGCACTCCTTGCCTCTCTCTTTGTTCTTTTAGTTTTCTCAGTAGCACCCAGTGGTACTGAAACCCAAGTCTATATGTGCCTTCTCTGTTTCAAAAGTCCTTAAAAATGGCCCTGTGTGGCTTGTTCCTGCCCCCATCTCTTGCTGTTCTGCTTTTCTTACCAAGTCACATTCAGACTGACTACTTTGTTTTTCAAATACTACCAGCTTTGTTCTTAGTTAAAGCCTTTGCACTTTTGAGGGTGAAGGTTTTAAAACAGTCTTGGATATTCCAGGTTAGCATTAAACTTTTGTAGCCAAGGCTAACCTTGAATTCCTGTTCCTCCTGCCTTACCTCCTAAGTGCTAGAGTTAAAGTCTGTCCTCCATACCTAGCTTATACTTGCTCTTGCCTTAGCATTCTCCCCAAAGATGTTGGTCTGCCCGCTGTTCCTCTGTTCTGTTTCAATGAACTCTACTAGAGAAGCCCAGCTTGAGCACATTATAGAATAAGTCTCACTGCTTTCCTTTCCCCTAACTAGCTCTTAGGCCCTGCTCTGTTGACTCATATCACTAGCTTAGCTGCAATATAATGTACTGTGCCTGACTCCTTACTCTCTTCAGTGCCAGCTGCCAGGTCACAGCTGCTTAATCTGTATCTCCAGTGTCCTGTGATTGTACTGTGACAGTAAGGGCATTCTTCAAAGAGGAATTGGTTAAATGAAACACATTTATATGTTGGAATGCCATACAATACAAGAAGTTTATATATATATATATATATATATATATATATATATATATATATATATATCCACGCGTGTGTGTGTGTGTGTGTGTGTACACGCATGCACACGCAAAAACAATGAAAACTATGTTTATAAAAGTAACACATGATAGAAAATTCAGAATTCAGGCTAGAGAGATGACATAGATGGATGGATAAAGATTGATTGGTTGATTGATTGATTGATTGACTGATTACACATAAGAGACATTATTTAAAACAAAGGTGAAAATCTCAAATACAATCTGTCAGCAGTGGCTACTTCCTCAGGAAGCCTCAAAGAAGACTTGCATTTTCCCCATTGTTTTAAGGCTCCCCGGTCCTATAACCAGTCTTTAAAAAGTTCCATTTGGGGGGCTGGAGAGATGGCTCAGTAGTCAAGAGCACTGACTGCTCTTCAGAGGCCCTGAGTTCAATTCCCAGCAAACACATGGTGGCTCACAACCATCTGTAATGGGATCTGATGCCCTCTTCTGGTGTGTCTGGAAACACCAGATGTGTGTGTGTAAGTTCCATTTTCCCCATTATGAAGGATACATTTAATCTTGTTCACCCAACCTTTTTCTATTCATCTATTTTCTACATCTATTATGTATGTAAATTTGTCATTTTAGCTGTAATTGAGACTTTTGTTGTGTCAATTATTCTAAGATATGAAAACAACTAAGGAACATATAATATTACAGTTGTTCCATTGTTGGGCTTTGCAAAAGCCAAATGGTTTTTATTGGATTCACTGAGAGAGATAGTTGTAGTTCTTGAATTATCTTTCATTGAATTAAATAATTCATGTTGTCAAGGTCTAGTGGATCTGTATTTTTACTCTTTGTATATATGGACATATATGTTCATATGAGTATATGAAAAGGCTAGGGTTGATATTGGGAAGTCTTTATTGACTCTGTCACCATCTGGCCGGCCATCTGTCTATTTTAAGACAGGTTCTCTCATAAGATTGGCCAGTGAACCAAACAGTATCCTCCTGTTTCTGCCTTTAACAATGGGGTTACAGACATGTTCCATTTTGCTTCATCTTCATGCTTTCATGGAAAGCACTCTACCCACAGAACCATCTCTCCAGCCTTTTAAAACTCTTTTTTTTTTCCCCTCGGAGCTGGGGACCAAACCCAGGGCCTTGCGCTTGCTAGGCAAGCGCTCTACCACTGAGCTAAATCCCCAACCCCCTTTTAAAACTCTTAATGCCAAGCTATTGTTTCTTTGAAAGCTCCTTCAAAACTATGTAGGTATTTTCTCTTTGTTTAAAAAAAAAATGCGTGTGTATATACAGATGGGTGCACTGCTACACCCAGTTTTTTGTATTCGTACTTAGGGCATGAATTCAGGCCTTTATTTCTGTATGCCAGGCATTTCACCAAGAATCTATTCTCCCACTGTTCTCCTTTCTGTCTTTTGTTGTCATTTTAAATTTTAGTAACATAGATATATAGAGTACCAAGTCTACCCAGTCATGGTTGGTAATTTTTTAGAAATATTTTCAAGAGAAATCTATCATTGGAGCTGAAGCGATGGCTCAGCAGTTGCGAGCACTGAATGCTTTTACAGAGGACCCAGCACCTACAGAATCTGACACCTCACAGACCAAACACCAGTGCACATAAAATAAATAACATTGTTCTTAAAAATCCAGCATCAAACTACTATAACCTTTCTATACATATAGAATTCCCATCTTTCTCATTCTGGGAAATTCATTCTGAGAAGTTGAAAAACATACCAAAAAGCAGAGATACAAAAGATAGCATCACTATGTACAACAATTGAAACAGTACTATCAAATATTTATTTTCGGTTAAGAAAAATTTATGCTTATACAAAAAGCTGAAGCCCCATTTCCCACCCTCCCTTCCGTTTTCCACTCATACAGACCAGCTCACAGGAGGGTGAAGTGGGTCACTCCTGTGTATCTTCTAAACATCTGCATAACGTATGTGTATCCATCACCACACAAAGTCCTAAGCTTCATGAAAGAAAATGTATGCACTTGAAAGTCATTGTAGTCCTTCATTCTGAGCCCTCCCCAATACACACACACACACACACACACACACACATACACACGCGCGCACACACACACACACTCTCTCTCTCACACACACACACTCACACGCACTGTTTCTGGGCATCTTTGCTTTTAGTGGATCTCTTGTGTTGTGCTTTATGGAGACATAGGCAGTACTTCACCTTAAGAATTTCCCATTATGTTCTCGGCAGGCATTTCAGTACTTCCCAGTATTTTTTTGGCTACCCTGGATCAGTCCTAGGTGAATTTCCTCATTTCTGTATGCTGATACATACTCACAAGCTAATTTAATGTTCAAGGAATGTTTCCTGTTCTCAAAGTCAGAGCTGTTTGATGGCTGTTTAGCTTTTTCATAGTCCACTTCAGTCTTCATATATTTTACTTTTACTTTTCCGCATAGCTCATGGGATGTTTTTCTTCCTGCTAGAACAGTTTACTCCCAAACCGTCTTGGTAGTCCCTCTCTCCTGTGACATCGCTGTCATATTCTAAATTCTAGTAAACACATAGTAAATCCATTCAGTTCTCCTGAACCAGTATCGGACCCACGATGTTTCCCCTTGGTCTGTGCTTTAAGATAGGTTCCACTGGTCCCTCAAGGCCTGATGTCACTCTGCATTTGTCATTTTCTCCAGCTGTTCAGACTTGCATTTCACTTCTTCACTCCATGTCTTCACTCTTCCTGCTTCAGTGCAGTGTGCTAACCTTCGATCTATTATGAAGATACAGGTAGCTGGAGGTGTGGTGCTAGGCAGCGTGCCTAGCATACATGAGTCTTGGGTCAGTTCTCTACGTTATTCCACTTGGAGTAATTTACTTTAATAGACTTCTTGCCTTGGTGCCAAATGGACCCAGAGGCTGTAATCAACAGCTGGGCAAAGACCAAAATGTTCCCCTTCCCCCTTCTAAAGGGATACAGCTTAGGCCCCATGAGCTCACTGTCTAGCAAGGGTAACCTTGAACTTTCAATCTTTTTTCCACTTCATAAGTATTGCATTTGTAGGTGTGCAACACCTGGTTTATACAGATATTGTTAAAAGTTCAACCCCCCCCCCATTTAATACTAAGAATCCAAATTAAGGTCTTGTACACGCTTAACAAGTTTTAGTTGTCAGTTTTACTTCTTAAATTTGTGTGTGTGGTACGTGTTTGTATATGTTTGTGTACATGTGTATAAGAGCATATAGAGACCAGAAGTAAACGTTGGCATTTTACTATATGACTTTCACTTTGTTTTTTGTAATAGGGCCTCTCACTGAACATGGAGTTCAGCAATTGCCTAGCCTGGCTGTTGAGCTGTTTCTAGGGATCTGAATTCAGCAAGCATTTTACCAGCTGAGCCAGCCCTTTCACTGTTGAATTTTACTTCTTGTAAAGATTTATCTTTATTTTAAATTATGTATATATGTGTATATGAGAGGTCTGTGTGCATGAGTAGTACAGGTTCCTAGAGGTGTCTGCCGGGTACCCTGGAACTGGAATTACAGATGGTAGCCAGCTGTGCTGCACGGTGCTGAGGGCCTGATGCTCTCTCTCTGGAAGAGTGTGCTACCAACTCCTGAGCCAATTCTTCAGCTTTATTTTGCTTTATTTTTGATTTTTTTTTTTCCAGTCAGGATTTCTCTGTGTGTCCTTGGCTATCCTGGAACTTGCTCTGTAGATCAGAGTTCTGCCTGCCTCTCTGTCTGGCTACAAATATTTAATCTTTGAGGTAGGAAATTGGCTCAATATTCACTTCATCAGATGGTAGCAGCTAGCACACTCTCTCTCTCTCTCTCTCTCTCTCTCTCTCTCTCTCTCTCTCTCTCTCTAAACACCCTCGTGTTCCCCCACCCATCCACCCACCCCTTCCTGCCTCCCCACCCTGACATTTCCTACACTGGGGGTGTCCAGCCTTGGCAAGATCAAGAGCTTCTCCCATTGGTATCCAACAAGGCCATCCACTGCTACATAGAGCTTTCTCCTTTTTTTATTGTAGGTTTTGGGTTTTTGAAACAGGGTCTTAAGCATAAATTTAGTCCAACCTGGTTTGGAGTTGATGGCCTCCAGCCTCATTGTCCCGAGTACTGCTTGCCTCAGCTTCTTTTTTTTTTTTTGATTATTGTAACCGTCTAGTGGATTTGTTTTTATGTGTCATCATATGTGCTGGAATTGACCCCAAGTCTGGCACATGTTAAGCATATGCTGTACAGCTGAACTCTACTCCCAGTGCTGGCTTCATGACTTTTCGTGGATGGAGCATCCATGAATGTAACGGTTGTTTTTGGTGTTCCTATTACTATTAGCTTTATTATTCTTTCCTTAGTTGATATGGATTTGGGTGGCTTTCAGTGTTTGGATCTTAGACACTCTGTTGCTGTGAGCACTCATCTGAAAGCTGCTTTTGGGGAGGTCATGTTTTCTTTTCCTTAAGTATGCGCTCAGGGGTGACATACTGGTCACTTGGTAGCTACTTTCGAGGAATTGAGTGATTTTTTTTTCCCCCCCTATACAAGTACTCCACACTCCCATCAGTAAGATACTTTTCCTTAACTGTCCGAGAGAGTACAGAATGTTATTTCATTGTGGTTTTCATTTATATCTAGCAGGTAACAAATATTTTGTTTTATTTGGTTATTATAGTTATTAGTCATTTATGTGTCTGGTAAAATATGTACTGGATTCCATTGCTCTTTAAAAAATGATATTTATTTGGGGAGGAGGTATAGAAGTGTAGTCAGAAGACCATTTAGGGATTCTGCTCTCTCCCACCTTGTAGACTCTAGGCATGGACCAGGCTTTTGTTATCAGGCTTGGTAGCAAGAGCTTCTACCCATCCCTCCGTTTCCCGCTCCCTTCTAAATTTAGATTAGCTTTAGTGTTGAAATATGAGGGTTCTGTAATAGTCTGATTGCAGGCCCTTAGCAAATATTCCTTTCATATATGGGTGGGCACTGTTTTTCTGTTCTCCTATGGTGTCTTTTGGGTGCTGCTCATAACTGAACTCATAACCTCATGCATGTCAAGCATGCCCTCAGCTCTATCTCTAGTCCCACGTGGGCTCTTTTGAAGAACAGAGGCTAAGTCCAAAATACCCAATTTCTCTTATGTTATTTATGCTTTTGGTTATACCTAAGAAGGCTTTATCTAATCCAAGGTTTCTTCTAAGTATGCTATACTTTTTTGCAGTTAAGTCTGCCATATATTTTGTTTTAAATTTTGGGTGACTTAAGGAAAAGAATTTACCTTTATTCTGTGGATAGGTATTAATTACCCCAGCACTTTTGTCACAAAGACTATGTTTCCCCACTGAGTCATTATGCCACCCTGTCACAAATCAGTTGACTATAGATGTTGTGAGTTTGCTTCTGGACTGTAATAATTCTACCTTACACATGTCTCTTCCTATAGCAGCACCCAACCTCCACCTCCAAGCCCATATGAGTCTTGAACTCCTGATTCTATTTCTGCCTCTGGAGTTGATGGCATTTTAGTTATCTCTTTCTCCTGAAATAGGGTCTCATGTATTGTACTTGGGTCTCGGCTTTCTCTGTAGCTAAGAATGACCTTGAACTTCTCAGTCATCCTCCTGCCCATCCCCACCAAGTGCTGGGAGTTGCAGGCGCGTACTGTTGTGCTTAGCTTGCTTGTGGCTGTTTAACTTATTTCTCTTACATTTATTGTTCTTGGGTTTTTGTTGTCGCTGTTGGTTGTTTGGGTTTAGGTTTTTTTATTTCTTGAGACGGTTTCTCTGTGTAATCCTGTCTGTGCTGAGGAACAGGCTGGCCTCGAACTAAGATCCACCTGCCTCTGCCTCCTTAGTGCTGAGTTTAAAGATGTACACCAACATCGCCCTATGGATTGTTTTGTTTTTAAGAGATGGTCTCATGTAGTCCCTTACAACTTTGAATGAAAATGACCTTGACCTTGTGACCTTTAACCTCCCACATACTGGGTTTATAGACTTGAGCTATCATGCCCAGTCAGCAGTTTATTACTGCGTGCCTGCTTACTCTTTTCACTGTTGGGTAGTGAGCCCTGGGCCTTGTACCTCTTCGGTGAGTGGTCAGCAGCTGAGCACATTCACACCTCCATTTTCCCTTTATTCTGATATGGGGGTACTGGATTGCCTAGATTGCCTTGAACTTGTGATTCTCCTACCTTGGCATCAAATACCTAGGATTTTAGGCCTGCACTCCCAGATAAAATTTCCTTTTAATTATAAGCTCCCTTTAGGCAGCCTAGATTGTGGACTGTGTTTATTTCCCTTGCCCATATGCTAATAGTTCTTAACCCTGTGCTGCGACATTGCAGGTACTCAATAAATTTTTATGACACGAATACATAAAAGGGACTGTGTGCGGACCAGGTATGGTGATACACAGTTGTAATCTAGGGACTCAGAAATTAGAGGCTAGAAGGTTTTAAGTTTGAGTCTAGCCAGGGATATAGTAAGACAGAGAAACTCTGTCTTACTATATATTCTAATATATTTTTATTTTTTATATATACTAGACAGTCTATATATTCTATAAAAATAAAATCAAAAGATTGTGCTCTGCTGGGCATTGTGGGGAGAAATGGCTCAGTGGTTAAGAGCATTGTTCTTTCAGAGGACCAGAGTTTAGTTTCAGGTGTCTACATTGGGCAGCTCACAAGCACTTGTAACTCCAGAATCCCAGAATCTATAGACACATCATCATCATAATCATCATAGAAAATGAAGCCTAATGAAACTGCCTACCCTAAAAGGGCATTGCGTAAGTCCCTAAATGGAGTTATTTGTATAAATTCTTTAGCTTGTTAATATTCTACTCTTTGTCATTGAGAGCAATTACTATGGATGCACACAGCCACCAGTTCTAATTACTTCATTTAACTAGCTTGGTAAGTTTTCATAAATGCTAGGTTTGACTTAAATTTTCTTTATCTGTAAAATAAAAATAATAATCACCACTTTAATAGGAATTTTTGTGCATATGTATGTGTGTATGTGTACACAGGTATGTGTGTTGGTGCATGTGAAGGCCAGAAATTGATAGTGGATGTTGTTCTTTAATTATTTCTCCACCTCATGTATTTAGATAGGAGGAGTAGAAGTTGGGGAAGTAGAGAAGGAAAATGTTGATTTCAGCCTTTATTTTCTTTATATTTTATTATTGCTCATACTACTGTTACCTGCTAAGCAATCACTTTAAGCTAAATGCTTTACTGAACTTGAAGATCACCAGTTGGCTAGCCTGATTGACAAGCTCTGGTTCTAGATGTCTCTTTTTGTCCACTTGAGTGCTGGCATTACAGATGCATACTACATGCTCTGCTTTTCCGTAGAGTGGTGGTAATTTGGAGTTTAGGCCTTATGCTTGCATGGCGGGCAGGCCCTCCACCAACTCAGTCATCGCCCCAACCACCCTGTTGTTGTTTTGAGACAAGTTCTTACTATATATAGCTCTGACCATTCTGGAAGTTGCTATTACGTCAGGCTGGTCTTAAACTCAGACTCTGCCTCCTAAGTGCTGGGAACAAAGGTGTGCATCACCATACCCAGCCTTCTTTAAAAAAATGTAAATAAGGATTATGTATTCTGTTGGCATTGAAGCATTTAGCTTACAGTGATTGTTTAGTAGATGATAAGTGCAGTATATCTAACACAGTAGTAGGAGCAGCAATAAAAATATACAGAAGTTATGGGAAGAAATTGACACTTTCTTCTTCCTCTTTGGCAGTGCTTGACATTGAACCCACGGCCTGTGTATGCTAATCACATTCTACCACTAAGTAAAACCTCAGGACCCTCACATTTGCATACTTAGAAGCACTGCAGTCTCTGAGCTTGTGGAATTGCACTTTCATCATCTCATAATAAGATTATCTAATAGTTCCTGGTTATGTCTGTGATGAGTCATAATATGTTAGGCGTACCTTGATTTAAGAGCCTCTGTGAATGAATTACAGAATTGTTGAATTATATTACACTTAAATCATATTTTTTTTGTTTTGTTTTGTTTTATTTCAAGACAGGATTTCTCTGTGTAGCATTGGCTGTCCTGGAATTCACTCTGCAAACCAGGCTGGCCTCAAACTCAGAGTTCCACCTGCCTCTCTCCCCCAAGTGCTGGGATTAAAGGTGTGTGCCACCACCCGCCTGGCCAGATCATATACATTGTAAAATTACTTTGGACTGGAGTTGTTAGTCAGTGGTAACGTACTTAGCTAGCATATGCAAGGTGGTTTTGTCCCTAGCACCACCAAAGCAACTACAAAAGACCCCTACGCCACCTCCACACAGAATCATTTAAAATACGATATGGGGAAATGGCTCAGTTAGAATGCCATGTTCAAGCATGAAGGCCTAAGTTTAAATCCTCAATATCCATGTAAAAAAGCTAGGTATGGTACACCTATAATCACAGAACTGGGGAGGTAGAGACAAGAGAATACCTGAAGCATGCAGGACAGCTAGTCTTACCAGATCAGTGAATTTCAGATACAAAGAGAAACCTTGTCTCAAAAAATAAGGTGGAGAGAGAGAGAAAGACACTCAACATTGACCTCTGGCAAGTGTGGACACATACACATACTAATATCTATATATCTTATCTATATATACATATATATACATATACACACATAGAAACATGATATATATCACACACAAACACAAAATGTGTTTATATGTCAAGTCAGCAAGTAGAAAGAAGTATTACAGAGCAACCCAGAATTATTTAACATTTATTTATTTTATTTATTTAATATTTAATTTCTCTGCTCATGGATATTTGTAACTTAAGAGACTTTCATTAGTATTTCCAACCTTTTTTTAAAGCTTCATTTACTTTATTTTTTTTTTGTTCTCCTTCTTAAATCTTGCTTGTTTATTCACTTGTTCTGAGTCAGTATGTCTGTGAGTTTATGTGCACCATATGCATGCAGGTACCTGAGGGGAGGAGGATGTCAGCTTCCCTAGAACTGGACTTAGAGATAGTTGTGAGCCACTTGGTGTGGCTGCTGAGAACTGAACCCAGGTGTAAGCAGTGAGTGCTTTAAATGGCAGAGCCATTTCCAACTGCGTTTCCCAGTCCTGTCTGCTTGGACTATGTGTCCCCTGCACTGTATATATCACTCACCTTTCCTGACAAAGGCACACTGAAACCTACATGCAAAACTAATTATAGGAGTTATTACCCAGTCTATAATTTGCGTATAAAATAATTTATGATCATTTGATTATTTAAAGCTTACCCTCAGAAACATAAAGATACCATATCCAGCTTTTGGATCTCATATTTAACTTGCTTTGTTTTCCTCTTGGCCATGACTCCTAACTTTCATAAAAGGGTTTGTTTTATAAAGAGGTAAATGTTTCTATTCATACACACTTTTGGAGAAAGATGCAAAACTTTCCTGTGATTGGTGATGTACTTTTATTATAGGCTCAACAAAACAGCCCTTCGTCCACGGGGTCTGGCAATACAGAACATTCTTGCAGCTCCCAGAAACAGATCTCCATCCAGCACAGGCAGACCCAGGTAGGTGGGGGCCCTGCAGAGCTTCACTCAGGAGTAGGCCTGACCTAACCATGTAGAAAGTCTGACTCTGCCCTTTGACTATACCCATTGTTAGTCTCTTCAGAACTTGCATTGTGAGGAATTCTGGTTCTTTGGAAAGAATTTTAACAGGCTTTTCTTAACCTTTGTGGTATGTAGTAGGCATGATTTTGCTTTGTCATGGTATGGAGACAAGAGCACGCAGTTTGAAGGCCTCTGGGCCTAGGTGCAAATTCTGGCTCTGTTGTTTACATTTACTATAATGCAAAATTAGGTGAGTGATTCCAGTCACCTTAGGCAGTGACAGTAGGCTTTCAATAAATGTTAATTTTAAGAAAATAGTTTATTTCCTCCTGTACTTTGAGAATGTTATACCAACAAAATTTCTTCTTAAACAGTCTTCAGAAATGTTCTAATGTAGAGACTGTTCTAAACATTAGCATAGTGTTTCTTTCATATGCCTGTAAATCCCAGCAATGGGGAGACTAAGGCAAGAGGATCTTGGTTTCAGGGCCAGCTCAGGCTGTCCCCAGAAAAGTAAGGAAAGGAAAAAGAAAAAAAGGAAATTATATTTGAAAAGGATAGTAGATCTTGGCTCCGATTGTATTTTTCTAAGTTAGTTTATTGGGTATTCTTGTCTGTGTTCCCCTCAACACAGGATGCTTGTCAGAACTAGATAAGAGATTTTTATTTTGTTGGAGCCACCAGTGTTTGGACATGGAAGAGCCTAGATAGTTGAGCACTCAGGACTTTTCTGCTTTTCTACTTTCTTTCTGTTTCCACTAGGGGGCACGCTTGTTCCTCGAAACTTTGCTTCCTGTCTCCCAAAATCCTTTCTAGAAAATGTGATTTCAATTCTATGGTGTCAAATAATTTTTATTCAATATACATACAGTATTGTGAGAATTTGTATAGTTAATTCCAAAAGTAATGTTTTTGCAGTGCAAGTTTTGTGGATGTTGCTAAGGTTTGAAGGATGGAGTGAGGAAAGTAGATTTCATTTCTGAGTTGTATGTCCAGCTGCTCATGTTAGCCAGTGGTTCTTCCAGAAAGCAGGAAAGTGTGATGGCATGTAATGTGTTGTGACTAATTCTAAATTTGTGTACTTTTGTCTTTGTAGTCTGACCTCACAATAGAAAAAATATCTGCACTAGAAAACAGTAAGAACTCTGACTTAGAGAAGAAGGAAGGAAGAATAGATGATTTATTAAGAGTAAGTATAAAGTGTATAGAGACTTTATAACAAGCACCGCTTCTGTATACTTGGATCATGTGCACATTGTGGATAATTACGATAGACAATTAACACAGTGAATAATGAACATCTGAGGGAGCACTGGAGTCATATCGTTCTAAATACCTTCTTTAAGTTGGAGAATTTGCAATGCAGGATTTTGATACTTGGCTTTATGTTAGAGAACCAAATATGTGGAGTTGTAGTTGGATTAAGTTTCACATTTTTACCATTTGAAAATAGTCATTTTTATATTCTTGCTTTTTTTAATTTTTCTTCTGAGACATGGTCTTTCTATGTTGCTTGACTACCCTAGAACTCAATATCTAGATTAACCTCAAGCTCTCAGTGATCTGCCTCTGCTTCTGCCTCCTCTGAGTGTTAGACTTAAAAGTATGCAGCACTACACCTGGCTTTCACAACGATAAATGGTCTACTGGTTATTCAGACATGTACATGTGTGAGCTTATATAAGTCTATGTGCACCACATACATGCAGGAGACCATGGGGGTCAAAAGAGGGCATTGGGTACCATAGAACCAGTGGTAGTTAGTGAGCCACTGTGTGGGTACTGGGAATTGAATATGGATCCTTTACAAGAGCAGTAGGTGCTTTTAACTGCTAAGCCATCTCTCCATTCCCATTTCTTATATTTTAAAAAGCTATTTTTACATGGACCATACAGCTCAATTTAGATCTTTGATTTTTCTGCACAGTGTGTGCATGTGTATGTGACTGAGTCTCACTGTGTAGTCTAGAGTGGCCTTCAATTTATAATCCTTCTGCCATGGCTTCCCAAGTGCTGGTATAATATATAAGCCAGTATTATCATGCCTGGCACCATAGGATATATACATACATACATACATACATACATACATACATACATACATACATACCCTTCTCTTCCTCTTTCCCTCCTCCTCCCCACTTTTTCTTGATTTAGTATTTAATCATTTATTTTTACTTATTTTTTTCAACTTTATGTATGGGTATTTTGCATACACCACGTATGTTCTTGAGTCCAGAAGAGGACATTGGACTCTGAAATTGGAGTTACAGGTGATTGTGAGCTGCCACGTTGCCGAGAGTCAAACCTGGGTCCTCTGCTAGAAAAGTTAATGCTCTTAGCTGCGGAGCTGTTTCTCCAGCTCATGGTTTTACTTTTTTTGGTTTTTTGGGTCTCTTGTATCCCAGGTGGCTATTCATTACTTTTAAAAAGATAATTATTTTGTGTGTGTGAACATTCATGTGCCTTGGTTTATGTATAGAGGTCAGAGCACAGCCTTAAGGAGATATTTCTTTCCTTCCATGTGAGTCCCTGGGATTAAATGAACCCAATTTGTCAGGCTTGACATCAGGAGCCTTAAACCACTGAACCATCCTGCAAGTATTTGTTACTTTTAGAAATTTGTATTTTTGCCTGGACTCAGGCTTAAAAGAGAAGCTCTAGTGAGAACAGCTGGTGTCTTTTGGCAGTGTGTGCCTGCACTTTTTCTTTGGCTTCCTTTATTCTATTGGCTAAAAGTTTAGCATATTCTGCAACCTCTGATGTTTCTTAGTGCATCGTTTCTGCAGTGGAATGTGCTGGAGGCTATGTTGTGGGACCCCTAGCTAGAGTAACAAGACACTGAGCCTTGGGTGCTTTGGTGCTGGGTTTCCTACATTCCTTCTCTATTTAAAGACTTTCAAACCACATATTAGCAGATATCATCTTCTTTAGAGATACAGAATATCTTTAGACTTTGCTAGATCATTTGGACTCCACATTGAGGCAAGACAGAATCTGTCAATACCAGAGAATATCCATCCTTTTATTTAAAAACAAAAAAACAAACAAATAACCAGGTTGAGAGCTCTCAGACTGACATCCAGAGTACAACCCATACAGGTCTGTATTCTCTGTCTCCGTCCTTTGTTTTCTGTAACAGGAACGCCCCTTGCTTACTAGAAGGCACATTGACTGCAGGTCAGGTTGATCTGCTCTGTAAGGGGAGCTGGGTTCTTGTTCCTATTGTGGCTTTGAACCATTGTAACCTTTCATTTTCCCCCCAGAACTACGTGGCCACAAACTTTTGGAGAGTATGGAATGTTTGTCCATTTGGGTCAGTGCATGTCTGGCAGCCAGTGCTGGGAATACAGAATGTGCTTTGAATATAGAATTTGTCAACACTGACCCACATTTTTTTTTCTTTATTTTAATGATTGGACCTTCTTTAGTGCTGGAATTAAGGTGCATGTCACTGTGCCTAGCAACATTTTCTGCATTTTAAACCTGATGTTCACATTCCTCATTCAGAGTTACATCCCATGGGCCTTTTTATTTATGGTTGTTTTCCCATATTTGAATGAGAAGAGCAATTTCTTTTTAAGCAACAGTCGCTTACTTACATTGATTGTTTGCTTGAAGTGTGTGTGTGTGTGTGTGTGTGTGTGTGTGTGTGTGTGTGTGTGTTGTATTCACATGTGTTGGGAGACCAGGCCTGTGTGTGCTTGTCGAGGCCATGAAAGGGCACACAGCATTCTTTCTTTCACTCCTTTTCCTTTGAAACAGCATCCCTCTCCCTGGAGCTAACCCTGGTGTTTTTCTTCCTCTGTCCTTCCCAGCGCTGAGCTCACAGGTGTATACAGCTGTGTCTGGCTTTTTATAGTGATATTGAGGATCTGAGCTCAGGTCCTTATGCTTACATAGCAAGTACTCTTACTCCCTGTGGTATCTTCCCAGCACCCTGAAGAAGTAGTAGTAGTAGTAGTTGTTGTTATTGTTGTTGTTGTTGTTTGGTCCTCTTGGATGCTAATTGAATTGACAATTAAGATTTATAGTGAGATTGTCTTTCTAAAACATCCTTAGTCAAAATCCAGTATCAAGAGTTTAATGCAGAGTAGGTTCACTGGACTCAACAAGGATTATCACTTTATTTCCCTTGACTGCTTGTCAAGATGACGAGTTTGGGGGTATAGCTCAGGGGTAGAGCACTTGTCTGCATGATCTCCACCACTGGGATCGGAGACAGTGTTGGCGAGAGATCCAGATTGAGATGGCGGAATGTATGAACAACTTAAGCCCTAGCTTTCTTTACTTCGTAGGCCCTTTGTCCTTCACCATCATCTTCTGCCTACTTATGATCCTTTTTTCCTACTGGGTTTCTTGCTTGTCTTCTAGAGACTGAATTCAGGGCCTCTTCCAGTTCTCTTTGTGTTATAAAACATTCTGACCAACAATAACAAAAAGGATGAAAGTGTATTTGACTTATATTCAGGTCAGTCTTGCACTGAGGGAAGTCAGGGCAGAAACCAAAGGCACAAACTCGAAGTAGTTTAGAATGGGAAGCAAAAGCATAAAAGAATACTGCTTGTTGGATAGATCATTGACACATGTGTAATTAGCCTTCTTACACAGCTCAGGACCATTTGCATAGGGACAGTAGAGTCCACTTTGATCTGGGTCTCCTACATCAAGACACTCACCCATAGACATGCCTACAGGCCAATCTGATATAGGCAGTTTCTCAAAAAAAAAAATTGTTTTTATTTTCTTTCAGAAAATAAAAGTTTATCGTGAGTTTTCCCACTTAAGATGTTGGGTCTGACTGCATTGGGTACTGCCAGCCAGTTCCTACTCCCAACATGGACTTCTAGAAACTATTAATAGTAGAAATCACAACTTTAAATTGCCATAGACTTGGAGAGAACATTCACCTTCCAGAAATCTATTAGATTTTGTATAGACGTTCTTGGTCTTTGCTTATAGGTTTTTCAATATGAATTGGATAGTCACACTTACCTAAGCTCAGTGTGAGACTTTTCCTCTGATAACATGGTCCATAGGATTCTGCGGGCACAGCAGGTGGCCTGTATAGAGAGTAGGTATATTTAGAATGGGAAACTGTTTCACACAGGCTGCTTTAAAACTGGAGCTGAGCTGGCACACATCTTTAGTCTCTATACTTGGTGTCAGAGACAGCCAGATCTCTTGTAGTTCAGGGCTTGATGTGTAATAGTTCTAGTTCATCCTACATGGTGAGCTCCTGTCTTAAAAAAACAAGAGCAACAAAAGACACTTGAGAGATTGCTCAGTAGTTAAGGACAATTGCTGATCTTTCAAAAAATCTAGGTTTGCTTTCCTAGCAACTATGGTGGCTCACAAGCATCTGTAACTTGGAATCCAATGCCTTCTTCTGGTCTTGGAAGGCATACATGTGGTACACAGACTTAAATGCAGGCAAAACACCTATACATGGCTTTTTCCCACTCTCTCCTCTTCCCCCCTTCTCTTCCTCCTCCTCCTTCAGCTAAAAAAAAAGTCAGTAAATTTTGTTGTTTAGTAACTCAGTGATAAATTTAGGAATTTCAAAGCCAGATTTGGCCATGGGTTAGTGGTTTGTCCCCTCTCTGTTCTTTTAGGAGTATTGAGTTTTTCAGAGTATTTAGCCCATCCTGTAATATTCTGACCACAGCAAAATTAACTATTTATTTACCTCCTCATATTCTGGAAGCAAGCTCTTATTTCTGATTGGTGTGGGCATGAATGTCTGGGCTTCTCTGGGGAGAACCGTCCCTGAGAACTCGTTCCATTTCTCTTTAGAAGTAAGCTGAGTGTGTAGGGCCTTGGTCAGCATACGCTTAGCACACTTACTCAGTCTTGGACTGATTCCATAGCACCACCAAATACCTTTAACATAAACAACACGTACAGTTCTATGTTTATGTTACCATTAACATAAAGATTGATCAAAGGGGTGAATTATTTCCTTTATAGAGACAGATTTAGTAATGTTTTTTTTTTTCTCTTCCTAGAAAGTATTTTCTGCTAATCTATCTTCCTTAAAACTAATTTAAAAATCTTTTCCTGTTGAAGGCCAACTGTGATTTGAGACGACAGATAGATGAACAGCAAAAGATGCTAGAGAAATACAAGGAACGATTAAATAGATGTGTCACCATGAGCAAGAAGCTCCTTATAGAAAAGGTCAGTGATGATGAGCCTGAAATCCATATCCTAAGCTATTCTAATGTGTGTCGTTTTGGTAAACATTTATGTCCTATGTACACAGTGTTCTGCCTGCATATATGCCTACCCACCAGAGGGGGGTGTCAGATACCATAATAGATGGTTGAGAGCTACCATGTGGTTGCTGGGAACGACCTTTGGAAGAGCAGTCAGTGCTCTCAGCCTCAGCGCCATCTCCCCAGCCCATGCTAACACTTTCTTAACTGAGATAAACATATTGAAATGTAAAATTTCTGAGGAATAAAGTTCTTATGACCGAGTTTTTTCCTTGCATGTACACCAGACCAAGATTCCCCAGGTGATAATATGATCCTGTCTTCTGGCTGTTCATTGCTTTAAGTGTGAGTTTGACAGCTGGTCCCTGTTGAGTTTATTTTAGGTGTTGGATGCCTCCTCCCCTCCCTTCTTCCTTCTCTTATCCCTTCTCTCCTCTCCGCTTTTGAGATGATATATGATTTATTAGCAGTATTTTCCCTGATAATACTATAATTATCAGTTTGTAAAGAATGCTAATTATTTGTTTTGCTCCTTTTACTCCAGTCAAAACAAGAGAAGATGGCGTGCAGGGACAAGAGCATGCAGGACCGATTGCGATTAGGCCACTTTACGACTGTCCGGCATGGAGCCTCTTTTACTGAACAGTGGACAGATGGTTATGCTTTCCAAAACCTCATCAAGTAAGTCACTGTCAGGATTAAGTAGGGGACCTTTAATGTATTTGGATTTTTATTTTAAAGTTTTCTGTAATTACAGTCAGTAAAAAAAATGTAGGATTACCAGGCAATAGTCATTCATGCTTATAATCCCAGCACTCAGGGACTGATGCAGATAGGCAGATCTCTAGTTCGAAGCCAGTCTGGGCTACAAAGCAAATTCAGTTCAGCCCAGCTTACATGATGAAAACCCCTATCTCAAAAACAAAAGAGACAAACTCTGGGTGGGTGGGTAGGTCGATCTGTCTGTCTGTCTGTCTGTCTATCTGTCTCTGTGTTTGTGTGTGTGTGTGTCTGTCTGTCTGTCTATCTGTGTATATCTTGAGTTGTATATCTGATGCTACCTTCATCTAAGACTGGAAGATATGTGGAGGCATTATATTTTTATACTATTAATTTGCTTATTTCTTAAACTGAGAATTGCAACTAGGACCTCATGCCTGCTGGGCAAGCACTCTACCATTGAGCTGAGTTAGCTGCATTTTAATCAGGACACACTCTGACTTTTGACCTCCAGATCACAGCTAGGACTTAGATTCTCTTTCCCATTTTTCTTTGTTGAAATAGGTTTGTTTAATATGAATTGGAGAGCATGTTATTACTTTAGAGTGACAGTGACCCATAAAAGATTGGGTCCTGAAAGAAAAGTACAAATACAGATGCTATGTATAGTAAACACCTATGAAGCATCAACTTCAAGCTTAGTTCAAAAGTTATTTTGCTTTGCAAATGTACCAGTACGTGGTGTGGGGCTGGTGGGTTGGTTTGGTTTTTTGTTTTGTTTTGTTTTGTCTTTTAAAGGCTGTTACATCAGAGATATCCTGAAAGTTAAGCAGAGTAGCATCTTCTCTATGAGTGAGGCATACCTGTAGCTGAAGTGTACTAAGGCTGTCATACCAAGGCATGCCATCCCATGACACCTTGACCAAGAAGTGCGATTGCCCGTTCTATGTTCATAAGTGTAGAGTCAGAAATCTCCATTATGTAGTCTCAGCTATATAATGTGCTCAGACTGAATCTAAAGTAGGATAATTGCCACCTAAGATTTATAATGAGATTGTCTCTCTAAAAAAATCTGTAGTCTGCTGGGCGGTGGTGGCGCATTCAACTTTAATCCCAACGCTTGGGAGAGAGAGGCAGGTGGATATCTGTGAGTTCAAGGCCAGCCTGGTCTACAGAGCAAGTTCCAGGCAGCCAGGGCTACACAGAGAAACCCTGTATGAATTTTTACAAAAAAGAAACAGAAAAAAAAAAAGAAACTTCTTAGCCGAACTCCAGTGCACTGGGCCACCGTACTGTACATGTACAGCTTCAGCATTGTGTTGTATGGTAATAGAGTTAAGATTGCAAGGCACTTGGGACTTCTGATAGGGTGGTCATTTCAGTCCAACTTTTCCTAATTGAATGCAGACTTTATCTTCTTAGCTATTAAAGGGGAATCTGAAAATTGTTCCATTAAAGTCTGTAAGGTCATAGCAAATACTTATCCACTTTCCCTCACCTTTCAGCCATAACTGGTTCCTTAAAGTACAGACTTTTTCCCAAAGCACCCCCACGGGTTATTGGCTCCTGCACCCTGAAGGCTAAGCACAATCTCTGTCCCAGGAAGCAAGCTTAGCACTCTGAAGGCTGTCATGCACGCGGGGAAGTCGTTCGCATGCATTCCACAGCAGTGGAATTTACTTACCTTCTGTGCCATATTCTTTATATTTCTAGGCAACAGGAAAGGATAAATTCACAGAGAGAAGAGATAGAAAGGCAACGGAAAATGTTAGCAAAACGGAAACCCCCTGCCATGGGTCAGGCCCCTCCCGCAACCAATGAGCAGAAACAACGGAAAAGCAAGACCAATGGAGCTGAAAATGAAACGTATGTTCTTGATGCTATAAAATTAAAGACCCCATTTCCCCAATACAGCTACCTTGTTGAACATCTGTGGAGGCCCCTATAAAGAGGTCCTTGGGGTTTAAAGATTTGTTTTTATAGACATGTTAATGGATTTGTTCAACTCAAAGGCTATGTAAAATGTATCAGCTGATTTCATTACCTTGCTCTTTACTCAGAATGTTTGAAATGAGGAAAAGTGCTGTTTCTTCTGGACAACATACATTTTGTTTGCCTGTTGATATTAAATATATCACTAATAATTTTCACTTATGTGTAGCTCTAGGTTAGGATAAGTTTATATCATTTTATGGGAATTGGTATTGTCTTAATGGAGATGATCTGGCTAATATATTAGAATGTTCTTTATTGGCTAAAAGAGTAGTCAGTTAACGCAAACTTAGAAGTAAGCTTAGAGGGGGTGGAGAAAACTCCATGGTTAAGAGCACCGGCTCCTCTTGTAAAGGGCCGGGGGCAGCTGACAACTGTCTATAACTCTAGTTCCAGGGCATTTGATGCCCTCTTCTTACCTTTGAGGACACCGGGCATGTACATAGACACACAAATGGTTAAAATATCCATACATATAAAGTGAAAAGTCTTGAAAAAGAAAAAGAGTAAGGCAAGAAAAAAGTAGTTGTTATTTTAGAAAAAGAATACTTCACTCTGGGCAGGTGATGCATGCCTTTAATCCCAGCAGTTAGGAGACACAGGCAGGATCTCTGTGCGTTTAAGGCTAGCCTGATCTACATAGTGAGTTACAGGACAGATAGGGCAACACCGAAAAACCCTGCCTCCCAGCCCTCCCCCCAAAAGGAATATTTTATGATAAGACAATTTTTAACCTTATGAGCATTCTTCCCACCTCCCATCCCCTTACCCCCATGCCCCACACCTCATTATGGAAACTTGTGGAAAACACTATTATGGCATTTCTCAACTTGTGGGTTGAGTTGTGACCTCTTTGGGGTTGTAAGACCCTTTCACAGGGGTTGCCTAAGACTATGAAAAACACAGATGTTTACATTATGATTTTTTATAACAGTGGCAAAATTATGAAGTAGCAACAAAAAGAATTTTATGGTTGGGGGGGTCACCACAACATGAGGAACTGTATTAGAGGGTCACCGTGTTAGGAAGGTTGAGAACACTGCTCTAGTTTCTTAAAGTCAGTCAAAAGTTATTACCTAGCCATCACACACAAGTAAGACTGAAAATCGCCCTCTCTTCTTTTCTTTTGTCTTTAGTTGAAAGTAAATTTCTTATCCAAAAAATAGGACAGACAGACAGACAGACAGACACACACACACACACACACACAGTATTATTTACACAAACATTAAAAAGACAAAAGGCTTATTATTTTGCTTTTTCAATGTTTGTATATCAATATCAAAAATAACATTAGCCTGTAATCTATGCCAAGTGTGCTACTTCAATTACAACTGTGTTAACAAGTTCAGGAACTACATCTTCTTTTGTCCCAGTGAGAAAGATGCTTAACTCCAGCCCTCACCCATGTGTGCCCAATGTGTTAGGAGGTCTTACCCTTGACATGTGCTTTATGTTAGATGCTTATTTTTATGCGAGGCCCTGTTCTGGACTGCAGATCTTAAAGGAGACAACACCTAAACAAGCCAAAATTTCAATTTAGTGATAAAAGTGTCCATGGTAGACTAAATTTGAGAAACACTTTTGTTAATGTAACAGTATTTTTTTTTCTTCTTTTTTTTTTTTTTTTTTTTTTTCGAGCTGGGGACCCTAACTCAGGGCCTTGCGCCGCTAGGGCAAGCACTCTACCACTGAGCTAAATCCCCAACCCTTGTAACAGTATTTTTAAACTAGTATATTTAATAAAAAAAAAAAAAAAAAAAAAACCTAGTGTATTTTGTATCAGAAACTCCAAACATCATATATGAAAGAGTCTCTGGACATCCCAAGCAAGTCATGGTTTTCTTTGGTGAGTTCTGTGGTTATATGCAGAGGGGTCTACCCTCCAGTATTGCTTGAAAAGTACTTAATACTGGTACATGAAACCATTGACTTAAAAACTATAAAAGGTGTACAGTGTGTGTGCACGCACTCCATGACTACACACCACCAAATAGTAATTAGATTTAATCTAGGCCAGTAATATGCTCATGAGTGGTTACTGGATGGAGTCCGTAAAATCCAAGCTGGGGGACATTCAGTCCACTTCTTAATTACAGGATTTGTGACTTGGCTCCTCTGTCTGACCAGAAGCCAACACAGGCCTCTGGAGTGAGTTACATTATCCCTTCCTGATATGGAACCTGTTAACGACATGGAGACATTTTAAGTTCTTAGCTGTCTTTCTCTCCTCCCCTCTCCTCTCCCCCCACTTCTCCCCTTTTCACTGGAATGAACTGGAGTAGCAGCTACAGGTATTCTGCAGCTGTGGACTAACGCAGCCACGCTAGTACTTGTGATGTTACTTTTCTACTCTTCTCTTTTCTGTTAGTGTTCATGTAAATAGTGACACTTAAACCTTTGAAGGAGATGAATGTGTGGAAGGTAGAAATGGAGAAAATTTACTTTTTTATTCTTCGGCTAGAAGGATGTGTGCTTGGGATAGGTGGGGCTGAGATGAGTGAGTGCGTGTCATCTCGCGGCCCTTTCTTCCGTGCTCTCTGACACTCATTATGTAGTTACAGCATTGTGTGGGTAGGCCTTATGGACTTAGCAACATGTCACTGAACATTTTATAAATATTAAAAATATAGCTTACATGCTGTTTTTTTCCTCTTTGCATCTCATCTGAGATTAAGAGTTTCCTTTTGATCATAGGACTTCAAATAACCTGGCTTTTCGTCATTTTAAACATGAAAACTATATATACTCTAGTAGCATATTTAAGTATTTCTGTTCAAATAAGCATGTTATTACTTCCTAGAACTTACTGAAATTGTTACCATTGTTTTTCAGGTTAACCTTAGCTGAATACCATGAACAAGAAGAAATCTTCAAACTTAGATTAGGTCATCTTAAGAAAGTAAGTATGATGGGAAAAATCTTTTTTAAGAAATGTAATTTCCACTTTACATTTGATACAGAAATGACTTGGTCATTTGGACAAATATAATTAATTGTGGCTTTGTATGCTGCATGAGTCCTGCACTCCTGCCCTCACAGTTCTTTGTTTCTAAACATCTTGTTTTTAATGGTTGGATTTTTATTTTCAAGGCAGTGCAAGCGATTAAGCAAGAGTTTCCTTTACCCTGGGGATGTATCATAGAAAATGTCTATTTTATAGAGCTGCCCACGTGACTGTCCTTAAAGTAGAAGTTACATATGACTAATCTATCTGAAATTGATGGAAGAACTCCTATGTTACTAGCAGCTCTTATTTTTTTGCGTAAAGTAACTAAAGAAAATATATTGTACCATCAATATTCTAATACTTAAAAGAATTTGTTGGTGATATTCACTGAATCTTTCAATATCGAAGGTCATGGGCATGGTGTCTGTTTCTGATTTTTTTAAGAGTTTTATGGCACAGCCCAACCTGGCCTAGAACTCAGGATCCTCTTGTTTCAGCTTCCTAAATACCAGGTTTAAAGGAGTATGTCAGTGTGTCTTACCATTTTCATGTGGTTGATAGGAGGAGTTTTTGTTATTGCGCTATTTTGTGTGTGTGTACATGTGTGCATGTGCATTATGTTAGAGATTGAACCCAAGACCTTAACATATATGTAGTATGAAGTGGGGTTTGTTGTTGTTGTTGTTAGGATGGGGGGGAGTGCTGGAAATTGAACCCAAGGCTTTAAAGATGCTAGGTAAGTGAGTGCTTTACCACAAATTTAACATATCTAGCCCCCAGATATCATAAATGTCGCCCTGCCTGCCTGCCTGCCTGCCTGCCTGCCTGCCTGCCTGCCTGCCTGCCTTCCTTCCTTCCTTCCTTCCTTCCTTCCTTCCTTCCTTCCTTCCTTCCTTCTTTCCTTCCTTCCTTCCTTCCTTCCTTCCTTTCTTCCTTCCATAGGCTCTTAAACACAGCAGCCAGGTGCTGGAGAAATGGCTTGGCTGTTAAGAAAGTTTGTTTTTCTTTTATAGATCTGAGTTTGGTTCCCAGCATGTCTGACTAGCTGCTCATAACTGCTTGTAACTTCAGCTCCAAGGATTTGACGTCTTCTTCTGTCCCCTGCTATCACCTGCACACATGGCATGCATGTAGACACATACACACACACACACACACACACACACACACACACACACACACACACACATCCCTTATAGATGCTATTTATGATGATGGTAGTCAACATTAGTTTTTGTATAACACACACACAGATCTTAGATGTTAGTGAAATTTAAGATATTGAGTATATTCGATACCCAAGGGATGAAACCAGACGTAAATGTGAATTTTGTAAGGTTTTTGCAAAAGCCTGTATGTATATGCATAAAGTATTCCTAGAAAGTTATCAGCGGTTACATCTGAGGACCAGATGATCGATGCAGAGTATCTTCTGTTAGTTTTTTAGCAAGTGAAATAGGTGTCGTTATTTTTAAATGAAAAGGTAATATTCACTGGATTTTGAACTTTTTTCTTTTTCCCTTTTCAGGAGGAAGCAGAAATCCAGGCAGAACTGGAAAGGCTAGAAAGGGTTAGGAATCTACACATCAGGGAATTAAAAAGGATACATAATGAAGATAATTCACAGTAAGCAACTTGGGGCATAATGAGCTGTAAATTGCTGAATATTTTATGTCATATATGGCCTAGAGCGATGTCTTTACTTTTTTTTCCAAATGAGTGTATTTAGTTCCTTTTTAGGATATAATATAATTTTATGAACAAAATTTCAATCTTCTTTGTATTAAGAAGTAAGGTTATATATGTGTGCATATAGCATTTTACCTGAGTAGAGTTTTCTAAAACAATAACACTTGCCAGCCGTGAGGGTGGATGGGGTGTGCGGCATAGATGTAACTGTGGAGATGGAAACCCACCACAGTGTAGTGCTGGAGAGAGGATTAGGTGAGCTCACAGCCATTTTCTGAGTAGGTAAGACTAATAAAACTTATATTTACCACATTAATTATAGATTCACACTCAACTTTGTTTATAAGCCATTTCTATGACTAAAATTAGGGGAAAGTAGCTTTCAAGTGGGAAATGTTTTTTAATCACTGATTAGTTTTTCCCCATTTAGATCTGGCCGTGTGTTTTGTTTGACCAGTGTGAGCCTTGAACCATTACTCTGCCAAGCAGCATTTACTGTGAACTCATTATCAGCAAGGAGTTCAGGTGCTCTTCTGGCCTCGCACCTAATCCTCGCGACAGCCCCATAATCTTAAATACATCAGTTGGGAAACAAGTTTAGAGAGAAGAAGTTAATTTGAACAGGAGCCCAAATTAAGTGTCAAATTTAGGTCTACTTCATTTAAATCTCCATAATAATATTATCTCTTCCCCACTGCTTTCTTAAATTCAGAATAAAGGAATTTGAGCCTTAGTATGGGTACTGTGTATAAGATTTTTTTTTAAGTACTAGGGTTGAAGTATAAGGCATCATGCATATGAGGCATGCACGCCAGCTGTCTCCCTAGCTGTCTTTATACTTTAGGTTTTGAGATAGGGTCTGAGAGGATCTTATCATGTAGCCCTGGCTGACCTTGAGCTTTCTTTCATTTTCCACCTGCCTCCAGAGTCTGGGATTATATTGCAGTGCATGTCCTATGGGAGGAATCTGTTTTGGGAATACACTGTATCCTAGACTTAGATTTACAGTAGCCTTATCTAAAGAGAGAAAAAACAAATTGGGTTAGTTGACACAGGCCTATCTGTATGTATTCCAAGCATTGGGAGGCGTGTGTCTCAGAAGCAATAAAGGTGGACATGATGGCGTACAGCTGTCACCCCAGCACACTCAGTAGGCTGAGGCAGGAGAACTGGGAACTTCCGGGCCAGAGTAAACCCTGTCTCCAAAAGACTCGACTAGACAGGTATGGCAGCACACAACTTTAGTCTCAGTATTCAGGAGCTAGAGGCAAGTGGATCTCTGTGAGTTCAAAGCCAGCTTGACCTACATAGTGAGTTCCAGGCGAACCAGGGCTACATAGTAAGATCCTAGAGAGAGGGAGGGTGGGAGGAAGGAAGAGGGAGAGAGAGATGAATTCATGTAGAACACACAGAATACTTTATTTTTAAGGCAATATAAAAATATTTTGAAGCTTTATATAATTTTAAAATAGTAAGAAAAGAGGGAGATCAAAATCAGTCACAAGTTAGGATGTAGCTACTGAGACAAGAATCAGCATTTGGCTTTAATTAATGGCTGTTGCTGTTTATTATAATTGTGCTGTTTATTTCATCTGTGTGATCTTGTGCTCATAGTTCACTATGACAATGTCAGTGTCAGATTCTCAGCAGTGTCACAATGAGGTGTTAATATTTAATGTTGGAGATGCTTTAGGAATGTTGGACTATGGTGTTACGTGTGATGAATACGAGGTGTAGGGTGTTATGTATTTACTTGGTTTCCACAGGTTTAAAGACCACCCAACACTAAATGACAGATATTTGTTGTTACATCTTTTGGGTAGAGGAGGTTTCAGTGAAGTTTACAAGGTGAGTACAAACAACTGGGTACAAAGGCAGGGTTATTCCAATTTGTAGAAATTTTCAATATTGAGAACTGTGAGTTGATATCTGTATGTTTAAATTCAAAAGCTTTTGGATTAAGATGTTTAGGAAAATTGCATCCAATAAATTTCTGTGACCACAAAAGACAGAATCTCCCCTGCAGCCCAGGATGGCTTGTAAATCATGTAGCTCTAACATTCACAACAATTCTCCTGCCTCAGGCTCCTGAATGTTGTGATTCTAATTATGAGCTACTGTGCCTGCTCTTTACTGTTTTTTAAGGTAGAAAAAGCAGATAAAATAAAAGGAAACAATCCTAATTATAAATTATGTTGAGGGGTTGGGGATTTGGCTCAGTGGTAGAGCGCTTGCCTAGGAAGCGCAAGGCCCTGGGTTCGGTCCCCAGCTCCGAAAAAAAGAACCAAAACAAAATAAATAAATAAATAAATAAATTGTGTTGAATTTTATCCTGGTTTTGTCCTTCCCAGTGCATTCATATTTGTTGAAAATGAGTATGTGTTCACTTTAGTCTTAAATTTTTTTTTGGACAAAATATATTAAATTATATCTTTAGAATTTTTTTGTGTGTGTGTGTGTGTGTGTGTGTGTGTGTGTGTGTGTGTGTGTGTGTGTGTGTGTGTGTGTGTGTGTGTGTGTGTAGAGACATCTGTAGATGTTAGTGGAGTTCTTTAAGGACTTCTTCCACCATATGAGTTCCCAAGATTGAACTCGGGTTTTCCGCATTAGTGGTGAGCACCTTTACCTAAGACTGAGCCATCTTGCGGGCTTCAAATTGTTTCTAATGTGGAGGCTTAGCTTTCTGCTTTAGAGAAGTCTCATCCAGAGTTCTGGGGAGCACTGGATTTTAAAATTTCATCCAGAGTGCTCAGCACTGCATTTTTTTTTCCCCCAGAGCTGGGGACCGAACTCAGGGCCTTGCACTTGCTAGGCAAGCGCTTTACCGCTGAGCTAAATCCCCAACCCCTGCATTTTTTTTTTAATTTAATTATTTTATTTATCTGAGTACACTATAGCTGTCTTCAGACACACTAGAAGTCATCAGATCCCATCACAGATGGCTGTGAGCCACCATGTGGTTGCTGGGAATTGAACTCAGGACCTCTGGAAGAGCACTCAGTGCTCTTAACCTCTGAGCCATCTCTAGAGCACTGCAGTTTTAAAAGCTGTCTTTATTTAACACTTTCTTAGGGCCCACAGAGTAACGACCACTGTATCTACAGCTTGATTTCCACAAGTAAGAGAGGCAGCCAATTTTAAATGTCTACAACTCCACATTGTGTTCACCAATAAATTATCTACATATTTTTCATGCCTGGTTATAAAATGCAGGGGTTGGAGATTTAGCTCAGCGGTAGAGCACTTGCCTAGCAAGCGCAAGGCCCTGGGTTCGGTCCCCAGCTCCAAAAAAAAGAAAAAAGAAAAAAATAAAATGCAAAATTGATTTATTATGTGATTTTATAGTTGTGGAGTCCTGTTTTGTAAGGTATAGAGATGTGGTCTCTGCTATTATGATTTATGTTTATTCAAGTGTTGTGGTTGAGAAATCTGAGTAAAACAAATGCCTTTGCTTCAAGTAGAAGCAATAAACAATTGTGTTTTATTTGTTTCCCCTGGGGTTTAAACCTAGTGCCTCTGGGTGTGCTGGGCATACATTCTGTTGCTATATATACCCAGGTGGTTTTCCCTTTTTAAAATATTAACTTTTTATTTATTTAAAACAATATATTTATGTGTATGAGTGCTTTGCAAGCTGTATGTACATAATGTGTGCGTGGTACCTGTGGAGGCCAGAAGAGGTTGTCAGACCCCTTGTTCCAGTTATAGATGGTGGTGGAAATCAAGCCTGGGTCCTCTGGAAGAGCAGTCAGTGCTCTTAGCCAAGGAACCATCTCTCCAGCATCTTGAACATTAATTTTTATTTATGCATTTATTGGTCTTTGGAGCCCAGATTTGTCTTGAATTTACATTCTTCCTACCTTGCCTCCTGTGTGTTGAGATTACAGGTGTGTATGCTGGAACTGGCTTAAATGTTAGGGGTGTGTGTGTGTGTGTGTGTGTGTGTGTGTGTGTGTGTGTGTGTGTGTGTGTGTGTGTTGATATGTGTATACAATTTACCTTTTTAGAACAACACCACCACCCCCACACCCCCACTACCACCACTCCCGTTTTTATGATGTTTTCACACTGTAGCCCAGACTGGCTCAAATTCACAGTGTAATTGCCAATTGTTGGCAATTCTCCTGTCAGCCTTCCAAGTACACTACCATCTATGGCTGCTTTAATCATCTTTAAGTATGTATCAGCGGCATTAAGTGCGTTCACACTGTTCCTGTTAGCACTGTTTACCATGGCTGGGCCTTTGGGTCAGTGCTGTTTGCTTTCAGTGTATTATTTATACTTACTCACACTTCAAAGTCTGTGTGGGAAGGCTACCCACAGACTCATGCTCACCTTTTGTTTGCAGATAACACAGTTGAGCTTTGATGAGATAGTTTTATCCTAGCTTCTTAGAAAGGGTTGTAACCAGGGAGGGCATCGGTAGTGTGGTGACAGCTATGTACCTGATTTTTCAGATCACCTGTGTAGTGATCATCAAACAGTAAAAAACAGTTGTTGCCTTGGCCAGTGCGTGTTACTAGGCTTGAGGCTTTCCATCCTTGTCAAGGTCCATGCTAACCTCTCCTTTTACAAACACTATTCCTCCCACAGATAAGTTCTGTTCAGGATCTTTCTACACCTTTTGTTGCATTTGATAAGCATTAGTGTTTTCACAGAGTAGGTACAATATAACCTAATTGTTAATATCTTGAAATATTTTTTACAGTAAAGCCATAATGGTGTTAGATGCTTCAGAGTGTTAGAAAAATTGTTCCTCATCTCTGAAGGTTTTTCTGCTATACACTATACCCATTTTGCTCTAGCATGGCAAGACCTTTGTTTTATAAACAGCCCCCTGTTTAATACATTGCTTTCCTAGAGATGCAGTGGGAAGACTCGTGGACCACTGGCCACCTCTGTTCCCTGTGGGAGTGCTACACACTTGTGTCTCTGTGTGCACAGATGGAGCAGCACTGCTGGACCAATGCTGAGCCCACTGGGCTGCTGCTCCTGAGGAAAGCACATCCCTGTGTGCTGTTACTGGGATTAAGACTTTGCTTTAATTTAGTTGGTAGTTGTGGCACCAAATGTAAGGCTGGTGTTTTTGTTTTGTTTCTGTTTCTGTTCTTATTTTAGTAAACACATCACAGTAAATTGTGGGATACTTTTGTGAATGGTCATACCAATGATCATATCCAGCTGGGTTTTTTTCTTATAGGAAGCAGTCAGTATGTGTGTGTCCCAAGATTTCAAAAGGAAGGAGACAGTGTTGATGCATGTGAGTTTTCCAGGCTAGCTGAGAGGTGAGAAACAACTTCAGGAAGAAAGGTCTAGGTCAGGAGGGATGACATCCAGAGTGAGCGAGCATTGTTGGGAGCAAGCGTGAGAGCATGGAGTGGCTTTCTGCTTGTGGTGTTTGCTTGAGTTTGTCCTCTAAATCCCACGGTGCCAGTGTGTCTGGAGACTTCTAAATTATCTGATCACAGTTTTCAGGAAGAGGGTTGCAACATTGGAGCAAGTACGTGGCATGTCGTCATTCATTGCGGCTTTCATTTAATAATGTATTTTGGACTTTGTGTTGGTTGATTTGTTAACTAGAAGCTTCAAGTGAGTTCCCTGTAATTCTTGTTAGTATTTATGTAGAATATAATTTATTCCTTTTTTTTTTTTGAATAGGCGTTTGATCTAACGGAGCAAAGATATGTAGCTGTGAAAATTCACCAGTTAAATAAAAACTGGAGAGATGAGAAAAAGGAGAATTACCACAAGTAAGTGTTGCTGAAGTGTCTGATGTTTCCACAGACATTAATGATAGCTAGGCTGTGTGCATTGTGAAAGTGCTTTGGATGAATTATTGTCAGTTTTCTTTAATTGTCCTTACTGTCCCAGCAAAGAGAGCAAACTCTGTGTCTTACCAATGATAAAACTGTACTTAGAGAACCTGAGACCATCAGAAGCTGAGTTTAAACACAGCCATCACTTGGTCAGGGCCTGTGTTTCTAACTCCCTTCTGTTGTTTCTAAAGACAGCTACAGTAAACTAGGCCCCAGAAACCATGTTTGTCTGTAGGAACTCAGTGTAATTCCCTTAGTCGAATGGGAAGGAGACAATGGGACTGGAAGGATGGAGTTTTAGTGAGCCTCAGAGGCACATGCTTGACTTGAGCCCCTTAGTACTGTGTTCTTCCTTCCTTTGGCCCAATCATTTGCATATCTCAAATTTCTGTGTTTCTAGTGCGCTATCTACTTCCTGTGGTTGCCTCTCTTGAGAATGCCAGTAAGATGGCAGCCCTTTCCTGTCCTTGGGATTGCAGGGCTAAAGAGTGATTTCCTTGGAATGAATTGTTACTACATATGCAGCCGTGGATTTCTTTGTTCCACTGATGTCAGGTTTTGTCATATTCCCTCCTGAGCTTCTCAACACTGGAGTTCATGGCTCATTTGTTTTGGAATCTCCAGACTTACTTTGCTATTACATTTCCCACCGAGCAGTTTTGTCTCCTTATGGTAGATAACAAATATTGAGTGAGGAGGTTCTGTCCCTGAAAGGAGGAAACAAGCCCCTTTGATAATAACAAACGTTTTGGTTACAGAAATAGCCTGGGCCTTAGTATTTTGCTTTTTGTTTACTTTTTTTTTTGTTTGTTTGTTTTGGATTATTTTTCTCATAAGACTTTGGAGGAGAAAAAAGTCAGGTACTTCCTCATCAGATAGCTCTCTGTGCCTAGACTGGGACAAGTCTTGCTTTAGACCTTTTTACACTGTGGGCCTGGAAAGTCTTTCTGTTCCACACTGGTTGGTAGCAGACCTCAGCACTGCATGAGAGAAGCAGGCTTTAGGCAGAGTTAGGACAGGGGATGATAAATGTCTCATGTACAACTCCCTGTGTGCACAAGATCACATGACAAGCAGCTGCAGTCCAGATGTTCCTGAGAAGCCAGATAGAATATTAAAAGTGCATTCCAGTCACTTGACATTGGGAATATATGGCATGCAGCAGTGAATGCCAGGAACACTTCAGAGAAGGAAACCACATGTTCTGACCAATTGTAAATGAAAATTGTTCTGTTGTCTTGAGACTTGCAGCAATGGTTAATGGTGTTGATCTAGGATATGCATCTCTCTACCTTTAGATATCTTTGGAACCTGTTAGTAGTTTACCTGTCATTGGCTACTGTAAAACAGTTATTTCTAGGGACCAAGGCAATCTTGAAAACATAATTTCTGTGCTGGGATTTGTGTATATTTGGCCAAGACATAAACTCAGCTCTAGCTTTTTGGCTGACCTTAAGGGAGCTGTGACACTGCATACCAGAGAGACTTCGGAAGGTAAAGCCAGGCCCTGGTTCCTCCTTGGCAAGCAGGGTGAGCCTCAGTGATTAGAGACTGAGGTATTTTATTTTAGTATTACTTCTTCAAGAGGGTCTCATGGTGTAGACTAAGCTGGGCTCAAACTTAAAGCAATTCTCCTGCCTCTGTCTCCTCTTAGTGGTAGGATTTTAGACATGTAGACCATGTCCAGCCAAGTGGTTGCCTTTCATTTCTACTGGAATTAGAGCAAGTGAAGTAGCTGGAAAGATGGCTCAGTGGCTCAGAGCACTGTCTCTTTCAGAGATCCTTAGTTCAGTTCCCAGCACCATATTGGTTGGCTTACAACCATCTGTTACTCCATTTCCAGGGCACCTGACACTCTATTCTGGCCTACATATATACACACACACACACACACACACACACACACACACACACACACACACACACACACACACACACACACACACAGCACTGCCCATACACCCCACACACACATACATACACATAGACTTTTGTTCATACATATAAATAAAAATAAATCAGAGAGAAAGGGATAGACTGATAGACACTGCCTCCTTTGTCTAAACTTTTTGTCTTTTTTTTTTTTCTTTTTTTTTTTTTTTTTTTTTTGGAGCTGGGGACCCCAACCTAGGGCCTTCGTTTGCTAGCAAGCGCTCTACCAAACTTTGTCTTCTAACCAGAACTGTGTGTAGTATTCTTTTTTTTTTTTTTGAAGTGTTAAATACTCTTTATTTGATATCATACATAAACCACAGTAAATGCCTTTCAGTGGTGAAAGGCAGCATCATTGATGTAGGGAATTCTAATTAAAACAGCATTGTCAGGAATAGTTCCGTCCTGGTGTTTAGCATTGCCTGTCAGAGGCCAGTGAACATACACTGAAGCACGGGTGAGTCTTCTTGTTTCTGAGACAGTGATAGAATTTTCCCAGTGTTTAAACATATTCACATACCCAGTTATATAAACTAAATACAAAACCATTCAATAGGTTTGCGGCGACACCCCCATATTTATGGAAAGTAAAACATTACTAATCAAGTCCAATCTTTTCTTGAGAAAGGGAGAGCAGTGATAGCATTTATACAACTGGAAGTGTTACTTTAAAAAAGATCAATCCACTTTATGACAAGTCAGTTTTACTTAAATCGGGGCTGTCCTACAAAAACATTGTTAGCCATTCATGATCTGAATTTGGTGTATGAATTAAATTATGGTATACATTAAAAGTCATGAGATACTTGTTTTGTAATAAATAAGGCAGTGGAATTACTCATTAGTAGCCTTTTTAAGATAAGCTATTAGGTCTGCCCTTTCTCCCTTCTTCTTAATTCCAGCGAAGATCATTTTTGTTCCAGGGATATACTTTTTGGGATTTTTCCAAATACTCCATCAAGGTATCCTCTCCCCAGGTGATGCCTTTGTTCTTGTTGGCGTCTGTGTAAGAGAATCCAGCAGCTTGGCCTGTCTTCCACCCAAAGAGACCATGGATGTTTGGTCTAGTCTTAGGCTTGCCTCCTTTTTCCACAGTGTGGCACTGGGCACACTTCTGAACAAAAATCTTATTGCCTTTTTCAACATCACCCATTTTAAATTCGGTCCGGGCTGGTCAACAGCACAAACGATCAGACTCTTGAACAGACGTCCCGTTCTCTGTGTGTAGTATTCTTAGTGTTTCCTCTTGAGGCTGGTTTGGGGGAATCGTGGCACCTAAAATAGATTGCCAGTGGCCATTTCTCAGTTGACGTATGACTTCCAGTTTTGCCTGGGAAGAAACCTTCAACACTTCCACATTTGATTTTAAATTAACTAAGTGATTGGAAATCCTGCTTTGAACTGTGTACTATAAATAATGACCAGTCGGGGCTGGAGAGACTGCTCGTTAGTTAAGACGTTTGCTCTTGCAGAAGACCTGAGTGTATTTCCTAGCACCCATATGGTGCTTATAAACCATTGTCACTCCAGTTCAATAAGTAAATCTGTTTTTTAAAATGGGTGAATTGGCTAAGTGTCATTAACTTCTCTGAACTTGACTTGGGTCAAGTACATAATAGGTTTTGAAGAACGTTTTGATAATTTAGTGTCAGATTAACATTGAAAAGGACGTGTGCTTAGTAACATTGCCCTGCCCAGTAAGGTCTTATTAAATCGTTCTTCTGTTTGGGAGATAGTTCCCACTTTTGTTTGGAGCAAAATAATCTTTTCAGTTAAGAAGAACCCTAAACAAAATAGAGCATTCTTGCATTTGTTGACTTTTGAGTCCTATGCCTCTCTTTAGGGGGCGGGAAAGGGCATTAAGGACAGGCTCCTGTGTGTCCCAGGCCGGCACTATGCTAGGTGATAATAACCTTTAACTTCTGCCTCCATCTCCCAAGTAGGATTATAAGTATACAACATCCATCATACCGAATTCCTTCTTCTATAAGCATGGTGTAAGCTTGGTATATTACTCCTGCAGTATGAAAATGACAGGTTACTATTTTTCTTTTATTTATATAAAGGGTGGGTGAGGCAGAGCTGGGGTGGTAATATGTGGTCTGCGTGTGCATGTGCATATTCATGTGGAAACTAGTGGTCTTCTCAGTCACTGTCTGCCTTAGGGTTTTGTTTTTTAATTTAAAAAAACAAAACAAAACTATGACCATGTGGGTTTACAAGCACACGTTTAAATGCATGTGAAGTGTCAGATACATCCAACCATGCATGTTCCAGAGACAGAACTCACATTGTCACAGAGCAAGTTCTCTTTCTGTTGAACCATTTCACCTCTTTTTTTTTTAAAGACAGAGTATCTCACTGTATTTGGAGTTTGCCATTTTAGACAAGTGTCTTGGTCAGCAAATCCCCAGATCTGCTTGTCTCAATACCCACAGGCTTTTTATATGGTACAGGGGTCTCAGCCTGTGTTCTTCAGCCTGCATAACCAACATTTACTCACTTAATCATCTATCCCTCCCTGCTACGTTTCTTTAATTTTCCAAAACATAACAAAAATCTAAATAGGAAAAATTACATATTAAGCAGTCTTAATTAGTAAAAATAATTTATATCTATTTCTGTATGTATTTATATTATTCTGGGCTGGACAGATTGCTCAGTGGTTAAGAGTACTTGTCTGCTCTTTTCAAGAGGTCCTGAGTTCAGTTTCTAGCACCCACAGGCTCACGGTGGTGATGCCCTCTTCTGACATGCAGGTGTGCATGCAGATAGATCACTCAAATACAGAAAATCGAAGAATAATTTATATCTGAATTCATATGTTCTTATGTAATAGCCTTTAAATATTCAAATAGAAAAGCAAACATTTCAGAAATCTGTTTACATCATTTCATAAAAAGAAAAAAGAATGCATTTTGTTGTATAAATTTCTCTGCTTTCTTTTTTATAGTCCTTTATTCTATTGGATGCTAACTGGAATGTTGATTGTGAGGGATACAGGTCAGTCATGCCTTACTCAGTCATGCCTTGCTGGACAAGGACAGCAATAGCCTGAGAGCCTGACAGGGGCTGTGTCGGACTTGCTATTAGGGAATCCTGTAGTTGGTGAGGACATCAGTGTAAATTGTGACTTTGGATCTCATTCTGTAGCCCAGCTGACTTTGAACTCCTGCCATTCCCCCTGCCTCAGTGTGGTAAATGCTGCTGTTCCTGGGTATGCTACCATACCTGGCTTAGATAATGAAAACTTTGAATGACTTTCATTCTTAACTTTCTCTGCTATTGTTTCCTTTGTTTTCTATGCATTTATGATGAAAAATAATCTGTACTTTGAAATGTGCAAAAGTTACTCAAAGGAGCATGTAATTATATTCTCGAAGTTTGCTTAACCAGAAGTAACTTGAACACTGATCTCTTTTAGACCAGAGTTGCACATTGTTGCTGTTTTTTTGTTTGTAATTTTATTTTGTCAAAGGTAATATTGCACTGAATTCTCAGTCAAGCTGTTTTGGTGAAATGAGGTTTTGAGCCAAGGCTGTGTGTGCTTTGTACCCACAGAAATGCATCTGTAGATTTCTCACTCAGTGTGTCTGCTACTTCCCTGCCTTAATGTGGGCCTGCCATTTCTGTATAGAGAGACAATGATGATAAAACGAAGCATTTAAGTTATGTGCTTTATGTGTACTTTTTGATATGTTGGAACATACCAGCTTCAGAAACCACATTTTTTCATTTATTTAATAGAAAATTTCTCTTATCTGACTTCGGCCTTAAACGAAACATCTCAAATGGTGTTAAGTTAAAGCAGTTTCTAGTTACTATCTATAGATAAGAACCACTTTTAATACCTTTTAATAAATATATGATGTAAATGTGTCTGTGTGTGCGTCACTCTCTGCATGCATGTGTGCCTCATACTGTGTGTGCAAGTGTATGAACCTACATGTAAAGACTAGAGGACAGCTTTATATGTTCCCCAGGAGCCTTCACCATGGTTTTCTGAGACAGGGTCTCTTATTTGACTTCATCAGTGAGCCCCAGAGACCCATCTTTCTCTGCTTCCCCAACACTGGGATCTTAACCATTGGCCACCGCACCCAGCTGTCTTGAGCTCAGGTCCTTGTTACTTGTAAGACAAGTAGTTTGCTGACTAAGCCGTCTCCTCAAGCCCTTGCTCGATCTTTGAAAATTCTTTGGTAGCTGATACATATCTCACTTTTTAAACTAGAAAGGTACGTACGTTTTAAAGCTTCTTTAATTAGATTTATTTTACTTGTTAGGAGTGTGTGTGTGTGTGTGTGTGTGTGTGTGTGTGTGTGTGTGAGCACTCTGTAGGTCAAAAGACAAATTGTGGGAGTCAGTTCTCTCCTTCCACTGTGTGAGTCTCAGGAATTGAATTCAGGTCACCAGGTTTGGTAGCAAGACTCTTACCTGCAGAATATCTAGTGGTCTAAAAAAATCGTTTTGTTTTGTTTTGTTTTGTTTTGTTTCGTGTTGTTTAGTTTCAGGTGAAGCCTTTTGTGGTGATTGATGGTTGTAATTGCAGCACTATGGAGGTAGAAGCCAATGTCAGTAATCCTTCACCACTCATCCACCTTAGGGACAGGGTCTCAGTCGGTCCCAGAACTTGTGACCATCTTCCCAGGCTGCTATACAGATGGACTACCATGCCCACTCAGAATTTTCAGAGGTGCTGGGGTCCATGTTCTGATCCCCATGCTTGCATAGCAAGCAAGCACTTAGTCATTATACCATCTCCCCAGTCCCTGGAAGCATCACTATAGGAGAGAAGACTAATTTTTAGTGTTGGGGATTAGCATAAAAGAGGTGTGGTTGTCACAGAAGAGTTGGCATCCATTCATTTAAGAAATATTTGAGGGCTGGAGAGAGGCTCAGAGATTAATAAGCACATGGACTACTCTTTCAGAGGTCCTGAGTTCATTCCCAGCACATGGGAACCACATGGTGGCTCACAACCATCTGTAATGGAATCCCATACCCTCTTCTGGTGTGTCTGAAGAGAGTAACAGTGTACTCACATACATAAAATAAGTAAATGTAAAAGAAAATACTTTTTAAAAAAAAATATTTGAGCACCTACTACTTTCTCAGTGGCAGTAGATAGAAAAGATGAGTGGAAGTAGATTAGGTGCGATGAGAGTGATTAGGTGGGTTGACCAGATGCCTCTAAATGGAGCAGAGAGTGGACCTGTGGGAGTGGGAAGTGCTAGAGAAGTGAGGGTAAGTTCTGACCAGCAGGCCAATGCTTGCTTTTTATGCTTCCATTGTGTTTACAGGCATGCGTGTAGGGAATACCGGATTCACAAAGAACTGGATCACCCCAGAATAGTGAAGCTGTATGATTACTTTTCACTGGACACTGACTCGTAAGTCCCACCCCTTCCCCTTACTTTATCTTCTTGACATAATGAATCCTTGTGGACTGGAGCTTAGATCTGTTAATTTATAGGCAAATATTTATAACAATTCAGATTTGGATCAGCCAGACATCTCTTGACTAAAGGATGAGGACACTTGTATGCTGGTAAAAACTGTCTTGACAGAAAGTTAAGGTGATTGTCAGTATTTGTGGCATAAATATTTCCATTATGTCCAATGTTAAGATACCAACTTAAAAAATTAGCGAACTTTATTCTAATTTATATACCATAAGAGTCATCCATCACAATTGAGTGGGTTTTCATGTGTGTCACAGATCTATATGGACATTATCCAAAGTCATTTTGACATTTTCACTCTCAGAAGAAACCTGAACCTTTTTACTGTCACTTCTCCATTTTACTCTCCCTCTGTTTAAGCAGACACTGCTATCTGTAACCTTAGAAATGGTGTTGGGAACAGTTTCACATGTGGAATCATGTAGTACGTGGTCCTTTGTAACTGATTTATTTCAGTTAACATGATGCTTATCCATCCATGTGTGTCTGTTGTCCTTATTTGTTTATCCCTTCTTACATCCAGATTTATCAACTCTTCTTAGTCTTGCATAGACTTGTCTGCCAGCTCACAGTGTTCCTGAAAGCGTAGCAGTCAGTCCTTACCTAGGAACTGGTTCAGGCTGGTGCTGTCATGGCACTAGCAGGCCTAGTGATCGTGAGTATAGACTGTTGAAGAGAGCCTCAGCCCACTCTGGAGACTGAGGAGCCCAGCCAGCCTTAAGTACCATAGTGTCTTAAAGCAGGAAGGTTTACGTGACAAAAGTAAAGAGAGCCCAGTGCTGCAGGTTGGAATACAGGTTCCTGGGCAATAGGATTTTAGAATTGGGAGGGGGTCTTAGGGTTCAGCCTTTTGGAGTATCAGAAAAACAAAATTATTTGTGTGAGATTTTGGTCCTCTTGATAATCCTGTGTGTGGCAGTATACAGGTCAGTAAACTGCAGCGCTTTTGGGTTTATTCGGGGCTTAGGGATATTTCAGTGTTTGGAAACTTTTAGTTGCAGATAGGCCTGAGTCAGAAGAGCATAAGATCCCTTAGGCCTAGCCTGTAGATGGTACCTCAGTCTCCAGAGGATGTCCAGGAGTTTGGTCTATCCACCTGGAAGCTCTCTCAGACAAGCAGCCCATGTGTAGACATGTATCCAAGAAGAGGGTCTGACTCATTTCAGCCTCTCAGATAAGAATGAGCATTTTGAACGGGCTCTCAGAGCATTAGCATGCCTTTCAGGTGTCATAAAAAGTCTAGTCTATTGTTCAGTCCTGAGGTTCTGCAAGTGTGTTTTGTAGTCAGTTGCAGGGTGGCTTGAAGTTCAGCCTATAGCTGCTCACCGCTTCCCCTCATCCCACTGCACTGGGAGGCATCTCTGGTAAGCCTTGTCAGCAGGTGTTCAGCTGGGTTCACCTAGTGGGTATGCACACAGCTCTGGTTTCCCTTGTGACCTGATTTCTCATAGCACCACCTTCATCCTCTGACCCTCTGGTTTTAAGCTGCTAACAGCTTCCTGCTGTAACTGGTCACTAGGGTGTCTTACTGGACAATTTGTCCTCTTAGATCTTCAGCTTATGAATCAAAGCCTCTGTCTTCAATATTCAAGTGGTTTTTATTCCCTGGTTAAGTCCTGACTGAGAAACCATAACCTAAAAATATTTTTTAAAGTATTTTTATCTCTCAGGAATATTCAAAAAATATAAGGAAACATCAATTTGAATAGTTGGGGGGATAGATGCATTACTTGTAGTACCAACAATGGTGTGCAGTTTTAAATGGGGAATGGATGATATATTGACATAAATATGAGTAAAAGAATTCATCCCATATGGAACACATTTGTGTAACCTTTGGCCAGACATAGTATACAACCAGTTCTTGACACATGGGCAGAACCTCTTCCTTAGTGTATGCATTCGGTTTTAATAGACACATGCAAGGATAATTGTGTGATTATCACTGTATAATAATGGACATGTGCTAAGGGTATTCAAAGGAGACCCTGCTATAAGAGGATGGCTAGCTCACACATTATAGTTCTTGTCAGTGTTCTTAGAAGAACTATGCCATAGTGAACTTTGGCACAGTTGATGCCAGTATGGAGATTGCAGAAGCTCATCTCCAAGAGAGCAGTTACCTCACCTCCTATAAGCTTTGGCGGCTGATGCGGAATAGAAGAGTGTTTTAGGAACAAAGAAGAAAGGAATAGAAGCTGTAATACCTGAGTTTTCACTGAGAGTGGTTTAGATAGTTTTAATCTGCTTTCTACTCCACTGTTAAATGCTGGTTTATGTGCCTTCAGGTTTTGTACAGTATTAGAATACTGTGAAGGAAATGATCTGGACTTCTACCTAAAGCAGCACAAATTAATGTCGGAGAAAGAAGCCCGATCCATTATTATGCAGATTGTGAATGCTTTAAAGTACTTAAATGAAATAAAACCTCCCATCATACACTATGACCTCAAACCAGGTATGGCTAACTTTGTGTCTTTTAAGTGACCTTTAAGTTTGTTAAGAATTTGACAGGAGCTATGAAGACCCAACAGTACATCACTATAGATGCCTGGGCAGGTGTGAGAAGAAAGGAGTCCTGGGCCACCTGGTGCTAGGGGTGGGTGGATAGGTGGGTGGGTGAACAAGTTAGATGAAATTCTCTGGAGAAACAGTACCTTTGTGTGTTGAACGAGGAAAATGAATGATATCATTTAGGGACAACTGTTTTGGCAAGTTCCATTTTGGCTTTGTCCCATTATTCACATATGCAGTAGTTTATCTCAGGTCTCCCTGATAAGTACACATATGCCTCATTTCCTCAAGACCTGAGCAGTTTTATATAATTATCATTTAGCTTGGTAGGCATCAGGAAAAGGCAAGAAACTTTTTACTCCTTATCTTTTGTTTTTGTTAGGTGGCTTTTAGTTTGTTTAAATGTGTGTGCTTGTCATCTTCTTTTCTGTGGAGCTATAGCTTGGCCTTCCTCTTCTGTTGGCTGTGACCACTCACTGGTCTGTCTCTAAAGTCACTACACTTTCCTGTTGTAGGTGGCGCTGTGGCACCACTTTTGATTCCCAGAATGCTTTCTTTAGATCTCCCCCACCCCTACCTTCCTGAAATTGCTGTTCTAGGCTGGCTAGCATAGAGAGCACACTGAAAGTTCAAGTGAAATTTTCCCACCAATTTTTTTTTCATTTTCTTTCTGTTTTTAATCACCTGTACAAGTGATATTTTACTTTGGCAAGTCATTTTTATTTCCAGTGCCCAGTGTAGGTTTTGGCACATTAAACAGGAGATTCTAAGAAAATAGAAATTTCCAGTGGTCACTGAAGATTCTCCCAACATTAGAATTAGACTGTTATTCCTAAGATTTAGAGTTCACTGATCCCTTTTTGTGTGTCTTTTCTCTTAATAAAGAAATCTCTGTTTATTCATGAAAGTTTTTATCTTCTTAGGTAATATCCTTTTAGTAAATGGTACAGCGTGTGGAGAGATAAAAATTACAGATTTTGGTCTTTCCAAGATCATGGATGATGATAGCTACAATTCAGTGGACGGCATGGAGCTAACGTCACAAGGTGCTGGTACTTATTGGTAGGTATCTAGGTCTGCCCAGTCAGCTGCTGGGGATGTGTGGTGGCTCTGCTCTACTGACTCCTTAGTGATTAGCAATTAATCCTGTGTGGTTTGACTTTCTATATCAATTTCTCTTCTGTTTCCTTTCTGTTCTGGAAAACCCTTGAGAGAGTGCTTGTGTGGCCTGGAGATAAATGTTTATTACACTGTGCTGACTGTACAAGGTAGCAGAGAACAGACTTGCTTAGTTGCCTAAAAAATGGCCCTGGATTCTTCACAGTTCAAGTAGAATCCTCTCCTTGTGTGAATAGCATGAGGATTTGTTTCTAGGGTGATGATTTGTCAAGTCAAGAATTAGGAGTTGTAAAAGTCAGGATAAGACTAAAACCAAACAAATCTATACTATCCCATGAAATCTCTACATGACAGAGTGTGCATGGTTGAGCAGAATTATATTTGTGTCTGTTAGCATGTCCTGAAGGGATTGCGGCTCCTTCCTACTGAACCCCTGCCACCCTTCTCCCGGTCACCTGACCCCACCTAGCTCTGCCGCACAGGTCTGTGAGCACTCCTGCCTGCTATTGGCTCTTCACTATTAAGACCACAAAGCATACTGTGCCTGGGACATGTATTTTTGTGAGTGATTTTATGGTTTTATTCCCTTCTGAGTGATTACACAAAGCCACATTCTGCCTTAAATGATTCTTAACCCAGAGAAGCCTCCTAGCACAGAAGCGGTAGGTAGCATGCTGCAGCATCCCAGCCTGAGAAGACCCCGCAGGCTTGGAATCTTCCTAGTAATGAGGGGCTCTAGTGGAAGAGTACGAAGGGGCATGCCATTCAGAACACGGGGAATGAGTCCTGGTCTCCCAACTGGTCCTGCTGATTGTTAGGTGGACAGTGACTGCTTTTCTGTTTCTCTTATGCTTGTGAAATGGTACCTGTAGTCAAGAGTCAGTTTCTAAGTTAAAACTTTGAAAGTCTAGGTTTTAAATAGAAGTTACATTTATAGTGTTTACTCGCTGTGGGGGATATTATGGGTTAGTGTGCCTGTCACTAAGGGGCACAAAAACACACAGAATTGGTATTTCTGGGAAAGAGGTTTATACCTCTACTATATACTATATGAGTTCACAGGAACTTGCATGTAAGCTTTGTACTTGTTAGCTCTCCACCTCTCCACCCCCTCTCTCATATGTTTAACATAGCTATTAAGAATAATAAAATATACCTTATCTAGTAGTACACACTAATCCCAGTACTGGGAGGCAGATGCCAGTAGATCTCTGAGTATAAGGCCAATTCCAGGTTACCAGGTACACGGGGAGACCCTGAGACCCTGTCTCATTGCTACCTGGTGCTGTTTTTGGCAGTTTATTAAAAAAAAATTAAAAAAAAAATCATATAATACTTTGCCCCAAAGTCTCTTCTTAGATAATATAAAAGTTATGTCTATGAGCAAAGGTGGAAGCTGGTTGATGGTTACTTGGCTGTCTGAGTTTTCTGTTTTAAGCATATCTGAGTATTTTTTCATAGTGAAAAGTAAGATAGAGGATTTCTGAACTAGCTGAGGTGGTGTACACATCTGATCCCAGCACTCAGGAGGCAGAGATAGATGGGTTTAAATGAATTTGAATCCAGTCTTGTCTACATAGTGAGTTTCAGGACAACCAGTGTTATATAGAAAGACCTGCCAATAAACAAACAAACAAGTTAATGAATAAATAAATGAGTCCTAAGTAAACAAAAGAAGGTTTCTGAGGTTGTTAAATTTTTAGAACTTTGTCATAATCATTGACCTCAATATATTATCTTTTTATAATGATGACCCAAGGAGATAAAAACAGGCTGGGGGTGGGCAGGCTTATAATATTTTAAATAACTGTGGGTTTTAGCTATTCATTCCAGAATTGTACAGTTGATTAAGATAAATGAGCTTGGAGACTAGAGAGATGGCAGTGGTCAGACTGCTTTCAGTGTAAGCATGAGGACTGACCTGAGTTAGGATTTTAGCACTCAGAAAAAAAACCAGCAAAACCCATCCACATGTCTGCAATCTCCAACACTGTGGGGCAGAGACAGGAGAATTACTAGGACATGGCTCCAGGCTCACTGAGAGAGCCTGTTTCAGAGGAATAGGTGGTAGCTACCATGGTGGCACACGCCTTAATCCTGCCCCTCAAAAGGCAGAAACAGTGATCTCCATGCCAGTCTAGTCAGCATAGCCAATTCCAGGTCAGACACGGCTACATAGACCATGATGGAGCAGGACACCTGACAGTCTATTCTCACATGCACAAGTGTGCACACCTGCACAGGTTTGTGCATTCACCATACACTCTTGCACATATGCAAGATACGTGAGTAGGGCAAGGTGGGTCGTGCCTTTAATAACAGCCCTCAGAAGACTGAGGCAGGAGAATTGAAGCAAGTGTTTGATGGTGAGGTCAAGAGCAGCATGTCTGCAAAGTGAGACCCTCTCTTAAAACAGGCAAGGAGCAAGAGATGATGGAGTACAGGGTGTACGTGGGCATCGTTCTGAGCGTCACTCCCTCTGTGTGAGGGTGTGTATGGGGATAAGTATGTGTGAGGGTGTGTATGGGGATAAAAGTATGGGCTGGTTTCTTTACAATCCTTCCAAAAGCTCTTGGTAGGAAAGCACAATAATTGCTGTTTTCAGCATTATAAAAAAATTTAGTTTTTTTTCAATACTAGTCAATACAGAAAAATTAGTTTATTTCTTCATTTACAGATAGAGAAACCAAATCTTGGAAGTTGATTTACCAAACATGTACTGTTTAGTTGAACTGTCTTTTACATTCTAAAAATCTTAATAAATTAACCACTCTGCCTTGTAGATGAGTTCACTGCCCCTGTTTTTCTCTGTCAACTCTTTAGGAAAAAAAAAAAAAACAGTACATTTTTGCAGAATAAAAATAGATTTCAGCGGTCATTTTTAGAATCAAAGTTATATTTGTTATGCACCCAAAGCCATATTTAAGGTGATGTGTGGTAAACACCCAGCAGCTATAAAATCAAGGATCTGAGGATCCGAGTGCCGCTTGGAAGAGCTGTTCTTACCATTTTTTTCTTTTGTTTACATCTTTTTAAAAATATTTTCTGCTTCCTCTTTTAGTCCTAGTAAGTTCTTCAGTGTTTAGGATGGAGGGTTTTGTTTTGTGTGGCACTGGAAATCCACCCCACAGACCCATCACAGCTGAGCTGCGCCTTCTGCGTGTGTCTCAGGATGCATATACTTGTGAGATGGTCTATCGTAGGCCGCAGTACTCATCATCCATACGTCTGTTAGGAAAAAGACAAGAAATATGACAGTAAACACATGACAGTAAACACGTTTGACAGAGAATGTGGATGAGTGAAGAGACTTTAAGTTTAGATTTTTATATCAGGAACACAGCAGGATCCCAATTAAAAGGTTTTCCTTAGGCTGGACTTTGCTGGTCTGGATCTACAGAAATTCTTCTAATGTCTTCAGAAATCGGCCTTCAGCAGAGCTGTGGCTGGGGTACCAAGCATATTTCTTTGATCTCCTAGATGCTCACAGGTACCTTACATACTGACCAATTTGTTATAGGCCTCTACCCCTTAGATTCTTTTAGAGGCCAGTGGTGGGGAGAGAAGGGGTTTAGATGATGGTCTTTGTGTGGGTTTTACTGCACTGTTAGTCTTTCAGCTGTCTCACTCAGAGTAGGAAAATGCATCTTCTGATAACTCAGACTTTAGTGTCACTCTGGATTTTATATTGGAATTGTTGTGGTAAAAACTTCCAGAAGATACTGCCTTAAATAGGAGCATAGACTCTGCTCTCAGAGATCTCTAGGTCTTGAATTCATTTGGACTTTAAAACATTGATTAGGGTTGGGGATTTAGCTCAGTGGTAGAGCGCTTGCCTAGCAACCGCAAGGCCCTGGGTTCGGTCCCCAGCTCCAAAAAAAAAGAAGAAAAAATCAAAAAACAAAAAACAAAAAAAAAAAATTGATTAATTCAGGGACTAGAAAGGTAGCTCAGTGGAAGCTCTGAGTCAATCTTTAGCACTCTACAAACATCGATTTTTAGAGAAGTCAAACCTCTGTTCTTTTTAGCTGTGTTTGAAGCTGTCATAAAGGGATTTTGTTTCTTTTTTGTCACCTCATGTTTAAAAAAAAATATTGTGGCTGAATGTATAGCTCTGTGCTAGAACACTTCCACGCATGAGACCCTAGGTGTGATCCCAGCTGTCCCCATCACTACAAAATACTATCAACAACAAAACTTGTGAATGACAGACACTTGGAGTAGACACAACCCTGGGAAAGGAGGCTGGGGCAGGGGTGGGATGGGGTGGTCAGAGTGAAACTAGAGAGAATATTTACCTCTCCACATATAGAGAAATAACATTTTAATGCCACATGGAGACATTACTGCCTCTGTAAGTCCTAATGCGTGTCTTTCATTTACTTGTATATATTTCTAACCTGATAGTTGAATCTTGAGTGTTGGGTATAAGAGTGTGTGTGTGCGTGTACGTTTCATATAAAATGTTATTTGTTTATTGAGAGACAAGATCTTTCTCCTTAGCCTTGGCTGTTCTGGTTGTCACTATTCACAGAGTTGTACCTTCCTCTGCCCCTGCCCCTGCCCCTCAAGTGCTCAGTGTTACCTTTTTGAGAAGGCCTTTTATTTGCCTTTTTGTATATAACTTAGATTTATATATTTAATTTTCTGTTTTCTCCTAGGTATTTACCACCAGAGTGTTTTGTGGTTGGGAAAGAGCCACCAAAGATCTCAAATAAAGTCGATGTCTGGTCAGTGGGTGTGATCTTCTACCAGTGTCTGTATGGGAGGAAGGTGAGGAAGAAGGCGGTGCAGCAGCCTGGCCCACACCCTCCTCAGTGTGGGTTCTCCTTTGCAGTTAGTCATTGGAATCCTAGAAGGAGTGGTTTAAAGAACATACAGACTTCTCCGTACATGCTTTGTGTATCCCTACAAATTCCTGCCTGAAGAGCACCTACTGCACTCCCACGCCGTCAGGGACATGCATGTTGCAATTCTCAAATATAAGACATGTTTTCATTCTGATGTGAATTCATGTAAAATAGGGTGTTTTTTTTTTTTTTTTAAGATCTTGTTTTATAGCTGTGTTTGGCCTGTACTATATAGCACAGGCTGACCTCAGGCCCAAGGTTCCCCTTACCATAACCTCTTGAAACTGGTACCATAGCACATCTGTCTTGAAATCATTTAGTAACATGAACAATCTGCCCAAAAAACTTTCCCAAGCTTTCCAATAGGATCTGAAACATTCCCTAGATTTTATTTGTAACCACTTCATTAGATAAAAGCTGTTGTTAATAAAAAAAAAAAAGAAAATACTGTGCTTTGTGTGTGCTTGTGAAGCTTAAAAGTTGACCTCAGGTTTGACATTAATTCTCCATCTTATTTTTGAGTAAGGTCTTTCACTGAACTTGACTGGGCTAGACTAGCTAGCCAGCAGGTCCCCACATCTCCCCCCTGCTGGGACTACAGGCCATACTGCTACATCCAGCCTTTTTATCTGGAGGCTGGGAGTCAAAATCAGGTCCTTGTTTTTGTACAGTGAGTAAGCACTTTATCCACCGAGCCACCTCCCCAGACCTCTCATACTGTTTTGTTTGTTGCTTTTGTTTTGTCGAGACTGGTTCTCCCTATGTAGCCCTGGCAGGTTTGGAGTTGTCTATGTTTAGATCAGGCTGGCCTCAAACTTCCAGAGATTGTCCTACCTCTCTCTGCCTCAAGAGCACTGGGATTAAAGGAGTGAATCACCATATCTGGCAGAGATTTATTATTTATGTATGTGTGTGTATCTCTGAGTACGGGAGTGTGTGTGCCCATGGAAACTGAAAGAGGGTAGCAGATACTGTCCTTGTTTGCTTTCTCATGCTGTGATAAGCACCATAACAAAGAAAAGCCTATTTTGAGAGGTATCGTTTGGCATATCTGGATCATAGTCTACCATTGAGAGAAGTCAAGGCAGAAACCCATGGAGGAATGCTGCTTACTGGTTTGTTCTTTGTGACTTGCTCAGCTTGCTTGCTGATATCAGCCAGGACCACCTACCCAGAGTGACACTGCTCACAGTGGGCTTGGCCTGTGCACATGAATCTTGAATCCGGAAAATGCCCCATTGACTTGCCTATGGCATCTGATGGATACATTCAACTAATGTCTCCCGATGACTCTGGCTTGTCTTAGGTTGACAGAACTAAGCAGCACAGACACCTGAGCGCTAGAGTTACAGAGGTTGGGAGATGACTGACTTGGATGTTGGGAACTGAACTGGGGTTCACTACAAAAGAGGCAAATACTTTTAGCTACCGAGCCATCCAGCCACCTCTCTCCTCCTCTTGTGTGCTGAGAAGGTGGTGTCAGAAAGTGTTCCTCAGCCAGGTGTGGTAGCTCGTGGGAAACCTTTAGGCCCAGCTCTTGGGAGGCAGAGGCAGGCAGAGCTCTTGAGTTGAAGGCCAGTCTGGTTTACAAAGGGAATTCCAGGACAGCCAGGGCTATAAAGAGAAAATCCGTCATAAGAAAACAAAAAACAAACAAATAAATAAATCACAGAAAACCAAGGGCTAAGGTTGTAGTTCAGTGGTACAGTACGTAGCTAACATCTACAGAGCCCTGGGTTCCATTCCCACACTCACACAAACAGTATTTCCTCTCTGTTTCTAGTAAAGGTGTTACATCATTAGGACAAAAAATGATGGTGCTTCTCCTTGTGAGCACATCTGTACTCCCACATGTGTATAGCACACACATGCTACGGCCTGTTGTGTATTCATATTCCTTCTGCCTTCAGTATGTGTGTGCTCTAGTGTTTAGTTAGGCTGAACTTGGGCATAAAGCAGATGGGGATTTTGTAGGCCCTGTGAACTCTTAATATTTTTATTAGATTCCCAGTGCAGTCTTAATGTGGGTAATGCCTTCCTCTTTGGCCTCTTGGTCTTGAGCCCGCCTCTACAAGACAGAACTATGCAGAAGGAGTAGAGCTTAGTTATTTGTGTACTGTTTAATGTTGAATTTTTACTAATACTAGTGATAGAGGTTTTGTCCCATTATTTCAGATCTGTAAGCAGCGCTGACCTTTTAGCCTGTTTTTAAACTTTTTTTTTTCCTTGAGGTAGGATCTTTGTTATATAGTCCAAACTGGCCTAGAGCTCACTGTGCAGCCTTTGCGGGCTGTGCTGAGATTACAGTTGTGAGCCACCATTCCTATCCCTCATACTGGGTGTGGGAAAACATTTTCTCTTGTAACCTGCTTTTCTCTTTTTTAGATTTATTTTGTTTTTGAGTTTTTTTTCCTACATGTGCATATGTCCACTACATGAGAGCCTGGTACCTACTGAGCTCAGAATTGTACACTGGATCCCTGAAGCTGGAATTACAGATAGATGTGACCCATCATGGGGCTCTGAGAGTTGAACTCAGGTCTTCTGCAAGAACAGCAGTGTTCTTCATCTCTGAGCCCCACCCAAGACTTATTTATTTTTCCATCCTTTTTGTGTACATATTAGGTTGGCTAGTGGCACATAAATATGTATAGTCACCAAAGATGTGAGTCAGAGTTCAAGAGACAACTGGTTTCTTCCTGATTCGTTCCTTACCGTGAGCAAAGCTAGAGACAGGAGAGACTGCTTCTACCTCTCTGTTCTCCCTTGAGTGGCCTTAAAGCTCTGGGCCTCCCCATTAAGTGTGAGAGGTGAGAGTTAAAGGAGGCCATCCCCAATGTGGAGACTTTTCTGTGGTACTGAATTGTGTAACCAGAAGCCAACCTACTTTATTCTGTTTTTGTATGACAGCCTTTTGGTCATAACCAGTCCCAGCAAGATATTCTACAAGAGAATACTATTCTTAAAGCTACTGAAGTACAGTTCCCGCCCAAGCCAGTAGTAACACCTGAAGCAAAGGTAAGTTCGACTCACTAACCAGCAGAAAAGAGCTGCTTCCTGTGCCATTTCTTTTCGTTGGTCGTAACTGGATGAATATGAAATTGAGCCATTATTAAGCAGCAGGATAGGGACAAATTAGTATTCTTAAGGATAGTGGGTAGAAGAGTAATGCTTATGGTCTGTCCACCCCATCCCCACATTCAGTAAAGGAAATATTCACAAGCAGAATTCATTCACAAAGGCTCTGTGACATGTGACAGGGAAGTCTATGTGCACTTGGAAAGAGTTATACCTGGCAGTGTGTGTAGTAGGAAGGGTACCCAGTTTGATGCCTGTAAGGGAGGGTGGTTTGTTTGTATGTAAGACTACATAGGAGAAGTGATACAGGAGTGAGTGCTAAGGTCAAAGGTAACAGCCCCCTCTCCATTTCTGATGGCACGGTTGGAGTAGGTCTCAATGTTGAGATGCTATTTGATCAGTATCTTGAGCAATGTGTAAGGGCCAGGTGTAGATTTGAGGGAAGGGTGTTCTGCAGGGAAGGGGCAGGTTGTAGAAGAGGTGCAGAGCCACTGTGAAGTGAACTGTAGGAAGCAGAGGACTGTGGTCCAGTTGCTGTTTTAAGAGCCTACACAGGCACTATGTGAAGAGACATCTATTTAGTCTGTGGCCTGAGAGCCTTTCATGTGCTCACCAGGAAAGGCTCATTATCAAAGCCAGGAGTTCCATGTTCCTGTCGGTGACTATGTCTCTTAGCTTCCAAATACGTTAATACCTGTGTCTTCAATTTTGAAAAGCTAGAATTGCCTCTCTATCTTTATATTTTGATAATTAAACATTTGAAAAAATAAAAAGTCAATCACTTGTTGCATGTTTTAGGTTTTCCAGAAACCCATTTTGTCTCACTTACTCATGCTGAAGTCTGAACTCTAGGCCATTTGCTTGCTGACACGCACTGTCTCTAGCCCCATCCTTCACCAAGTTTTACTTTTTCTGTTAATTTTAGGTTCATAACAAAATAGAACATGAAGAGCATAGTCTCTCCCTGCTCCACAACCTCCCTTGTCAACATGCCTTCATCATGATAGGACATGTTACTGACAAGCCTGCCACACACCATTATCGGCTTACTCTGAAGAATAGACTGTATAAATGTAATGTTTTACACTTAAAAACTGACCCCTGGGGTTGAGGCTATAACTGAGTTGGTAGAGTGCTTGCCTGGTGTGCACAAAGCCGGTCTTGCATCCCTAGCACTGTATTAACCAAAAGTGGTTGGGTGCATGTGTGTAATCCCTGCATTCCAGAGATGGAGACCGGACGACCATTGTTCCGGGTCATCCTTGGCTACATTTTGAATTTGAGACCTGCCTAGGATACATGAGAGCATGTTTGAAGAAAAAAAAAGTTGGGGTTGGGGATTTAGCTCAGTTGTAGAGCGCTTGCCTAGCAAGCACAAGGCCCTGGGTTTGGTCCCCAGCTCCGGAAAAAAGAAAAGGAAAAAAAAAAGTTGGTTAATTTAAATAAATTGCATTATTAAATTCAAATATGTTGAACTCTCTGGTCAGAAGCACAGGGAAATGGAAAAGGTCTAAAGGTCTGTATGGTTAGAGTGGCCTAAGAAGTGAGGCTGCATTGCCTTCTACATGGGTGGGAGGGAAAGGTCCGTCGTGTCTCAGCAAACCCAGTGCTGGGCGGCCCTGTCTCTTCTGCTCTGCCTGATGGGGGAAGGCGAGAAACCTGTTTTCTTGAGGGAGCATTTGCTGTATTCTAGCAGTGGTTTCGGTGCCCCTGGTTCCCACTTCGGTACCAACCAGGATCATCTTTTCTCTGAAACTTCCTTTCCAGGCGTTTATCAGGCGATGTTTGGCCTATCGAAAGGAAGACCGCATTGATGTGCAGCAGCTGGCCTGTGACCCCTACTTGTTGCCTCACATCCGAAAGTCAGTCTCCACAAGTAGTCCTGCAGGAGCTGCCATTGCATCAACCTCGGGGGCATCCAATAACAGTTCTTCGAATTGAGACCAACTCCCAAGGCCACTAACTGTTCAGCACACGAAGTGGACACATGGCATTCAGCAGTGGGTTTGGAACATAGTGAATCCGAATGGATCTCATGAAACCTGTACCAGGTGCTTTTATTTTCTTGCTTTTTTTCCCATCCATAGAGCATGACAGCATCGATTCTCATTGAGGAGAAGCCTTGGGCAGCTCTGGCCAGGCCTCATAGGAAAAGGCCCCTCCCGAGGTTCCAGCGTCAACGGTCACCATGGGTGGCTGCTCTGAGTGAGGAAAAAAATTAAAAAGAAAAAACTGGTTCCATGTACTGTGAACTTGAAAACATGCAGACTCAGGGGGTTCCCTGACGCAGTGCTTCAGATGAAGAATGTGGACTTGAAAATACAGACTGGGCTAGTCCAGTGTCTATATTTAAACTTGCTCTTTTCTTTTAATAAAGTTTAGGTAACATCTCCTAAAAAGCTGGTAGCACAAGGCTTGACTGGGGATGGCATTTGACTTCGGAGGACAAAGTTGCTACTGCCATTAAAGGCACTAGAGTTAGTGTGCTAGCCCCGAGTAAGCTCAGTCTCTAAAACGTGCAGCTCCCTCGCCCCTTCTTATTTTTAAAGAATACATTTGGTCATAAAGTGAAACCCGTATTAGCGAGTACGTGGCAATGTTCATTCCGGTCAGATGCAGCTTTCTCCTCCATCTGGGCTCCGCTTGTGAATGCTTCTCTCACCTCAGTAGGGAGAAACGGGGTTCTGAGATGCGTGGGTTTTGCCATCGGACAAAGAATGAGGTTAGAAGACCGCAGTTTGGAGTCTCTAGGTTTTCAGATATTTCTTCACAATTTGAACACTTGACGGTTGTCCCTTTTAATTTATTTGAAGTGCTATTTTTTTAAATAAAGGTTCATCTGTCCATGCAGTCCTCCTGGATTCTCTGACTATGTATAGTAACTATGGATACTGCTTCTAGAGGCAGACAGAAGTCTCCCAGGGCAGCTAGCGCCTACCCACAGCCTTCTTGCTAACCGTGCTATTAAACTTGATCAACACAGGAGCTTTTCCCTCTGTTAGACCTCTTGGAGAAAAACCTCTCTCAGGCATTTGAATTATGGTGAATATGCTCATGTGTGTGTGTGTGTGTGTGTGTGTGTGTGTGTGTGTGTGTGTGTGTGTGTGTGTGTGTGTGTGTGTGTGTGTGTGTCTGAGCATGTACCCTCTTCTAACTCACTTAGGTTCATCAAGTGGATTTTTTTTTTTTTTAAATCTCAAGGTATATAAGTATTTTGGCTTGGGTTGGGGATTTAAATCCCCCGCTTTTTTTTTTTTTTAAATCAGTGGTATTTTGGCTTGGGTTTTTAGCCTAGGAGGAAGCGCAAGGCCCTGGGTTGGGTCCCCAGCTCCGAAAAAAAAAAAAAACCAAAAACAAACAAACAAACAAACAAACAAAAAAGTATTTTGGCTTTTCTTCCCCTCCCCAGCCCCCACTCCCAACTTGCCTTATTTCTGAGATGTGTGATCTACTGAAGATGGAGCTGAAATGGGAGCTGTGCACAGGCCCTGGAAACAACAGATCACTGCAGGAGAGAGTTGGAGGCCAGGGCCTGAACATGTGGTAGCCAGCTTGGAATGTTACTGACATGTGGTTAGAGAGCCAGCCAGAAATACTTAAAGATGTAGAGATCAGAGCAGGGGCGGGAGTCAGGAAGGCCAGAGCTCTTAAGCGGTTCATGACTCTAGTGCTCTGTGCATGAGAAAAGTACCACTGAGGACACCTTTTCTAAGACCCATGTGCATTTAGTAGTCTGGCCCCACTTTGGTATCAAGTGATCTTAAAGAAAAGCAGAGCATTCCAAAACAAAGGAATTTGCAGGTAGGTCTTGTCACATGATGTTCTGAGGAGAGAAAACTCTTGAGACTTTGGTGAAATATGTATTTTGTGTGTACCTCTCCACTGCTTCAATGCTAGGACTGGAGCCAAGACCCTACATATGCCAGGCAAGTGCAGCTCTAGCCTGAGCCTGCACTCCCACCCCAGTCACTCTGCAGGTAGTAAAGCAGAGCGCAGGTCAATTTCCGTGGTGATAGGATGTGTCCACAGGCACAGAGAGGGCGAAGTAAAAGCCATGTTAAAGTAGCTCAGAGGAACTAAGTGTGTACCCTGTCCTCATCTAGTGACTCAGTTTGGAAAAAGATGCCGTGACTTTAGGCCTTCCTTCCCTCACTTTTAGCCCCATTTCCTATGTTCTTAGGAGTGTGTGGCAGGCCTTTTCTCCCTTTATCCTAAGGAAGGGCACCCTCCCTTCTTGTGTGATTCAGTCTGAATCCTGCGTGGCCTGGCTAGAATCTGGGCACGGCATCTTTCCACTGCTGGAGAAGCCCCAGAGAACATACACTGACCTCTTTTCCTCTTTGAAGGAGCCAATAAAATCACGGAGTGAGTGTCTCTGGCGTCAGATATCTGAGCTTCACTTTCTCCAAGCTCTAGTCCCTAACTGCCACAATGTTGACTTACTCTATCCAATGCCCCCAGCATTCTTTAACATTGAGATATGACTGTCATCTACAAATACGCTAGACTGAATTCATGACTGTCCTAGGACACATGGCCCATGGTTGAACTCTCCTGTAATACAGTGACCAAAAAAAGATACTAATTTATAATTAAACTTATCCAGACTGTTTTGGCCTTTTCCAGCATTGGATGTAGGGCAGAACATACATGTAAGATAAATTATAAGAAATTAGGGTGATGAGATGGCTTAGTAAGTAAAGGAACTTGCTGACAAGCCTGATTACCTAAATTTAATCCCCGTGATCCCAGAAAACTAACGCGTACAAATTGTCCTCTGACCTCCACATACCTGCCTTGCTACTACCATTACCCACACATACATACATACATACATACATACATACATACATACATACATACATACATACATAAATGTAGTTTTAAAGAAATTCATTCCCAGCCTCTTGGTTTGGTTCAGGTTCATTCTCCAGCCTCACAAGGACCCTCTCTTTATCAGGGGGATATTGGAAACGGATCTTGGTAGCTGTTAGTGTCCCCATGAAACAGTCAGCATAGCAAACAAAGGTCTAGTTATGGGGGCCCAAGGGGGAGGACTTATGCTGTGAAGCTGCTCATACCTCACTGCTGTGCGCACCGGGCACACTGGCTATCTCTCTTCAGAGACGAGCCCGTTTCCTTCACTGTAGTTTGGGAAGGACAGGTTTTCTTTTCGCCGAAATTAACAGTTAAGAGCTTTGTGTTCTTAATTTAGAAAATAGTTCTCTTTAAACAGTTATTTTGTGGAGGTCTAGAGCTAGAAATGAGCACTGGGACGTCGTTCTAAGAATGTAGCATGTATAGCCAACTTGGCCACCTTTTACTTTTTCTTTCTGAGACTGCTGCTAGCCTGAGTGCTTCTAATCTTCCTCCCCTTCTTTCAGTGTTTTAGGCAGAGTCGATTAGGCTTTAAAAGTTAGGCCTGAGTTCAAATCCCACCTTTACAATCTCCAGGGGCATCTTGCACTGGGAATGTAGGTAAAGGGCCTGACACACCAGAGTGTGATGAGGAAGATTTAAGAAAGATGGCAAGACTCTGTAAGAGGACCTGATTTCGGAATCTCTGGGTTCATGGTTTGAAGTTCAGAACCTTCTTGCCATGTTGGCAGGAGATGATTTGGCCGTTCCGAGTCAGTTGGTGGTTCTCATTGTGCCTGGAAGGCAGCTTCTGGCGGAGTCTGGGAGCAGCAGCAGCATTAGGAGTTTCTTAGATAGGTACATTCTCGGGCCCCATCCCAACTACAAGACTGGAGGTAGAAGCTTAAACATCTGTTACTCCTAGGTCACTGATTCAGGTCTGTATTTGAGAGCATCGTCATGGACTATGTGACTCCCTGTCGTGGTGATGGCAGGGTCTGTGGAAAGATGAGCTGTGAGACCTCCTAGTGCTGGCGGGGCAGGTGTGAAGATGCATTAAAAAGACAGCTGTCGGGGTTGGGGATTTAGCTCAGTGATAGGGCGCTTGCCTAGGAAGCGGAAGGCCCTGGGTTCGGTCCCCAGCTCCGAAAAAAAAAGAACCAAAAAAAAAAAAAAAAGACAGCTGTCCTGAACAATTGATTGTGGAACTATTTAACAGTGTGCCCCAAGAAACTAGAGCTTCCTGGGGGAAATCTCATGCTGAGGAAGAAAAGCCACCTGAAGCTGGGGCCAGCCAGAGATGGGTCATTCACAGCAGGACCATCCCTGCATCAGGACTGCTTAACTATGCTCTCTACGTAAGCTTAAATCTATGCTGGGACTCTGAAGATGGACTCCGATGTATCCATCCCTAGAGCACTTTATCCCTGTTCTCCCTATTCACTATGTGGCTGCATCCCTTTTCACTATTTTTCAGCTCCACCACCACCCCCCCCGCCTGCCCCCCACCGATTGATTTCAAATGTTATCTCCTTTCCGGGTTTCCCCCTCTCCCGTACCCCCTCCCCCTACTTCTATGAGGATGCTCCCACTCCCACCTCAACACCCTGGCATTCCCCCTACACTGGGGAAATGAGCCTTCACAGGACCAAGGGACAATGTAGCAGACAAGGCCATCCTCTGCTACATATGTGGCTGGAGCTGTGGGTCCCTCCATGTGTACTCTTTGGTTGGTAGTTTAGTCCCTGGGAGCTCTGGGAGGTCTGGTAGGTTGTTCTTCCTATGGGGTTTCAAACCCTTTCAGCTCCTTCAGCTCCTTCAGTCCTGTCTCTAACTCCTCCACAGGGGTCCCTGTGCTCAGTCTGACAGTTAGCTGCAGGCATCCTCGTCTGAATCAGTAAGGCTGAGGCAGAGCCTCTCAGGAGACATCTATATCAGGCTCCAGCATTTCTTGGCATCCCCAATAGTGACTGGGTTCGGTGACTTTATGTGGGATAGGTCCCCAGGTGGGGCAGTCTCTGGATTCAGTCTCTGCTCCACTCTCTGTCCCTGTATTTCCTCCCTTGAGTATTTTGTTACCCCTTCTAAGAAGGACTGATGCATCCACACTTTGGTCTTCCTTCTTGAGCTTCATGTGGTCTGTGAATTGTATCTTGAGTATTCCAAGCTTTTGGGCTAATAACCACTTACCAATGAGTGCATACCAGGTGTGTTTTTGTGTGACTGGGTTACCTCACTCAGGATGATATTTTCAAGTTCCATCCATTTGCCTATGAATTTCATGAAGTCATTGTTTTTGATAGCTGAGTAGTACTCCATTGTGTAAATGTACCACATTTTCTGTATCCATTCCTCTGATGAAGGACATCTGGGTTCTTTCCAGCCTCTGTCTATTATAAATAAGGCTGCTATGAACATAGTGGAGCATGTGCCCTTGTTATATGTTGGAGCATCTTTTGGGTATATGCCCAGGAGTGGTATATCAGCTCTTTGAATTGGCAGAATCTGGCATGTTGAAGCAGCCAGAGGAAACCCAAGGCCTTGCATGCCTAGGTACTTCACTTAACTTTCTGGCTCCTTCCAAACTCACCCAACTGCAAGAGAGATGAGTTCTGTTTTATTTTTATCTTTGGGAACCAAAGTCTATCTTAAGCTTAGGGCTTCTGGACTGTTGTTAGACACTGTCATTATGTGGAGCAGCAAGACGGCCTTGACAACTACCGGCCTCGTAACAATACACTTGGGAGCCATTCTTCCCTTTGGCAAAACACTAGCTATCTTATGAGTTAATTCTTCTGGTTTCCCCCATATGTGAGGGGTCCAGGACCACAGGAGAGAGACTGCTTCAACTGGCAGTCTGATTAAGCAACTCTTCGGAGGGGTGAAGAGGGTTAAAGGGGGAGAGGCCTGGGGATTGAGGGAACCTGCCAGAGGCTGGAAAAACAGGCAGGTCTGGGGCCAGGTGGGGGCAGGGAATACAAGAGTACTTTTGTGCAGGCTGAGCCCAGCAGGGGCCCTAGACAGACTGGAGTCGGGCTGGGGGGTTGGGGGGTGGAGAAGTACTGCTCTGGGCTTGAGACCCCATGGTGAGAAGGTCAGAGAGCAGCTAGCTGTCTGGCTGACTGGCCCAGCCCCACCCATCTGGCCCTGGGTCAGGCCTCTGGGTGTGGTAGTTAAGTGTCCAGTTAGACTGTTAACTCTGGTCTGCTAGCATCAAGCTTTCTTCCCTTGGAGACTGCATAGGGGAGGAGGAGCAGGGGCCTTATAGAAGGGGCTTTAGTACTGTTGTAGGCTAGGAAAATGAAGCTCAGAGCCATTTTCTGACAAGCAGTAGATGGAGCTGTAGTAACTGGGAAGGTTAAAACTTAAACGGGTTGAAACTTTTGTACCTGGATTCACTGAGTGCTATATTTGCACAGAGGTGGGTGTAGGCAGAGATGGCACATGGGCTTACAGACAGACAGAGATGTATGTTTGTCCTAATCTCAGTCAGTCCTAATTCTGTCATGTTTTTCCCCCTCCCTCCTGGCTAGTGGTCCTCAGGAATCTACACTGACGTGCTGCCCAGACTGCCTCTGCCTCTGCAGTGCTGGGCTGGAACTTCATCAGTGTTCCCTAATATTCCGTCCTCTCAACTTCGATTTATATATTCCTCAGAGTGTGTGTGTGTGTGTGTGTGTGTGTGTGTGTGTGTGTGTGTGTGTGTGTTGTTTTTTAAACATGGGTTCTTAGGATGTAGCCCAGGCTGTTCTGAAACTTACTGTGTAGCCTAGGTTGACCTGGAACCTAGTCCTGCTTTAGCCTCCAAAGTACTAGGATTACAAAATTGCTCCACCAAACTTGTTATCTTGCATATGGATTAGGAGGTGACAGGGCCTGAGGAGGTGCCTTGGTTGGTAAAGTGCTTCGGAGGCAAACATGAGGACCTGAGTTTAGATTCCTAGCACCCATGTAGCCTAGAATCCCAGCACTTAGAAGGCAGAGATAGGTCAGTCTCTGAGTTCAAGGCCAGCTTGAGTTTTAGCTAAGCCAGGGCTAAAATAAAAGTTGGAGAGCAATTGAAGAAGATACCTGATGCTGACCTGGGTTCCGCACACAGGGTTCCATTTATGCATATACATGTGTGTATGCATGCTCACCTGAACACATAGACACACATAGATTTGGAAGACATAGTTTTTCCTGGCCCATTGCTGGAAACTGTCTGTAATGGGTAAATAGGAATGAATCTTTCTGCCTTGGTTTTTGTTGCTGTAAGTTTGATGGTGGTATGGTGAGGAAGGGGCAATGAAAAATGGGATGGCTAGTTGCTGTCTGTCACCAAAAGCTCTAGAAGACATGGTCACAGAACACACATGTGCACACACACACTTTAGTATAGCCCTTTTCCTAATACAGTGCCAGAACTGAGCGTCTTAGCCCAGTGCCAGTGCCCTATGTAAGGTTTTGCTACTGGAAGATAAGAGAGATGTGCCCTTCCAAATGAGCCAGGAGCTATGGCTCTGTGTGTCTACAGACTCTTTTGTTGTTGTTTTGGTTTGGCTTTGTTCTTTTCTTTTTGAGACAGGGTTTTTCTGTGTAGTCCTTGCTGTCCTGGAGCTCTGTAGACCAGGCTAGCCTTGAGCTGAAGAGCTCCACCTGCCTCTGCCTCCCAAATGACGGGGTCTAAGGTGTGCACCACTGCCTCCCAGCCGAAGTCTACAGACTCATTGGTTCTTACCCTGTGGTTCTTACCCCGTGGTTCTTACCCTGTGGTTCTCCCCGTCTTACCCTGTGGTTCTCTCCACGGGCTCATATACCAGATAACATGCATATCAGATTTTACATTATGATTCATAACAGTAGCAAAATTAGTTATAAAGTAGCAATGAAAATAATTTTATGGTGGGGGAGGGGTCACCACAGCATGAGGAACTGCTATAAACAGTCACACAGAAGGAAGATTGAGAAGCACTGCATTAGAGCTTCCTGCAACCTCAACAGGAGGGTTCCGTGCCCGTGTTTGGCAATGGTGAGTCAAAAATTTTTTAAGAATTATTTTATGTATATGAGTACACTGTTACTGTCTTCAGACACACAGAAGAGGGCATCAGATCCCATTACAGATGGTTGTGAGCCACCATGTGGTTGCTGGGAATTGAACTCAGGACCTCTGGAAGAGCAGTCAGTGCCGCTGAGCAGTCTCTCCAGCCCCTTCATGGGAAGTCTTAATGAGTTCTGTAGATGGAGTTGACCTGTGGATTTGTCTGTGGGGGATTGTCTTGACTGTTAGTTAAGGGAAGATGCAGACCATTGTGTTAGAGAGACAAAAAAACTGCCCAGGCTTAAAACTGGGATAAGTGACAGTAGGGCTTTGTGTGGGACTCAGGTCACCACTCTACAACTTAAAGTCAGTGCCACAGATGCCACATGGGTACATTTCTAACACCTCTGATACATCTGTGGAGAAACCTATATCTGTCAAGTGCTAGGCTCAGGAATATGAAACTCGGCTGGAGAGGTAGCTCAGTGGTTAAGAGCACTGACTGCTCTTCCAGAGGTCCTGAGTTCAATTCCCAGCAACCACATGGTGGCTCACAACCATCTGTAATGGGATCCGATGCCCTCTTTTGGTGTATCTGAAGACAGCTACAGTGTACTCATATAGATAAATAAATTTTTTTTAAATAAAGTTTTTTTTAACATTTATTTATTTATTTATTATGTATATATCATACAGCTTTCTGCCTGCATGTATGCACCTGCAGACCAGAAGAGGGCACCAGATCCCATTACGGATGGTTGTAAGCCACCATGTGGTTGCTGGGAATTGAACTCAGGACCTCTGGAAGAGCAGACAGTGCTCTTAACCACTGAGCCATCTCTCCAGCCCAGATAAATAAATTTTAAAAAAGGAAAATGAAATGAGGAATATGAAACTCCATGTTTGAGAGGTACCTCTGGGCTCTGGTGATAATCCTTGTCCTTACTTCATCTACCAAGTTGTTTAATTGTACCATAACTACACCACTGCCTGCTGGAGGAATCCAGGTGGTCCAGCCTGCCAAGCGCCTGTGAAGACCAAGGACCTTCGAGAGCATATTAGGTGTGTACTGTAGTCAGGAATTGAGTGGAGGGCCGGGGCAGCTAGGTCAGGTCCTGACTAGCAGCCTCCTTCAGATTCCTGCAATTGCCAGCAGTGCTGGTACCCTTAGTCTCAGCACTCGGGAGGCAGAGGCAGGCGGAGCTCTGAGTTCCAGGCCAGCCAGAGTCCACAGTGAGACCCAGTCTCAAAACAAAAAGCAAAGGGGCTGGAGAGATGGCTCCGCAGTTAAGAGCACTGGCTGCTCTCTCATAGAACCCAGGTTTAACTCCCAGCATCCACATAGAGACTCACAGTTGTCTATAACTTTAGTCCCAGGGTGTTGACACCCTCTTCTGCCCTCCACAGGAAACAGAACACACCTATACAGATAAACATGAAAGCAAAACACTCATACACATCAAAAATTAAAATTACCATTATTTCTTGTTTTGTTTTGTTTGAGACGGCCTCACTATGCAACCCTAGCTGTCTTGGAATTTGATTTGTAGACCAGGCTGGCCTTTAACTCACAGAGGTCTGCCTGCTTCTGCCTCCTGAGTACAGGAATTAAAGGCACATGCCACTACACTGAGCTAAAAATAAAAACCTCAAGAACAGAATGAAAAAACAAAAAGATTCATGGATGGCAACCCACCGTCTGATCATACCAACCATCTCAGCCCAGCCTACAGTGCTCAGAACTCAGTACTTAGTACTCAGTACTTAGCCTGCATGCATTTGCATCCAGTAGACTCCTGGGAAACAGAAAGAACTCCCCAGGTGCCCAGTCTACTATGGCTTGCTGCTACACTGGAGGCTGGGGAAGGGCTAGCCAGCCTCTTCAGGCTGGAGTGGAGACTGGGCCAGCTGGACACAGCCACTTGGCTCCTCTTGGTCTAGGCTCCACCAAAGGCTGAGAGCGGATTGGGGCAGTTGAGTATTTTGAACTTTCTTTTTACCTCTTCTGGGCCCCTGTTGGAGGGACTGGGCCCAGCCTTGTTAGGACAGGATCTCATTCTAACACAAGCTGACTTGGAACTCACTGTAGTCCAGGTCTCTTGCCAGTATCTTCCAAGCATGAACCAGAAGAAAGGAGAGAAATTCTAGGTAGAGTACACTGTACTCCAGGTTGGGGAGGCCTTGGAGAACAGCCAGGGTGACACATACCAGCTGGGTGACAGAAAGTTCTGGAGATTCTGTCCCACCTAACTGGTTGTTCCTCAGCTCATGTCTTTGTCTCCTCAGGAGAACCCCCACCCCTCTCTGAACTCCATTATCAGCATGTGTCTGACCTAGGCAGAGTTAACAGCAAGGATGTCTGAGAAGCAAGGCATTTTGAATCCTGTGGCAGCCTGGGCTCCCAGTCCCGAGTCTGTCTGCTCTGAACTTACTCTGAGGCCCTGCTGACAGCTGGCAACATTCCTGTGGCTTCTCTAAGGCGTTTGTGTCCCACACTCCTGGTAGTCAAAGTCTGGACTCCGAGATTGGGGAAGAAACTCTGTCCTCTTCCATCCTGGAAGGGACTGCAGCCGTCTCTTAGTTTCTGGGAGCTAAAAGGCAGGTTGAGAGTCAAAAGAGCAGTTTGCACTAACAGACTTCAAGCTGAACCTGGGAGAGACAGACAGGGAGTCCTTCCAGGGAAAGGGGAAGGACCTAGGGACAGCTGACAGAATTCTCAGGTGTCCATGATGGGGTAGGTTAGCCAAGAGATGACAAGTGCCAAAGTGCTCCCCCAAGTACTTGCCAGTAATGGGATAGGGAAGCGATGGTCCTTTAGGTGAATGATAAATCCTCTAGAACTGCACAGCCTGGAGCCCAGTGTAGAAATTTGAAGCTGTCTCCAGCATAGCTTTTTTCCCTTTAGCCCAGTCCCTCTGGGACCCTCTCTGTGCTGGGGAAGAGGTGCCCTGCCTGAGGGGAGCCACTGGGGAGACTGCGTGGTGAGAACTAGGAAGAGGTAGAAAGGGCAAGGGCCAGTGTCGACTGGACTAGACTCTAGCATGGGAAGGGTATGGAGTGGGACAGTCTCGACTGGACTATAGCATGGGAAGGGTATGGAGTGGGACAGTGTCGACTGGACTAGACTCTAGCATGGGAAGGGTATGGAGTGGGACAGTCTCGACTGGACTAGACTCTAGCATGGGAAGGGTATGGAGTGGGACAGTGCCTCTTTGGGCTCACATCTCCTCTCTAGCTGTTTCAAGCAAGAGCCAGCCAAGTGTCACACCTCCTCCTGACCATCCAGTTACATCCCCAGTGTCTCCTGTCCCCCTTTCTGAAGCTTTGCTGTAGGTCTGGCCTGCTAGGTGGTCCTGCTCGCTGCATCACCGACCGAAGAGAAGGCAAACAACCGTTAAGTACAGTGGGTAAAGGCATCAATATGTGTATCTGAGTCCTGAGACAGAGAGGGGGCGGCAACTGTTAAGGACTTGTAACTAAGTGAATGGGGGAGCCGAGACTCAACTTACCCACCCCTGGGCATCTGCACCGACCTCTGCTGGTCTGTGTATGTGCATTTACTAGCCAACTGCACAGGGCATGAAGACACTTGGGATGTGGTTACACTTTGGGATTCTGTTTTTTTGTACATAGTTCAACCTGGAAAGGTTCAGTGACAAGGGGAGGCTGTATGTTCCTCTCAGGGCACACAGTGTCTCAATCATGATTAGTCAGCCCTGACAGATCTCATGGGTACTGAGGAGGAAACAAAGCAGGCAGCGTGAAGGGTCATGGAGTAAGGGAGACCCCTTGATGTCCAAACAACAAAGACCAATAAAGAGAATGTTCTATTTCCGGAATAGATTGAGTACTGTGCCGTCCCTGAATGTAATTGTTTAAGTTTTAATACTAGTGGGAATCATGGCCCCACTTACAAGTCTCTATGAACTGAGAAGGAGTGGAAGTAACTGCCAAAGGTCACCAAGAGGATGAGTGAAGGAACCTGATTCGTCCTGTACTCCAGAGTGTGGGTTCCTTCCACGGGATTGCTCTCCCTCCAAGCACACTGTGGCTGAATGAGTCCACATTTGAAGAAGAGCTGATTCTCCGTTCCCATTTCACTGTAGCAAGAAGTATCTTAGCACAAGTCCAGACCTGGTCAGAGACCCCACTGAGTGCCAAGCGTCCAGCCAGGTGCCTGGCATGTAACAGGCTGTCAGTTAGGAACTGTCCCACCACTAGATGGTGAGTAGGCCTCGGGTACAGGCCCTGGCCCTCTGTCATAAGAATGCAAAAGTACAGAAGCTGGGTACCTCAAGTCTCAGCCTTCATGATATCCCTGCACCCCTGATAGTTCCGTTGACAGCTGAGCCACGGGGTCCTTTGTTTTCTGTGTATGTGCATGTGCTATGGCATGCATGTGGAGGTCAGAGGACAATCACCTTCCATATTTAAGACAGAGCCTTGTTTGCTACTGTATGTGCCAGGCTGTGTGGCCTTCGAGCTTCTTTACCTCCTATCTTGCTGTAGAAGCATAGGGAGACAACCTCTATTTTGAGACAAGGTTTCACATAATAGTCCAGGTGACCTGAAACTCACTATAAAGTCCAGGATGACCTTGAACGCTAGGCAGACCTCCTGCCTCAGTTTCCCAAGTGCTGGAATTACAGCCATGTACCACAACAGCCTCCGAGGGCCTTTTTTCGATGAAGGACTGGGCCAGAAGTCACTGCAGAGTTGTCCAGTTTTGTCCCAGCTCTCTGCCCAAGATCTAAGCCATGGTAGTTATGGACAGGGGCCTGGGCAGATACAGCCAGTAGGTAGCACATAGTAAACAGCCCTGACTAGAACAGGCTTGAGGGCCTTGAACAAGACTCTGTTAGCATTTCATACTAACCTCCCCAACCCCCGCCCCCAGCAGCAAGCTCTTCTCAGCTTTGAATGTGGCAAAAAGTTTCTTTTTCCCGTCAAATGAAACTCACAGAACTACAAGTGTGTTAGCTTGTCTGTTTTCCCAGCAGTTGGCACAGGATGATGTTTTGTGAGAGGACAGGAGAGGACTGATTGTGTAAACACACAGTGGGGCTTGTGTGGACAACTGGCTGGAGCCTTGTCACACCTGAGCGATGGCAAGGTGTTGGCTTTTGCTCTGCCAGCTGGGTAGTACCAAAACCTACCCTGGCCGGTGGAGGAGGGATCCGATTCTATTCCAGAAGCATCCTGTATTAGGCCGTTCAGGTAGGGAAGTGCAGCTCATTCTAGCTGGCAGATTCTCATAGGGGACAAGACTTGTATGGAGGGAGGCGCCAAGAGAAGGCAGCCCTAGCCTAGTCAGGTGTGTACAGGACTCTAGGATCCCAAGACGAGTCAAACCACGAAGAGAGGCTTCAAGGGGCCAGTGAAGCTGTGAACAATTTCCAGAAGCCAAAAGGCAACCCAGCCCGAGTTAGCCTTAGGGTAAGGGGCTTTGTTCACTTGGCTGACAGTCAGGGCTGTGGCTAGTGGAACCTTTCCAGGGGCCTGCAGGTGCTCTTTTGGGGGAACCTGCAATCAGTGGGCTGTATTAAGCCAAGAATCTCAGTTTGCAGAGCACAGAAGGGCCAAGGAGGAGCCTCCCTGGAGCCGATTCTTTATTGCAGACACTGAAAGATTGCCTACAGCAGGAGCCATGAAAAGTCACGTCTGTTATTTCCCAAAAAAGCCCGCAGTGGCCAGTGCAGGAAACAATAAAACTTACATTACAGCTTTACAGTGTTTTGATCACTTGTGATGGGAAAAGGTGAGTCTGCTTTGTGCTGTTGGACTCCAGAAGTCTCAACCCTGCTCTCCTCAGCCGGAGTTCCCAAGCATCGCTTTCGAGACTGTTTGGGAAATCAGAGGTAGGTGTCGGCTGCCCTCCAAAATCCAGATTCTCGGTCCAGTGCTCTGCGCTGCCATCTGACCTGTTGCATAATGCTAAGTAACTGGATTGTCTTCATGAAATTTCCGTTTTGTTCTTTGCTACCGGCCAGCAGCCCAGCTGGTGGGAATGATGTAGGTCTTCTGGGACATCCAGTGGACTGCTTTTGTCCCAGGTCTCTGGATGTAGAGGCCCCTATCAGCTCAAGTGTTACATTCTTTGTGCCAGGGACACTGACACAAGGGTCACACACATGCTGAAACAAGATGATCAAGAATTGTTTGCGCTGCTCACAAGCAACAGGAGCGCTACCTTCCCCTCCCCCAACCTCCGCGCGGGTGGCGGAGTTCTGGGCTCCTCCTCCTCTCCACCATACTAGGGGAGGGGGCTCCTAGGATGCTTAGCCGCTAAAACCTGGCAGAAGAAGCAGGATGGAGGGGATGCTGAGGGCCCAAGTCTGGCCACCTGAGTCAGTCGCGCATCCCCGCCCTAGGCTGGCCAGGACTCGCAGCCGCCCAGGTTTCGCCACGCGGTGAAGTTCTGCAGAAAGTTTTGCAGTTGCTTCGCCTCTCGAGCCAGCAGGAGAAGCTGTGACGCAGCGTCTGGGGCTCCAGGCCCGGGCTGAAAAGAGAGGGAAGACAAGGCGGGAAGGAATTAAGAAGCAGAATAGGGGAAGATAAAGAGCGCACGCTGGGGTCCCTGTGGACCTCGCCGATCCTCTTCTCCAGCCTTCGCCTCCGGACACGCACTCCCTGAAGCCGGGTCTCCAGCCTCGCGCCCCCGCGCCCCCGCGCCTCCTCCTTCCCCTCCCACGCTGCCCGCTTCCCTTCCCCTCTGCCCCTCAAACCCTCCTCCAGGGTTCTGCGCTCCTCCCTCTGCCCTCCCTCCGCGGGGCCTGCCTCCTCCCTCCTCTCCGGGAGGCATCACTTCGTCCGGACCCAGAGAAGGATGCGATCCCCTTGTCGGCGGTCATCCCAGCCCAGCGCTAGGGCTGTCTCTGCACGCAGCCACGCCGTGCGCCCTCGGTCCGAGCGTCCTCCGAGCGTCGCAGGGATGGGACCCATCCGACCTGCCCCGGCGCCCTGGCCTCGTCACCTGCTGCGCTGCGTCTTACTTCTCGGGGGACTGCGTCTTGGCCACCCGGCAGACTCCGCCGCCGCCCTCCTGGGTAAGGCGCTGCCAACTTGGCCAACTTCGGGGGCCGGCCCGCCGGGGAGTGGGGCCTCTTGACTTTTCCCTCCTTTTTTTCCTCATTCCCATCTTTTCTGGAGAAGTGGGGTGTGTGTGTGTGTGTGTGTGTGTGAGTGTGTGTGTGTGTACGTGTGCGCGTGCGTGTGTGTGTGTGTGTGACTGGGTTTTTAAAATTCGTCTCCACTTTTCTGGGAGCTAGGGAGGGGATGGGAGGAGGAGCGCGCCTGGAGGTGGGGGAGGACCTGAGTGGAACCAGATGTGGCAGGCGGCGGGGGAGGGGAGCTGAGGCACCGCGGCCTGGGAGGGAGAGGGAGGGCTGGTGACTACTCGTGTCTCGGTCACCAGGACCCCCGGCGCCCTCCCGGCGCTGGTCTGGGTACCTTGAGATACAACCGGAGAGCCAGAGGCGCATTGTTTCTTAGTCTGTACGTGAGGGGTCAATCGTCTGTTCAGTGTCTGGCAGTGGGGTCTTTTTGTTTTCTTACTTGGTCTTCAAGGACAGCTTGTAGCAGAGGACTTTTGCACCGTTCGATCGGAACCCTGTGGAACAGTTTTGTGCCAGGAGGACCGAGCGCGTGTGCGTCTGTGTGTGCGTCTGTGTGTTCGTGTGTGTGTATGTGTGTGTGTGTGTGTGTGTTCGTTCGTGTTCGTTTCCTCACTTTGTGTGGTCAATTCTGGCCAAACTGGCACTTCTCCAAAGTGGACAATCTTTGATGCAAAAGAGTTTCTAAAGATGCAAAACCAACAACCCACAGAAAACCAACCACACAAACCCCCAAAACTATACCCTTCTCTTTTCTGTATATTTTTGTTGTTGTTCTCTTTTCTTTTTTGTTTTTGTATTTTTTTGAACTAACTGAAATGTGAGTTCAGACAAGTCCCTCGCCAAAAAGCTCAACACTGATAAACATTAATGGGGTAGATCTTGGGGGATGGGGGCGCTCGGAATTTTTAAAACTGTGCCGAGTGCTACCTCCACGTCCCCTTTTTATGTTTAATCGGGGGCTGAGTGAGTGGAAAGGGACGGAGCCGCAGCTGCAGCTTTGTACTAGGACTAGAGGGCCCCCAGAAGAGTCTGAGGCCTTTACCGTGGCCTGGTGTGCTGTGGGCATTTGCTGAGGGGAAAGGTAGGGTCATGGTGACCCACAGTCACATAAGAGGCTCCACCGACCTTCCCTCCCACCTAGACCTGAAGCCTGCATAGACAAGAAGCAAGCCAGAGAGCCTTGCAGCTTGGGAGCACACAGCCTGCCTGTCCCTTTCCTCCGGGCGTTCCTGCCAGAGTCTTACTCCTTCCTCTGTAGAGAGAGGATGCGAGGGAGGAGGGAAGGGATGGCCAATTCTAAGAGACTAAGAGACATAGCTTGGGTTTTAAAGCCAGGCCCTGGGAAAGAGCTGGGCCAGAGTGCTGACTTGGTCTTTTCCCCCAGGGAGCTTTTGACAGGGGGTGGAGATGCCTGATGAGAGGCCCAGTTGGGGAGGAAAAGGAGGCTTTCTGTGTCCCTGTGCTTCCTGGTCTCCCTACTCTCTCAGACTGTCTGTTGTGTGGCCTGGATCACCCACCCCAGCCCTGAGGAGGCCCGGCCTGGACTTACACATCTGTGGACTGAGGGACCTTCACTAAAGCACAGCAGGGTAAAAATCCCACAACTTCGCTGTCACTGAACAAACATGACACTGACCCCTTGGCCTTGGGTTCTCCCACCCATACCCTGCCAACTTCCATGGGTCCCTTATCTGGCTGGGAAGCTGGGTTAGGACCTGACGTGAGAGGCAAGAACTGGGTAGATGTCACTGGCATGGGGAACCTTGGCTCTAGAAAGAAGTGCTTGTGGGAGGTGTAGGGAGGATGGGGGTTGGGGGGACTGGCAGCTTCCTGATTACCAGCAGGAAGCCCAGTGGGCTCTGGATGAAGAATGGCAGCTCTTCTTGGGGATCAGAGGTGAAAGGACTGAAGGAATTCCTAACGTAGGACGCCAGAATTCTTTGCTTCTTCCGTGACTCCATAAAACGTGCTTTTGCTGTGTTGCTGGTCTACTCTCCATGTGCACAGCACCGAGCCAAGTGCTTCAGAAGAGTTAGGATGCGTCTCTCAGGAGAAACCAAGGACGGTAAATGACCAGAAATAGAGGCAAACATGTGGTCCAGGGAGGAGAGAGCAGGAAGGGCTGAAGGGTAAGCAGGTCAGGATGGTGATGGCAGTGCCCCCTGAATATTTTGTAGAAGTGTCCTGGGTCTCTGAAGGAAAAGGAGAAGGACACTGGCCAGATGCCCGGAAGGCCGCCTTGAGGATGCCACCTGTGGGTTGGGTGTGGCGCTCTAAGGTGCTGCAGGTTTCCTAGCACAAAAGTGAGCTGTGGGTTAGAATAGAGGGATCTGCTGTCGAGGTGGGGCAATGAGGAAACCTTGGGCAGTCCTCCTGCGGGGAAGGACTTCTGTCTAAAAGTCATACAAAGATGGCTGGCATTCCCTCTGAGAAGTGTCAGGTTCTATCCCTGCTGCCGGAGTAATTGGACAAACCACTGCCTGTTTACCCAGCTCCTGACCAGGCGAAAAGACCTGAGCACTGTCCTCCTCAATAAAACGCCACCTACCTGGCTCAGGCAAGCTGCCAGGATCGCCGTGCTCCTCCAGGGTCTCCGTGCTCCTCCAGGGTCTCTGTGCCCCTCCAGGGTCGCTGTGCTTCATGCTGAGGTTTCTCTTCTATTCTGAGTTCACCTGGGCAAGGCAAAGGTTGCACACAAGGGAGCAGGATTTGGTCCCAATGGTCCGAGGCCCACAAGTTGCTGTGACTGTGGGATTGAGCCAAAAAGCTCTGAGCTTCTTAGGGTCTTCTCATTCAATCCTACTTTGAGCATAGGCTTGGGACAAAGTAACAGCAGTAAACGCCCTTCCTTGTTTCTTCGGTGATGGTTCCTCAAATCTCCTATCCCTGGGAGGATCTCATCTCAGCCCCTGGGAGTCAAATGTTAGAGCTGCTCTTGGTTTGTTAAGACCACACCACTCGAGAGCAGTGAACAGGACTCCATTGCAGGTGCGGCCAGAGCGTCTAAACCTCGCAGCACCAAACAGAAGCACTGCAGAAAGCAGGAGCATTGCCTGGGACCCCAAGCCCACAGTACCCTGTGTGTTAGCGTGCTTGTCACTGACTCAGTTGCCTCATCTAAACAACCTAGGGGAAGAGGGGTTTACTTTGGCTCTCGACTTAGAGACTTCAGCCTGAAGTCAGCTGGTTTTATTGCCCTAAGCCTGAGGAGGCAGAAGCATAACAAAAGGGTCATGGCTGCAAAGGAAGGCAGCCAGGAAGACAGAGAAGCACAAAGGACAAGGTATATACTTCAAAGACAAGTTTCCAGCGTCCTCCTTCTTCCAACCAGACCCTACTTCCTGGTTGCCCAATAATGCCATTAAGACCCGGTCACTGGAGCAGTTCATCCATTAGGTTAAAGCCCTTATGATCTAATCAAAAGACTAACTCCAAGCAGTGTACTGAAGACCACGCTCTTATACCCAAACAGAACACCCACCCACGTGTCCTGACAGTGAAGAAGAGGGGAGTTCTCTGTTGTCAGTTATTGGAGTGCTTGGTTCTCATACGTCTCCATGGGGCCCAGAGGCAGAGACTAAGTCTCCTCCTCCTGCCCTTGGGCCCCTAGGATGTTCCCCTCCAAAGAGGCCTTGGTCAATAATTGCCGAAAGCCTGAAGAAGCTGCAGCTGGGCACCCCAGTTCACGGAGGTGGGATTTCATTCACATAGCCAATTGTTCATCCACTCCTCATGTTTCCCGACGCTGTACAGTGACAAGATCAAGATGACTAAGACCTGTTCCTCCAGGCTGAGCGGTGGTGGTGGCAGCGGCAGGCAGCGCGCACATATTTAATCCCTGCACTCTGGAGGCAGAGGCAGGCAGACCTTAGTGAGGACAGACAGGGCTACAGAGAGAAACCCTGTCCTGCAAAACCAGATACATAGATAGATACATAGGTAGGCAGGCAGGCAGGCAGGCAGGCAGGCAGACAGACATTCTTCCTTTAAGTCTAACTCCCTGCCCTGCACCTCCATGGTGGTCTCCCTGGATTTGGGGGGCTTCAGTGTCACTGACAGGAAAAGTGTCTTTTTAGTCCTTCACAAGATGAGGAGAGTCCTATAAATCTGGGTGGGATGAGCCACTGGAATGGCGGCACCGCTCTTAGAAGTCACCCTGAGCTCTGTAGATTCTAGTCACTCTTCAGAAGGCTAGAGGAGCTGCACAGTGACATCTATGGCCCAGGAAATGCTGGGGACAGCCAGCTCCAACCGCCCAGGAAGTAGACTGGACAGCTTCCTCCTGACGGCAGGCACACCGTGGGTTGCAGCGGGAGCCCTAATTGTTGGTTCCCATCTACGCTTAGTCTTAGGGCCACCCTCCTCTCTCTATACCTTCGGAGTACAGATCCTCGGAGCTGGAGAGATGCCCTGTGGTTAGCGGGACTTGGTTTTGATTCCCATCACGCACATGGCAGCTTGCAACCGTCTGTAGCTTCAGTCCCGGGAATCTAACGCCTCTTAGGACACCAGGAATACACATGGTACACAGACATACACATAAGACAAAGCACCCATACTCCTAAATATTAAATTATACTAAAAAAATAAAAGTGCAGACCCCGCACTGACTTGACCCGTGCTTTCTGACGGCCTCCGCCCACTTTGGTCCCTCTGGCTGTGTGGTACACCTCCAGGAGACAGCTGTGAAACCTTAGCTGCTCTCCAGCGTCTTGGCCCCAAGCCTCCTCTATCACCTTCCCAGCATGCTCTGCTCCACACTCCCTGAGTCCTTCCCACTACCAGACCTTTGCTTACTGTACCTTCTACCAAGTAGGTCCTTCCTTTCCTTGGCCTTCCGGGCTTCTCCTGAGCTTCCCTTCAAGACTCTAGTATCTTAAGAATACCTAGGAGGGAAGGCTAGTCCTCATCCACAACGATACACCTTAGAACAGCGAAAGGCCACGCCTCTTGGATTTCTCAGGAAGCGCGTCGAAATGTTGTACCCGCGATGATTGTGTTGGTCTTTTTATCGCCGTGATAAACACCTGACACAAAAAGGGGGACGTTACTTTGGCCAGCAGTTTCAGGGGACCAACCTGTGGTCCCATGGTCTAGTTGTTTTGAATCTGAGGCAAGGTCAAAAGTCAGGGTGGAGGACCTGATGGAAAACTACCAACCTCGTGACAGCTGGAAAAGCAGAGAGAAGAGAGCCAGGACAAGGGGCAACTTCCTTCAGCAAGACTCTGCTTCCAATAGGTTATCGGGAGGGTGGATTCAGCAAGAATCAATCCATTGATTAGGTTTGGGACCTCGTGTCTTAGCAATTCCCCAACGCCCATAAGACTGTAACACATGAGCCTTGCCGAACAGTTTAAGTTCAAGCCATGTAGTTTCTAGAGGGAAACTCTAAGCCAGCTTTCTCTGACCCCTGAGGGGTGTTTGAAAGGGTCATTGGTGTGGTCTCTTATAGACTGAGGCAGGGAGTGGGTGTGGTCTAGCGTGTGTCCTTTCTCCCTCAATCCTCCGGACTTAGTAATGGAGAAGAATCCTCGAGACAAGAATTAATTGGAAGGCGGTGTGAGCTCAGGCGCTGCTGTGTTCCTTTGGCAGGCAAGCAGAAGAGTACTCCACCTCGTAGGGTGTTGCATGAGAGTCACACACGAGTCAGATAACGGATGTCTGAGATACACACCCTATGCCATTGGTATCCTAAGTTACTGCTGTTTTTATTACTAATAAGAAAGAAAACCCACTCCTACTCTCTTATCCTCTTACCCTTTTGTCCCTTCACTCCCCATTCCCTTCTCCCCCTCTCTCCACATGCTCATGGCTGGACTCTACTTCTCTCTCTCTCTCTCTCTCTCTCTCTCTCTCTCTCTCTCTCTCTCTTGCTCTCCCTCTCCCTCCTTCCCTCCCTCTCTCTCTCACTCTCCCTCCCTCCCTCTCTCTATCTCTCAGCCTTTCTCTACTACCCTCTTAACTCCCCTCCCCATGCCCTGAATTGTATATTCTATACTAATACAAAACAAACAAACAAAAAAGAAGAAAGGAAACCCAAGAATATCAAGGGGCTTAAATGACAGCACAGTCCTCAACACCCTCTGCCCTGGGCTGGAGAGATGGCTCAACACGTTTAAAGGCACTCACTGCTCCCTGTAGAGCATCCAGGTGTGGTTTCCAGCACCCATGTCAGGTGACTCACAGCCATCTGTAACGCCAGTTTCCAGGGGCATCCAAAGTCCCTTTCAGGCTTCCATGGGTGCCAGACGCCCATGTGGTACCCACACATACACACATACATGCAGGCAGGCACTCATCCACATAAAGTAAAAGTAACTAAAGCCACTTTAAGAAGGGGTAAAGTGAGAGTTTTGGTGGGTTGGTTGTGGGTTTGGCTTTTCAAACAAGGTTTTTCTGTGCAGCCCTGACCATCCTGAAACTCACTCTGTAGAACAGACTGGCCACAAAATCACAGAAATGCCCCTGTCTCTGCTTTTGGGGTGCAGGGTTTTAAGGCCATGCTCTGCCTTACTTTTCGAGGCAGTGTCTCTCACTGAACCTGCAGTTAACCATTGGCTAGTCTAGCTGACCAGTGTCCCCGCCCTGTCCCTCCCCGCTCTGGATGGCGCTCTGGATGGCGAGTGTACCACCACTCCACAGCCAGCTTTTTACATGGGCATCAGGTGTCCAAACTTGGATCCCCAGCTTGGGCAGCAAGCTCTTTACTCACTGAGCCATGTCCAAAGCCCCAGGATCCTTTGCTTTTGGTTCCACTAAAAGCCTAGATGCACCTCAAAACCAAATGACTTTCTAAAAGTACGTGTAAACCACATTGGGGAGGGGGTCACCCCACACTTAGTGGCTCTGCCTACCTCAGGTCCTTGTTTACCACACTCACTTCTGCATGGTTTCACTTCCTTAACCATAGGTGCTTGGCACCTATGGGAGCATTTTGCAGCCACGGAGTGTGCCGTGCTGCCCACAAACCTAGTTGCTTTCCTCAGCATCCATGACACCAGCTTCCTGCAGATCTGTCTCTCCACCTAGCTCATACCTGAGCATGCATGCCCCAGGCTGGACACAGCCTTCAGCAAGAAGCCTCTAGAGCCTCTGACATTTCCAGCTGCCACCTTCCCCAGCCTTTGTGTGGCTAGTTCTCTCCTGCCTCTCTCAGCAGGGTGTTTGGTTGGGGGACAGTGTGGGGCCGTGTTCCTGGGAGTCTCTGAGGGCCTCGAGCATTCTAAGCTTATACTTCTGCCTGGGAGCTACATCCCAGCTCTTTAATCCTTGCACGGGTTCAATGCCTGGGACACGGTGGCATTTAGGAAATATTTATTGAGTTGGAAACAATGAAAGCAAGCAGACAAGTGTTCCAAAGACAATAAGGGACGTTTTAGATGATGTCATGATCATGAAAAACAGATGGCATCGGGCTAAGTCAACAGTAGAAAGTCCAATGGAGGAGGGTAATCCCCAGAATTTAGAGCTTTAAGCTGTTGTAAAAATGTAATGTCAGGCACACCAGAAACAGCACTTAGATAGGAAATGAGCTTTTTACTTTTAAATGCAGTTGGGATAACTGGACTTTACAATGAGAAAACGCTAGGGGCCAGCAGTTCAGTGGTGGGGGACATGGTTAGTGTATGAAAGGCCCTGGGTTCAACCCCCGGGCTCTGCACCTCGCACCAAAAAAAGAAAAAGGAAATTTAATTTCAGTTTGCAGCTAATCATTCCTGAAGAAATTCAGATGATGCGCTGTCATGTAGAAGGTGCAAAGGCAATGAGAAATTCAATTGGCTCTTGGAGCTGGAAAGATGGCTCAGTGCTACTGACTGCTGTTGCAGAGGACCCAGGAAGAAAGCTATTGAGGAAGACGCAATATGAATCTGGTTTGTAAATGTACACATACATGTTCGTACACACACCTGCGTGCACACACCCAAAACAGTCAGATGTTCACTAGTTCTATTTTTATGTGAGGTTTATTTTTTTTAAGATTTATTTATTTATTTTATGTATGTTGTGAGTACAGTGTTGCTGACTTTAGACATACAAGAAGAGGGCATCGGATCCCATTCCGGATGGTTATGGGCCACCATGTGGTTGCTGGGCATTGAACTCAGGACCTCTGGAAGAGCAGACAGTGCTCTTAACCACTGAGCCATCTCTCCAACCCTTATGTGAGATTTATAAAGTGCATTTCATTCAAAGAAAAAGAGAAGTAGCTGGGCAGTGGTGGCACTGCCTTTAACCCCAGCACGCAGGTGGGGAGGAGGGGGGGGAGGAGGGGGAGGAAGGGGAAGAAAGGAAGGAAGGAGGAAAGAAAGAAGAAAGAAAAGAAAGAAAAGAAAAGAAAAAGAAAGGTATCACACTGCTCCGAGATCTCTAGTAGGAACATGAACACCTGCCTGGTAGCTAAGAGACACCTCTAAAATCCATAGAAAAATGCAGATAGTGTATTAGAGAGTAAACACACACAAAATTGGTTCTGTGTGAATGAATGAGTTCCCATTTCATGCAGCAGCTTGCAAAGGAGGATCCAAAGGACGTACTATTTCTCAGGTTGTGGTTACACATGAAAATATCTACACTAGATAGTTTCGTCAACTTGACACAAGCTAACGTTACCGAGAGGAAGGAGCCCCACAGGAAAATGCCTCCGTAAGATCCAGACAAGCATGAAGGGCAGTGGTTGTAAACCTGTGGCTCTCAACACTTTGGGGTCACATATTAGACATCCTGCATGTTAGATATTTACATTTTATGATTCGCAACAGGTAAATTTACAGTTATGAAGTAGCAACAAAATAGCTTTATGGTTGGGGGTCCCCGCAGCATAAGAAAGTGTATTAAAGGGTTGCAGCATTAGGAAGGTTGAGAGCCACTGCTTTAGGGCATTTTCTTAATTACTGATTGATGGGAGAGATGTTTTGTTGTTTTTGGTTTTTGGGGGTTTTTTGGTTTGTTTGTTTTGTTTTTTAGTGTGCATGTAGTTCATGTTTGGATTTTCCAGTTGTCCCATTAATGCGTGTGTTGTGTTACTTTTGTTCGTTTGTTTTTATTTTTTTACTTATTTTTTTTAAAAAGATTTATTTATTTATTATATGAGTGCACTGTTGCAGTCTTCAGACACACCAGAAGAGGGCATCGGATCCCATTACAGATGGTTGTGAGCCACCATGTGGTTTCTGGGATTTGAACTCAGGACCTCTGGAAGAGCAGCGAGTGCCCTTAACCTCTGAGCCATTTCTCCAGCCCCTGTTTTTATTTTTTTAAGCCTTTCTATGTAGCCTTGGCTGATCTGGAACTCGGGAACTCACAGCCTCTGCTTCCCGAATGCTGAGATTAAGGGTTCATGCCACCCCACCCGACTTTTATCCGTTTGGTTGGTTTGGCATGAGGTCTCATCTCACTGTGTAACCTGGCTGGCTTCAAAGTTCCCATCCTCCTACCTCCCTTCTCAGATAGTAGGCATTTGTCACCACACAAAGCTCCCACTAATACTTTTTCTTTTTCTCCTTCTGTTCATTTCTTCCTCCCTTCCTCCCTTCCCCTTTGTTTCCAGACTGGGTCTTGCTATAGAGGCTGAATTCACCATTCGGTCTAAGATGGCCTTGAATTCACAGTAATCCTCTGCATCCCAGTAAGGTATTGTTTTGAGATTGGCTCCCATGTAGCCCAGGCTGGCCTCAAAACCTGTTGGGATGACCTTCAATCCTCCAGTTACCGGCATGCGCCCCTGGAGACCAACCCCAGGGCCTTGTGTTAGATAAGCACTCTACCAACTGAATCATGTCCCCAGCCCCGTTAATGGTTTTTTTTTTCTTTTTTTTTTTTTTTTTTTTTTTTTTTTTTTTGGAAAGGGCCTTCGGTCTTAAGTGTAAATGTCTTGGTTCTTCTGTAGCTGTCCTTTTCTTCTGTGTCCTTTTACTGGCGCTGTTGCTTGGCTCTTCTCTTTGTCCTGGTGCAGTACTCCTGAGAGTTCTGGGTCAGCTGTCTTGTCTACGCCACTCAACCCATTACTGGATACATCCTAAACATTATTGTGGGGAAAGCTGCATGGATGCGTGTCACTCTGGTGACAGTATGTTCCCTTGTTTTGTGTGACGCTGACTGATGGCACAGACTCTCTTCAGGCGCCTCGTACCACTCCACTGGCCAGTCACCTGTTCCTTAGTGTTTCTTGTAGATAACATACGGGATTTAAATTTCAGTTATTTAAAAAAAAAAAAAAAAAAAAAAAAAAAAAAGCAGAAGCTGGGGACCCGAACCCCAGGGCCTTATAGCTGCAGTATTCTTAAAACTCCAACCTAGTAAGGCGGTGGCGCTTGGGACGTAGAGGCAAGCAGATCTCTGGGAGTTCAAGGTCAGCCTGGTCTACAGAGCGAGTTTCAGGACAGCCAGAGAGACACAGAGAAACCCTGTCTCAGAACAAACAATCAAAGAGCCCAAACTATTAGCCTGCAGTGAAAACTCCCCAAGTAGCCCTCAACGATAGACTGGGTGGCTCGGAACTTCACACAGCCGGGTATCACAGTGCACAGCAGTGAATGAACAGCCCACAGCTTCCTGCAGTGGTGTGAGTGAAACTGGAACGTGCTAACCCAGATGCTGAACCGTACATATGACCCCACCTCTATCAAACACTGAAAACCAACTCGGAAAAGTAGGCAGAACGGATAATCTGTGTTTCCGTACTAACAAGCGTGGGGAAGAACCAGAGCATGGGTCTGCCTTTAAATAAAGCCCAGAAGAACAATGAATAAGAGATTTCTGTAGGACGCGAGGCAACTATTTGTAACCTAACGGGCAGCTTCTAGCGCTGCTGAGGTTCCTGAGATCACAGCGGGGGAAGACCGTGAAAAATGTAATCAGTTCAGTCGCTCACACGCATACGAGTCAGTGAACAAACAAAAGCCAAACAGTGCCCGTAAACCTACGGAGAACGACTAGCACTCACAAAGCAAAGGTTCAGTACCTCAGGAGAGCGCCTTCCCAGCATGCACTGCTGTAATCCCAGTACCTGGGAGGTGGAGACGAGTGAGTCAGCCGCCCAAGGGCATCTCCTGCTGCTAGTCTGGGGCTAGTCTAGGGTGAACAAGACCCTGTCTGTCTGTACGTCTCAAGATGGTTTCAACAAGGACCACCACAGTAATACTCAGCAAAAGTTAAACGTTGGAGAAAGCACTTAATATTGTCTCTGACCGATGTCACAGCTGAGCCGTGCAGTCTGTAAAGCACTGGTTGTCTCTTTGGTGGATACGGAGAGAGCTATGTTTCACCACTGCTACCTAGCGTGGACAGAGAACCAGATCACACGCTGCCCACCAGGAAAACATGAAAAGTCAAAATTCAACGAGTGTCTTTTACTGTATTAAAATTGAAATCTTAAGTTGGGCGTCACAAGTCAGTTCAACGTAGCATTTATGATTAAGGAGTTGTACTTGGGCTGGAGGGATGGCTCAGCGGTTAAGAGCATCCACTGCTCTTCCAGAGGTCCTGAGTTCAATTCCCAGTAACCACCTGGTGGCGCACAGCCATCTGTAATGGGATCTGATGCCCTCTTCTGGTGTTGCCTGAAGACAGCTACAGTGTACTTACATAGAATAAATAAATAAATCTTTTTTAAAGAAAGTACTTGTTTTTCTAAAACAAAGAAATTATACTTATTAAATCAGGTGTAATACACACAGCTTTGATCCCAGCACTTTGGAGGCTGAGGCAGAGGTGGGCCAATTTATTCAATTTAAAGCTGGCCGACCCGACTACAGGTAAGCCAGGGCTACATATTGAGGCCCTGTCTAAAATAATAATAATAATAATAATAATAATAATAATAATAATAATAATAATAATAATGATGATTTTTATGAAGTAATAGCTAAGGAATAAGTGATATATGGTGTATCGATCGCACCGGAAGGTATTTAGCATATATATATATATATATATATATATATACATATATATTCAATGTATATGTAGGCATGATAGACAGCCATGCCACACAAGCATGAGGTCAGAGGGCAGCTTGTTGAAGTCCGTCCCCGCCTTCCGCCATGTGGTGTCTGAGGGTCGAATTCGGGTTATCTGCCTTGCCTTTTCCTATGGCTCTGAAGCCCAAATTTTGGTATAAAAATGGTTTGACTTACACACACACACACACACACACACACACACACACAAGTATTTTAGAAGGCAGTACTTTGAATGAAGAATGAAATAGAACCAAGAGTCTAGAACGTGTGGTTTATACTTGTATATTATGTCCCTACATATGTGTAATCATATGGGTATTTAGGGGAGATAAGGTAATAAAACGCCACCCAAATTTAACAGTGTCTCGCACACTAAACTGAATTACATGTTATTTAGGAGCCGTGATTGCTATGGAAGGGTTTTTCCTTAAACACATCTGCATTTTAGGTCAAAGGGTGGCAGCTGCCATTCTGCCAACTGTGCGGTCACATGATCCAAGATTCCCAACAGCTCTTCCTTTCTGCCCCTAATTCATTCACGTGTCAGGTCCAAATGTGCAGCACATGGCTCTACGGAGCCAGCCAGAACTTGAGCTGCTCCCAGACTATGCCCCTTATTTAAAATTTTTCATTTCATTTTATTATATTATATTTCATTTTCATTTTATTGTATCTGACTATGCAGCTTAGTATTTCCACCTGCATATGCGCATGGCGCTGTGTACCTGCTGGATGTCTGCAGGGGTCAGAAGATGATAGCATTGGACTTCCTGGAACCGGAGTCTGTTTTTCTCATGGCTGCTCGTGGATTTCTCCCATTTGCTGTCTACTTCAATGTTTTATGAGGTTGTTTTTGTTTGTTTGTGTTTGAGACAGGTTTCACTATGTAGCCCTGGCTGGCCCGGCAGTCTTCATGTAGACCGAGCTGGTCTTGAATTCACAGAGATCCACCTATGAGGGTCTCCTGGGTACTGGAATGAAAGGTGTGGGCTCCCATGTCCAGCTTACATTCTTTTTTTCCTGGAAAGCATCTGTTTCTTCACGTCTCCCCCTACACCATTGCCCATCCCCCACTTTGGGGACCAGGCTCTGACTATATAGCTCAAGTTGGCCCCAGGCTCACAATCCTCCTGCCTCTGTGTGTCTTTTTAAGTGTCTGGGATTGCAGGTCTGTGTCATTACACCCACTTTGACCTCATTAATACCATTCATAAGAAGCAATTGGGTCTCAAGTTTGGTTCCCTCTCTAGGCCTTCAGCGCAGACCTTCAGGGCTGCAGTTAACCAACTTTGAACAAAATGGAAAAAAAAAATCTGTCCAAATCACATACATATTTCAGGAGTAATAAGAACGTGGAGATCTGGAAATGCTGGGCAGGTGTTGCAGCCCTCTTGGAAGGCAGAGACAGCTGGACCCCAGAGCAAGATGGCTAGTTAGATTAGCTAAATCAGTGAGCTCTGAGTTCAAGGGAGAAGCTGTGCCTCAACATAGAAGGTAGAGAATGATCCGGAAAGACCTCCACCTCTGGTCTACATATTCCCATGCATGTATACATCACACACACACACACACACACACACACACACACACATCTGTATGCACATGTGCATGAATACACACGCACACCACACAGATGGAACAATACCAAGGTGGGCATTGGAGGACAACTTTGTGGAGTTGGTTCTTCCCTTTTCACAAACCTCAAAAGACCACCAAGGAGCCGGTTCCAATGCCATCACACTAGGGTCTTTATTCAAGCTCCAGCTCGGGCCACGCCATCGTCACTGACACAGCAGGACAGGAGGGGGAAGCCCTGAGTCCAGTCTCAAGCTTTTATAGAGTCAAGCAAACCAGCGAGGGGGTTTCCAGCGATTGGGGCAGGGGCTATTACGGTATTTGTTGCCCTTTAAAAGGATTGGCTGGTGCTGGAAGACAAACCATAGACTTTCATAAGTAAATATCTTTAGGTACAACTGTGACTTCTGCTTTCCTCCTGATTGGTGGTTGCTAGGGAGTGACCTGGAAACCAATGCTAGGTTCAGGCCTGGTGGTTAACTCAGCCTTAGATCGGGTGTTCTAAGATGGACCCTGCACCCAAGATGGAGTTGGTCTGGTCTCTCATTCTCCTTTCAGTATTCAGAAGCTTGCAAGGAACAAAAGAGATAGCTGGGCAGGTAAGCTTGCAGAGGACCTGGGTTCAATTCTCACACCCACATGGTGGCTAACTGCCATCCATAACAGTTTCAGGGGATCTGATGCTCTCTTCTGACCGCTTCAGACACCAGGAACACATGTGCTATGCTGTCATAATTACAGGAAAACCACTCAAATACATGTGAGCTGCCTGGTGAGGTGCTGGGACTTGAACTCAAGACCTCTGCAAGGGGAATGTGGCTCTCAACCTCTTAACTGCGTCTCTGCCCTCCATTTCAAAAACATTTCAACAATCCTTTTAATCTTCTGATTGTCAACATCTGCATCGCCTTAATGTTCTGTGGGGAAGGGTAGCAGTTCTCTGATCCCAGCACCAGACACGGAACAGTCTTTAACAGCACGTGAGTGAGGGACAGCAAAGCTACTTCAGTCAGGACAGCTTCTCCACACACGCCTATTTCAAAAACGTGTTTTTTACATTTATTTGTGTATTTACACGGCTTCAAAATCAGGTCACAAGGCTCTCACATTAAGCGCCTATGCCCACCGAGCCACGCCTTCCACTCACCAACGCCATTATTTTTAAATTAATATCCCAGGCCATGGTGCACGCCTTTGATCCCAACAGGCAAAGGCAGGTAGGTCTCTTCTGAGTGTGAAGTTAGCCTGGTCTACAGAACAAGTTCCTGGTCAGCCAGGGTTACACAGAGAAACCCTATCTTAGAAAAGAAAAAGAAGGAAACAAAGAGAAAAAGAAATCAAGGTCAGGAGGACGGTGAAGCTGTGAGGGCAGTGTTTTCTGTGTTTTTTTATAAATGCTATGGGGAGCAAAATTAGGAAAAGGCATCGAAGAACATTGGGGAAGAGAAGTATTTGAACGGCTGGGTGTGATGGCACACACCGTTAATCCTAGCTCTGGGGAGCAGAGGCAGGTGGGTGGGTCTCTGAGTTCAAGCCCAACCTGGTTCTATGTAGTGAATTCCAAGACAGCCAGGGCTATGTATAGTGAGACTCCGTCTAGAGTGGCGGTGGTGGGTGGGGTAGTGTGGGAGGGAGGGAGGGAGGGAGGGAGGGGGGTTGGGGGGGGATATGAGTAAATTTGAGGAAGATACTCGGTCTTTTGCGGGTGAAGGCTGATATGTTTATTATAGATTTAGATGATGTCACGGTGGTGGTAGGGGTTCCACATGTGACGTTTTGTGGACTAAAAGTTTTTATGACTAAAAGTCATAAAGTGAGCTCTGTGGCAAAAGCAGTGGTATTCCTTTGAAGGCCTTAAGATTCCCCTCAGGACTCCCTGCCTCGGTTTATTTAGTTAAGAAACATTATAACAATATTTTGTTGCAGTGTTTGTGCCAGACAGGGAAACTTTATACTTTTATTCCTTTCTGCTAATCGTCTCTGTATAGGTCTGTCCTTTATCTTTAAACAATTTTTATTACATTGATTAATTGTGTATACGTGTGTGTGTGTGTGTGTGTGTGTGTGTGTGTGTGAGAGAGAGAGAGAGAGAGAGAGAGTGCACGCCATGACACCCATGTGACCAGAGGATAATTTGTGGGGAGCAGTTCTCCCCCCTTATGTGCTTATGTGCTTCTCTTGGATTGAATTCAGGCCTCGCAGCAAGTACTTCTATCTGCTAAGGCCTCTCACTGACCCGAGATCTGTTTTGTTTTTTAAATTTTTTTTATTATTTAATTCTCTCCCCCGCTTGCCTGTGTGTGTGTGTGTGTGTGTGTCTGTGTGTCTGTGTGTCTGTGTGTTTGTGTGTCTGTGTGTGTAAGGGTAAGTGTACACTGAGGCCAGAATCCCCAGGAGGTGAAGTTGTAGACACTTGTGAGTCTCCTGTTGGGAATTGAACTCAGGTCCTCTGGGAGAGCAGTTAAGTGCTCTTGACTGCTGAGCTGTCTCTGCAGTGCCTAAGAGCCGTTTTTAAAGGGTTTATAAGACAGGATTCGGGACCTGTACACACAGAACACAGGGCTGTGTTCTGCACTAAAGAGACACACTGAGTATGGCGAATCTCTGGTACTGTTTACTGGGGAGACAAGGGAAGTCCCTGGAGATCTGTCAGTGTCCCTGTAGATCTCCCCAGTCACCTGTGAAGAGAGATCGGCTATGATGGTTTATGCCTATAAACCCAGAGCTTAGAAGGCCAGCCTGGTCCGTATAGTGAGTTCCAGGTCAGCCTGGGCTACAGAATGAGACCCAGTCTCAAGGAAGAAAGAAAGAAAAGAGGAACAAACAAACCCAAAGAGGTGGGGTTTGCATCTCATTGTTCAGTTCACAGAGAAGAAAAATAAAAAAGAGTGCACCTCCAATCATTAGGTTGTAAATGCCCCAAAAAAGCTGGGCTCGCGGCTAGAACTGCCTCATACCGCCAGCAAATCCCTTTAAGAGTCCCTTGCTTAGTCTACCCATCCCTACATCTGCCCTGCCCAGGGGTGTGGGCGGCGTCTCATCGCCTTCCACAAACTCCCTTCCAGCTGTGCGTCCTATGATTTCATTTTCCCCTAGGTTGGCCTTCAGCGTTCGCTCGCTCTGCAGAGCTGGGATGTGGCACAGAGGAAAAGCATTCCACGGTCCCTGCCCCTTCTAGAAGCCTCCTTTCTCTCTTACTCCCTCCTCCTTTCCAGAGAGACCTGAGGGAGCGTCCAGAAGTTCAAAGAGCCTGAAGGACAGTTTCTAGGGCCCCAGAGTGCCTGGGAATGCAGAGCCTGCATCTGGACCGTGGGTTTATTTTTCTTTTAATTCTTCTGAAGAGTAAACATTTTAATCTGTGGCCTCTTTCCCCTTATCCCAATTGCATCTGCGAAGCCTGTTTCCCAGGCTCCGTGTAGTAGAAACAGAAACGGATTCTTGCCTGGATATCAAGGCGCAGTAAGGGCTCCCCTGAGTGTTGCTCTGGTCCAAGACATCGCCGTCCCTCATTCGCCATAGCACGGTAGGACAGGAGTCAGTACCCTACCCAAATCAAGGCAGCTGGCCCAGGGTCCGAGGATCTAAGCAGCGATTTGAATTTGGGTAGTCCAAATTCTAGAGTGTAGAGGGGCCTTTTCCGGTGTTGCATTCTGGGAAAAGTGGGGAAAGGTCTCCTAGCCTTACCCTCATAGAAACTAGTAACTAGTAAACATGGGCGCTGCTTTTTTTTTTTTGGAGACAGGGTTTCTCTGCACTATCCTGGCTGTCCTGGAACTCACTCTATACACCAGGCTGTCCTCAAACTCACAGAAATCCACCTGCCTCTGCCTCCTGAGCACTGAGATTAAAGGTGTGCACCACCACTGCCCAGTAAGAATAGGAATAGTTTTAAGAAAGTTTTGTCTGTTCGTTTGTCTGCTTGCTTGCTTTTTTTAAGATAGGGTCTTGCTAGATAGCCCAGGCTGCCCCATAAACTTACACCCATTCTCTACCCCAGCCTTTCTAGTGCTAGGGCACCAGGTGTGTGCCGCTCCATCCTGCTCTTAAGATTCTTAAAATTGACAAGGAAGAAGTTCCTAAACTCCCAGGACTTAGGGCCAGGCTGTGCTTTTAAAACCAAGCAGACCATCCTTGAAGTTGGATCAGGAACCTGACAGCAAGTAGAATGAAAGGCTCCTTATAGGACGTGTCATGTTTTCTTAGTCATAGTGTGCAGACTTGGAAACACGACTCAGGAAAGGAATGTGATACATCACAGAGAGCGGGCACAGAGCACTGACCTCCTCCACCCCACCTCTGTCTACCCTCGGCTTCTCTCTCTCCATAAGACAGGGAAATATAGATCTGAAACAAGCACGGGTTTTGATGGTTCGTTTTGGGGGCACACAGTCTCCCCATGTGCACAGGAATTCAGGTGTCTTCGGAGACCCCGAGGATTTTTGATCGTCTGGAGTGGATTTACAGATGGTTGCGAGCCTCCTGGCTGCTGGGAACCGAACTTGGGTCCTTTGCAAGAGCAGTGGGTGCTCTTAACCACTGTGCCATTTCTCCTGCCCTCGTGACTTTTGTTTTACTTTTTTAATCTAAAACGTAAAGACTTATTCTTCTTTTAAATGGCTGTCTTTTAAATAACACCCAAAATCAAGGGTAGAATCTCTCAGCAGCCAGCACAGAGGCCATCATTGGCTAATTGGCCCCTGCGGGGGCCTTCATCTCAGGAATACTGGGATCTCAGGCGTGGACCAGTATAAGTGGGCTGTCGTGGCTGTTAATAGAGACCAGGACACTAAAGAGTGCTTCAGTATAGAAATATATAGCATATGGTTTATCTCAGGGAGAGGGAAGAGGAGAGGGGAGGAGGGGAGGGGGAGGAGGAGGGAGGGGAGGAAGAAGAAGAGGAGGAAGAGGAGAGAGAAATGGGGAGAAGGGGGAGAGAGAGATGAGAGAGACAGAGAAGCGAGTGACCCCGAATACCCTGAGAAGTGCAGCTTCTCTCAGCTCCTGATTCCTGGCAGGCACCATGCCAGCTCACTATGGCCAGCCCTCAGAGAGAAGCTGGACATTCACGCATTCATGAGAAATCTCCCAAATGTTAAATGTTGGTTCACGTTTCTGTCCACATGAAGTGAAGGCCAAATGTAGCTTGCCTGGGAGCCATCAGTTTAAAATACCTCAGGAGCTGTCTGGAGCTCAACTGAAGCCGGTCTTCCTGGTTTCCGCCCTAAGCACACTGGACATGGTGGTGCACACCTGTCGTCTAGCACTTAGAAAGCTGGGGCAGGAGGATTGCTGGGACTTCGACGTTAGCCAGGGCTACATGGCAAGACCCTGTCTCAAACAAAAGTAGTCATTAAATATATCAGCTTCATCATTCATCAAATGGAGATGATAATTTTACCTAGCTCTCAGGGTTGCTACGGGAATTTACAAGAAAATGTTGCAATCAAGGATTCGGAATTCGGCAACTGTATGAAAAACCTTCACCTGTCACGCCGTGCCTCATTCCACAGTTGCTGGCTGACCCTCCTTTTACTGGGACCATCCTGGTTTCAATTTGTGGCACTGGTATAATTAGTAGTAATTCTCAACTTCATTCTCATTACTGAACACACATTTTATGGGGCCCACACATGGCTATGGGTGTTTGCTGCACAATTGTGAGGACCCAAGTTCAAATCCCCAGCGCTCACATTTGAAAAAAACTAATCCAGGTGTGGCTGTATCCAGTACTTGTAACCCTATCGCCCCTGGGACTGGGCAGTGTGTGCTAGGATAGCTGGTCACCAGGCTGGCTCCAGGTTCAGTGGGACACGTCTCAGCCTTCCACACCAAGTGTACCCACACATGGGTGACATACAACAGGTACACATATATCACACGCACTCACACATATATTACACAACACCAGCTAAATGGCTACACCCTAGTGTTTTTACACAGTTAGACCAGTTGGAGCTCTAACTGTGCACTGTACACGGTAGCTGTGAGAGCAGTAACGACTCCCAGACCCATTAAAAAAAGGCCAAGATTCAGGCTGGGTAATACTGATAAAGATGAGCACCTTTGATCGCAGCACTTGGGAGGCAGAGGCAGGCAGATCTATGAGTTTAAAGCCAGCCAGGTCTATGTAGTGAGTTCTGGAACAGCCAGCGCTACACAGAGAAACCCTGCCTTAGAAACCAAACAGACCAAGATTCAGGGCTGGAGAGATGGCTTAGCAGCTCAGAGCAGCTTCTCACAGAGGACTAGAGTTTGACCCTCAGCACCCTCGCATGCATGCACTTAGAAACTTTAAAAAAACAAAAATTTTGGGGGCCGGAGAGATGGCTCAGCGGTTAAGAGCACTGACTGCTCTTCCAGAGGTCCTGAGTTCAGTTCCCAGCAACCACATGGTGGCTCACAACCATGTGTGATGGGATCCAGTGTCCTCTTCTGGTGTGTCTGAAGACAGGGATGGTGTATGTGTATATATACCTAAGATAAAATAAGTAAATCTTTTTAAAAAACAAACAAAAGCAAACAAAAAATTTAAAGGGTAAGAGTCCAGTGTTTGGATTGGACCTGGACAATCATTTAACCTTGCCGTGTGCTACTGCGCTTGCTAAAGGGTGATGATGCTGAAATGAACCCTAAGCTCCCAATTCACATCCAACTGTCATTCGAAAGAAGCTTCTGTGCAAGGACTCTGAGAGGCCAGGGAGCTCAAGCCCTCATGGGCAAGCCAGCCAATGGAGGACTGTGCAGGCAGCTGAGAAGTTCTGCCGTTGAGTTCAAGTGGTGACACTTGAAATACCTCTTACCCGGAAACTGAATGGAATGTTAATACGGCGAACCCTAAATCTCTCAGTGACACGTCATCATGTTTCAGTACAACTAGATATTTCTTCGGTCTCTCCTTTTTAAAAATTTCTAAAATTCTCGTTTTTTTTTTTTTTTTAAAAAAATGCTATTGGTGTGAGTGTGTGTGTGCCTGTGTGCTTGTATGTTCACGTTCATGTGAGTATCTACAGAGGCCAGCAGAGTGTCAGCCCTCCTAGAGTTAGGAATTACTGGGGGCCGTGACCCACCTGACATAGGTGTGGGGAACGGAACCCAGGTCCTCTGCAAAAGAGCAGGACTTGCTGGGGTTTTTCGTTTTTGTTTTTTGGTCTTTTGAGACAGAATTTCTCTGCGTAGCCCTGGCTGTCCTGGAACTTGTTCTGTAGACCAGGCTGGACTCAAACTCACAGACATCTGCCTGCTTCTACCTCCCAAGTGCTAGGATTAAATGCCTGTGTCACCACTGCCTGGCAGCAAATTGCTCTTCACCGCTGAGCCGTCTCTCCAGACAGCTAAGATGTTTATTTAGAATTCCATGGACACCTGAAAACCACAGGGTGGCCCACAAGAGACCTTTATTTCAGTTGGTGCCATGGTAAGCAGGAGGAGGCTTCTCATCTTTCTAATTTTTTTTTTCATAGAACAAGCCTTGATTTTTATTACTGAAAAAAGTTTCATATTAATTTTATTTTCTGACTCTATGCGTGTGCTTCAACACTTCTACAGTGATTTTTCCACTCCTCAATAAGGGGTCCTATTACCAGGGCTTTGAGTCAGCCTAGTTTTTTAAGATTCTGTATTATAGGAAAGCTTACCACGGTATATCAAGTGAGTGCTTTTAAACACCGTCCCTGTAAGACCAAAAATAATATTTCTAGTGTTTCAGTCCTTGCTGCCTCCCCCGCCCCAAAGTCAAAATTAATTTTGAAAGAATGCTGCTTTCCTCAAATTTGTGTGGCTGTCTCCAAATATGTCCACTCAGCCATTCATCCCCCAGCAGTTACGTGGGTGTCTAACCTGGCGTGGAGTCTGGGACCCAGATAGACTCTTATAAGCGATGTTCTGAAATAATATGCTCATAGTTCCCTCCCACACATTGATGGCTCACAGGAGCCTTGGGGACCTGCTTTAATAAAGTACTGGCTGTTGTTGGGGGCAGATCCTAGCAAGGTTGCCGAGGGCACTGCTTTGGTGTGGATGTGTTCCACCCACGCGTGTCCGGGTCTGGATTCCAAGTTTGGCCCAGGGCAATGGGGTTGGACTGTGCTGGCCTAGAAAACCATTTCCTGCCGTCACAGTATGCGTGGTTGTGCAAGTGCCCTCGTCGGGAAGGAAGTGGCTGTTGGTCTGTTTATTTTGGCTGCCAGCTCGCAGACAGCCTCTGGGGAGAGGACGGAGCGAGCTGGGCACAGATCTCAGGGCACCCCGGACAGGGACCTGAGCCAGGCCTTCTCGGGTGCGGTGATGCTTGGGGATGGAGGTCCTAGAGGAAGCAGCTGACCTGGAGGGTAGCAAAGGCAGTTTCTAGGGGCCCTCTGCTGGTGTGGACGCTAGGTGGTCTTCGTCATGGAAGATGGAGTCTGGGAAGGGACGGGCTGAAAAGCATCGTGATGCTTGGCTGTGAGAAGACAAAAGCCGTCAGGTGGGCGGAATGAGCGCCGGCCTTTCCCCCCAATTTGTTGGTGTTTGCCTTTTAAAGTTTTTCTTTTTAATAAAATCGTGTGTGTGTGTGTGTGTGTGTGTGTGTGTGTGTGTGTGTGTGTGTGTATGCACGCGCGCGCACACGCGCGCACGCACACGCACGCAGTTACCCTAGGAGACCAGAAGAGAGTATCAGGTCCCTGGAGATGGAATTACAGGCTGAGCTGCCTTGCAAGGCCACTGGCAAGTGAATTCTGGTCCTGTGGAAGAGCACCGAGTGCTCTTAACCATGGATGCAGCCTTTGTGTACGTTTTAGAACAGGGTCTTACTTTGTGGCCCAGGCTGGCCTCTAAATACCTCAAGCCTCCTTAGTGCTGAGATTGCAGACATCTGCCACGATGCCTGGCTAAGATCCAGTAGTCCCAACAGCAAGGGAGAGAGCCCGGGCGGTGAAGGTTCCCAGAAAACCCCCGGATCCAAGCCCCACTGAGACCCTCCCGGGGCCAGGACTTGCAGATACACCGGAAGCTGGAAAGCACACAGATCCAGGCTTCCCACAGCCTCCTGCAAGGTCTCTTAGGTTTAACGGGGAGACGAGAATCTCACCCCTGCACTTATTCCTGTCAGGCATCGAATAACACGCTTGTCAACCCTCGGGTTAAACAAGAAGGAAGGGCATGTCCAGAAAAGGTTGAGAGGAAGCCATCCCACAGCGATAGGAGCAAGAGATGGTACAGCCAGGGGAGAGCGCCTGCACTGTTGGTAAAGGTTTGGGCATGAGCACTTGAAGCAGAGGGCGGCAGGCAGTTTGGACAGGCAGGAACTGACTGCTGCTGAACAAGAGGAAGGGGAGAGAGGGAAACCCACCCTCAGGGTTTTGGTAGGGTACAGTGGGGTAGGACTGTGTGACTCCATAGGAAGGATGACTCCACCCCCCCATCCCAGGGTCAATGTGTCTACAAGTTTATGGACACAGTCTAGCAGAGAGACTGTTGGGTGAATTGCTGGATCCCCAGGGTTGGCCCCTTAGCAAAGTGGAGCTGGCGGCTTCTGCTGACTCAGGGACATTTTCAGGCTCGACCTTAAGACCAATTGAAAACAGCTGCTTCTCCTGGCTGGCAGCCCTGTGGCCAGGCTCTGGCTCTCCTTGGAATGACCCCCTCACCTCTCCCTCTCTGTGACCTGGGGAGGGGACTGATTGGAGCGATGCTGAAGGCCGGAAGGCCACCCTGTAATGCCTTCTTTAGATCAGATCTCCCTTCTGCCCCCTAAAGTCACCAGCTCTCCACGAGCTAAGCCAGATGGTAGCTGGGCCCCTCGTTTTCACATTCCAGTGTCTGGCCTTTGCTCCTGCGGTTCCCCAGCTGGAAACACCCTCCTGTCCTCGCCTCTGCTCCAGCCTTCGGTTTCTCCACAGTGATTTCCTGAGTCTGCTGCATACCAGGCGCGGTGCTGGAATTAGCTTCTCAACCGCTTCCTTCAGCAACCGTGTCTTCAGCTTGTCGTGGAGAGCAACGGATTAGCCAAGGGCTCCGACCTCTGGCCCCGCTTGCTCTGGAGGAATCTGGTAAGCTGCGGCGGAGGCCGTAAGGAAGTTTCTGTGGAGAAATAAAACCTGCCTTTCCACCCGGGATGCTAGCAGAGGGAAGGTGACTTCGAGAGGACACAATGACTTCAATGAGGGGCACATTGCTTTAAAACCCACTCTGTGCGTGGGAATAAATCGCCATGGTGACGGCCTGGACATCTGAGGTGTGAAAAGGTTGGACCACCATTTTGGCAGTACCAGAGAGATTTCCTGCAATGCTATGGTGACCTGGTTTGCACGAGTGGATGTGCGGCTTGTGACTCCTGCCTGGATTGCTTTAGGAGGCTTCTCTGTAAACAGCCTGAGGGCAGAGGCCCTGTCATCTCGTTCATTTTCATCTCCCCGAAGTACCTAGGAAAGTGCTTCCTACAGGGTTGTCCTCGGCCTGCGGAGAGAGGGCTGGCAAGTGGGGGCGGGGCAGCCAGAAGGGTGGTCTGGAGAATGCAAGCGGGTCCAGCCTCCTCCAAAAGGATCCTCATGCCACCACCGCAGACCCAAGGAGCAGGTCCAGCAAAGGCAGAGGGATCTTGGCGCACACCAGCTTCCTGGAGAGTAAGGGAAATGCTGCGGTGGGCTCTGGTCCCAAGGATTCCTGTGACTACCAGGAAAATAGAAGCGTAAAAGGGATGGACGAGCTCAGCACAAACTGGGGGGTGCGACTCATGGCACAGCATTTGCTCAGTGTAAAGCCCCGGGTTTAAGCCCCCAACACAGCAAAAAGGAAAAAAAGAGGGACATGATCCTGGGTGATTCCTGGCATGGAGGGCAGAGTCTGGGAGAGCCACGGGAGCCCAGAGGTGGAGACTGAATGCCCAGAGTCACTGGGAGGCGCCTCTCCTTCCAGTATTCAGCTATTTCTCCTTCAGGATAGGAAACTTGGCTGTTGGCAGCCTCCATCTAGAAATCTCTGCAGAAAGAAAACTCTTTATTCTAAGAGAAGGCTCTGATGGATCGGCCTGGTTTGAGCTGTGTGTCAGTCACATGAGAGTGGCCAAGGGGTCAAAAGTGAGCCTTGTGTCCACCCACATAGCCATAGCTTATTATTTATATAGAAAGAGGGGGAGGAGGAAAGAGGAGGGAGGGAGAAGAAACAGGAAGTTTGCCGGGCAAACACAGGCAGCTCACTGAGGCCGAGGACTGCCACCATCTGTACGGCCGCAGTTCAGCACCCTGTGTGGAGAACCGGGGTCTGCCACTGGGCCCTCAATGCCTGGTTCCAGGCCTGGCGTCTGTGAAATTCCTTCCTCCTCCCTGTCCCTGTTTTTGTTTTTAAACCAGGTCTCGTGTGGCTTAGGCTGCCCTCCAACTTGCTATGTAGTTGAAGAAGACCTCCTCCTGCCTTCAGCTCCCCAGGGCTGGGAAAATAAGTATGTGCGTCTGTGTGGATGATATGCCTGTGTGTTTCAAATATATGAACACCGGGTGCTGGGTGCGTGTGCACACGCAGTTGAACACAGGGTCATGTGTTTGCTGAGCCATTTACAGTACAGTTGCATCCCTGATCCTGAAATTCCTCGCTAACATCTGTTAAACAGATGCATTACCTAACACCCAGCCCATGCCCAGGCCGCAGGTCACCGTGGAGCTTCCGTTACTTCGTCCATAAATACATATGGAGCTGCAACTGGACAGTTAGAACTCTCCCAGGCGTGAGATGGTTACCAGCAAAAACACAAGCGGTCACTTTGTCCTGGGCAGGGAAATCTGAGATCCTAGTAAGAGCAGGAGACTGAAGCCTGGGGAGTGGGATGGGCATTTGCACACTCTGCACCAGCGTCCTGAGCTCCCACGAGTGTGGGTGTGCTTGTGTGTGATTAAGGCCCTCTGGGAACACTGGGCCCCTGTACCTGGAGTCCCCTCCTGCCTGCTCCGTAGAAGCTCGATGAGGACACAGATCCAAGAACTAGGAGCTGTTCTCAGCAAGTCTACATCCCCTTCCCTCCCTGAATGGCAGTTTCTGCTCTACCAAGGCTCTGTCCATGCTCCCTCTACGAGAGCCCTTGACTTGACCGAGTCTCAGAGAGCCGCCTCTGGGAGCTCTCTCCACCTTTCTCTTTGCTTTCTAGCTCTCCTAGGGCCTTTGTTCCTCATCCAGGACCTGTTTTCAGCCATTAACACAGTAGCTCGTGACCTGCATTCCTGCAGTCTGCCTCCAGATTTCACGTGAGCTGGCTTTCCGACCCCGAGAAGGCAACAGGTCTCTCTCATACACACAGCCAGACACTTGGAGTTTCGGGGCTCAATTGTTCAAAGTCATTGTCTCTCTGACTGGATTACGAATCCCAAGAGAGCAAAGGCAGTGGTGGCTGCTGGGAATTTCCCTGGGGTCCATCTTGCCTGAATGTTCTGTGTACTGTAGCAAGTGCCCCAAGGGGTTAGGTGGATGCGAACCCAGGACTAGGGTGGTTACAGGAGGCCTACAACCCTGTCTCATGGGATAGGAGGGAACCCAGGTCTTAAAAGGCACTGTGGTTGTGCATCCCAGCCCCTTCTCTGGGTTTCAGTTGTCTCTTGAGAGCTGCCTTTGCCAACCAATATGGACCTCTTTTGGTCCTTCCATTGGGCATTTATTGTCACAACTTAAGTCTGACTGGGATTGGGCTGGTAGACATGTGGTCATCTGATTGGGAATGAGAGAAAGATACTCTCCCACTGGGAGCCCACACCAGCCAGAAGTTTTGAGACTTATTACCCAGTCCTATCTCTGAAAAAAAGAGAAGACAGGAATAAGAGCAAGCAATGTTTTCCAGTCCCAGCTATAGTTACTTTTATTTGTCGCTGCTGTGTTCCCTGGAGTGGGATTTTAGAGAAGAAAATAGCCAACCTGGGGGTTATGGTGATGGCTCAGTGGGTAAGGGCATTTACTATGTAAGCATGAGGCCCTGAGTTCAAATCTCCTATGTCCATGTATTAAAAAAAAAAAAAAAGTCAGGTGTGCATGTGTGTAACCCCAGCACTATGTGGGGCAGGAGGATTCCTGGGGCTTGTTGGTTCCCAGCCTAGCTGGTTCAGTGAGAGACTTTGTCTCAAGGAGCAGAGACCAATAAAGTAGCATATTGGCCTCCAAACGTGTCATACGGACTCCATGAACCCACATACATGTCATGGGCATGCATCATAGCACATGCACACATAGGTCACTCACACAAAGGGAACATTGGGTAGATCTGGAACAAATCCTGGGCCCGGTTACATTTCACCGCTCCAGAAACAGAGGGTGATTCGAAGGTGTGTTCCTCACAAAATATCACAATTAGGGTGGTTATAAACAAGAGGAATTTACTTGGTCCTGGATTTGGAGGCTAAGAAGCCAAAGATCAAGGAGTCAAGGCTTTCAGAGTTTGATGAAATTAATTCCTTCCACACTATTACCTCATAGATTGGAAGGACGGGGAGACTCACGTAGCTCAGGTTGGCTCTGAACACCACTGTGTAGCCAAAGATGACCTTGAACTGGTGCCCCTACTCCCACGTCCTGGTTGCCGGTGATGGAATCACAGGTGTGCACCCACTGGACCTGGTTTGGTTTACCTGGTGCTGAGGATTGAACCCAGGACCTTATGAGGCTAGGCAAGTTCTCTACCAACAGATCCACACCCCCAGCCCTGACCCTTGGGAGTCTTTTATAATTAATGTTATAATTCTATCTAATAGCTTCAGCACTTTCCAGAGGTCTACACCCTAACACCGTCACCTCCAGGGTTAAGGATTCAAAATAGGGTTTGGAGAGGGATGTGAGTACTCAGACTGTAGGAGAAAGGAAGGCTTGGATTAAGGGCGGAGAACCCAGTATAGGAAGTTTAGCTGTGGCAGCCACCCGGCTGGTGCTTTGGGATGCTCTCATGCATCTTGTCAGAGAGGACCCTCTCCACCCTCACACAAAGAGATGTACCTTCTGTGCTGTCAGGATAGAGGAACAGGGCGCTACCAGACCTCCCACCATGGTATTTTGACAGGATATTTTGTGGCGCTATGCATTAGAAAAACCAATCTAGCAGTTTGGATGGGGAACAGAACGGCAGGCCAATTGGTTGTACTAGATATGAGATTTATTCACGTGTACACATACATGTTACCCAGCATCTCCTGAGCACTGCTATGTGTCAGGGCCATACGAACCAGGGGCACAGTGATTCGAGAAGTCACAGAAAGCAAAGACAAAAAATCGACAGAGCACACGGGATAATAAATTCTGGTTCTAGAAATGGCAGGCTAGCTCGTTCAAGTCTAACTGTGACCAATGCTTAGTGACCGAGAATAAAATACAATATATGATGGTCCGAAGGCATTGGAGAACAACTAAAACCAGACAGATGTAGAGAGGGGAAATATGCAAAAGGCAAAAGAAGGGTGGGTAAGATAGGATGGCTTAGCTGACAAAGATGCCTGCCACCAAGCCTGGTGATCTGGGTTCAATTCCCAGGATTCAACAGTGGAAGGAGAGAACTGAGTCACTGCATGTTGTGCATGCACACACATGCACACACGCACACACACAAATGCACATGCATACCAATACAGTATGAGTGTGAATTTTAAAATGTAATTAAAAATTTAATAAAACAAGTTCTTAAAAAGGAGAGAAAATGGGCTGGAGAGATGGCTCAGCGGTTAAGAGCACTGACTGCTCTTCCAGAGGTCCTGAGTTCAATTCCCAGCAACCACATGGTGGCTCACAACCATCTGTAATGGGATCTGATGCCCTCTTCTGGCCTGCAGTCACATATGCAGGCAGAATGCTGTACATAAAATAAATAAATAGGGTTGGGGACTTAGCTCAGTGGTAGAGCGCTCGCCTAGCAAGCGCAAGGCCCTGGGTTCGGTCCCCAGCTCTGAAAAAAAAAAAAAAGAAAAATAAATAAATAAATAAATCTTTAAAAGAAAAAAAAAGGAGAGAAAATTAGGTGAGTGGCGTGTAGAGCAACCCTGAGCAAACTGCCCAGTTTGAGGGACTGATCGGGGCTGCAGAAATGGGAGATATAAGTTTTGTGTTCCTAAAAAGGCTAAAAGTCAACAGGGAAAATTCTAGAAAGGAAGCCATCATAGAATTTCTTTCAAAAGACCTCCTCAAAGCCTCAGTAGTCCCTAAGTTGTGCATATGCAGGGAAAGGCTCCAGGTCCCCAAGTCCAGCCAGAAGCAACAGCTGGAGGGAGAAATTTAGGTTATTTCCTGAACAGAGTTCAAAACTAATACAAGTTCCACAAGTTAGAGGGGCCTGGTCATCATATGCAGTTTTCTCCTAAAATCCCAGTATGACTTCACCTCAAGATTGAGTCCAAGGATAAGGGGTACACCCTAAGACTCAAGGCATCAGCTGTTAAGAGCACGGGCTGCTCTTGCAGAGGACCCAGGTTTGGTTCCCAGCACCCACGTGGCCGCTCACAACCATGTGTAACTTTAGCTCTAGGGGAGCCTTCGCCCTCTTCTGGCCTCCTCAGGTACTGCATGCATGTGATGTTCATACACTCGGGTGCACGTGCATACACATTAAATAAATAAATCTAAAACCAAATTAGTGGATATTATTCACAGTGTCTGGTAGGTAATAAAAATTGCCAAGTAGCATAGGAATCAAGCTTACAAACAACTCAGATGGAGCGGAAATCAAGAGTCACGAGAAAAATTATAGTCAACAGAGGATTGCTATGGTTTATTGGGAAATCAGAGAGGGTCTCTGAAGATATTTAAAAAAAACAACAACAATTTCTGTCATCAGAAATGTGAATTTTGTCAGGTGAATGAGATAGTGCAAAGACGTTGAGACCGGAAACTAAATGGGGCAAGGAAATCATCGTAGCTTGAGTGAAGAGAAGTGTGGTCTGAACTCAGGCAGGCAATGGGGCTTCTGTGTTAGAAAAGCCATCACTCAGATGTTTACGCGCTTTTAAACACAGGGGTCGTTTTAGTTAGGGTTTTTATTGCTGAGATGAAACACCATGAACAAGGAAACATGGGGAGCAAAGGTTTATTTGGCGTAGGGGTTCGCAACAGCGTTCACTGAAGGAAGTCAGGACAGGAACTCACGCAGGGCAGGAAACAGCAGGCAGGGGCTGGCGCGGAGGCCATGGAGGAGTGCTGCTTACTGGCCTGCTCCTCATGCGCAGCCTGCCATGGAATCTAGGACCACACGGGGCTGGGCCCTCCCCCATCAATCTCTCACTAAGATAATGCCCTGCGCACTTGCCTACGGTGATCTTACGGAGGCATTCCCTCCTCTCAGACAACTTTAACTTGCGTCAAGTTGACATAAAACTGTCCAGCGTGGTAGGGCTTAACTGGCCCACAGTAAGGAGCTTGAATTTTATTTGAAAAACGATGCATTGTTTTCGAAGGAATTTAAGGAAGCTGTTGCTTCTTTTTTTTTTTTCTTTACTGCTGTGAGGTTATCTTTCCAGAGTGTGTGTGTGTGTGTGTGTGTGTGTGTGTGTGTGTGTGTGTGTGTGTGTGTGTGTGTGTGTGTGTTTACATGGCAACTGAACCATCTACCTCGCTTCAGACTCTTTCTGTATGTCCAGTGCAGGGAAGTTAACCCAGGACCTTGCAGGCGTGAGGCTCTTCCACTGAGGTACCTCCCCAGCCTTTCACTTCAATATTTAAAAGCGAATTAGGGGTTGGGGATTTAGCTCAGTGGTAGAGTGCTTGCCTAGGAAGCGCAAGGCCCTGGGTTCGGTCCCCAGCTCCGAAAAAAAAAAGAACCAAAAAAAAAAAAAAAAAAAAAGCAATTATATTTCACACATTTAGCTTTCTCTGGATATATTTAGTTCTATGCTGCGTTATTAATATTTTCTTATAATACGTTTGTCAATATTCATGGGAGCTCTCTTTATATTGGGAAATTAGCCCTTACCTCTAATAAGTTACATGTTGTTTTTTGTTTTTTTTTTCTTTTCTTTTTTTTGGAGCTGGGGACCGAACCCAGGGCCTTGCGCTTGCAAGGCAAGTGCTCTACCGCTGAGCTAAATCCCCAACCCCTACATGTTATTTTATAACATGATTTCTCTTTTTGTTTTTTGAGATAGGGTCTTCTGTAGCCCAGGCTGACCCTGAGCTTACTATGGGTGGCCAAAACCAACCTCGAACTCCTGTCCTTTTGCCCTCACATCACAAGTGCCTGAGTCACAGGCCTGTTTCACCATGTTGGCCTATCATTTGAGTTTGACTTTTGCTTTTGACATTTATCTTTTTTTTTATTGGATATTTTATGTATTTACATTTGAAATGTTATCCCCTTTCCTGGTCCCCCTCTCTCCCATTACCCTTCCCCCTGCTTCTATGAGGATGTTCCCACTCCCACCCACCCACTCCCACCTCACCACCCTGGCATTCCCCTACACTGGGGCATTGAGCCTTCACAGGACCAAGCTACATATGCAGCTGAAGCCATCCGTCTCTCCATGTGTGCTCTTTGGTTGGTGGTTTAGTACCTGGGAGTTCTGATGGGATCTGGTTGGTTGATATTGTTGTTCTTTTTATGGGGTTCCAAGCCCCTTCAGTTCCTTCAGTCCTTTCTCTAACTCCTCTGTTGGGGTCCCCATGCTCAGTCCAATGGTTGGCTATGAACATCCTCTGTATTTGTCAGGCTCTGGCAGAGCCTCTCAGGAGACCGCTCTATCAGGCTCCTGTCAACATGCACTTCCTGGTATCAGCAATAGTGACTGGGTTTGGTGGCTACATAAGGCATGGATCCCCAGGTGGGGCAGTCTCTGAATAGCCTTTCCTTCAGTCTCTGCTCCCCTCTTTGTGCCTGCATTTCCTTTAGTCAGGAGCAATTCTGGGTTAAAATTTTGAGAAGGGTGGGTGGCCCCATCCTCCAACCAGGGCCCTTGCCTAACCTTTGGATATGGTCTCTATAGGTTCTCCCTCCCATTCCTTGGGTGTTTCAGCTAATCTCATCCCTGTTGGGTCCTGGGAGCCTCTTGCTTTCCTGGCATCTGGGACTTGCTGGTGGCTAACCCCAGTTCCCCATCCCCATTGCTACACAGCTCTGTTCAAATTCCTGACCCTCTGTATATCATCCCCATCTCCTCTCAAACCTAATCCTGCCCCCTTTCCCCTCCCCCACCTCTCTTCCTCACAAGCCCCTCCCATTCTCTACCTGCACCATTTATCTTGCCATGAAAAATTCACACGCCATGGAAGCCATCCCTTTTCCTTTTGGCCCTCAGTTCTCCAATAATATTTTTAAGATTTTTTGGAATATGTTTACGAGGTCATTCTGGCTGCCCATGGTGGTTGCATTCTAAGGGTTGAAAAGACCAGCACAAGAATAGAAAGAATGTGGAGTTTGAACTGAAGAGACTGGGTCCCCATTGCAGCTCCATCTTTCAATCGCCTTGGGACTGTGCTCATCAAATTTCTTCACCGTGCTCCGCCCTCTAACTCATAAACAGTGTGTTCCAGTCCCAGTCCCAAACACTTTGCCTGTGACTCAATTAGTCTGCCTTAATTTCTGCAGTAGTTTTACGATGGAGAACTCTGTCAGAAAGAGGTTAGGCTCTTGCCCAAGTCACCCATGAACTTAACAAGTTATCCTGGGGTACTAGTGTCTTCCTGTCATAGTTTCTGTTGCTGCTATAAAATGCCATGATAAACCCTGGGCTCCAACCTCATAGGTTGCAATGAATAGCCTAGTAAGAGCACCAGTGGAAGGGGAAGCCCTTGGTCCTGCTAAGACTGAACCCCAGTGAACGTGATTGTTGGGGGGGGCGGTAATGGGGAGGATGGGGAGGGAACACCCATATAGAAGGGAGGGGAGGGTTAGGGGATGTTGGCCCTGAAACTGGGAAAGGGAATAACAATCAAAATGTAAATAAGAAATACTCAAGTTAATAAAGAAAAAAAAAATGCCATGACGAAAACAACTTACAGGAAAGTTCTGGTCACAGTTCCAGGCTATAACCAATTGTTGCAGGGAAGTCAGGGTAGCAGGAACTTGAAGCAACTTGTCACATTATTAATGCCTGTGTGTACCAAGCTCGGTTTCTCCACTCTTATGCCCTTCCGGATTCCTTGCCTAGGGAATGGCGCCACCCACATTGCGTGGGTCTTCCCATTTAAATTAATGGAATTAAGATAATTCCCCATAGACACTCACACAGGCCAGCCTGATCTAGATGGCCCTTCACTTGTGGATACAAAAATTCTCTTCAGGCTGGAATGTGCAGTAAGTATGTGTTGTGTGCATAAGTGGCAGTGATGAAGGCAAGAGGAGGGCAGTGAAATGTGGGTGTTAGAGAGACCCAGGTTTGTTTACTGTCGGGGGAACTCTGTGAGTCACGTTGTGTCTCTAAGCCACAATCTATCCTGCCTTTTGTTTTCTTCCTTCTTTCTTGCCTCCCTTGAGATACCACTCACATATTATAACATTTATCCACTTATAATGTGGTTAATTGGGTTTTAGAATGTTCCCATGATAATTTAATTCTAAAGCGTTTCCACTATTCCTCCTACCCAAGAAGTACCTAAAAAAAAAAAAGTTTTAAAGCAACCATTCTCTATTCCTATCCCCAGACTGCCACCAACCCATGTTAAGTTTTATGTTTTCAGCGGAAACTGCTGTGGGGGTGGGTTGGAGTACGTGTGTGTGTGTGTGTGTGTGTGTGTGTGTGTGTGTGTGTGTGTGTGTGTGTGAGTGTGTGTGTGAAACAAATAAGAAACTAAACCAAACCAGGCACTCAAGAGTTATGGGGAGTGTGAGCGTTTCAGTAAGGAAGAGAAGTTCAGATCTAGAAGGATGAACTCTATAAGGCTGAGTCTATAATGCAGACGTCTCCACCCAGCCCTGAAAGGTCTTCCGGGAAGGTGCAATCATTCTCCTTCATGTTGGAGACAGTCCAAGAACCCCTGTGGATGCCTGAAACCATAGTTAATGCCAGGCCTGAAACACAATGTGTTTTTCCTACAAATACACGCCTGCAATAAAGTTTAATTAATAAATTGGGCATAGTAAGAAATTAATGGTGGGAACATAGGGCAACTATAAAAATACTTTAATGACAGCTATTTAAAATTCAGGGATTAGCTAGGCGGTGGTGGTGGTGGTGCACTGTAATCCCAGCACTCAGGAGGCAGAGGCAGGCGGATCTCTGTTAGTTCGAGGCCAGCAACTACAGAGCAAGTTCCAGGACAACCAGGGCTACACAGAGAAACCCTGTGTAAAAGAAAACAAAAATCCTTAGGGATTATTTATTTCTAGAAATTTTCCATTTAATATTTTTGGACAGCAGTGGTTAGTAGATAACTGACACTGAAGAAAATGAAGCCACAGATAAAGGCACATGTATGTGTGTGAAGCACATGTGTATGTATGAAGCACATGTGTATGTATGAAGCACATGTATGTGTATGAAGCACATATGTGTATGAAGCACATGTGTATGTATGAAGCACATGTATGTGTATGAAGCACATGTGTGTATGAAGCACATGTGTATGTATGAAGCACATGTATGTGTATGAAGCACATGTGTGTGTATGAAGCACATGTGTGTGTATGAAGCACATGTGTGTGAAGCACATGTGTGTGTATGAAGCACATGTATGTGTGTGAAGCGCATGTATGTGTGTGAAGCACATGTGTGTGTGAAGCACATGTATGTGTATGAAGCACATGTATGTGTATGAAGCACATGTGTGTGAAGCACATGTATGTGTATGAAGCGCATGTGTGTGTATGAAGCGCATGTGTGTGTGTGAAGCTCATATATGCATATGAAGCACATGTGTGTGTGAAGCACATGTATGTGTATGAAGCACATGTCTATGTGTGAAGCACATGTATGCATGTGAAGCACTGGATATGCTGTGTAGAGTTGGGTTTGATTTTACAGTGGAGCAGAGGCCTGGGTCCTGCTTCCAGGTGGACATGGGGCTAAACAGGGATGGGCTATGTCACGTCTGGGTACAGGGACAATAGCAGTGCCCTTCACCCTACCTTGAACCATGACAGCGATTTAACACCCGAGACAAGGGCTGCACCATGGTCACTGCAGGCCTTAGCAGTCATCAAGGCCAAGGTATGATCATTTCTGTGCTATGTTTCCTTCCAGAACCCGATGTCTTCCTCATCTTCAGCCAGGGGATGCAGGGCTGCCTGGAGGCCCAGGGTGTGCAGGTCCGAGTCATCCCAGTCTGCAATGCCAGTCTCCCTGCCCAGCGATGGAAGTGGGTCTCCCGGAACCGACTCTTCAACCTGGGGGCCATGCAGTGCCTGGGTACTGGCTGGCCTGCCACCAACACCACAGTGTCCCTGGGCATGTATGAATGTGACCGAGAGGCCTTGAGTCTTCGCTGGCAATGTCGTACACTAGGGGACCAGTTGTCCCTGCTTCTGGGGGCCCGTGCAAACAATGCATCGAAGCCTGGTACCCTGGAGCGCGGCGACCAGACCCGCAGTGGCCATTGGAACATCTATGGCAGTGAAGAAGACCTATGCGCTCGACCCTACTATGGTGAGGGCCATTGCAGACAGGAGGTGCCAAAGGGACAGGTTTAGGGTAACGAGGCCTTTGACTTCTGTGGGCTCTTGCCAGTCACCGTTTAATAGGAAGAAGTTCTAAATAATTAGGAAAATTAAATTCAAAGGGTTTAACTTTAAAAAAAAAAAGATTAGTGGCTGGGAAGATGGCTCAATCAGTAAAGTGCTTGTTAGCCAAGGATGAGGACCCAGGTCAAATCCCAGAGTCTGCATAGAAAGATATATGCATGGCAGCATACTTATAAACCCAGCACTGGGAAGGCAGAGACCGGAGGATCCCTTAGGTTAATGAGAGAACCCAAGTGTGCTCCCACCACTAGAGGCAGAGGCAGAGGCAGAGGCAGAGGCAGAGGCAGAGGCAGAGGCAGAGGCAGAGGCAGAGGCAGAGGCAGAGGCAGAGGCAGAGGCAGAGGCAGAGGCAGAGGCAGAGGCAGAGGCAGAGGCAGAGGCAGAGGCAGAGGCAGAGGCAGAGGCAGAGGCAGAGGCAGAGGCAGAGGCAGAGGCAGAGGCAGAGAGGCAGAGGCAGAGGCAGAGGCAGAGGCAGGTAGATCTATGAGTTTGAGGCTAGCCTGGTTTCAGGAGCAAGTTTCAGGAATTGCACAGAGAAACCCTGTCTTGAATAATAAACAAACAAACAGAAAAAGACCTACCATACACAGATAACTCAGACTGGAAAAAAACAAAAACAAAAACAAAACCAACAGCAACAACCAGAAGCGAACATTACAAATAAAATTATAATCCCATAAAATGGAGGATAGCTGGTTTCTTAGGAGATGCCACCTTTTCCTTTCTTTCTCCTCTGAAATGTAAATCATCATCGGGAGAAGGAAACATTGTAAAAGTCTTGAGACTGGAGACATTCAAACAGGGGCATAGAGGTCGGCGCCAACATCTCGTTTCAACCCGCACATACATGCATGTGAATACATACCTGAATACATGCAAACAGGCTCATATGGGTGTGCACACAAATAAAATAAAAACCTGGGGCCAGCAAGGTAGCTCAGTGGATAAAGGAACCTGATGCCTGGGCCCTACATGGTAGAAACTCCTGAAAGTTGCCCTGTCATACACACACACACACACACACACACACACACACACACACACACACACACACACACACACACACAAACATGCTCACACTCTCACATACACACACACCCTCACACACACACACAAACACGCACACTCACACTAATAGGGACATACCACAGAGACTCACACACTTACTCACACATACATACCACATAGACTCACAGATTCACACACCTAATAAACGAATAAATAAGTAAATGCAATTAAAAAAAATTAAAGATTAAAAGGCAAAAATCAAGAAAAATTCAAAACTAGCTTGCACCATCCCATAAAGTGGCAGAGAACATGAAGGACAAGGATTGTCCCTGTGCCCAGGGAAAGTGGCATTGTGACAGGAAACGGAGTGACTGTGGAGGCTAATCTGATTATTCTGGGGAAAGGCTAACACTGTAAAGAGGATTGTGCTGAGCCTTGAGTGTGTTGAGCCCAGTTAAGGGCCTTAGAGAGAGGTGACTAATAAGACATGGCAGGTTTTGTGGCTCAGACTTCAGTGGGGAAGGAGCACTAAGGCCAGCCTTGACTACACGGCGGATTGGAGGCCAACCTGGGCTATGTCTCAGAGACAGGAGGTAGAGGAAGGGGGGCTGCAAGCAGTTTGAACTGAGAGGAGATAGGAGAAGCTAAGAGAGCCACTCCTAAGCTGCAGTCATCAGGAAGATGCTAGAAACAGGTCATCAGAGCTGGCGAGATGGCTCCACTTGTGAGGGCAACTTGTGGGACAAACCTGACCTCCTGGGGGACTCACAGAGTGGAAGGAGAGACCCAGCTCCCAAAAGTTGCCCTCTGACCTTTATATATTATGTGTTTCCCCTCCTCATTAAAAAATGCAATCATTTTTTAAAAATCCTGATAGTATATTAAAATAATTCAAAGAATTTAAGATTACTACTGCTCATAAAAAGGGATGACTTGGGGTTGGGGATTTAGCTCAGTGGTAGAGCGCTTGCCTAGCAAGTGCAAGGCCCTGGGTTCGGTCCTCAGCTCCGAGAAAAAAAAAAAAAGACAAAATAACAAAAAGGATGACTTAAAGTTAAATGCCTCTGCCTCCCACTCACTCTCCACAGAGATCTGTGGCAGTGCCTCATAGGTTTTGCAGGTGGCCAGTGGGGATCTTAGTCACTCAAGAGCTTGTGACCGGATCCGTCATTGGAATTCTTCCCTGGAAAGACACCTGTGTTCCAAGATAGACCGTTTAGGGACGGGTAGCCTGGAGCCTTGGTTGTGTGGCTAGCTGGCTCAGCTCCCCGTGGCATTGAAAAGGCATTGGAGGGGTTGCGAAGCCCCTCCTAGTGGGGGTGTGCAGTGGGCCTGTCCCACACCCCTCAGCTGTCTCAATAGCAAGAGTTGGTTCTCTCTTTAAAGCCATTGTCTGGTGCTGTTGCCTCCCATCCCCCACCCACGCCCCGACTCCCCAGACCCCTGCTTTCTCCCATAGTCTCACTCTCTTGGATTATGGGAGGTTTTCCCTGAGGGGTGAGGTGGGACAGAGCTGTGGGGCTCCAGACATCAAGGCACGGCTCTCTTCCCCTCTAGAGGTCTACACTATCCAGGGAAACTCCCACGGGAAGCCGTGTACTATCCCCTTCAAATACGACAACCAGTGGTTCCACGGCTGCACCAGCACGGGCCGGGAAGATGGGCACCTGTGGTGTGCCACCACCCAGGATTACGGCAAAGACGAGCGCTGGGGGTTCTGCCCCATCAAGAGTGAGAAGCAGACGGGCTGGGAGAGCCCTGGAGGGAGGCCGGAGATGAGGAGCTGGGGTGGGGGATGGGGGGAACTCAGAGCGGGCTGAAGAACTTTCGCGAACCGATGGTGTCCCTTGTGGGAGTTGTGGGGGGATCTATCTATGGTCCGTCTGTGGTGGTGGCAGGTAACGACTGTGAGACATTCTGGGACAAAGACCAGCTGACTGACAGCTGTTACCAGTTTAACTTCCAATCCACACTGTCCTGGAGGGAGGCCTGGGCCAGCTGCGAGCAGCAGGGTGCAGACCTGTTGAGCATCACGGAGATCCACGAGCAGACCTACATCAATGGTGAGGTGAAAGGCTGCCTCCTGTGGCTGAGGTCTGACCCATGCCGATGGTGGTGTGGTGGCGGGGGTGGGGTGGTGGTGGTGGTGTGAGGGGTTGTGAGGAGTTGGGGGCGGGGACTCTAGCTAGTCTGAGATCAGCCCCTCCTCCCACCGCAAGACAGGACGTCCCACCCCCTCCCCTCACCCCACCCCCCACCACATTATTCCATCTTGGGAGGAGCCATGGGGAGAGAGTGGTAGTGGGCAGAGATTCCCTTTCTCAGTAAGCACTCTTTCTGACAGGACTCCTCACGGGCTACAGCTCCACGCTGTGGATTGGACTTAATGACTTGGACACCAGTGGAGGCTGGCAGTGGTCTGACAACTCGCCCCTCAAGTACCTCAACTGGGAGAGTGGTGAGGCATGGGGACCCCATGGACACTTGGCTTCTTTCTACCCTATTCTAGAGGTGGGAAGTCTAGGCTTTAGCCCTCTCCTGGAATGGCCCCGTAGCCTGTGGAGGGCCTTGGTATGAAATAGGAATTGCCTGTGTCCTCTCAGGTAGATGTGTCTTGGCCCAGGGCTTTTGAGTGGACCTGGTTTTAGTCTCTATTCACAGCTTTTACATACATAGCTGCACCCATGTACCAAGGCCAGGGAGATAGGGGATAAACTCTACGTTGCTGACTAGGGGGTTCAGGGTGGCATGAGCCCAGGCTATAAAGCAGGGTGACCCAGTGGTGCAATGTACAAAGTTGAATGGAGGCCGGGCTTCTCAGGCTAATGCCAACGTTGCAGGGAGTGGAGGTAGAGAAGAGGCCCAGAAGGGGGCCTGGGAGGGACACAATTTGAGCTTCCCTCTCCTGGGGTGCTGGCACCCTGCCTGCCCCACAGATCAGCCGGACAACCCAGGTGAGGAGAACTGTGGAGTGATCCGGACCGAGTCCTCAGGTGGCTGGCAGAACCATGATTGCAGCATTGCCCTGCCCTATGTCTGCAAGAAGAAGCCCAACGCCACAGCCGAGCCCATCCAGCCAGGTGAGCTGGGTCACAAAGGGTTAAGGACCTCAGGGTCACGGTCCAGTTCAGCCTTTCTGGTCCTACAGACCCAAAGCGACTCTGATTCTCTCTACTGATTATTCAGCTAGTCTGGAAAAAATCGGAACGTGCCATTCATCATTGGGTGAACATGCGCTGGGAACCGTGTAAAAGGCAGCCGATATTCACCAGCCCCGTAGAGACTACAGTCGGATGGGGGGTCACAGACACCTTAATACTTAGAATGCCCTGAGCTTTGGGCTACAAAAATATGTGATTGACAGAAGCTGGGGGGAGTGACCGAGTGCTGGAGAGCTGAGGGGTTTCTCAATGTGATATAGGACTTGAGATTTTCGGCTTGACCGTAAGTTTAAAAGGCAGAAGGAAGGCTCGGTTCAAGACCTGAAGGCATCCATATTAAAACAAAACACCAGGTGTGGTGGAGGGGGGTCCCCGGAATCCCAGAGCTGGGGAGGCAGAGACAAAAGGATCCCTGTGGCTTACTGACCTCCAGGTTAGCCTACTTGTTAAATTCCAGGACAGCAAGAGATTTAAATAAAATTTAAAAAAGGAAAAGGAGAAGGACCCCTAAGGAAAACTCCAGTTCGTCTTCCGGCCTCCACGTACACACACGTGCACCTGCACACGCACACAAAGGCAGAGGGAGGGGTTCTGGCCGGGAGCAGCCTGTGGGAGGTGTGGGTGCTTGCCGCGCTAAGGTATGGAGCCCTGCAGTTTAGGGGGAACAAGACACCAGCCCCGCAGCACCTGGAGGCCTGTGAGCCAAGCCGACTGGGAAGACCCGCCCCAGATTAACTGAATCAGAGCCTGCGTTTAACAGGACACCCCCCTCCCTCGGGTGGTTCTTAAGCAGGGCGGTTGACGTGAGTGCAGAAAGGCAGGTCGCAGCCGGTCTCTGAAGTCTGAGTGGGGCTGGGTAGCCCATGGGAACCTTCTGGCTTTTAAGCCTAGGAGTGTCTTGCTCGAAGGTGCGATTGGAAGAGATAAATCTGAGGGCCTCCTGGGAGAGAGGTGTGGGGTGATAGACAGGACATGCTTTGGGGACTGCCCCTTCCTGATGTGTGTCCTTGGCCCTCTGAGATGTAGACTCCTCATTTGCAAGTTGAGGGTGGATGCCTTCCTTCTTGCAACGCTAGCTTAGAGCTGGATCCTGGGTTTGGCTTGGCCTAAGGAGTGTCTCTGTGGCTGGCATTTCCCTGGCCCTGTAAACTGGAGGGGCTACTACTGGTCTGCTTTTGTAGCTGTGGGGTTGCTAAAGTAGAGACTTTCACAGAGAAAATATGACATGCCTGTAGAAACCGAGACAGACAGACAGACAGAGGGGACCCTGCAAGGACTCTTTCCCCTGTGGCTCATCTGGGGAGCTCTCCTCTAGCCACTAGGATCTGTGGCTTGGATTTGTCTTCCTTCTCCCGTTCAGCGCACCCTCTCCCCCCCTCCCCCCAGGTATTTGCGGGAGGCCCATTCTAAGTCTCACTATGAAGGACACACCATTTCCAAAGCATTTCCACAGGAGCCTTTCTTCCTCAGGATCCTGGGACTTGACTAGCTACTAAAATCTGTTCTGGGCTGCAGCCCAGAGCCATAACCCATTGGCTAGTGAAAGACGACCCCTATCTCTTGCACTGTGGAACTCGCCTGCCCACCCACTCTGAGGAGTCTCTAGTCAGAGGCATGGCTGGAATACCCCTGGGTTGACCTGGATGGAGCTGGTCTCGGGATTCTAATCTGGGGCAATGAACAGGGATAGACTCACATCTTCTCTCCTGCCTACACAGGATCCTGCCCGAGCCTGATTTTGTGGGTGGTTTGATGACATTTTGTTTTCTTCTGCCAAGACCCAAGTGTGGACTTGTTTGCTTCAGCTACTCTCAAACTCCAGTCCCTAGCAGATAAAGCCCCAAAGCACATCTGTGGGTGCAGGGGAGGGACTTCAGAAACAGGAAGAAGTATGGGAAGGGAAGGAGCGAGTGAAGGAGGCTAGCAAAGGGGTGTGACCGGTCTGCTGGACTTTACGGCCCTGTCCCTGCTGTGTTCCTGGCTGCTCACCCCACCTCTGGTCAGACTGGGCCTCATTGTTCTGGAGAAGGCCGATGTTAGAGATGAGACAGGTTGAGGGTGGGGGTGTGTGTGACACCCGTTGGATTCTGTCTGACGCCTCCATTGTGCCTCTCCGTAGACAGGTGGGCCAATGTCAAGGTGGAGTGTGACCCCAGCTGGCAGCCCTTCCAGGGCCACTGCTACCGCCTGCAGGCGGAGAAGCGCAGCTGGCAGGAGTCCAAGAGGGCGTGTTTGCGGGGCGGGGGCGACCTCCTTAGCATCCACAGCATGACTGAGCTGGAGTTCATCACCAAACAGATCAAGCAAGGTGAGGGTCTGCACGTCTCATCCCTTCCTGCCCGGGAAGCACAAAGCCCCCTCTTTCCTTCACTGCTGGTTTTCTCCCTTTCTCTCCCCACCCTGCTGTACCCCAGAGGTGGAAGAGCTATGGATTGGCCTCAATGATTTGAAGCTGCAGATGAATTTTGAGTGGTCCGACGGGAGCCTCGTGAGTTTCACCCACTGGCACCCCTTTGAGCCCAACAACTTCCGTGACAGCCTGGAAGACTGTGTCACCATCTGGGGGCCGGTGAGACTCTCCTTCCTCATAATAGCACCATAGCACCCCCTCCACCCTCATGTTCCCAGTGCTCCCCAGCCCACACAGCTGAAAAATAAGTGTCTGTCATCAGCCCCGTGTACCCCAGGCTCCTTCCTTCCACAGGACTGGCCGGCGGGGTTAAAGAAGAGCTAATTTTCCAGAAGCCTTAGGCCGCCATGTCAGGCCCATTCTTAGTCTCTCGCCAGCTGTTCCTTCCCACCAGCAGATGGCGTCAGAACCCACACAATGGCGAAGCTGGGCAAGCAAAGCCACTGGGTTCCAGCCCTTGCCCCCCCCCCCCAGGATCCTTCTCAGTTCAGGGTTCTGTCTTCTCAAGAAATCATGGATGATGGTGGCTTTGCCATGCCTTGACTCAGACCCGGGGTGGGTGGAAGAGGAAACTGAGGCAGGTTTTTGACAGAGAAGAGCCCTGAGGCCTGGGCATAGTCTCCTGCTATCACATGCCGTCCTGGGGTCGAAGCGGCAGACCTATTTGCACTAAGGGATTCTATTTAAAAAAAATTTAAGTGATTTGGTGAGCGGCTTCTATGTCCCAGGATTTTCCTGATTAGTGGGATGAATGGATGGTGTGCTGTCAGGGTGGGGCGTAAGGGCAGACACGGTGATGACTGGGAGGCCTCCGGGTCGAGTTCCTCTTCAGCACCTGAGATTCCGGTCTGGACACACCAGCCTCTGCTCTCCCTGGTTCTTCAGTAGTCCCAGGTCTAAGGCCTATGGGTCCGTTTTCACAGTTCAATTACCCAAGATCATCCACCACCCAAAGTAACTAGATAAAGAGTTTCAGAAACAGTTCACAAGCATTAAAGTTTCTTTTTTATGCGTACGGGTGTTTTACCTCTATGGAAGTCTGCATGCCTTTTTCATGCCCGGTACCTGTGGAGGTCAGAAGAGGGCACTGGATCCACTCAGAGCTGGAGTTGTAGATGTTGTGAGCCATCTTGTGGGTGCTAGGAATCGAACCTGGGTCCCTCTGGAAGAGCAGCCAGTATTCCCAACTGCTGAGCCACGTCTCCAGCCTCTGCACAATGGGTTCTTTCGTCCACCTGTGGAGCCCACTCCTCTCTCTCCATCCAACAGCCTGGGACATAGAAAATGAGGCCGGTTGCTAGGAATCGCACAGCACGTTCAGGGTCAGGGTCAGGTCTAGAGAATGGGCTGGGAAACTTGCGGGGAGAGTGAGAGATTTGGGATGAGTCTTCTGTATCGTGTGTCCTAGGAAGGACGCTGGAATGACAGTCCCTGTAACCAATCCTTGCCCTCCATCTGCAAGAAGGCAGGCCGACTGAGCCAGGGCACTGCCGAGGAGGACCATGGCTGCCGAAAGGTGAGGGTGTTTTTGAAACTGCCCAAGGTGGGGTCAGCCCCAGGGGCTCCCTGGGTGGGTGAGGAGAGATGGAGGAAAGTCGCTGCCTTGTCCTTTTGGTTTCTCAACTACTCCTTCCTGAGGGAGTGATAGAGGAGGGACCTTGGGGGGGGGGAGTAAAGGGCCCCACCCCAACTCCGATCTTTCCACAGTCGAGTGCAAGGAAGCCAAATGGTCAAGCCTGGTCTAGTCACGGTAGGAGTAGGCTGTGCAGTGGGCTGGCTCTGTGCACCCCAGTCCTCTCTCCTCAGTGCACCAGTCTGATGACAGAGTGTGCTTGGCTGTTTCCTCTGGAAGAGAGAGGCCACTCGATGGAGAAGGCTTTCTCCTTCCTCATCCTTTAACCCATGGGGCTCCAGCAGAGTTTTGGGTAAAGGAGAGAGGCTGTGAGTTGTGAAGGAGGATCAGTATGTGACGGGCCTTCTCCACCCTGTTTGGCCTGGCCCAGTTGCGAGTAAGTGGTTGTGGAGAGGCTGCTCGTAACTCTCCCTTTGTGGTCTTCTATGCAGTAGCTCCTTGTGGCAGGCCTCAATCCCTTCCCTTTGAATTAAACTCCTTTGAAAGCCCGGCCCCAGCTGAGTTCTCCTCAAGAGGCATGATCACACTTGCCACAGGACAGGGAAGAAGGCTGTCAGGGGCCCAGCCGAGGAGTCCAGGAGTCAGTGAGCTCAGGGCTTAGCTCTGTCCTGGAGTGAGTAGTGAACAGGCGTTTGGAGATCGGCCTGGAATGTATGTGTGTGGATACCGTGTCCAGGGGCAAACACTAGGAGAGCCAGGGGTCTCTGCCTAGGCCTGCTTGGCATCTGGGGGCCTCCCTGATGCATGACAACCACTTGTCTTGTCCTAGCTCCTGGAGCTGTCTCTGCACCTAAGGTGGCCACTTCTCTTGTTGATGAAGGGCTACCCTGGCCTCCCTCCCTCCCCAGGCTCATCCTACCGGACTCCACTCTGCAGAGTCCTGAGGACTACTCAGCCCCCTCTACGTCCTCCACCTCTCCGTAGCTTTTCAGCTCCGGTGTCCAAGCCAGATGCAATTTCTTATTATTATGTTTTTATTAATATTCTTTATTTTGTCATTATTATGCTTGGGTATATCATACGAGGGTGGGACATGCACGTGTCAGTGTGTGCACACAGAGGCCAGAGGACAACTTTTGGGGTCATTTCTCTCCTTTAACCGTGGGATCTGTGGTTCAAACTCAAATCAGTGTGGCAAAGGTGCTTACCCATTGGGCCACCTTGCCAGCACCTGGTTATTTTTATGTATTTATTTTATGGGTAAATGTTTGTGTGTGTGTGTGTGTGTGTGTGTGTGTGTGTGTGTGTGCGTGCACGCACGTGCACGCGTGTGCACATGTGTATATGTGTTCATGTTGGGGCCAAAGGTCAACCCCAGGAGGCTGGCTCCTTTTGAGACAGGGTCTCTCATTGGACTGGGTCTCCCCGGTAGGTTAGGTTGGCTGACCATCAGATCCTCAAGGATCCTCCTGCCTTCTCCTCCCCGATGCTGAGGGTAAAAGCACTCACCGCCACACCTGCTTTTTTCCATGGGTTCTGGGGATCTGAACTCGGGTTCACACGCTTGCTGAGCAAGTGCCTCACCACCTGAGCCATCTCTCCAGCCCCATTGCTTTTGTCTTGTTGTTTTCTTTCTTTCTTTCTTTCTTTCTTTCTTTTTTTTTCTTCCATACTGAGGATTGAACCTAAGACCCATGCTGCTATAAGTGTGTTTTGATCGCTGAGGTATATGCCCAGCTCCTGTATTTCTTGGTTTAAATGCTACTTGCTTCTCAGAGCTGTGCCTTAGGCAGGTCTGTCGCGTTTCCCCCCTGATGCAGCAGTTGTCGGTGTGGTGGGGAGAGCTGAGAGTACCCAGCTGCAGAATTTAGTTCAGGCATTGCTTTCCGGTGCCAAGTCAGTCCCCTATGTCCTGCACACACACAACGGTGTATCCTGATGTCACCCTGCCCAAACATTGGCAGGTAAGGGTGGGATCTTCCTCCCACAGAACCCCTCTTCTGCCCTCTCTCTTGAGCCAGGGTTGGACATGGCATAGCCCATCCTGCTACTGGCTGGGAGAGGACCAAGTGATCTACAGTGATGCCCGGCGTCTGTGTACTGACCATGGCTCTCAGCTGGTCACCATCACCAACAGGTAGAGAGGGTGGACAGAAGTCCTGGTCAGTCCTCTCCCATGACCCTGGTCTGGTGGGATGATATCCTGGCAATCTGCCCAGAGGGACTCAGCACACACCTTTGAGTGTACTCCAGACACTGTGGTTAAGCGATCCCAGAGTAGAGTATGAGAGGGATAGGTTCAAGTTTGGACTGAAGGACCAAGAAAGAAGAGTGTGGGCTATACTGGGAGTCTGGTTGTTGTGTGAGTCCTTTGGATCCCCAGTTCCCTGGGCACATTACTGGCTGTGCACACTACCTGAGCTTCTGGGCTGAGGTATCAGCCCTGTGGTCCAGGGCTTGTGGGAAGCCACTAGTAAGCGTTGCACCTTGACTGGCTTGTTTCCGAAGGTTTGAGCAGGCCTTCGTCAGCAGCCTCATCTATAACTGGGAGGGCGAGTACTTCTGGACGGCCCTCCAAGACCTCAACAGCACCGGCTCCTTTCGTTGGCTCAGTGGGGATGAAGTCATGTATACCCATTGGAACCGAGACCAGCCTGGTGAGCCCTTCACACCCTGTTTGTCTGGCACTGAAGCAGGGAGGCTGTGGTGGACCCAGAGCTGTGACAGGACTTAGGGCGAGACCTTCCCAGAAAGCTGTTCCTTTGTATCATGTGATCTGCTAGCCCTGGAGCCTGGGGCCCTGCTCAGACCTTCGTCACTGCTGTTTGCCAGCTGAGCCTTCTCTGAGCCCCAGTTTCTTCATCTTGAAATGAGGCTAATGGTGCGTTCCTTATAGAGTCGATGTGAGGCTACGTATGTATGTAGCTACGGAAAGGGGTCGCATATGCAGTGTGCACAGCACTTACAGTTACTTCCTGATAGTATCAACTCCCATGTTCATTGTCTCTTTCTTTCTTTTTCTTGAGAAAGAGTCTCATTAAGTAGCTCAGGCTGGCTCTGCAGCAATTCTCCTGCCTCAGTTCCTTGAATACTGGTATTGTAGGTGTGTACCACTTCACCTAGCTAGCTTCAGTGTCCTCCCCCCCTCCTCCTCCTCCTCCTCTTCCTCCTCTTCTTCCTCCTCCTTTTCCTCCTTCTCTTCCTCCTCCTCCTCTTCCTCCTCCTCCTCCTCTTCCTCCTCCTCCTTCTCTTCCTTCTCTTCTTCCTCCTCCTTCTCTTCTTCCTCCTCCTCCTCCTCCTTCTCTTCCTCCTCCTCCTCCTCCTCCTCCTCCTCCTTCTCTTCCTCTCTTCTTCCTCTTCCTCCTCTTCTTCTTCCTCCTCTTCCTCCTCCTCCTTCTCTTCTTCTTCCTCCTCCTCCTCCTCCTCCTCCTCTTCTTCCTCCTCTTCCTTCTCCTCCTCCTTCTTCTCCTTTGTTGCTTTTTGTTTTTTGAGACCAGGTTTCTCTGTGTGGCCCTAGCTGTCCTGGAACTCACTCTGTAGAACAGGTTGGCCTCGAACTCAGAGATTCACCTGCCTCTGACTCCTGAGTGCTGAGATTAAAGCCAGGCTACCACGGCCTGGCTCATAAGTTCTCAACCTTCCCATAATCTAATGGGATACAAAATGAGATAGGCTCAGAAAGGCTGAGTCTCCCCACTCACTGTAAGAAGTCATGGAACTAGGACTCTGCCTCATGCCTTCCCCCAATTTGAATGCTGACACGCCCCGCCCCCCAGAGCTCATCCCTGTAGAGACAGGCTCTTTCTCCTTCTCAGGGTACAGACGTGGGGGCTGTGTGGCTCTGGCCACGGGCAGTGCCATGGGACTGTGGGAGGTGAAGAACTGCACGTCGTTCCGGGCTCGCTACATCTGCCGACAGAGCCTGGGCACACCAGTGACACCAGAGTTGCCTGGCCCAGACCCCACACCCAGCCTCACTGGCTCCTGTCCCCAGGGCTGGGTCTCAGACCCCAAACTCCGACACTGCTATAAGGTGGGGTACCCTATTGGCATGTTGGGGGAGGAGCAGAGGGAAAACGGGAGCAGTGAGGAAGTTCATATGGGGGGACCTGGGGACCGTCATGACCCTGAAGTGCCAGCCTAGACGGCAGACTAGAGTAATTGCTGATGAAGAATTTGTCTGGAGGGCTCCGAGGCTTGATATGTAGTAAGTGCTTAGTAGATGTGTGAAGAGTTGAAGGAGCGAGACCCCAGAGTGTTCTTCAGGATCCCTGGGGAGCCTGATAAAGAGAATCTTCTAGTACACCACGTGCAAGGCCCCGATTTCTATCCCCAGTACCTCTTCTGGGTGCCAAGTGGAGGTTTGGATTTGAAAGGTCTGGGTAAGGCCTTAGTGATTTACCAAACTTGGGAGCCAAAGGTTTGTTCTTGTTTGAAATTTTAATATTTGCTTTTGAGACAGCATCCTGCCCTGTAGAAGCCAGGCTAGCCTCAGCTCTTGGCAATCCTGCCTTAGCCTCCCAAGTGCTGGTAACAGGCATAAGCCGCTATGTCCAGTCTCTTGTGTAGCCCAGGCTAGCCGCAGGCTCGTTATGTAGTTGAGGATAACTTTGAACTTCTGACCTTTTGCCTCTGCTTCCCAAGTACTAGGTCTGCATGTATCTACCACAATGCCTGGCTTCCAAGGCCTTTTCTTACACATAGAGTCTGAAGCTCAAGTCAGGGGGAAGGACCTGTCTTCAGTCAGTTGTGGCTCTGCTGGGATTAGAGCCCAACTGAAAGTCTGAGGATGAGGAGGTCAGGGGCTCTTGCCAGGAGCTGACAGTGTCACTTCCCTTCCTGAGATAGAATTGTCTTTAGCCTGAGGAAGTGGCAGATGCCCTTTGGCCATGGCCACAGCTTAGACATCTGGCTCTGCCCCTGCAGGTGTTTAGCTCAGAGCGGCTGCAGGAGAAGAAGAGTTGGATCGAGGCCCTCGGGGTCTGCCGGGAGTTGGGGGCCCAGCTGCTGAGTCTGGCCAGCTATGAGGAGGAGCATTTTGTGGCCAACATGCTCAACAAGATCTTTGGGTACTGAGTGGGCGTGGTGGCCCCCGCACTTGGGTGGGGGCAGGTGTGGCTGCCAGATGCTGGGTTCTGTCCTGTCAGAAGGTGGGCACTCACATTGCCCTCAGAGGGCAGAGGTGAGGCTTGGAAGGACCTGCTTCTGTGAATGATGCCAGAACCTTCCTGTCTCTTTCAAGTTGCTATGGTCCCCTGGAATCTTAGTGGGAGGCACGGGGGCCACCCACTTATAGGAAACCCTGTTGCTAAGCAGTGTCACACAGCCAGCCACGTCCTTTCAGACACAGTTCCCATCTCAGGTCCACCACCCCCACCCCCGCAGCATGTCGGGAGAACTCGCCCCCTCAGTAAACCATCCTGAGAGACAGAAGGAGAAAAGCTGAAACTGTTCAGGCAAGCGATGAGGATGTGCCCAGATCCTATCTTTGCCACGGAGGCTGACGACTGTAATTTATGGCACATGGCGTTGTAATCAGTTACTATCAGTAAAAAAAAAAAAAAAAAAAAATTCCAAGTGGACCAGGCTCCCTGAGATCTTAATTCCAGGGATATTTCCTCCCAGCGATTAGGGTTTTACACGTGACTGGTAACTACGGCAACGCGTGTTCGCCATTTTTTTTTCCATATCATCACATGAATGCTGTTCACATCCCCCAGCACCCTGTTCCTCATGCATTCGAAGTGTTCTCATGTTGGACCCATGGATTAGGCTGTTTGTTCGATGTCACAGTGACAAAGCACGTTCCGAATCCAGGATTTTTTGAGCTCCAGATCCTTAAATTTCTCCCACCCCCATGACCCAGCAAACTCCCTAAATTCCCCAAGCAGGAAAAGCATGCAGACTTCTGCAGACAAGGTATCTTAGAAGGGGCCAGGGAAGCAGGCTACTGGTTTTTGAGTTAAGCAGGGCACTTACTCCAGCTCTCCTTGTTTCTAGGGAGGGAATTTCAGAGCACACACACACACACACACACACACACACACACACACACACACACACACACACACACACACACACACACACACACACACACACACACACACACACACACACACACACACACACACACACACACCCCTACAGTGCTTTCAGACATCAGTTTGCAGTGTCGACTGAAGCTTCCGCACTGGGGACTGCCCAACAGATAGCTGGCAGCAACTGGGTGCTACACTTGATCCCCAGCATCTCTCACCTCCCTTCTCTTCTGTCCCCTGTCCCCACCCAAGTGAGTCAGAACCTGAGAACCATGAGCAGCACTGGTTTTGGATTGGCCTGAACCGCAGAGACCCTAGAGAGGGTCACAGCTGGCGCTGGAGCGACGGTCTAGGGGTGAGGAGCGGTGGAGGAGGCGGGACAAGGAGGTGGGTGGAGCTTGGTTGGAGGTGGGCACTGGCTGGGGCATAGCTGGGCCTGACGTGGGCAGGGACTTTGACCAGTGTGGGTAGGTTAAAAGTAATCGGGCTATGGACTGGATGCTCGCCCGGCATGGCAGTTCTCAGCTCAGCCTGGGCTACTCGGTTACTTGTTCATACATCCATCCCTCTTAACAGTTTTCCTACCACAATTTTGCCCGGAGCCAACACGATGACGACGATATCCGAGGCTGCGCGGTGCTGGACCTGGCCTCCCTGCAGTGGGTAGCCATGCAGTGCCAGACACAACTTGACTGGATCTGCAAGATCCCTAGAGGTTGGATGTGGTAGTAAGTGGGGTGGGGTGGGACAGATGCTGGAAAAGGGCTTCGAAGCAAGGAATTTGGGGGGACCCGGCTTCCCTCTTGCCTGACGTTTATGGCCCTGCTGTTCTGTAGGTGTGGATGTGCGGGAACCAGACATTGGTCGGCAAGGTGAGGCCCCCCAGGCTACCCGATCTCTTCTCTACTTTTGCCCAGAATAAAACCAAACAGGTCAAGGGTTGCACCCCAAAAGGGACTCAGTTAGTTAGCACTGGACAGCACTGCTCTGCTTTCTGGGTTGTGGAAGGAGGATCAAGACGAGGGCCTGTCCCAGGTTTGTCTTTGCCACTTGCTGCATGCCCTGGCTTTCTCCAAGGGCCTGCCCAGTGGTCTGGTATCTCCTCCCACCCCTGTTGCTGCTCCCACAGGCCGTCTGGAGTGGGTACGCTTTCAGGAGGCGGAGTACAAGTTTTTTGAGCACCACTCCTCGTGGGCGCAGGCACAGCGCATCTGTACGTGGTTCCAGGCAGAGCTGACCTCTGTTCACAGCCAGGCAGAACTGGACTTCCTGGGGCAAAATATGCAGAAGGTGGGCGTGAGAGGCAGCAAGGAGTTATGTGCTGGGAAGGGGCCAAGCACAGGGAAGCCGCTATCCTTTACCTGCTTCCTTTCCCAGTTGTCCTCAGACCAGGAGCAGCACTGGTGGATCGGCCTGCACACCTCAGAGAGCGACGGACGCTTCAGGTGGGAGCACTAGTGCTCGACAGGTGTGAGAGCGGGCGCTCGTGTGAATGGCTGGCTGTGTCCCCAAGCTAGAAGTGTCCAAGCTGGCCACACACAGAGAAACCTGCATTTGAGTTCAACTCTGCTCCTCACCGGCTGCACGGCTTTGAAGGATGAAGTGATGTGTTTGTGGCCTTCGTTTTCTTATCTGAAGGTCGAAGTAGTGAGACCTGTCTCGCTTGCCTGGCATCCTTGAGACCTTGGGGTTGATTCCTGAACTACGGAACAAATACTTTAAAATTCCAACAATTTGTACATGCATGCATGCATACATACATACATACATACATACATATATACACGCATACATATATATGATTATATAGTTATATATAGTTATATAGTAATACAGTTATTATTTTAGGTATTTATTTATTTTGAGACAGGGTCTCACTATATAGCCATGGTTACCTATGTAGACCAGGCTATCCTTGGACTCACAGAGATCCCCCTGCCTCTGCTTCCCAGGGGCTGGGATTAAAGGCGTGTGTTACCATACCTAGCTTTATTTTATTTTTAAAAGTTAATCATCACTGTATTATTCCTTTAATACTTTTTAAAAATTAAAAAAATTTTCTGTCCAGGAACTCACTCTGTAGACCAGGCTAGCTTCAAACTCTCAAAGATCCGCCTGCCTCTGCCTCCTAAATGCTGGGATTAAAGGCATGTGCTACCACCACCCAGATTTCTTTACATATTTTTAATTTTTATTGATTTTTAAATGTGTGTGTGTGTGTGTGTGTGTGTGTGTGTGTACACAAGTGTGCTGATACCTACAGAGGACACCAGATTCCCTGGAGGAGCTGTGAGCCACCCACGTGTGTGTGCTGGGAACTGAACTGTAGCCCTCTAGAAGAGTAGTACACACAGCTAAGCCATCTCTCCAGCCCCTCAATGATGGCGCTACTTTCTAACTAGATGTACAATTCTTTGCTCCAGAATGCTATTGCCTACATAACATGTAAGTTATTTACAGAAGATACCAGCCTGTCCAGCTTATGCTGGTTATTGTATCTGCTATTGACCACCTGGTTGTTGCTTCCTACTCTGGAGACCCTGGGAGCATGTGGTGTGACAGGTCATAATGTCACTACCAATTCCCAAAGTCAGATCTACTAAAATAGAGCATCCGTGTCCTTAAGATACAAGACCTAGCAAAAAGGCCCTGGATATCACAGTGTTCTGTTTGACAAATTTTTTTATTTCATGAGTTCTTTATAGCTGTCTTCAGACACACCAGAAGAGGGCATCAGATCCCATTACAGATGGTTTCGAGCCACCACGTGGTTGCTGAGAATTGAACTCAGGACCTCTGGAAGAGCAGTTGGTGCTTTTTTTTTTTTTTTTTTTTTTTGTCGGAGCTGGGGACCGAACCCAGGGCCTTGTGCTTGCTAGGCAAGCGCTCTACCACTGAGCTAAATCCCCAACCCCAGATAAATCCCCAACCCCCAGTTGGTGCTCTTAACCACTGAGCCATCTCTCCAGCCCCCAAAAGCAATTTTTAAGTCCTCACTACATCATCCAGCATCTATATAGTGGTGGCACTCTTCTGTCATACCTGGGGTCACATTATAAACAAAACTGGCCAGGACATGGACAGAGCATATGCTGATCTACAAGGGGACTCTAGTCATGCCTTACATGAACCAGGGCATTTGAGGTAGAAAGACCAGGGATTGGTCTCCACCAATCCAGGAGCTTCTTTGCTGCAGGGTTTTCAGGCATCTGAGAGAGGTCGGAGGCTGTAGGTCTCCGGCTCTGTGTTCCTTCAGCCCTATTCCTACTGTCTGGCTTCCAGTGCTGTATATGGAGGAGGCCTAACCTGTGTTCTGTGACTCTGTAGGTGGTCAGATGGTTCTGTTATAAACTTTGTCTCCTGGGCACCGGGAAAACCTCGACCCATCGGCAAGGACAAGAAGTGTGTGTACATGACAGCTAGACAAGGTGAGTTTAATGAGGGCCAGAGAGGGTGTTATCAGCATGAAGGAGGGGCTATAGTTAGGGATACGTAGGTAGGGGGGTTGAGGGCTGGAGAACTACTCTCTTCTTTCTGTGAGCAAATCCAAGAAGGGATACATATATCCAAGGATCAACGGATGGTCCGCAGCTCCAAGGACACAGAGCTTGAGCTCAGCCCATATCCTCTGGGCATGGGACCAAGAGTGCTGCCTGCCCTGCCCTCCCCTAGGGTAATGGTTCTCTTCCCCCTTCACAGAGGACTGGGGGGACCAGAGGTGCCATACAGCCTTGCCCTACATCTGTAAACGCAGCAATAGCTCTGGAGAGACTCGGCCTCAAGACCTGCCACCATCAACCCTAGGAGGCTGCCCCTCCGGCTGGAGCCAGTTCCTCAACAAGGTAGGGGTTGGGAAGGGACACAAAGAGAGCCAGGGGAGAGGGTAGGAACCGGTATTGGCCAAGCCTCAGGTGCCCGAGCTGACCTTTTGTCTGCGCCAATGAGAGCGAGGCTCCTTGGAAGGGTGGCTCAGGGTGTGTGACACTTAGGGACAACTTAGGGACCGAAGTTACCTAAATACTTTTCGTGAGTTTTCTAGACCAGCGGTTGTCAAAAGCCTTTTGATAAGGAACTCTATTAATAAAACAAAATATCGGGCGTTCGTACCCAATCTGCATGTGTAAATATGTTATTTATGTGTATGTGCATGAGCATGCAGACAACATTTGTAGTTACTTCTGTACTATGAGACTATCATCACATGGAGTCAAATGTGCACGAGAACAGAACTGAGAACACGTAAAGATTAAAAACAGTATCTTTAAAAATCCCTCATTAGCAGAATGAAAATGTGTTTGGGCCACATGATGGGTCAATTACAATAATTAATATTTATGCAGTTTTAATAAGAGCATCTGATTGCATACATCTCATTCTCCTGTTCTGCAATATACAAAATCCATTTCTTTTTCATTTAAGTTTCCCCCCCCCTCTGGTACATAAAAACACAAAATTGATAGATATTTGGGGGTGCTGCTTGATACTTTGGTAATTGATACATTGTATAATGCTTCAATTAGGGTAAATGCATCTGTCTTCTGGAAGTCATAATCTTGCTTTAAGAGAAAATCACCCCAAGTCCTTCCTTCTAGCTGTGTGAAATGCTCAGTATGTTCTGTCCTACGGTTTCCTCACCACAGGTCATTTTATCGTGCGGTTGGTCACCTTACCGCACGCTAGCACAGAACAACTAGATTGGACATAACTGTTCTTCCGTACGCAGTGGCCAACCCACCCCTGGCCCCATGGTGTCCACTGACCAACGTTTTGTTCTCAACTCTCTTTTTTTCCCTTTTTGATTTTTCAAGACAGGGTTTCTCTGTGTAGCCCTGACTGTCCTGGAATTCACTCTGAAGACCAGGCTGGCCTGGAACTCACAAAGATCCACCTGCCCCTGCCTCTGTCTCATGAATGCTAGCATTAAAGGCATGCACTGCCGCCATCACCTCTTCTGAGACAGGGTTTTGTGTAACCTAGGTTAGCCTTGAATTCACTATGTAGGTGTGGGCGACTTTGAACTTTTGACGGCCCACATGCAGGGAATGCTGGGAATAGAACCTAGAGCATCTGCATGCCAGGCAAACACTTTACCAGCTGAGCTATGTGCCCAAGCAGAGGTTAATTTTCGCATGTTTATGTGGCCAGAGGTTAACCTTGAGTATTTTCCAAATGGTGCTGTGTCTTATATACAGAGACGGGGTCTCTCACATAAGCCAAAAGCTTGCTGATTTGGCCAGTCTAGCTAAGTGGCTTACCCTAGACACTCTCATCTCCTGAGTGCTTTTGTCACAAGCAGCCCCCAAACTTAGAGCATTCACCTGAGTGTTGGGGATGCAAACTCTGGTTCTCACATTTATCCAGTAGGCACTTTATCTGTCTCCACATGTGGGTGAAATCATGCTGTGTTTCTTTCTGTGTTTATTTTTAAAAATTCTTTTCCTTTCTATTTTTTTTTTTTTTTTTTTGTATTTTATGTCTGCATGTATTTGTGTGCACCTCTTGTGTGCAATACCCATGGAGGCCAGAGGAGGGCGCGAGAGCCCTCGGGACTAGGGTTACAGAGGGGTTGTGAGCTGCTGTGTGGATACTGAGATCCCAATCCAGGTCTTCTTCGGGAGCAGCAGGTCCTGAGCCCTTCTTGCCACCTGAGGTTTTGTTTGTTTTTTTGTTTTTCTCTTGACAATTTTTAGAAAATTGTCTCTCCTAGTGTTTTGAAGTTGGGCATGATGGCACATACTTGTAACTCAGACTCTGGGAAGCTAGAGGATGGTGGGGGACTAGTCCAGCCAGGGCCACAAGAAGAAACTTCTCAAAACAAAAGCCCAATCAACAACAAAACTCAACAAACAAAAAGTAGGAAGGACTTAGGGGTTTGGCTCATTGGTGCTTGCCTAGCATGTGTAAGGCCCTTAGTCAGTCAGACATACAGACAGACAGACACACAGACAGACAGACACACACAGAGAGAGAGAGAGAGAGAGAGAGAGAGAGAGAGAGAGAGAGAGAGAGAGAGAGAGAGCTCAGTTTGTAGTATTGGCTGTACCAGCATGAAGACCTGAGTATGGTCCTCAGAACTCCCAGACACAAAACAAAAGGCATGCATGAGCCCACATCTAGAACCCCAGTTTTGAGGAAGCAGAGGCAGAGGGATTCACTGGTCGGCCAGCCTAGCCTAATCAGGGAGCCGAAACCAATGAGAGACCTTGTCTCCAAAACCAAACCAAAGCAAAGCCAAGCAAGGGGAGCAGCACCTGAGGAGCAAGGGTCCTCCAGCCTCTGCAGCTCACGCACGTGTTCATGTACGAGCCACCGGTGGTACACGCTGGCAATCCCAATACTGGGGAGGCTGAGGCAAGAAGATTCCGAGTTCCAGGCCAGCTTGGGCTACATAAAAGACTCAGTCTCAAATAAACAATACCAAGCTCCCCACTCACCATCACCAGAGCTTGGGCATGTGTGACTTCTGTGCCAGGACGGGAGGGCGGGGCTTTGCCCAGGGAGATCCAGATGCCCTGTGTATGAAAGGCCTGAGCATCCGCTGCTGAGGGCTACCCAGCAAGGGCTTCTGGGTATGTGGACCAGGGACGTAGAGCTGGGTATCAATTACATCCCCTGCCCCACAGTGTTTCCGAATCCAGGGCCAGGATCCCCAGGACAGGGTGAAATGGTCAGAGGCACAGTTCTCCTGTGAACAGCAAGAAGCCCAGCTGGTCACCATTGCAAACCCCTTAGAGCAAGGTAGGGTCAGCCTACAGGGGGGGGCTCTGGTGTCTCCCCACAACTGGCTACAGCAGAGCAAACAGGGGCCACCCCATCACTCTTTCCTTTCTTCTGGGGGACTGTAGCGTACATCACGGCCAGCCTCCCCAACGTGACCTTTGACCTCTGGATTGGCCTGCATGCCTCTCAGAGGGACTTCCAGTGGATTGAGCAGGAACCTCTGCTCTATACCAACTGGGCACCAGGAGAGCCCTCTGGACCCAGCCCTGCTCCCAGTGGCACCAAGCCGGTGAGGACGCACATCACCGTGCTTTTCTCTGTCCCTGTTACCCTCTCCCCTGCATCCCCCCCCCCCTTCTTCCAATCTCAGCTCTCCTTTGATGGGCCAGCCACTGGGGTTCCCCTAAGTAGCCTCTTCCCCCCAGACCAGCTGTGCGGTGATTCTGCACAGCCCCTCAGCCCACTTCACTGGCCGCTGGGACGATCGGAGCTGCACAGAGGAGACGCACGGCTTCATCTGCCAGAAGGGCACAGGTACAGGCCGATGCTGCACAGAGACACTCCCACGCGGGCTGGCTAGCTGCTCTGGGCGGGGCCAGAAGGAATCAAATATTGTTCCTCTTTTCAGGGGCCCTAGAGGTCCCTTCAGAGTCATGCATCCACTTGGGGGGCAGGTGGCGTTAGGAGGAAGGTTGTGTGTGTCTAGGGTCAGAACCCCTAAGGTTCAGCATTACGGTGTCTTCAGCTCCCTCTGTTGGCCAATAAAAATCTCATTGATAAGGGTGGTGACTGGACATCCCCATCCCCAGTGGAGACCTGCTGTGAGCCTGATGTCTGGTTTTTCCTGGCTTAGTCTCATACCAGGGAATGGGGTAAAGGAGGCGGGGCCTAGACTGAGTCCTGCCCCCTTTCCCCCGTAGACTCCTCGCTGAGCCCATCCCCGACAGCAGCACTCCCTGCCCCAGGCACTGAGCTCTCCTACCTCAACCGCACGTTCCGGCTGCTGAAGAAGCCACTGCGCTGGAAAGATGCTCTCCTGCTGTGTGAGAGCCGGAATGCCAGCCTGGCACACGTGCCCGATCCCTACACCCAGGCCTTCCTTACGCAGGCTGCCCGGGGGCTGCAAGCACCACTGTGGATCGGGCTGGCCAGTGAGGAGGTAGGCTCTAGGTCAGGATTTTGCCTCCCCTACCGCCACCCTACCTTCTGCCTTGATTTCCTTTCCTCCCTCCACCTTAAGAATCCGTTCCCTTTCTTCTCACTTATGGCTACCTAATACCCAGGGCTCAAGGCGGTATTCCTGGCTCTCGGAGGAGCCTCTGAATTATGCGAGCTGGCAAGACGGGGAGCCCCAGCACACAGGGGGCTGTGCCTATGTGGATGTGGATGGAACCTGGCGCACCACCAGCTGTGATACCAAGCTGCAGGGGGCAGTGTGTGGGGTGAGCAGGGGTGAGTACCACTCGCTACGGCCAAAGCCTGCGCATGTGCAGGTGGTCCAGGGAGGATGTTCAGGCTACATCCTCAAATCCTGCACTCCAATAGGGCCCCCTCCTCGAAGGATAAGCTACCGCGGCAGCTGTCCTCAGGGCCTGGCTGACTCGTCCTGGATTCCCTTCAGGGAGCACTGCTACTCTTTCCATATGGAGCTGCTGCTGGGCCACAAGGAGGCACTGCAGCGCTGCCAAAGAGGTGGGTGAGAGAAGGCCAGCCCAGATCCGGGACTCGGAGGCCCGAAGGAGCTTCACCTCTGCCTGTGGGCACTTATCTTAAGCTCCCTCTGGCTTTTTAATACACAGACATGTGCAAAATAATCCCACAGTCTAGATTGGTGCCGAGATTCACACCATCTTGCACTTGGGCTGCCAGAGAAGAGGGCTGGGGTTGCTGTGAATGGGCGCGTGGGTTGGGGGGAGGAGCTCTATCACCATAAGGGGATTCTGCATGTTCTGACATGGGCTTTCTTTGTGTCCAGCTGGTGGGACAGTTCTGTCCATTCTTGATGAGATGGAGAATGTGTTTGTCTGGGAGCACCTGCAGACCGCTGAAACCCAGAGTCGGGGTGCCTGGTTGGGCATGAACTTCAATCCCAAAGGTGGGCGCTCTGTGTGGGGAAAGGGAAGGGACCAGGACTCAGGCTGCGAGAGAGATGGAGGTTAATGAGAACCTATTCCCCTTCCCACACCTTCCCAATGGCTTCCTTCCACAGGAGGCATGCTGGTCTGGCAAGACAATACAGCTGTGAACTATTCTAACTGGGGCCCCCCTGGCCTGGGCCCTAGCATGCTAAGCCACAACAGCTGCTACTGGATCCAGAGCAGCAGCGGACTGTGGCGCCCCGGTGCTTGTACCAACGTCACCATGGGAGTTGTCTGCAAGCTCCCTAGAGGTAAGCTAGGATCTCAGAAGGCACATGCTCAATCCACAGCTGGACTCACAGCTGGGCACACAGTGGGGTCCACAGCTGGGCTCACAGCTGGGCTCACAGTGGGGTCCACAGCTGGGCTCACAGCTGGGCACACAGTGGGGCCCACAGCTGGGCCCACAGCTGGGCTCACAGCTGGGCGCACAGCGGGGGGGGGGTGCACAGCTGGGCCTAAGGTTACATGGTATACAGGGGCACCTGCTTTGGGTGGGAGGGCATCAAGTATGTTAGTTTGTATCCAACAAACACAGGGCCTTAACTTTCCAAAGTGCACAGCAAGCCCAGAGACCAGCAATCTCCATCATTCTATAGTGGTTAGAGTCAAGAGATGATCAATTCCTGTACACTCACTTCACAACTCTGGGGCCTGGGGAGATGGTCCAGTTGGCAAAGTCCCCCAAGCATGAGGATCTGAGCTCAGATCTCCAGCACCCCAATACAAGCCCAACATTCAGTGCCCACATCTGTGATCCCGAAACAGAAGGGGACACGCGTGTTTATGTTTTATGGGTCCTTGGAGCTCATTTGTCAGCCTCTCTAGCTGAGTCCATGAGCTGCAGGGTCAGCGATAGACTCTGCCTCAAAACAACCAAGGTGGAGAGCCATCCAGGAAGACACATTGACCTCTGACCTCCACACACATGCACACTCACAAGTATCTGCATGTACACACGCAATGCACTCACCTACAAACACACACACACACACACACACACACACACACACACACACACACACACACATGAACATACCCCTGTTCCGTCTGAGGCAAGTCTTTGAACTCCATGGCCTCAGCTTCCTTCCTCGTATATGAATCGGGAATAATAGCCAGGTCCTAGAGTCACAGAAGGTTCTGAGGGTCTGGGAAAGCAGTTCCCAGGTATTTATTTAAACGATGACTATGGTTTCCATGAGGACTGACTGTGATTCTCTGCCTATTCCCTCTTCTACAGTGGAGGAGAACGGCTTCCTGCCAACAGGTGAGTGGAGGGAACGAGCCCTGGCCTGGCTCTTTCCCTGGCTCCTCGGTCCCTGTGGGCATGACTGTGGCCTGGCTTGATGGGAACTCCCCGCCTCCATCTCAGCAGCGCTTCCTGAGAACCCGGTGGCCCTGGTGGTGGTGCTGACCGCGGCAGTCCTACTCCTCCTGGCCTTGCTGACAGGGGCCCTCATCCTCTACCGGCGCCGACAGAGTGCGGAGCGTGGGTCTTTTGAGGGGGCTCGCTACAGTCGCAGCAGCCGCTCCGGCCCGGCAGAGGCCACCGAGAAGAACATCCTGGTTTCTGACATGGAAATGAACGAACAACAAGAATAGAGCCAAGGGCGTGGCCAAGGGCGTGGTCAAGGTGGAGCCGGAGCCGGAGCTGGAGCTAGGGAGGCTGGGGCCCCGGGTCAGCAGGTCCCCATCACCCACCTCTGGATGGCAGCTCTTGGGAGTTGCTGCTGGGTCCGGGGGGCTTAACTTGCGATGGGCGGGGGTACCCGGCCTTCCATAGAGGCTAGGCTGAGACTTGGCAGTGGGGCATGTCCCCTTTCTCCTGGGCCTGGACCTGGACCCCCATGGTAACTGGAGGCAATATGAGAAGGGACATGAGCTTATTCATGCCTTTTCCTCCCCGGATTCCTGAGCCTAAACCTGCTGACCTGCAGCCTAGGACTCTGTCCTCTTTGTAGGCCTAGAAAGCCTGCCCCGCGCCTTGGGGTGGCTCTCTGTCATCCCTCCTACTGGGCTACATCACATCAGCTCTGTCTCCTCACTCTGCCCTCGTGCCTTTTTTTCACCCAGTGCCTCCTTCTGAGCCAAGGCCCTGGGATTTGGGCTCTCTCTCTCTCTCTCTCTCTCTCTCTCTCTCTCTCTCTCTCTCTCTCCTCTCTCCCTCTGGGTGGGGGTCAGCTGAAGGGGCTGGCCAAGCATCTGTCACTCCTGTGCCTGCTGGAATGGACCTAGGGTATGGCAGGAGGGAGCCGAGCTAGGTGGCTCAGGGCACCGGTGTGATGTGTGCTGGAGTAAAGACGGAGACACCTCATCCACTCACGGTAGTGTCACCTCCTGCTGGTCCCCTGTGGGGACCAAAATAAGTTCCCTAATGTCTCCAGCTTCTGGCTCTGGTTTGGAGAGAGGGAAGAGGGGTGGGGGGTGGGGCAGGGCTAGGCTGGAGAAGCTGTAGCCTGGGACAGAACCAGGTGACCAGCGCCCGGCTCCTGGAGCCACTCAGCACCTTTTCAAGAGGGGAGACCCAGCCAGGATGGAGAGTGCCAGTCCCCATGTCCCAGTGCGGGGCAATGTGAACAAAAACTCAAAGACAGACCTTCTATTGTAGTTCTTGATTTCCTAAATGTGCTATTATTGTTTTGTCTTTTTTTTTAAAAGAAGGAAAAAAAGAAAAAGAACAGCAAACAAATAAAAAAAACCTTCCAGAGGCTTGAGAACTCAGTGTTTCCGCCTCCTCCTTTGCAGAGTCTGACCCCCATGTTCCTCCTGCCAGGTTGTTTCTGCAGCCTGCCATTTTGCCTCCGAGTCCTTGGAGGCATGTAAACTGGGGCACCTGAGCTCACTGTCCCATCGGCTTGAATAGGGGACCCACCTCCTAGGGTGGGGCAGTTGGAAGGATGCTGGAGGATTAGGTGAATGTCCTTGCCAAGTGCCTTTGAGTGCATGCGGTAAGCACTCCATAAATGCTAAGTGCCACTCTTTATTTCTAAAATTTTTTTTTGTTATTATGTGTGTGTGTGTGTGTGTGTGTGTGTGTGTGTGTGTGTGTGTGTGTGTGTGTGTGTGTGTGTGTTCAGAGGACAACTTGCAGGAGTCAGTTCTCTCCTTCCACTGCTGTTATTTTCTGCCATGGGCTTTGAGGAGGGTCCTGGAGTTGTCCAGCCAGCCCTGAGCAGGGCAGTTCCTTAGCACCACTCTCCAGAGGCTCCCTGCCATGCCTGTGTTCTGCCTGCTAGAAACCTCTCCTCTTCCTCTCCACTTGGACTCAGCAGATGTGTGAGTTGGAGACACTTAAAGGAACAAGGGAAGGACCAGGCCAGAGAAGAGGGGTGGAATGTGTGAGGGAGGACTGAGCAGACTGAATGGGGAGGATCTCACCATGGGGAGGGAGACTGAGCCTCGAAAGAGGTGTGTGTGTGTGTGTGTGTGTGTGTGTGTGTGTGTGTGTGTGTGTGCATGCACGCGTGCGCACAACAGCAAGGTGAATACCTGGACCAGAGTGGGAGTGGAGGGTCCTTAATGTCTCAGAGGACCAACAGGGTGACGAAAAGAGTGTGGCCGAGTGGGTGAAGGCCAGGAAGCCGTGACGCAGTGGACATTGGTGAAGAATGTTGTCAGAGGGAATGGCTGATCTGACCTTTAACAAGTTCATTGTGACCAGGGTAAGGGACACAGACAATGGATGGGAAATGGGGGAGTGAAAGCAGGAAGGCCACACAGAGGAAGCTCTTGCAATAATTCAGTCCTCAGAAGATGGCGTAGAGGCCTTGTGTGTTCTCAGGCTTGCCCTGTCTGTGACCTTCTTAAACCTTAGTTCTACTTGTTTTGAATTGGCAACGCAGTCATGTGGTTCAGAGCCTGAAGGATAGAGAAAGATATATAAAGACACCCATTGAATGCTCTCTCTCCTTCCCCTGCCCATCCCCACCCCTATCCACCCTGGAGCCTCCTGCCCAGATGGTTTCCCAAGTCTCTTTCCAGTGTTCGGGTTTTGGAAAACAAAAAACAAAAACAAAAACAAACAAAAACAGGAGGAACCGTGGCTGGATTTGCCCAGGGGGCATCAGATGCACAGGACGAAAGGGTGGTGACTGCCCAAGATAGAACTCTAGAGAATCTGTGAGCTGCACTCCTGAGTGGGGGACCCTCCTCTAGCTGTTCCTGCTCTGCAGCTCTAACAAGACCCAGGGGAGGTGGATAGGCCAGGCACTCGGAAGGGACGCCAATACCTTAATGATTAACCCACTTTACCCTCAAGTGATTTGCTCTGCAAACAGAGGCCAGAATAGCCCCTTTGTGAGCCACTGGCCAGGGCTCAAGGGTTGCTCCCCCGGCTGCTGGGAGCTGCTCTGAGGGCAGAGATGCCACTGACTGCTGCCCTGAGAGAGAGGAAAGCAGGGCGGTGAAAGCAGAGTTTGAGTAGCTGAGGGAATGAGGCTCCAGATGTCCGGTGTCGCCCAAGGTGGTTGGCACCTATTTCTTTGTATGTGTGTGATGGGGGAGGGGTGTGTGCACACTCGCACATGCGTGTATGTGCCAGCAGTTGACTGGGTAAGCAAGCCTACTGACCCCGGCAGCCCCAGAAATCTACCTATGTGTACCCCCAGCAGATACACGTGTTAGCATTCTGTCTAAGCTCTGCCCCTACAGTTACCTGGCTCCTGACACTGTAAAAGGGGCTGCTTGCCCCCGCCCTCCTGCTCTCTTGCTCCTCTTTTGCTTCCCCATCCTGCCCCTACCCTCTCCCCATTCCCTTATTCCCTCTCTCTCCAGCTCATGCCTGGCCTCTACTCCTCTACTCCTCTCTGTCTGTCTCTACTTACTACCCTCTTAACTCCCCTCCCCGTGACCTGAATAAACTCTATTCTATACTACACCGCCATGTGGCTGGTCCCTTGGGGGGAGGGAAGTTTCAGCATGGGCCCACAGAAGCACCCCCTTCCCGTACGCCTCACCACACCTCCATAGAACATAACCCCCTCCCCCATCTTTTTATAAACACATCAACGAACATAGTCTGCTGCTGCTCCTGGGTTTTTAGTGGGTGCTGGGGATCCAAACTGAGGCCCTCATGAGCAAGCATGCGCCAACTCGGCAAACCTTGATTTTTGTCTTCTTTCTCTGGTGACTGGAGTCTTGCCCAAGGCCACACTCAATGCGTGCTTGTCCTATAGCCTCTAAGGCAGGGGCCTCCCAAGAGATCATGTTCTAAGCCTTCCTGCTGGTGGCTCATCTGCCCAGTGAGGAGTTAGGGAATGCTTCTGTAGTTCTCTGAAGGGTCAGGAAGAAGGCTCTGGGCCTGGCTGTTTGCCTCCTGGCTCCCGGCCGGCCGGTTCTAGTTTTAGGTCATGTGACAAAGACTTCTATCCTCTGGTGAGGCTCAGTTCCGTAACCACGAAGCATCTCTTCTGTGTGCCAGGTTCTTTGCTGAGCCTGCTGAGTGGCAGATGGGCCTAAGACCTGTCCCGGGCCTGAGCGAAGGGCACTGTCTACTAGGCACAGAGCCCAGCCGTCCCTTGCAGGCCTGACCTGGCCCAGCTTCGGGCACCTGCATATTCAGTGACAGCTCAATGAATCCATGAATGAACAAGGAGCCGGGGCGGCTCTCCAGAGAGCAGCATTCTCCTGATCTCCTGTCAAGTCAGAGATGGCCTCCTCCCAGGTACCCTGGCAGAGCTGGCCTGGCCCAGTGGGCAGCTCTCTGAGGCCACAGGGGCCAGGAGCCAGCCAGCCTCACCACATGGCTATCCTGGAACAGAGCTGCCCAAACCTGGCCAAGCTGCCTGGACCAGTGGGGCCGGAGTCTCTGGCAGACCTGAGGTAAAGAACCAGCATTGTGAGGGAGGGCAGAAAGGAGTGAGAAGAGGACACAGAGAGATTGAAGAGGGGCCATGAGGGATCCAGCGTGAGAGGAAAGTGCCCAGACCTTCCTGCAGGCCTGACTTTCCTTAGGAGGGTGCTGCCAAGAGGCCCCAGGAAAAGGCTGACTTCAGTCTTTGGCTCCCCTCAGAATCAGCTCCATTGCATTGAGGGGGTGGGGCTGCCTTTAACCCTTCCTTGTCTGAAAAGCAAGCAATTACAGACACAAGACAGAGGAGAGAGCAACTGCCAGGCCTTTCTTGGCACCAAGGTTCAAGGCCATGTATTCTGAAGAGACAAGTACTGATTTATCGGTTGTCCGGTGACTTTTCTGGGGATCCCAGGCAGTGATACCTTTCTAGTTCCATCCGTAGTCTTACTTCCAGACACCCCTGAGACCTGTGGGGTGCCTAGCTGTCTGTGAGGAAGATATCTGGCCTTCAGTTACTGTGGGTTTCTAGCTGTGCATGGGGTGGTGGACGGTTGACCCTTTGTTACTGTGGGTATCTATCAGTGCAGGAGAAGGGGACACACATGGCCCTCTTACCGTGAGTGTCCAGCTGTGCAATGGGGGACACGCCAGGTCCTCTGTTACTGTGGGGTGTCCAGCTGTGTGTGTGGCAGGAGACACCTGGCCCTTTGTCACTGTGGGGTTTCCAGCTGTGCCAGGGACGGGGAGACACCTGGCCCTCTGACACTCTGCTTCCCTGCTAGCTTCTGCAGGTTTGCACCGCCCTCCCTCCCTTGGAATTTGGGGAAGCAGTATGGTGTCCTCCATGACAAGGACAACAAATTATTAAACATAATCTCCCCTTGCTAATCCAGTGGGTTCATTCTGCTACTATCTATATCCAAGGATGTCCAAGTCCAAGCCCCTTATGTAACATGCATTATATAAATACTATTCCGTATAGTTCCATATAGTCTCTACTCCCTCTTATATGTTAAATAATTGCCTTCCCTGATAGCAGTCTCCTACCATCTCAGTTCCTCTCTCCTGGACCCCACAAGCCATCGAAAACCCTGTTCTCTTCTCTCTTCCTTTGCTTTTTGTTATCGTTTTTAATGCCGTGAGTATGGGTGTTTAGCCTGCCCATATGTTTGCATACCACACACAGGCTCAGTGTCTGTGGAAGCCAGAAGTGGGAATTGGATCCCCTAGAACTGGAGTTACAGGTTTTTGTGAGCCACCATGGCGGTGCTGGGAATTGAAGCCTAGGTCCTCTGGAAGAGCAGGCAGTGCTCTTAACTGCTGAGCCATCTCTCCAGTCCTTCCAGGGGCCTTCTGCTGCACCCTTTGGCTCTGAGAGCCCTGAAGGTAAAGGATGCTACCTTTTCTCTCTGTCACAGAGCACAAGGGTTGGGTGCATGGCTTTGTTCAATAGACTTAAGATATTATGAACTTCAGAGTGCTACTTCAGAGTCCCTGAGAGTAAGCTTCCTTCCAGGCAACACAGGGTTAATAATACAGGCTGACTGAGGGTTACAGCTGGGTGTCAAGGACTCATTTATCTCCAGGTGAGTGTCCTGTAAGTGGGACCCCCAGGCTCACTTCACCTTGAGTGACTTTTTCTGTGTGGGAACCTCTGTCCCGGTGCCTCTGGGCTCCATACCTCCTCCTCCTCCTCCTCTTTATGGACTCCCAAACTGGTGCACACTTACCTGATGTAGGATGGCAGTTGTGAAACTGGCTGTAGGTTTGGTCTGTGTATGCGACTCAGCTCGGTGGTGGTGGTGGTGGTGGTGGTGGTGGTGGTGGTGGTGGTGGTGGTGGTGGTGGTGGTGGTGGTGGTGGTGGCGCTTGCCTGGCGTGTGTAAGGCCCTGGGTTCAATTCCCAACAATGAAAAGGCTTGGGAAGGTTCTGGGACCTACCCAGGGCTCTTTAATCACTCTCTAGGAAAATATGATTGATTCGCTGATTCACAGAGGGAAAGATGGCCTTTTCCAACCTGCTTTTTTTTTTTAAACTTTCTATTGATTCTTTGTGAATTTCACATCATGCACCCCAATCCTACTCATTTCCCCTTCCCTTCATGTCTGCGTTCCGCCTTTGCAACCTCTGTCCCCAAATAAAAAAACAAAACAAAAACCAAAGACATCCCATCATGGAGGTCATGAGTGGGATAGCCAGCCCCTGCCTTTTGATCAATGATAAAGCAAGAAGTCAAAGGCATACCCCTGGGAGACTGGGGCCAGAGGTAGACAAGAATTCTCAGTCTCTCTCTCATGGCTGACTTCACTGGAAATAATCCTGGTTATCTGGGTAAATCCTTGAAATCATTTTATATAGAAAAGAACACAGTTTTTTCACAAACTTTGTTTTGTTTTGTTTTGTTTTGTTTTAAAAGGAGGAGGTTTGGGGGACAGGCAGACAGTACACGCCTTTAAATCCAGCACCCAGGAGGCAGAGGCAGATCTCTATGAGTTCCAGGCTAGCCTGGTCTACAGAGTGAGCTCCAGGACAGCCAGGGCTGCCATGTAGAGAAAACCTGTCTTAAAAACCAAAACAAAACAGAAAACAAAAAAAAAATTTGATGTGTAATATGCATATCAGTGTGTGCTGTTGTGTACCGGCTGTGTAAGTGTGAGATTCACAAGTCTACATTAGGTATCTTTCTGTCACACTCTTCCTTGCTTTTTTTAGAGTGGGTTTCTTACTGAATCTCAGCTGACTGAACGAACAGAATCCACGCTGAAATTATAGATGGGCAGACGGGCCCAGCTTTTTGTGTGGGTGCCAGAGATCCAAACTCAAGTCTTCACGCTTTCACAGCGGGCGCTTTAACCACTGAGCCATCTCCTAGTCCTGCACTGGTTTTCTGGTGAAAACCTTTGACAGAGCAGTGCCAGCCTTCTTAATGCTGAGACCCTTTGATACAGTTTCCCACATTGTGGTGACCCGCAACATAGGATTGTTTCATTGCTATTTCATAGCCATTGCTACCGTTGTGAATCAGATTGTAAATATCTGATATGCAGGATATCAGATATGTGAGCCCACGAGGAGTCGCAAGGAGTCACAAGCAGGTTGAGACCTGCTGGTCTGGGCGGAGCTGTTTGAACACGTCTTACTGTAGACTGGGGCTGGCAGGATGTTGACATAGCCACTTTGGCTTCCAGTCAGCTCTTGGTAAAACTTTATTTTCATTTGGAGACAAGATCTTGCTATGTTATCTAGCCTAGACTTCCTGTGCAAGAATGCAGAATGCAGCAAGTAGCTAGTGTCCCTAACCACTGGACCGTCCCTCTAGCCCCTATACATTTTATTTTTCAAGCATGCCTTGTCCCCTCCTCCATGCTTCTTGGTACCAATTCTTGGACAAATCTTCTCTTAACCTTAAATGTCAGTTTAAAAAAAAAAAAAAAAAAAAAAGGGCCAATTTCTCTGTGCAGCTGGGGCCTCCATGTGCAGCCCCACTTGTCCAGATTTGAACACAAGCACTCGAAACTTTGAATTTTATTTATGCCACTAATTTTTATTCAGCTGCTGTCAGCTTCAGAAGCGTGTCTAAAATCTACTAACAAGCAAGGATGTTGTTCATCTTCTGCTCTGGTCTTGGCTTGGTTGGACGCCCCTTATGTCCAGGAGTTAAATCACGTTGTTTAGAGGGGACACACCAGAGAAGTGGGCCAAGATTTTAGGTACGCCACGTTAGTCTTCTTGAAAACTTCATTGCTCCCATGAGTCATCTCCAAGCTGCAGTGTCTTATCCAGAGCCCCCAGGAGAGACCCTAGGCTAGGAAGCGGGAGTTGTTCTAGGAGCATGGGTCTTGAAGGCAAGAAGAACGTTTGTTCAATCTAAATTTTGTTTATATAACACAACACCATGATGAACCCATCATTCAAATAAGCATTTTTTGTTTCAGTTTTTTTTTTCCCCCCTGGGGCTGGGGACCGAACTCAGGGCCTTGCGCTTGCTAGGCAAGCACACTACCACTGAGCTAAATCCCCAACCCCGAATAAGCATTTTTTAAAAGTTTTATTTATTTAGAGTTGGAGAGTTGGCTTAACAGTTAAGAGCCCTTGTTTCTTTTGCAGAGGACCAGGGTTTGAACATTCACACAGAGGCTCGCAACTGTCTATACAATTCCTTGTTCTGACCTCAGCAGGCACCGGGACACATGTAGTACATTTATATGCCTGCAGGCAAAACACACATACGTGCTGTAAGGAAAAGGATCAGCTCAGGACCCCCAAGACCAAGTTCTCAGCTCCAAGGAGATTTGTTTACCTCAGAGGGACAGAGGGCAGGGAGTAAGAAACGAGGACAAGAGACGGAGGAAGAGGTCTCTGAGAAGGGGAAGGAAACAAGGGGGAGGGGAGGGGTATTTGTCAGCCTCTGGATAGAGAGGAGGCAAACAAGGCCGCAGGCAAATGGCAGCTTATAAGGGTAACAGGGGACCCCGTGTTAGGATGAGGTGTTTAATTTTAACTTGCCATGTTAGTTAGGAGCCAGGGGGCTCTGATTGCTGGCCTTAAAAACTTTGTTAGCTGGATCTTGGGGGTCAGCCTTGGGAGGAGGAAGTGGCCAAATAAGGAAGTAGACCTTGGGGGCTGGCTAGCTTTAGGGATATGACCTAATGGCTTTTAGCAAGGCCGAGGGAATGGGGGACATGCTCACTATGCTCAGCTGGCCAGAGTCCTTCACGTATACAATTAAAATAAATCTAAATTAAAACCAATAAATCCTGGGCTCATTGTGGTGTTCTCTGTCTCCCTCTCTCTCTCTCTCTCTCTCTCTCTCTCTCTCTCTCTCTCTCTCTCTCTCTCGCACACGCACACGCACACGACCGTCCTTGCCTGTATTACCTTCTGATCCTCCTGCCTTACCTCCTGAATGCTGGGATGGCAGCAGGCTTAACCGCACATCACGGATGTGGTGCCGAGGACGCACCCATGGTCCATGCATGCAAAGCGAGTGCCTCTCTCCATTTGATTTTTCTTTTTCTTCCTTTTTCTCCTGTCCCCTGTTTTGAGGACATTTAGGGGAGCACAAGTACCCAGTCGGGCTTTCAGACTCCCACAGTCCAAACGGGATTCAGAGAGTCTGAGCACGTTTCCCCGGCTCTGTGACTGTCCTCACAGAACCACTCCGACACCTTCCTCACCTCAAGTTTCTGCTCCCTTTTCATTTCCCAGAGATCACAGATCTGCCTTCTGCCCTGTAGCTTTGCCTTCTCTAGAAACTGCGTACAAGTGGAACGGTAGGCATGAAGTCTTCAGGATGGAGTTTCTTCAATTTAGTGTGCATCGTGCACGGTGCTTTCTACTTTCCACCATTTTTTTTTTTAATTTATTTATTTTATGTGACTGCACTGTCGCTTTCTTCACACACCAGTAGAGGGTGTCAGATCCCATTACAGATGGTTGTGAGCCACCATGTGGTTGCTGGGAATTGAACTCAGGACCTCTGGAAGAGCAGGGGTTTTTTTTGTTTTTTGTTTTTTTGATTTTTGGGTTTTTTTTGAAAGCCTACTTTAGTCTCTGTTTCTCTCTCTAGAGTTTTGAGACTAGGTCTTTCTATATAGTGGAGGCTGGCCTCCAATTTATAATCTCCCTGCCCCAGTACTGAGATTGCAGGCGTGTACTACCAGGCTTCTCTGTCATGCCCTCTGCTACGTACACACTTTCCCCACAACCCAGCCCTGGACTTTTTAATCACCCTAAGTCGTGTGGGTCTTTGATTACTGAGTCCACACCCACAACTGATCCTAAGTGGGACCCACTTGCCCCAGCCTATAGGAGCCTGAGGTGTGTCAGACTCTGGCAAGTGGAGTGAGAGGCAGCTTGTGACTCAGGACTGTCAACCTGGGAAGAAATAACCACAAAACAAATGGGAGAATAAAGTCAGTTTACTGAATGCATGGCTCCACTCGACTCAGGGTGGGCTGAGGCCTGAACAGAGGGCCTCAGCACTGGGAGCCCAGGCTTCTGGGCTGAGGGGCAGCAGCAGGGCAGCACACTGGGGGCTCGGCTGTTTTGCCTGTGCTGGCTGGGAAGGTCCCTGTGGCTGCCCATGGATGCTCAAGCCAGACCCCCAAAAGGAGTGGCACGGGTGAAAATGGTCACTGCGAACACATTGGCTTCAGTTTCAGTAAAGAGGAGGGAAGAAGGGAGGCACTGGGGGACACGGAAAGGGCTCCTGGGTGGAGAGGTCTCTGCCGCACTCCACGACCAGCTCCCTTGCTAGATGACCCGGCCTGGGTAAACGTTGCTTTCATTGCCATCTCCAGACTCGGAACCTAGAAAGCAAGACCATCTCTCAGGCTGCGGGGCCGCAGCAGACGGGGCGTAGCACCACTGCCATTCTTTTCCCCACTCTGGCCTGGAACAGTACAGGGAAACAGACACTTTAATCTGGGGCTGGGGGCTGCCCGCACTAGGGCTCCAGCCGGGCCAGGGGTAGATGAGCTGCAGGCTGCTCTAGGAATCTATTTCAGACGCCGGTCTGGTGATAACGTCTGCAGGCTGACAAGGTAGAGCCCTTGTCTTCTCTCAGAATGATGTTCCCAAGTTAACTCTGCTGCATGGTGGTGGCACTGGGCGTGGCAGAAGGGTCCAAGCACAGCAGATGGGACAGGAGAGGGGTTCTCCGTATTCTTGGAGAAACTCTTGTTCTCTACGCTTCTTTTTGTCTTGATTTGAGGAAATGTTCCCAGACTGTGTAGAAATGCCTTATCACAGAAGAGGTGCAGGGAACTGGAGTAAATGACACCTGGCCATTCACACTCAGACACCCTCAGCTCTGCTCCTGGTCCCAAGGACGCCCCAGCCACTCCAGCTCTCTTGGCTTCCTCATCCAGTGTACGTTCCCAGAAGGCTGGGGGCACACTGGAGTTGGCTCTCCTGTTTGTCTGGGTTCACTCATCATTGTACGCACAGCAGCAGGCCATGAGCCCTCTTCCTGGCCTCCATCTTGGCTCCGGTGATGGTCATCTGTGTGGGCCGGGAAGCAGCTGTCAGAGCATCTGTGTCAGAAGCCCTGTCACAGGTTGGCTCCCACATCTGAGGATGCCCTCTCCTCAATGTTACTGATGGGGGGCTTTTGTTCAGGGAATGGTGCCCAGTAAGAAGGCTAACTTGGGTACAACGGGGCCACAAGACAGCTGGCACCCTTTGTGACAACTCTCTGTGCCTTGATGTTTTGCCCTTTCCCGCTGTGTTTACCTGGACTGAACTGGGAAGGGCAGGTCACAGCTGTGACTCTGCAGGCCGTATTAACCGAATGCTGCCAACCAGGTGAGTCATACCAGGCTGCACGGACCAAAGAGGAAGAATGTGGCCCAGGGGTTGGGCTGGGCTCCCCTGGCTCTCCTGATGCCTGACTTTTGTCTTGATAGTGGCTTTGGCACAAAGACAGGGTAAGGGCGGCCAGTGGTCAATCATGGCGGACAGTGTGTTAGTGCCTCTCGCCTTGGGCTCTGCACAGCCTGGATTGACTCTTCCCCTCCCTACCAATACCTGGGAAGTGTAGGCTGGGGGCAGGCAGAAGGAACCTGGCCTGTACTTCCAGGAAAGCACCTACTGCCCTACGGCCTGTGAATGATTCAGGAGCTGGGCCAGCTTCCATAGCAAACAAGTGGCAGACAGAGGGAACATCTGCATGGAAGGCAGCAACGAAGAAAAGAGGGAACAGATCCCTTCCCTCTCTGTGGAGACTTTTTTTTTTTTTTTTGTGGTGGTGGTTGACACAAATGCCCTGGACTTAACTATACAATGCAGCCTGGGCTGGAACTCACCGCAGTCGGCTTAGGCCACCACGCTGCCGAGATTCCTTTTTAAGCATCCCCTGGGGACGAACCCAGGGAGAACAGCCTCCTGTGACGCAGGTTTAGAAGCTAAAGCTGCCCTTCTTGAACCTGTGCTTCGACCCTATGTCTGGGCGAGCCCCCGCGGGGCACAGGATACAGCGGTCGCACGGGACACTAGGGGGCGCCCCTGCCCAGTCGAACGCTTTCGGACGCGCCCGGTGCCGCAGGTTCCCAACCGGGTAGCGACGCGGGCATCTCGGAGGCGGGGCGGGGCCGGGGCGACAGGACCCTCGGAAGGTCTCCCAGTTGGGGACCAAGCCCTGCTCCCTGTCACGTCCCTGTAGGAGCAGGAGGCTCTCGCTGAAGTCACGCTGAGAAACCGTGAGCGGACGCCTGGCCGAGGTGCGGTCCCTAGGAGGTTGGCATGCAGGCGGCGACACAATGGTCTTTTGGACATCTTACCGCAGATTTCCCGGCTGCACCCAGGCGGCAAGGCTGGGGTCTGGGGGCGACTGTGCGGCAGTCCTAAGATCTCGTTCAGTTGGCCTGGACCCCACATCGCGCAGGGATTGGGGCTCCAGGAGCTCCTTTTGTATAAAGAAGGGCCTTCCCCATCTCTGAGCACCGCGAGCCTGGCTCCCTAGAACTGCGTGCCCTGAATAGCAAACTGGCTTCCCCAGGGTTGCAGTCTTGGCACCACCCTGGGGAGCTCTGGACTGGTGCAATGTCTCTTCTGGTCAGGTATTTATTTGTGGGGTTTAGGGGAGGGGTCCACGAGGCATCCCTGCAATGGGTTGCATCAACCCGGTCTGTGGGCTGTGCATGAAAGACACATTCCAGAGCCCCACCCCACCGCTGGAGTGGAGTCAATGGGAGGGCCCGGGAATCGGTGTTTAGGGTAAGTTCTGGAGATTGTTGATGCCAACGTGGGAATCACTCTCCTAAAGCTTGCAGGGCAGACCATTGTAAATTGTTTCCTTGAAGAACCCAGAGAGACCCAGTAGTCACATCCCTCCAATTCCCTGCGACACTTATTCTCTCTGCGGATAGAGTCTTTCTTAAGGCTTGCCTCTGAGCCCTCTGCTTTAATTAGGCTCATTTTCTCCAGGGGGAATTTCTATGGAATAAGAAACCCGTTTGAAGGAGACTGGAGACCTGTTGGCTTTGTTCAACCCCTGAATGCAACAGACTCACTTGATGTCCTTAATGGCATCAAAATCCAATCAAAACACTTGCTTGTCAAAGGAACTGTCTCTCTGGTAATGGCTAATCAGCCTGCTTTTAGGATCCGGGGAGGAAAATCCCAGGCAGTATCCTGGCAAGAAAAAAACAAAACAAAACACAAAACAAAAAAACCAACCAGTCCTCCATCAAGGGCTGGATGCTGAGGATCCTAACAAGGAAAGCTCTTTCTTCCGTCTAGTTGACCCTTTTCTTTGGTTTCAGGATGAATTAAAAAATCTTATCTGCCTCATATCCAGCCGTCTGTCTTGATTGATTTTTCAGCTAAGCCTAATGTTTCCCGAAGCTTGGTAGGGTTATTTTTGCCTCTGGGTGGTGGTCATAACTTCCTTCCAGGCTGTTAGGTTCAACACAGGAACAGAAAGGGGGCAACCCAGCAGACACCCTTAGAGGGGGCAGGACAGGATGGACCCCCAAACCTACTTTCGTTTTCTTCCGGTCTGGGTTGTGGGTAATTTCTTGACATCTATGAGAGAGAAGACAATGAGACATGAGTTGTTTTTACAATGCAACTGTGAACAGATATAGAACTCCCTGGCCTCAGAACGTCCTAGAACTCCCTGTGACTCGCCAAGGTGCCCAGGATCAGGGCTGCTTTTCTGCACCGATGGAGATCAGCTTGTCCCAAGGACAGTGCGGTGATAACCCAGGTCACCTTTGCTGCTTTGGGGCTTCTATATTTGGCAGTGTGAACAGACTTGCTTCCTTTCAGCAATTGATCTGAATAGCAGAATCCCTTTCTGATGGTCCCGGCACAATTTACAGGCAGCGGGGATGGAAGCTGTGCTAATTGGCCACTTGCCTCACCACTGGCTTTTAAACAATCGCTTGTATTCTCTACTCAGCAGGAAGCTGCCGACCCGTCCAGGCCCTGGGCTCTCTTTGTTCTGATTTTATGGCATTTTATGCCACAATAAGAAATGCTGTGTACTCCGTGGGAGCCCACTGTGCCAGGCTGCAAGGATGTGGGCCCCATAGCCAAGGGCTTGGTGCTATTTCCCTGGGAAGAACGGGGACTTTGTGACTGGCTGAAGACAAAACAAGGGGTGCTGGACAATGTCACTGGTCAGCTCCCTGGGCTGGGTGGAGGCACCTCTTGTCCTCGGGCTCTTTTCTGTGCCCAAGGGAGGGGCAGGGGAAGGATGGGATTTCATCTAGAATAGCAGGTCCTGGTTACCGTGGGTTTATACATCAGGACTGTACTAATCTCTATGCCTATGCTGCGGTCAGCCGAGGCAACCTCACCCTGCCACCCTCTGTGGCAGGTGCCTATAGATCACGGAGATAGACATCTGACCAACCCCCCCACTCTGTTCAACCAATCCCTGTCCTGCTGAGCAGAGGTCCTTTTCTAACCATGGGCCAAAGCCGGACTTTCCATGTTTGGGTAGATTTGACTCCTTGAAGCCAGAGTTTCTGATTTTGTAGAAATAGCTGTAGATGGGAGTGGTCTGCAAGAATGGACCTGTGGCACCGTCTGCCTCCGAGGCCAGTCAGTGTGCTCCCTGACCTCTGGCACTACCCTAGCAGAGGACGAGGGGAAGGCGCTCTCTTCTGAAGACACCAGTGGTCAAAGACAAGAATCAGATGAGGAGGAAGGCCATGATGGGGGCTCTGGGGGAACTGACTCGAAATAATGGCATGTCGAGTGTGGGTGTGAAAGGGAAACCCATTTAATCTAATGTCCAGGTCCAGGCCAGACTGTGCCCATCAGACTACAGGACGAGCTAGGCTGCACGAACTGAGGCTGCCAGGGTCCTGTGGTCCCTGGAGATGCTCCTGTCACAGGCACCTGAGGAAGGGCCAGCTTTCTGCTGGGCACCTTCATAGAATAACATCAGTGCTTCCTTCAGCTGTCCTCTGAGTGAGGGCACACACACACACACACACACACACACACATACACACACGCACACATACACACACGCACATACACACACATACACACACGCACACACACAGGCGTATACACACACATAGATACACGCACACACATAGACACATGCACATACACACACACACACACACACACACATGCACACACACACGCACACACACGCACACATACACACACGCACACACACACGCACACACATACACACACGCACACATACACACACGCACACGCGCGCACACACATACACATACACACACATACACACACACTCGCACACACACACAAATGCACGCGCGCGCACACACGCAGCTAAGCACGTATTTGGGGAGGGAGGAAGAGAATATTATTATCACCCATGCTCTCTGCTGGGCCCCTTATCTCTCTAAGCCACTGTAAGGGCCACACAGCTGGCTTCCTCCAGTCTACCCTGCAGGTGTCTCCTGCACTTATCACTCAAATACCAGGGTGTCAGTCCCAGGCTGGAAACTGTCCAGTAGCCTCCAGAGCCACCCCCAGCCTTTCAGCCCCGCACCCTGCCTACACCGCAGGCTCACTTCCTGCCACTCAGCCCCTGTCACACAGCTTCTTGACATCCTCTGACTCTGCAGGTTTCCATGCCTCCATGCTGCATGGCTTCTGTATGGGGTATACTTTCCCAGCCCACCATCCCGGTCCGTCTGCCACCATCTTTGACGTTCAGGCTAGGCATCATCTCGTCTGCACTTCAGCTGACAAAAGCCATGGCAGCAACATGGCCAAAGCAGCAAGGACCCAGGGCAAAGGACACACCCTGCCGGGTCAAAGGCCAGGGTTTCCCAGCAGCAGTACAGGGAGGGGATCCTGGCTGGAGATCTGCCCTGGAGAAGTGTGTAGAAGAGGGGGACGAGGGTTCTCATCTGCTTCAGTCTTCTACCACAACACAAGCAGGCTCAGGGTCCCTTGGTTACACAGGAGTGCTCTCAATTAATGAACTTATTTAATGATTTGTTTTTCTTTAATTGTGTGTGTGTGTGTGTGTGTGTGTGTGTGTGTGTGTGTGTGTATGCCAGAAGAGGGTGTCAGATCTCCTGGGGCTGGAGTAACCAGTGACTGTGAGCTACCTAAAATGGATGCTGATAGCCAAACGTAGTCCTCTGCACCCTGCCTACACCTCAGGCTTAAGAAGAGCAGTACTCCATCCTAATGGCTGAGCCTTCCCCACAAGCTCCATGTGCTCTCTCTGTAGAAGCTGAGTCCCTTACAGGCAGCATTTGTCCTCATTATTTCTGTATTCCCGGGATATAATTTAGAACCCAGCAGCACACAGTGGGTTCACGGGATCCATGAGTATACCTTGGATTGCCTACCGTACTCAGTACAGATGTGTACCGTCCTTTCTCTAAAATGAAACTCAAGACTTGCTACCAGAAGGAAATTGATTCTGACGCAGGAATTTCCTGGACCGTGAAGCCCGACTGAGCGTCTATTCCGTACCAGTCGTTTCCCAGGCACTGGGGAACCACGGTTCCATGCCCAAGTTGGTAAAGAGTAACCAACCACCTCACCGTAGCTTTCTTTGGCTCCCAATGTCCCTGGACTATGTAGTGCCCAGTACATGGTCTGCAGTCAAACACGGTAACCCTGTGTCTAAAGGAGGGACAAGTTTAGAAGGCCTGGTTTTATCTTCAAACAGCCCAGAAACAATCTGTCACTGGAACCACTGGAAACCCAGCAAGGCTCAGCTATGGAAGATGTGCCGTTTACTTCACAGTCACTGTGTGCTCACTGGACCTGTGGGTTCTCCAGTTGTTGTTGTTGTCATTATTTTATTTTTACCATTAAGGCCTAGACAAGATGTTCAGGCCTAGGTAACTGATACCCATCCAGCCTGCCATTTTGTTCTGTTACTACTATTATAAGGAAACTTTCTCCTATGTTGCTTCTGCTGTTACTAGGAAACCTCATGCCCAAGTTGATTATACATTCTGTTATGTTCTGTGCCCTTGGAAACCAGTCATGATAGAAGTCAGAAGAGCGGGTTTGTATAGTAGCCACAGTAAGCCTGGACCCAACCACCCAGCAGCACTTCCTGCACCCGTGTATAAGATTTTATGGTTTATAAGCTGCCCCCGGGGATGGACCCCAATGTAAGAGAGACACCCGCACCAATATAAGAAACTATTTGGAATAAGACTTCCATTTTGAGTAGTGGCTGAGTAAAGTTTAAGTTCCCAAGACCTCCCTGGGAACTGACATCTTACTTGGCAGAAAGACACGTGTATGTGTGTAATTGACATCTTGGTTGGCAAGTTAAGACATAAATGTTAGACAAGACAAGTCCCATCCTGGTAGACAAGTTAGGACATGAATGTTAGACAAGGCAAGCCCCCTGCCACACTTGAATACCCCAACCAATGGGAGCAGGACGAGTGTACAACACAGACACGTTAAGGAAATCCCCATCCTTAAATCCTGACTGGTGGAATAACTTGGCACAGATGTTTGTGGATTTTAGGCTTAAAAACCCTGTAGGATCTTAACTCGGCTCCTGAGCCTGGATTGCGGCCCTGATCGACCAATCCTGGGGTGTATGCACCACAAACTATCCATGTCTGAATGAGACCGATGTTCATGCTCTTTGTGTGAGGTGACTCCTGGACCCCAACATTATAGATTTTGTCTCTCAACTTGACCTTAAGCTCCTCAAAGAAAGGAGGCATCAGGGTATCATACATATCAGGTCATACAGTCACTTTCTCTGACAGAGTCCCATCTGTGAGAGTTAGTTCCCATGGCTGGCTTGATTGCATTAAGAAACACCTAGGGTGTTAATGAGGCTCACCATGGGTGTGTCTGTGAGGAAGACCCTCCCTGAATGGGAGGGGAGCCATCCCACGGGCTGTTGTCCAGGACTAAATAAAGAAGAGTAAAAGGACTCAGGCATGGTGGCACATACCTTTTCTCCCAGAATTTAGAGAGGGGGATGCAGACAGGTCGGTGAGGTCATAAGCCAGCCTGGTTGGCCTGCATTATTATTGAGTTCTAGGCCAGCTGAGTATACACAGAAAGCTCTTGCCTCAAAACAAACAAACAAACAAACAAACAAACAACAACAACAAGACGTTAAAAGAGAAAAGCCAGGACTCATCTCTCTGCTTTCTAGTCTGCTGAGGTGTGCATAGATTTTCTCGTGATCCTGCCACCACAGACAAGCTGGTCTTGTCACCATGTGCTTCCCGCTATGTTGGATATATGTCCCCTCAAACTATGTGCCAAAATAAATCCTTCCTTCAGTTGCTGTCTGTCTGTCTGTGTCTGTCTGTCTGTCTTTACTTTTTCCAGGTATTTTATCACACTGATAAGAAAGTGACCCATCTACCACTCTAGCCCCTGGTACAGAACAGTGCATGCTACAGTGAGAAAGTGACAGTCACCAACCACCCTTGAGAGCCTACATCCCAGCGCCTCCTCATGAGACATAAACTTGCCACGGAGAGCTTCTCCAGTCCTGCTAGCAAAGGAGTGAAGTGTCTCTTCTGATTCAGCCCCTCTCCTTTGCCAAAGGCTACCTACTCCAGTTCTGGGAATCCTGACACAAAATCCAGAAGCAGGTGGATTTGACACCCTCTGCTGGCTTCCTGCTTTCCTGTGGATGCTTGTGCGTGTGTGTCAGTTTGTGTGTGTGTGTGTGTGTCAGTTTGTGTGTGTGTGTGTCAGTGTGTCAGTTGTTTGTGTGTGTTTGTGTGTGTGTGTTTGTGTGTGTGTGTGTGTGTGTGTGTGTGTCTGTGTGTGTGTGTGTGTGTGTGTGTGTGTGTGTGTTTGTGTGTGTGTGTGTGTGTGTGTGTGTGTGTGTGTGTGTGTGTGTGTGTGTGTGTGTGTGTGTGTGTGTGTCTGTGTGTGTGTGTCTGTGTGTGTGTCTCTGTGTGTGTGTCTGTGTGTGTGTCTGTGTGTGTGTCTGTGTGTGTGTGTGCATGTGTGTGTGTCTGTGTGTGTCAGTTTGTGTGTGTGTGTCTGTGTGTGTGTGTGTGTGTGTCTGTGTGTGTATGCTGTGTGTGTGTGTGTGTGTGTGTCTCTGTGTGTGTGTCAGTGTGTATGTGTGTGTGTGTCAGTGTATTTGTAGGGGGCTAAATGTGGGAGAGAGTTTGTGTGTGTGTGTGTGTGTGTGTGTGTGTGTGTGTGTGTGTGTGTGTGTGTGTCTGTGTGTGTGTGTGTGTGTGTGTGTGTGTCTGTGTGTGTGTCTGTGTGTGTCTCTGTGTGTGTGTGTCTGTGCATGTGTGTTTGTGTATCTGTGTGTGTGTGTCTGTGTGTGTGTGTCTGTGTGTGTGTGTGTCTGTGTGTGTGTGTGCATGTGTGTGTGTGTGTGTCTCTGTGTGTGCACATGTGTGTGTGTGTCTGTGTGTGTGTGTGCACGCCCACGCACGCGTTCCTGTGTCTGTGTACGGGTACGCGCATGTGAGTGTAGTAACTAGGAAGGCCAGCAGAGGGCGTGGCTCTCCCAGCGCTGCAGTTAGGCTGTTGTGAGCCCCTGGTGCGGGTCTCCTGCAGGAGCAACGCAACCCTTAACCGCTGAGCTGACTCTCCAGCTCCGTGGAAGCCTCTTCACCAACTATTTATAACCAGTTACTGCTTCCTGCTTGGAGTGGGTGAGATGTATTTCAAGGTTTTCCAAGTTAAATGTGAGCTGGCGGTGAGGAGCTGGTCCCTCTCTGGTTCCCAGCTTGCCTCTGACACAGCTTACCCCTCTTCCAGAACGATTTGCTAGAAGTTTCCCAAGATGCAATGCTGTGGGGCCTTGATTTTCATCCATGAGACTGTACTGTCTGTCTGGGCATGTTTTCTTGTAGCCTCACTGGTTGACGCAGCTTCTGTTTGCTGGCCATCTGTGACCCACATCAACCCAGATACTTTGAAGTTCAATGTGTAATAAAAAGTTCTTTAAAAGATATGGGATTATGAAAACGAAGTCACAGAAATGTTAACAAAGGGCCATTTCCTGCTTCCTGTACTTTTCCTTTTCCTTTAAAAAATTTTTCTATGAAGAATTTATGCCACTATTAAACCATGGGAGGTTAAGGCAGGACAGGCCTGGATCACAGAGAGGGTGAGATTCCTCCAAAGACAGGTTGGCAGGAACCCAGCCTGATTTTTCTTTTTTTTGTTTGTTTTTGTTTTTTCATTGAATACTCAGGGTCTGATGGAAAAAATTAACCCAGGAAAAAGTTGAAATGGGCCTACAATTCCTGTGACCAATGGAAAGTGCTAATTGAGCATTTTCTCTTTTAGAGACCCAGGTCTCACATCCTAGGCCAGCCTTGAAATTGCTTTGTAACCTGAGGATGACCTTGAGTTTCTGACCCTCCTGCCTGTCTCCTAAATGCGGGAATATGTCGCTGGTCCTGGCTTGTGTGGTTCTGGGGACAAACCCATGGGTCCATGCACACAAGACAAGCACTTTATCAACTGAGCTGCATCCAGGGTACATTTTTGCTGTTTTGTTTTTTAAGTAAGGCTTTCCTATGTAGACCAGGCTGGCCTTGAACTCAGAGTTCCATTTGCCTCTACCTCCCCAGTGTGGGGATTAAGGGCCCTGAGTCCAGTGCTTTTAATTGAATGGCTCCATGCAGTCCACAGTCCACAGAGCTGTGGTTATTATATAAAGAGCGTCAAGAGTGGCTGCACTCCAGCCTCCAGGCGGTGATGGTGTTGGAACATGTCTGTAGTCCACTTGAGGAGGAGGAGGAGGAAGAGGAGGATAAAGAAGGAACCAACGAGAAAGAGGGGTTTAGGGCTGGGGTGCAGATAACAGAGATTGCCTCCAGCAACACCAGTGGCTTGACACTGCTGTACTGGCTAATCCTCCTGTCATAGCCCAACACGGGCAAGTGTCAGCAGCAAAGCCCCGTGGGGGCATCCTGGGAGTCCCAAAACAGGCAGGGCGGTCAGACGATGGGTGGCTGGGCTCCTGCCCTTTCCTCACAGACTTCTGGCTTCATGTGGCCATAGGCACACTTGACAAAGTAAGAAGACCCCAAGGGCTCAAGGTGCTGGGGATTCAAGGGTCCATCCACCGGCTTAAGTCCACCTCTCCCTTCATCCTGTGTGATTCTTTCTGGCCCCACTCTCTTATTAAAGGATAGTCATTCCAGTGCATACACAGTCACTTGTCAAACAGGGCCATTATCAGCAAACACCTTTACTTCCCGGCTTGCCTTCAGGAATGGACACGCACGCACGCACGCACGCACGCACTCACGCACACACACACACGCGCGCACACACACGCGCACACACACACACGCGCACACACAGAGGCAGAGTTGATATCTCAGAGTGTGACCGCTCACAGGCTCTCCAGGGTGCAATGGCCTGCTACTTGTGCACAGCTTGTTTGCTTGAGCAGAGAATGCCCTCTCACAGCGCATGCACTTAACTATGGCCATCTTGCATACCTCTGTTTCCGGGCAGGTCGCTCTAGAGACTCCTTCACTCACAATTCCACTGAGGACCACTTAATCACTGTTTGCCTTTGACACTAAGGAGTCACGTGGCTTTGACTGCCTTCAGCCAGAGGTCACTGCCCATATGCTTAGTGGCTGCGTCCCAGGCCTCATCGAGAGGTTGTACGGCTAAGAAAAGGCATCACGTGGTGTCCGCGGCTGCGCGCCATGCTCCTCCCAGAGCCGGACTTACCCTCTCTCTGGAAGCCCGCCTGTAGTTGAGGGTCATGAGTTCTGCGAACCTCTGCTCATACAGGTGGAGCAGCAGCACCAGGTACAAGCCTGAGTTCATCAGCTCACTCTGTGCCTGCATGCGGAAGACAGAGTCCACAAGTTATCTCTGAAATATTCACAGGCTCAGCCGCAGGGCGGAAGGTAACAGCGTAGAGGAAGCAAGAAAGGGGGCAGCATGCATGTGGGTGGGGTGGGGATGTGGGCGTGGGCAGGGGAGCCCTAGTCCAGAGGAAGGTCTGCCCTCTGGAAGCACAGAACCGAGCAGGAGACCCAGGGTGGCAGAGCACAGCCACTCTCCTGAGGTTCTCTGCCACCCAGGGGAGGAGGCTTGGAAAGTTCTATCCCATGGACGTTTGAGAGACTTCACTGAACCCTGTACTGCATGTTGTACAGGGCAGGATGCCCCAGGGCTTGCTGCTGGACCTGATTCCCCCACGTCAGAGAATGAGCCCTGATCACAAACAGCTATGGCAGAGGCTGTAGTGAGAGACTGGCTGAGTGAGACATTCGTCAGAGATGTTTTTGATGGCAGGTGGCAGGAGGGTGTTAATGACAGAGTGTGTACACTCGTGCACTTTTGAGTGTGTGTGTGAGTGTGTGGTATGTGTGTGTGGTGTGTGTGTGTGTGTGTGTGGTGTGTGTGTGTGTGTATGTGTGTGTGTGTGTATGTGTGTGTGGTGTGTTGTATGTGTGTGTGTGGTGTGTGTGGTAGGTGTGTGTGTGTGTGTTGTGTGTGTGTGTGTGTGTGTGAGTCTCTGTGTGTGTGTGGTCTGGGCGTGTGTTGTGTGTGTGTGTGTGGTGTGTGTGTGTGTCTGTGTGTGTGTGTGTGTGTGTGTGTGTGAGTGTGTGTGTGTGTGTGTGTGTGTCTGTGTGTGTGTGTGTGTGTGTATGTGTGTGTGTGTGTGTGTGTGTGTGTGTGTGTGTGTGTGTCTGTGTGTGTGGTGTGTGTGGAATGTGTGTGTGTGTGTGTGTGTGTGTGTGTGGTATGTGGAGTGTGTGTGGGTGTGTCTGTGTGTGTGTGTGTGTGTGTGTGTGTGTGTGTGTGTGGTGTGTGTGTCTGTGTGGTGTGTGTGTGTGTGTGTGTGTTGGGGTGTGTGTTGGTGTGTGTGTGGTTTGTGTGTGTGGTGGTGTGTGTGTGTGTGTGTGGTGTGTGTGTGTGAGTGTGTCTGTGTGTGTGTGTGTGTGTGTGTGAGTGTGTCTGTGTGAGTGTGGTGTTGTGTGTGTGTGTGTGTGTGTGTGTCTGTGTGAGTGTTTGTGTGCGTGCGCACCTGGCTGATGTGGCTAGTGTATGCTGGCAGGTATTCATCTTGCATTTTTTTAAAAATGTATTTATTCCTTGAGTATTTTATACATTTTACAACATATTTTGCTCATACCCACACCTCCATTTTCCTAGTAATCCTCTCAGACCCTTTCCTAAAACCACTTCCCAACTTTACATCCCTTTTTTGTTTCTTATCTTTTATGACCCACCAAGTCCGGTATGTGCATGAGTATGAGGCCATCCACTGGAGCACGGGACTCCTCCCAAGGACCACACTCCTGAGTAAAACCGGCTTTCCTGGGTCAGCAATTGGCTGCCAATAGCCCTTCTGCTAGGGGTGGGGTCTGATGAGTCCTCTCCGACCCCTACCAGCATTTGGGATTTTCACAAACCTTATGCACAGGCTGGGAAGATGGTGAGGTGGGAACCAGATTAGGCAGAAACAGTTTAGACATTATATTTTCTCCTGTCTTTCTGTGTCTGTCTCTCTGTGTGCCTCTGTGTGTGTGGGTGTGTGTGTGTGTGTGTGTGTGTGTGTGTGTGTAACTGCTGGTGTCTTTGTCAGGAAAGCTCTCAGAAGACACACTTTACAACCTTGTTACATGGGTGTGTTTCATTTTCCTAGACCTTCCTTTGCCCAGGGAACAGGCTCTGGACCTCAGTTCTGTTTAGTTCTTCATGAACATAGCGATGACCTCGCCTCACCCAAGGCCCCTTCCACCTGCTGGTTTAGTCCTGTTGGCCCCTCTAGAGGGGGTACCTAACTAGGGTCTCGGCTGTTGCTGGGAACCTCGGGGCCTTTGCTCAGCCTTTCTTTGGTCTGTTGTTTCCATGAGTTTATTCTGTATATGGGTCATCTCTCGGCCTGGCATGGTCTATCACGTTGTTATAGTTTTCAGTGACGTAACTTCCTGTGGGAGCCTCATTTGTGCTAGGCATTTACTCTCTGGCTCTTAAATACTTGTCTGTTTTGTACTCCGTATCTTGTCCTTGCAAATGCTTCTGCCGTTTGTTGGCTTCTGCATTTGTTTTCTTCTTTCTGGAGCTTGAAGCAGGAGCTGCAATTCGAGGGTGGGACGTCCTGCCTGTAGCTCTGTAGTTCCTTGGTTGTGCTCCATGCCCCTTCCCCACCCACCCCTCCCAGGAGCACTAGGAAGGACTCCCCTCTGCAAGGGGAGGAGGGGGATGGCACACCCCATCATCCCCATCAGTCCTCCCACCAAGTCCCATGGGTGGTGGTGCTCCAGGATAAGCCAGCCCGTGCTCAGGGAGCCACTGAGCCACAGGGGACGAAGATCCTCTGCCGAGGTCAGGACCTTTTACAGCATCCTTGACAAGGTCAGAACTGTTGACGGTGCCCAGGTTAGCAAAGCACAGACTTGACAGGGCGGCCTCCTCGGGCAGCTGTCTCCTTCCGGCAGCTACAGAGGTGCTTTGTTGGTCATCCCCCTGCTCAGGAAGCTGGAGCAGAATCCAAGTCTCCTAGGACCAGGTGGCGGCCAGGAAGGACTCAGAGGCTGAGCGGGGATCGATGTGCCCTTCCTCCTGTATTTGGCTCTCTCGGGCTCTCGGTGTGACAAGTGGCCTCAAGGTCACTTCACTGTGCGAGGCCTCTGTACTGTCTCTTTTTCAAGACTGAAACTCACTGTCCAGGAGTCCTAGACTCCTGTTTTTGCCTTTGATTGTGTGTGTGTGCACTCGCACACGGGAGCAAGCACATGTGCTCTTCTGACTTCTACCCCAAACAGGCACCTTGCTTTTTCATTCACGTTTTCCATTTTATCCGTATCCACCTTCCAAAGCCACCTCCTCCAGGAAGCCTTCCTAATGTACCAAATCTTACCCCTCTCTCTGCCAGAGGGTTTTCTCTCCTTGCTGGGGTCAGGAGTAGGGCTTTCGGAGTCGACTCTGTGGCATGAAACGGCAAAGCAACCAGCTACAAAATGGCTTGGACTGGTTGGGGTTGTCGAAGCATTCAGGAGAGTCATTTACTTTTTATGCCTCAATGAGGCCTGGAGGCATGCAGATGGGAAAATACCCACCAATGTTTTCTGCAGATAATTTGAAAAGTCACTTCTAGTAGATTGGCCTCTTCTCTATTCTGTGGGTGGGAACCTGTCACTCAAGCCATAAATATCCCCTGCCTGAGGAGCTGCTGACTTGGGCTCCACTGGCCAATCAGGGAGGCTTGTTACCATGCGCCCACTGCATCAGACTGTCCCCGGGGATCCTGGGAATCACGTTTTGAAGTTATTCGTTGGTGCCACCCTTGACCCGATCTAGGTCACTCTGCCTCTCATGCTGAGTTCCTTCTGTCATCACCGGCCTGTGGAACGGGCTGGGGACACAAGGGTGAGATGGCATGGGGCACTGCAGACAGGACCTCTGGCAGCCTCTCTGTCTAGTATCCATTACCTCCCACCCCCCGGCCCAGCTCCTATCTCTTGGTTTCTTTAAAATTAATAATTACTGTACGTGTGTGTGTGTGTGTGTGTGTGTGTGTGTGTGTGTGTGTGTGTGTGGTGCATATGTGCATGTCATGGAACACAAGGAGAGGTCAGAGGAAAACTGTGGAGCCAGTTCACCCCTTCCATCCTTCCAAGAACCTTGGGGTTGGGATTTGGGTGGTAGACTTGCCTAGGGAAGCGCAAAGGTCCTGGGTTCTGGTCCCCAGCCCTGAAAAAAAAAAAAAAAAAAAAAAAAAAAAAAAAAAAAAAGAGACAAGAACCTTTATTAGAGGAGCCATGCAGCCTGCCCGTCCTTTGACAGTCATTGTGGTCAAGATTGGCTCTGATGGAAAGTGCCAGCATCCAGACCACACAGGGCCGAAGCTGACAGCCTGGCTCCGTGTTTTACGAAGCCTTATGTGTTCCAGAGAGGCCCCAGGATCTAAGGGTGATAGTTGTTTGCATGCGACTAAGGACATCTGTCCTCGGCTGAGATGAGGAGGCAAGGTCAGGCCTGCGCTTCAGAGAAGTGACTGTCAGAGGCCACCAGGACCCTTGAGTGCCACAGCAAATGTGCAGGGGTGCATCTCTGGAAGTCTATGGGTGTGGCTCCTAAAGTGCTCTCCCATGAGAGGGGTGGCCCAGAGCCATCGGCGCTGTGGCTTTAGGTAAACAATTTTCTCTGTGCAGCGTGAGGGTGACTCCAATTCATAAAAGGGGACTGGTAACCTCTGTTCTGCCTGTTTCCTGCAGGCGTTATGTAAATTGAGCTAACACAGGTGGCCTTGATAGTTTGCAAAACAAATACGTGCTGAGGGGGCAAGGACAGAGAGTGGGATTTCAGGAACACTGTGCCTGAGGTCTGTGGACAACCCTTCTGCACCTGGACTCCTGGGGTCTGGCCCAGTGCCTGGGGCACAGTGTGTACAGAGCAAACACATGCACAGGTGAACCAAGGATAAAACCTCGGTTTTTCCACAGCCCTTTCTCTGACAACCAATACTGCTCACCTGTATTCTTCATTAGAGGGTAGCCTTGTTGGTCTTGGGTATCCCAGCACTGTGTGGGTGTTGGGGGGGTACACAGTAAGTGCTCAATAAAAAGCTTTGACGGCTAACCTTTTAGAGTATGGATGCGTTCCCACAGTTGAAAACAAATGACACCTGTCCCCTTCCAGGCCAATGGAGCTTTTGAGGTTACACTTGGGCATCAGTATTTGAACAGGGAGAAAGACTTGCAACTAAAAGGCTACAAGCTGTCATCTGGGGTGCCAAACCATGGGGGACTTCTGCACGGTTCTGTTGTTGCCACTGTGAGGTGTTTGTGTAGCTCACGCTAGTCTCAAACCTGCTATGTAGCTGTCAAAATGTTTGCAGAAAAAGACCTGGATACAGGCTAATGACATAAGAGTTGAATTAAGTCCCCTCTAAGGGAGACTTTTGGGCTAACAATGATTTTATCCTTTCAGATTTATGTACTTCACGATCGTGGTTATTAACTTTGGGAGAATATGTTTTAAGGGAGGGTGTCTTTGAGTTATAATGGTAATGCTGGGCAAAATTTAGTGACAAATATTTATTAACTGCTTATTTTATAATAACAAGTATTACTGCCTCTAGATCAGAACCATGTATTACGATACAGATCGAGGCACAAATGCAAAACACATATGCAATTTGAAAAATTATAGCAGCCACGTGAGTTTTAAAAACCAGTGAAATTAGTATGAACAAGGTATTTTATTAACCCAGTACCTCTAAACCATCATTTCAATGTATAATTATAGCTATATGTTGCTTAAGCCCAGGGACACATTCTGGGAAATGTGTTGCTAGGTGATTTAATTGTGTGACCAACCATCAGCATGATCTCACGCAAGCCTAGATGGTAGAGCCTGCATACACGGGGACCTTGTGGTACGAAGCACACACGTGTGCAAGTCCAGTGTTTGCAGAGAGGGTGTTAAGCTCCCTGGGGGGTTAGACTCCAAAATTATCACCGTGACATTTATTGTTTGTTTATTTACTTACTTATTGGAGTGTGTACGGGAGAGTGTGCCACAGTGCACAGGAGGAGGGCAAAAGCAGCTTTAGGGAGTCAGTTCTCTCCTTCCACCAAGTGGGTCCTGGGGATTGAACCCAGGTTGTCAGCCTTTTGCTGCAAGCACCTTTAGCTAGTGAGACAACTAGCTGGCCCCAGCGTATGGCTTTTAATTTTTGGTATTCATTGTTTCAGAAATTCTCCATTTTGCTTCCAATTTTGAAGACAACATCACTGGGTACAGGTTTCTAGGCTGGCAGGCCTTTAAAGTATTTTCATTCTACTCTTACATGGTTCTTGAGAAACTGCATTTTAAAACATTTATATCGATTCATGTGTATGAGTGTTTTACCTGTGTGTGTGTGTGTGTGTGTGTGTGTGTGTGTGTGTGTGTGTGTATGTGTGTGTGTGTGTGTGTGTGTGTGTGTTGGTCTGGAGGGTGAATGTGATCCCCTGGAGCTGGACAGTTAGGAGCCCCAGTGGGGTACTGGGAACCGAACCCTGGTCCTCTAAAGGAGCAGAGTTAGTCCAAGGCTCTTCTGTGAAACCAACCCCCTTGCTTGGCCCCTGTTGGTAGATGGTGAAACCTTTAGGAAGGGGGACCTGGGGAGGTCCTTAGCCACGCATGCGCTTGAAGGAGGGTGCTGAGTACCTTTTCTCCCTCTGCTTCTTAGCTCCAAAGGTGAGCGGTTTGTTCCACAGAGGGCTGCTCTCACCAGAGGCCCAAAGTAATGGGGCTCAACCTTAGACCTTAGCCTCCAGAGTCAGGAGCCAAAACAGAGCTTTGAGTAACACTCTGGCTGTGAAGGATGAAGTGGAAATTTTAAGGGTTCTGTGGAAAGTCAGTTGGATGGTGTTTTGCTGGGGCAAACACGTGAAGAAATGTTTCGTTAAAGTGGACACGGGTGTGAAAGGTCAAGGCCGACTCATGAGGGACGTTTCACTGAAGCAGACACAGGAGAGAGGGTGCTCTGCTAAGGACACGTGATGAAGGATGCTTTGCTAACAGCACACATGTATTGGTCCACCTTACACTGTGTAGGCATTTTGAGCTGGCGGTTTGTTTGCTGGGCTCCACAGAGAGACATGGCCCTCCTGGTGCTGAGCTGCATTTGCTGGGCTCCACAGAGACATGGCCCTGGTGCTGAGCTGCATTTGAGGGCTGCATTTGCTGGGCTCCAGCTCCACAGAGAGACATGGCCCTCCTGGTGCTGAGCTGCAGTTTGTTGCAGCTTCCACAGATTCCAGCTGACTGGATGCATGTGCTGAGGCAAGGCACATGGAGGACACACGATGTTTGGAGGGCATAAATAGGACTCCATGGAGTGACAGAGACAGAGCTTGGCTTGCTGGTACAGCCAGCTGTGCAATGCTTGTGGCTCAATGATCTTCACTTCCCTGGGAGAGGCACAGCTGAGAACTCCTGTTGGTCCCTCCTGCTGGCTCGAGCAGAGGCTGAGGCCTGGCTGTCTCCCTAGGTCGAGTCACTGCTGTTGCTACCCTGACTCTACTGAACTGGACTGCTGGTGTATCAGTATCTGCGAGTGGATCGAGCTGCTGCTGCCTGCTAACTTGTGAACTGAATTGCAGATTTCCAGACAACACAGACAGGAGTTCCTCCACAGAAACTTTCTGAACAGGTCCACTTCCCCTCCCTACCATATCCTTTCTCTTTTCACTTCCTCTGGTAGGTGGTGAGTTACAAGGGAGGTTAAGAACCGTCATTAAAAATAAGGTTTGAGAAAAATTAAAGTTACGGGGGAGAGGACAGGATGAAGAAGTAAAGGACAGGTCAGGTACACAGGGGTCTCTGCTCCTTCACAACCAGGAGAGTGAGTGGCCTCGAGAGGCAAGAAGGCTGCTCAGCCCGACACAGCTTAGTAGCTAGTGCTGCTGTAAACTTTAGGAGTCTGACCCAAGCGGGTTTATTTTAGGCATATTTAAGCACAGCACAATTTGGTGGAAACTTTTCTGCTGATAATTAACTCAATTCTGCGTGCACAATAAAGCATATGTACATCTCCCTGAGGAACAAAGTAAGCTCAGTACAGATCAGCCTGGAACCCTCGCAATGCTTTGTAAAGTCCATACGGATGGGACCTACAGATTAAGAAAAACAGGGGTCTGGTGCAGGAAAGTCTCGGTCACACCAGGCTGGAAAACACATCTGCTTCAGCCTTCTGGGTGAATGACAGCTACTGCATTCCTTCCTGGAGGGAACAACCCTAGGTGCTAACACTGCAGGCTCCTCTAGTGCTCATCACCAGCACAAAGACTTCCGTGATTTCCACAAGGGCATGTGTGAATACGACCAAAGTACAGTCACCTGTACTTTGGACATCTATCTTTCTTTTCTTTCTCTTTCTTTTCTTTCTTTCTTTCTTTCTTTCTTCCTTCCTTCCTTCCTTTCTTTCTTTCTCTCTCTCTTTCTTCCTTTCTTTCTTTCTTTCTTTCTTTCTTTCTTTCTTTCTTTCTTTCTTTCTTTCTTTCTTTCTTTCTTTCTTTCTTTCTTTCTTTCTTTCTCTTCTTTCTTTCTTTCTCTCTCTCTCTCTCTTCTTTCTTTCTTTCTTTCTTTTCCTTCCTTCCTTCCTTCCTTCCTTCCTTCCTTCTTCCTTCCTTCCTTCCTTCCTTCCTTCCTTCCTTCCTTCCTTTCTTTTCCGGAGCTGAGGACCGAACCCAGGGCCTTGTGCTTGCTAGGCAAGCGCTCTACCACTGAGCTAAATCCCCAACCCCGGAAATGTTTCTTTCTGAAATTTTTTATTTTCATATGTGTGAGTGTTTGCCGTCTGTATACCCCATGCACGCCTGCTATCTGTAGGGGCCAGAAGAGGGCATCAGATCTCCTAGGACTAGAGTTACAGATGGCTGTGAGCTGCCATGTGGGTGCTGGGAACTGAACCTGGGTTCCCTTCCAGTGCAGCCAGTGCTCTTAACCACCGAGTCATCTTTCCATTCCTAAATTGGTTCCTATGCTAAGTAAGAACACCAATAACTTGAAAATCCACAAGAAGCTGGGAGGCTAATCTAACCTATTGTTCAAAGGGTCTTTGGGAAGGGAGAGGCTCAGATGAGGACCCAAGACTGTGTTCTGTGTCTGTGGGTGAACACAGATGCACACATGTGCCCACACATGCACACTCTCTGTCCCTTCTCATGTGATGCCATGTTCTGCTTCAGGAATCTGCCAGCAAGCAGACTATCACCAGATATGGGCCTTGAACCTAAGAAATGATCTACACGAGCTTTCTGTGTGTGTGTGTGTGTGTGTGTGTGTGTGTGTGTGTGTGTGTGTGTGTGTACTCAGCATGGACAGTCACTACTACCCCTGTAGCCCTCAACCTGTTTTCTTAAAGTTTCCTAGCCTCACACATGTTGCTATAGTATTGACAAATGGATGAAGGAATTGTCCTAGTTAGGGTTTCCATGGCTGCAATGAAACACCATGACCAAAGGGCAAGATGGGGAGAAAAGGGATGATTTGGCTGACACTTCCAGACCACAGTCTATCCTGGAGGAAGTCAGGACAGGAACTCAAAGGGGGCAGGAACCTGGAGGCAGGAGCTGATGCAGAGGCCGTGGAGGGTGCTGCTTACTGACTTGTTCGTTGTGGTTTGCTCAGCCCCCTTTCTTATAGAACCCAGGACCACCAACCCAGAGACGACATCACCCACAGTGGGTTGGGGACTCCTCATTTAATCACTGATTAAGAAAATGTCCTACAGCTGGACCTTACGGCCACATGTACCCAAGGGAGGTTCCTCCTTTCAGATGATTCAAGCTTACTATCCAGGATGGGAAGTATAAATTTAATATAAAATTATATAATATTTTGCCTTTTATCAAGTATTCTGTCTAGTGTGTATTTATCACACACATGCATTGATTAAAACCAGCCACCTTCTCATTAGCCACGTGTGGCTTGTTGCTTCTCTATTGGAGAGTGGAGTTCTAAATAAGAGATTGTTTGCCTGAGAATTAAGTGATTAACTTTTGCCTTGGGCATAAATCACCTTCCCACCCGAGGTTAATTAACTTTTTCACATTTTCAGCAATGTAATCCAAAAGCCCCAGGAGAGTTTTCTCCACTTATCCCATTCCCCAGTTCCCCGGGGGTTAAAAAGCCTACAGTAAGCGTTTACTCCATGCCTATTAGCCTTAGGTAATGCTGCTCCTCATTACCCAGGTTACTTGATATTTAAGTTGGGGGACCATTTCCTCCAAGACCTTAAGTTTATTTTCTGTTGTTATTAAATAACTTTGGCAAATTTGGGCATGGGACCTGCCCAGCCTTTCTTGCTGTTTCTACCGTTTCAATTGGCTATTCCAGCTTCCCCTTGTCTCCCTAACAGTAGGCAGATGTCAACCCGGGATGGCAAGGCTTCTCAGTGCTCCAGTTTTCTGGTTTAGTGTGCACCTTCTCAAAGAAGCCACCAAAAAGACTCCGACCCATGTCACACTTGGGCTTCTTATAATCCGTACACCAGGGAGAGCAAGCTCTCTGCTCAAACTTTTAACCTACTTATTAAAGGTTTATTTTATCTATATGTATGAATATGTGCCTGTATGTATGCATATGTGTGTACCTTTGGTAACCATACATGCCAAAGGGTGCATTGGTTCCCACTGGAACTGAAGTTACAGTCATGAGCCACCATATGGGTGCTGAGAACCCAACCAGATCCTCTTGAAGAGCAGCAAGTGCTCTCAACCATTGCGCTCTCTCTAGATCCTCTGCCTACTCTATCTCAGGGAGAAAGTGGCAGTGATAAGACTTACCCGGGATTGCTGGTGCTTGTGGTAGAATTCGGTCATGTTGAAGTCATCCAGGTCGACCAGTAGGCCTTGCTTACACATCTCACAGGTCTTTACAGTGCTTAGATCTGCCCCTGGAATCAAGAGTAAGAATCATATTTAAGAAGGTAGATCAGAAGTTCTCTCAGCATGCATGCACATGTGCGCGCGCGTGCGCGCGCGCGCACACACACACACACACACACACACACACACACACACACTTTTATGTTATGTGCAACCCTGATTCCCTGATTCTGTTTGTGCCAGTACTTTGGACAGGTGCTATTTTGAGATTGAACTTGTGTCCGTGTTATGAATTCCAAGCTTCAGTGGTTTTCATTTGAAGTCAGTCATCTTCTGGAGAGAATGACCTTGACCCTGAGTTCTGAACATCGTTTTCCCTCTGTGGTCATTTACTGTTTGGGTTTCAGGCAGGTGAAATCTCCATGACTTCTAAATAACAGGCCTTGTTTCTATCTAAATATGTAAACATAATGGTTCATAAAATTGAAATTGCTACACAGAAGTGAATCCTCTCTAACACAGGCCTTTGCAACAGGGGTGACTGTTGGACTTACAATCTCCCTCACCCCTTGCAGACCCAACACAGTTCTGCGATAAATAAATTAGTACCAGATCCACAGCAATGGCTTTGGCTACCAGATTTACCTTTGCTCACACCCAAGAAAAGGGAGCAAGGGCCTAGGTGTGGACTCTAGTGACAATGGTATCTGAGGCCAGCAGAAGCCTGAAGTCAGGCTCATTTGGGAAAAGGAAGAGAAGGCTCGCTGTGCTGAAGTACTTACGGAAATGAGACCAGTGCTCTGTTTCCCCAGGGCAGAAGCGGAAGCCACAGAACCATTGCTATTCTGTGGAAGTGGGGGTGCTGCGCAGTTCCACCAGTTTAGTTGCAGGGCTCAGTTTGGGTGTCTGACTAGAAAACCCCTGTTACCTGCATCTATTTAGTGAGCAGGGCTTTGCAAGGTTACACAAGCTTATACCTCAGTTCTAGGTTTCTACTGTGGATACAAGGAAATAATAAGTCGTAAGGACGTTAAAGGGCAGGGGGGAGCTCATCTCCCTTTCTACATTTTGTTTGCTTGTATTTCCTTCTCCTCCTCTTCATCTTCCTTCTTCTTCTATCCCCGCCCCCCACTCCACTGGACATCGTGTGTCTTCCACTCTCATCCTGAACATATTTAAGCACCAAAAATAGCATCGTATTTACGTATTTAATTTGCTTTCCCCGTTTTTCTTTTTGGCCTGTGCTACATGTTTGATTGGCTTGAACCTCTAGTATGAGAAAGCCTTCTCTCGGCTGCTGTAGGATGCAGGTCCTTTAAGCAACATGGCCACATGGTTATCAGATCAGTTGTGCCTCCTTGTGAGCATCCATCCTGGCAGAGAGGTTGGGGGGGTCTGTTGACAGCAGGCAGTGGGGAAGTCACCGGATGGACCCGCACAGTTTCTGGCACTCCTCCTAGCCATCCTAGATCCTAACATATACAGGTTGGGGAAGGGGAATCAGAGAGGGGTTCCATTTTTGTGGCTATGGGTGAAGACTTTGCAGTGCACCTGCTCTGGGGTCACCCGAGATGCTGCTCGTTCATGCGCTGTGAGTAAAGCCCAATAAACTTACTGCTTCTCCAGGTCAAACTTGGTGGAATTGTTCTTTGCTTTGTCACTGGGACCTTATAAAGAAATGCATTGTTTGTATTTCCCTGGGGAGGGAGTATTGACAGCAATGGCAGAATCATTAGCAATCCAAGTCTTCTCAAACGTCCCCTTCCCCAATTCGGATGGAGTTCTTTGCTTTTGGACATGGACTTAAGCATTTAAGGATTGACTCGCTATTTCTTGAGGAAGGGAAGATGCACCCATGAAGGGAGAATGTCAGTATTACTACCTCCATGGCATGGTAGAGGCGGACAGCTACAACTGTGGGGTTGGGGTTATGCTCTAGACCTACTATCCAGCCAGAGTCAGACAGGTAAGGATATAGAAGAGGACCTAATCAGGGCCTGGCTGAGGAGTATCAATCCCAGGGAGTGTGGTCTGAGAGACATACTGGGAGTTTTCTACTTGACCACCATAATGGAACCCTTCAGTTAACCTCCTCCTCCTCCTCTAGCTCCTTCCTCATTATAGAAGGCAAAGAAACCTACTGTTTGCCAAGAACACTACAACCAACCTCCTGTGTGTGTGTGTGTGTGTGTGTGTGTGTGTGTGTGTGTGTGTGCGCGTGCGTGTGTACTGAGCTTGGCACTTCCTAGGGGACTCGAGAAGGGGCTTCACACCCAGCTATGGGATCAGTCTGACAAAAGTGCCACGTGTGAAACTCTTCAATAGAGATCTAGACCATCAGAGTGACACTCTTCTTACCCATCTGGCAAACAGGCAGAATTGCTTGCACTCTTTTGAAAGAAGGATTTTATTTACGAGGATGTGTATGCACACATGTGTGTGAGTACCTGCCGGGGCCAGACGGGAGCGGCAGGTAACCTGGAGTTAGAGTTCCAGGTGGTTTTATAAGGTGCCTGATGTGGGTGCTGGGAACTGAACTTGGGTCCTCTTCAAGAGTAGCAAGTACTCTTAACCATGGAGTCATCTCCCCAGCTCCTGGTTGGGTCTGAGGTGACACCGCTCCTCACCATGATGGAGCAGCTACTAACTGGACAAGGGTGCCATATGCTTGCTGAGGGTCTAATGGCAATCTGTGTCTCCTTCATTCCTTCTCAGAGGTCAGCTTTGGGCAGGCCTCAAGCAGGTGACATTGTTTCCAAGATTCTCTCAGATTTAAGTGTGTGTGTGTGCGTGTGTGCGCGCGCATACATACACACACACACACACACACACACACACACACACACACCTGCCAAGCCCAGGATTCTTGCTTACCCTCCCATCACAGCATTTATAAGCAAGAATCCTGGGCTTGGCAGTGTTTCTCTGACAGCGAGCCCCTGACAAGGCTCCCAGGCCCACACTGTGGCATCTCAGATTAATTATACACCGCCACGCGCTCACCGCCACGCACTCACGTCTCCTGTCTCCACCTACCTGATGTTATTTTCACTTTCAGCCACTTTTTCAGGCACTCTTGGTGAACAAACTGCAGACTTCCCACACAGCCGCAAGGCTCCAGGAGGGGGTTGGCTGGGGAACCCCCCGCTATCTGACAGATCCGACACAAGTCTCCCTCCTCCTCCGAGTCCTCCTCCAGGAGACTAAACAGAAAACAAGGCCCTGTGACCAGGAGTCCCCACATTTGCTGTTTCTACAAATACGGTTTCCCAGGGTATTCACAGGAGAAGGAAGAAGGAGCAGTCCCCATGCTTTGTTCGCCTGGTCTTCTGGGGCTTGCCCACTGTTCCTTCCAACCCTGTAAGGATTTCCCTAGATGGGGTTATTGATCCTTGATTCTCGCATTCTTGTAATAGGCTTCTATGCAGCCTCGGCTAAGTGTGAGCTCAGTGGGAGGGACCAGCACCTCTAATGAAGAAGTAAGGAGTGAGGTGAGGCATGTAACTCAGTGGGTGTTTGCCTCGCTTGTTGAAAGGTCATAGCTTCAATTCCCATCAGTATAAGAGGTGGGAGAGGGGAATGAGGGATTAGTCCTGTAGCAAAGGCTGAGCCCTTATCTCTGCCTTGCCACCTTGAGGAAGCTGGCTGCAAAGGCTAGTAACTTTAAATTTTCTGTGTTTGCGTGCGTGCGTGCGTGCGTGCGTGCATATGCACATGGAGGCTAGATGTTGATGTTGGGTGTCTTCTTCCTTGCTCTCCACCTTATTACGGCCGTTTTCCTTCCTGAGACAGGACCTCATTGTGTAACTTGGCTGGCCCGGAACTTGCTACATAAACCAGTTGGGTCTCAAACTCACAGATTAGCCTACACTGACCTCGAGTGCTGGGAGTAGATGCATGTGCCACCATGCCAAGCTGTCCCAGCTGTCTCACCTTAGTTTTTAAGGCAGGGTCTCTTACTGGACCTGGAGCGAACTAACTGGCTGGCCTGGCTGGCCAGCAAAGTCCAGGGCGTGTCCCGTCCTTGCCTGGAGTTTCACGTAGATGCGGGAGATTCGATCTCAGACCCTCGTAAGACCATAGTACGCACCGTACTGACTCAGCTGTCTCCCCAGCACCTAGAAATTCCTTAAAAGGCAATTCTACAATGCACGCTATGAACTTAGGCACGTGTGTGTGTGTGTGTGTGTGTGTGTGTGTGTGTGTGTGTGGAAGCTGTTGTAGGTAAAGCCAGGACAGCTATGCTCCGAAGGGAGACTCATCCACAGGCGATGAACATTTCATATAGAACCAGCCATCCTTAAAAAATTGATATAATACTGTAAGGTTTAAAACAGCATTGAAAATACAAAGCCTGAAATGAGAGGAGTGGAAATGTTATTCACAGTCAAAACTATTTTCTACATAGGAAAGCCAAAGTCTACAAAGTACTGTACACACATAATAAGAGCGTGTAACAAAACAGAGAAAATAAAAATTATAGTCAGTTGCATTTCTGTACATGAGCCACAAAGAGTTAGAATTGAAAATTCCATTTCAATAGCAAACAACAGCAAATAAAGACCTAGAGATGAAGCAAAGGGCTTTTGTTAAGAAAATGACAGACACAAGAGCGGAGCGGAGCCATGCAAATCAAGAATGGGGTTTCCAAGTGGTCAGCATTGCTGGACCAGCACATAGGTTCGGTGTAATTCCAGTGAGACATCCCCAGCCAGCAGACTCTTAAGTGTACAGTAAAGGGTGCTCTAGCGAACTTGGGGAGGAAGGCTTTGGCAGACATTGGTGTGCTGTGACACCAGGTCAGAAAAGGCAAAGGAGACCAATGGAGCAGTACGTACCCTGAGTTTGCCCAGTATCTGTAAATCATAGGATGGATGATGCTGGTGGCTATGTAGACCGGCAGGGACAATCTCAGGACAACGACTTCACAAGGGGGGAAACCCCACAAAATGCCCAACATTTGGGAGGCAGAGGCTAGCAGATCCCTTATGCTTTTGAGGTCAGCCTGATCTACAGAGTGTGTTCTAGGCCAGCCAGAGTTGCTGGCCCTACAATGTCAAAATAAATAAATCTTTTTTTTTTTTTTTACAAACATTTCCTAAAATGGACATTTTTGAAATGTTGTTAGGCGTTGTTATATACAGAGAAAGGGAACACACAATTAAACAAATACTCATTGAATGAGAGATGTTAATGCAGGGGCCCATGTTGAGAAGCCCTTGCATTTTACAAGAAATGATTTGAGTTCAACGACATCACTTCGGGATGGTTGGAGTCTAGACATCTGACCAGTATGTCTGAAGTTACATTTGGGGGTTGGTGGTGATGGGTGAGTATGGGGGTCTCTTGGTTTTAACCATGGATGGTCTTCTTGTAGCTTGTTTAACCATGAAAAGAAAAGACGGTAAGAATAAGAAAGCTCTTAGCAGGGTAGATGTGGAGTCACCTGTGATTCCAGACCCTGAGCGGGGGAGCCGTGGCTAGCTAGACAGGCTGAAACTGGAGGGCTCTGGTTCAGTGAGAGAACCCATTTCAATAAACAAAGTGGTGACTGAGGGAAGAATTCACCTAATGTCAAGTTCAGATCTCTGTATGCTCATGCATGCACAAGCAGCTACGTACATATACACACAGAGGCACAAATGCACACACACTTGCACACACGCAAGAGGATTGTGTATGCAATCTGTTTTATTTCTCCCTTCTTTTTCCATTTTCAATTCATTGTGGTGAAATTTTCCTGCTTGCAAATGGACATCAATCGGGTAATTCATGGTCCAGAGGAGCCATACTGACACGTACAAAGAGGGCACATGCTCCAAGAATCAATTTCCAGATCCTTAAGCCAAGATTTGGGCACAGTAAACACCCTATCATAAAAGAGATGGTAGAATTCTGACAGTGTTTAATGAAGGCTTTAAAAAGTATCCAGTTTCGTAGCTGTGAAATATCCCAAACTCTCCTCTGGAGGAAGGAAAGGTCAAAGAAAAGGGCAACTCAAAAAAGGATCTTGTTTTTCTCTCTCATGCATGAGAGAGAGAGCGAGCGCAAGAGAGCGCACACTTAGCACGGAGGCAGTTGGTCCTCCAGCCCCACCCTTCGGAGGACTGGGGTAACTATGGTAACTGTTTGGAAGGTTTAAATTCTACAACTGCTGGTTGGATTTGCAGGAAGTCTCAGGAGAGAGAGCTGTGAACTTCAAGAGCTGAATGGTTCCTTCTCTGGGGAGTTAGCAACCTTTTCATAAAATAAAATAAAATAAATTTCCAGCTAATTGCTGGGGAGAGGGGAGAGCCCCTGTGCCACCAGGCATCCTTGTGTTTCTGGAGATTTGCCTCTTGTGTTTATTTATTTAAGAATATTCTCTTCCTCATCTCTCCCCCATCCGCCCCCACTCTGTTCGATAGTGTAAGTGTGGAGAGGTCAGAGGGCACCTGAGGAGAGTCCCTTCTCTCCCACTGTATTTATTGGTCTTGGGGATGAAACTCAGCTCCTAAGACCAAACCTTTACCCACTGAGCCATGTGGCTGGTCCTCGCCTTTCTTAAGTATTCAAGAAAAAAAGACACTTTAGGGGGTATATGCATGAATCTGAGTGGGAGCGCCAAATTCCTCTTTGTATGTACACATCTTTTAGGGATAACAAAATAGGGATGATTTTCTCAAAATAATCAATCTCGTTAACACGTCAGGGAAGAACATGGCTGCGTTAAAGTTCCCACATTTCTCTAATAAAAGCAATGGTTATCTCAGCACGGGGCAGGGGTGGGGGTGGAATGGGGGGTGTATAGTTACAACAAATCCTTACCTTTCTTGCAATTTCCTGAGTTTCTCAGGGTCTGCCTTTATTTCTGTGGCCTTTTCATCCATGACACCAGAGACTCTAACGCTGGTGCCGTTATCATTCTGACTTGCAAAATCAGACACCGCAAAGAAAGTAAAAGGTATATTTTCTTGCAGGGACCCAGGCATGTAGAAATGGCCTTGTAAATGTCTTCTTGTAGGAGAGCTGGGGGAGTCCCCCAAGGCCATGCTGCTTTGTGGATTTGGCAGATCTGACAGGAGCGGAGACTCCTGAGCTTGACTAGTCGAAGCCCTCTCCTCTGTTCCCTGGGTGTCCTCACTGTGGCTCTCCGCAGTGGCCGACGGATTTCTGTTTCTGATAGGTGAGAGTGGCCGGCGTACATTGAACCTTAGGTTTTCCTCCAACTCTGCACTTGGAACTAGGATAGATGACATGGTCAAGCTTGCTGGGATGTCATCTATCACAGCAGAGTGGAACAGCGACCCATGGGCATTGTAGGATGGATTCACGGACGATCTTGGAGCTGTGGGTCTCCCAGAAAGTAAGCAGTCGAACGAGTTCCTGGAACCACTTAAGTAACGTTGCCAGTCTCTCTCGCAATTGTGAACAGCGGACCTGTCTTCCACGGCACAATTGTTGGACACATCTTCGGCACTGACTTGGGTGACACCATCAGATTTGGTGTCCCCTGGTACAGGGGTCTTCTCATCCTGGTCTCCACTGGGGTTGTCTTTAGCCAAATCCTTGGGTAGCCTGGTATCTTGGAGCATCCTTTGCCCGGGAGAAGACTGCTTTGTTGTTGGCTCCGTGACACTGGTTTTTCTTGGAGAGCCAGGGATGGGCTCACCCCATCTTAAAGAATTTCCTCTGAGATTTTCAGCATTTTCCTCCACATTTCTATTCTGAGCGGCTGATGTCCCAAGAAAGCGGCTTCTTTTATAGCTGGGAGGAGAGCGCATCCCAGCCAGCAGGAGCTCCTCTTCCGTGCGAGTCTCCTCTTCCGTGTCATAGTTCTCTTGTTCATTGTTTAATGATAATGCAGAATAAAAATCTTCGTCGTGGAACCTAAACGGTGCCCTTCTTGGTCCTACCACGGTGGCAGGGAGGAATGGAGTCACCAAGGACTCAGTCAGCACTTGAGAACCACTCATTGGCTGGAAGGTCTGCGAGAGGGCAGTGTGGGGCTCGTTCTGGGGACGAGCACTGGGGTCTCCTTTTTTCTGTCTCTCGAGGGGGGGTTTCCCGGCCACTCTCACGAGCTGTGAGGATGGGGCTAAGTTTCTTTTCTCTCGAGCTGGCCTCTTTAGCTTCATCTCATTTGCACACAGCAGACTGTCTTGTTGGACAACGGGGTCTGTGTTGGGAGAAGACAGATTCTGTTGAAAGCACCCATGGGAGAGAGCTCCTCTCTGTCAAGCATGATGGTCTACCAAAGGCAACAACAAGATAGCCCTGGAGAAGGAAGAAAATTCATGCAGGCCTAGGGCAGGAGGCACCAGAGGCATGGGAGGGAAAGCTAAGGTGGGTTTCTCGTTACTGCCTCTGGATTCTCCTTTGTGAGGTTCACACTCGCACCCACAAGTTCATACGTAGGCGTCTGGGTTCACACCTGTGGCCCTCACACTGGTTCTGGGGAAGGGATAACCACAAGTCACAGACTGTTTCAGGAGGATGGAGCTCTAGACCAGCTCAGCCAAGGATGGCTAAACCTCTCTGTATTCAGCGGAAAGGAAAGGTAGCAGTGTGGGAGTGACTACACAAAACCAACCAGTCCTTCTCATCCAGATCCCTCCCGGATGTATGGATGGCAGCCCTACGTCATCCACTGCTTTCCAAACCTCAACAAAAGTACAATTCTGTTATGATAGACTGGAAAGCTAGTGCCCAGGCACACGATGGTTCTGATGAAGCTTGCTACTGAGTGTAGATAAAAGTTATAAAATCTGGCATGAAGTTGTCATTCTTTGCCATTTGCCTCTAGTAAATGAATGACATCTGGCCACCCCAGAGTGTCTGCCTCGGGATTCTAAGGTGGAGGAGAAGGAGAGAGAAGGGGCTGGTCAAGTGTCCAGTGAGCCAGAGTTTTTAATCAGTAAAGTCACTTACTCAAAACTTAACTTTGTAGGGATAAGGGGATGGCTCAGTCTATAGAGTGCTTGCCTGAGACCTGAGCTGGATCACAAGAACTCATGTAAAGTTGTCAGGGCTGGGAGTTTTGGAGGTGGTGTACACACTAATCCCAGACCTGGGGAGAGCAGACGGGATCATTCTGAAGCTCACTGGTCAGCCAGTCCAGCCTAACTAGTAAGCTTCGGGACATTGGGAGACCCTATGTCTCAGGGAGATAGATGATGTTCATCCATGGATGACAGTGGCACCCAACCTTGTCCTCTCCCCCTCACCCACATGCTCCTGCATACAGGCAAACACATAGACATTTTTTTTTCCGGAGCTGGGGACCGAACTCAGGGCCTTGCGATAGCTCGGCAAGCGCTCTACCACTGAGCTAAATCCCCAACCCCCACATAGACATTTTTAAAAACTTTGCAATGTATGAATAATAAGCACTTCTTACCAAGTAGTCACACTGATCACTTAAACCACCCCAGCCAGTTCATCCAGGGAAGTCTTGCAGTCCCATGAGCTAGACCCTGTACTCACACTTTCTCATGGAGGGTACTGAGGTTAGGGAAGGTTACATGACTTGCCCAAGGTCGGAGTCTTAGTAAGTGAAGTGAGCCAAGGCCTGCTAGGATTTTTGTTCTTTACCTTAAATGCCTTAAAAACTTCCACGGACTTTGCAATTTGCTCACCAAAACGAGGGCCATTGAGATCTATTGGGATGCGTGCATGTGTAAGGGCTTTCACCCCATGTGGGTAAAAATTTGAAAGTGCTTTTGTGAGCCCCCTTCTTCTTATTCCCTTATTCAACCCCCTCTGCGTTCCCCTCTGCTCTTCTGCAGATCTGATGAAGCTCTGCTGTCCTTGTCACTTGGTTGGCCTGTTGAGTGGACAGGATGCCATGGGGGCCCAAGGGTTCTTGATGACAGCTCTGCTGGGGAAAATGCAAATCCACTGAGCTGCCGGCTCAGCTGGGGCCAAGTCAATACTGCCTTTAATTGTGGTGCCTTGCAGGGGACTTTCTAACGTCCTAATAGTCTCTAAGCTTCTTTTATTATTAGCTGCATGGGACACTCAGCTGCACAGTGCAAATCTTTACACATCAGCCCTTCCAGAAATCAGTTAAACTGTCCTACTGGGCCCCTCATGGGGTTTATAAACCCCTGCAAGAGATGAGTCAACAATTCAAGGACACTGAGCATCCAGCTGTCTGAGCTTGGATGGCCCAACCAGCTGGGTACTGAAATGATCCATGTGATAACCAATTGAATCTGGGGTGTGTGTGTGTGTGTGTGTGTGTGTGTGTGTGTGTGTGTGTGTGTGTGTGTCTGTGTAGAGGCCAACCTTAGCTCACACTTTATTTTTGGAGGCGGAGTCTCTCACTTGACCTGGAGGTCAGATGGCCAGGGAGCTTTAGGGATCTGCCCGTCACCGTTCCCCCAACCCTGGGATTCAAAGTATGTGTGTGTTCTTCTACCCATTTTTAGGGTTGAATTCATGTCCTCACACTTTCCAACTGGCCCCATCCCCCTAATTTTTTTTTTCTTTTTTCTTTTTTTCGGAGCTGGGGACTGAACCCAGCCTAGCAAGCGCTCTACCACTGAGCTAAATCCCCAACCCCCTCCCCCTAATTTTTAACATGAGATGTGACATGAAGTCCAAGTATAGGATCTTTTGATCATTTTGCAATTTGAATTTGAAAAGGACCTTCAAAATTAGTAAACAGTGCTGAGCCTGAGCCTTCTGCCCGCTCTGAACTCACCTGTGCATGAGAGGGCTGGTGAGGAGCTGCCCCGGAGAAACAGCTCAGCCACCCGCTGAGGGAGATGAGAGACTTGGCTTCTGAAATACAGGATGCTGGGAACTTACAAGGACCCTGAGGTCATTTCACAGGAGCTGCCATGGTGTGACTGCGGCCTGGGACAGAAGTCTCAACTGTGCGCTGTGCATCTGAGGTTTCCTCAGACATACTGGGAATGTGTCACCACGATTCCTGGTCATCTTTAAAATTCAATCAGAGCTGCATGTGATCGTGTGTGTGTGTGTGTGTGTGTGTGTGTGTGTGTGTGTGTGTGTTTGTGTGAAATCGGGAGCAGACTTCAGTAGCTGTGGGCTGGGAATAAACACCCGATTGGTATGCCAGGGATGTGCTATTCATAGCCCTGCCTTGCAGCTCTGAGCCCTGCGTTGGCCCCAGCTGTGGGTTGAGTGCCCGCTGCCGCCAGGAGGTCCAGGCTCGTTGAGGAGAAACTGGAAGAAGTATCATCTGGCCTCAGGACTATGCCTTTGGTCTTGGGCTTCCTCGTGAACTTTACCAGCACTGCCCTGGATTCTAACAATATATCCTCCTGCCCCCCTTTGGTTATAAATGTGGTCCATGTAGAAGATGAAATGGTCTCAGGCTCCCATAACCCAAAGCCCAGCGGGACATCGCTCAGGTACTGGACTTCAAGGGTGAGTTGAAAACTCAGAACCTCCAGGTTATCGTCTCCCTGAAATAGTGTGGTGGCTCAGAGTTTGGACGTGAGAAAAGTACCACGGCCTCAAAACCCATTTTGTATTTCTCTTCCCATACCTACCTGCTCCCTGAAAACATGGGCACTTGTAACCTTTAACTAGAGGTATTGTTTAAACACACACACACACACACACACACACACACACACACACACACAAAGGTGGTTTACTGCTGTGCATACAAGTATGCACTCTACTTTCTTTCTTCAATATTCCTTTGCTGTTACTTTTCAAGAATACTGTCTAAATGTGGTTTAAGGGTATACTGTATGAATATGTCACAGTGTCTTTGACTTTTCTTTTATTGATGTGTGTGTGTGTGTGTGTGTGTGTGTGTGTGTGTTTAGAGAGAGAGAGAGAGACAGAGAGACAGAGAGAGAGAGACACACACACACAGAGACAGAGACAGAGAGAGACAGAGAGAGACAGAGAGAGAGAGAGAGAGAGAGAGAGACAGAGACAGAGAGAGAGAGAGAGAGAGAGAGAGACAGAGAGAGAGACTGGACTGATGAGACTGGAATTGCCAGCTTGGAAGGTCTGAACCGTCCAGAGGTTTTGACACGTTGCTGAATTCCTTTGCAGACAGTTTGGGCCACACTGCCCTTCCAGGTGGGACAGGAAGGCGTCTCTGTCACAGCAGGATCACCAAGCCACCTGTGTCACCAGCATCTGCACAGCACTGCCCAGGAAGTTATTTTAGAACCTTAGCCAGTTTGGTAGGCTGAAGTTAACGCACACGTGAACTTACATTTATTGAGGCCACACTTAAGATACGTCTGCTGGTCACCTGGACGCCTGTGAAACGGTGTTAACTCCCTTCCCCTTTCCCTTATGCGTTCACGTGTAATTTTTTTTAAAAACTTGATTTCTTGGAGCTTCTGGATATTATCTTGGTCACATTTGTCCCAAATCTCCTCCAAGGATGATTCAAGTCACTGGCTTATACTCCGGAAAAGGAACTCAGGGCACACTATAATTGGGGGACGAGGGACCCCACTACAACGGCTGGAACAGATCCCCAGTGCACCCTGACATAAAGACACGTCCTGGTACCGAGGGGGGCTTATATAAACTTTATGTTTCATTCATGGAGAACCCTGTGTGTGTCCGGCACTGGACTACGTTCTATTCCACTGAGTCATCACAGAAATGCAACACAGCAGGATTCTTCATCTTTGTTTTAAGGTGAGAGAGCTGGAGTTTTGGAGGGACCGTGTGACCACCGGGACCCCAGTGTTTGGAGGAAGAGGGGAATTAGTTTTGGAACTGCAGACTGCTCTAAGGCTTGTGCCCTTCCCTCCTGGAGACTCTCTGTCCCTTGGCCCCTGAGGCTAGGTTGACACCACAGGCTCATGGGTCCTCAAGTCCCAAGCCATCCAGGCACCCCTGACTCTTCTGCGTGTGCCCAGCACCATGTTTATCGGATCTCACTTAGGCTGGAAGGCTGCTGTCTTTGGTGGGTAACGAGGTGGGGTGCCCACGGTTTCTCTCATGGAAGCTTAGCTGTGTCATGCCATCTTCTCTGAGTCCTAAGGAGGCACCACTGCAGGAGAAGGTGGCAGGGTTAGCTGGAGGCATGGCGTGGGCCTTCCGATGCCAGCTCAGGCTTGAAACTCAGAGAGGAAGGCTCCACTAAGCCACTCCTTTGAAACGAAGCCGGCTTTCCCTTTGAAGCTATTTCTTACACATTAAAAGATCTTGCTGGTGTGACTGCCCTGGATCTCACGTGAAGAACTCCCTGAGGGGGGTGAGCTGTCTGCCACCCATGGACATCAATCCTCCTCTCCTGATGGGTGTATGGGCACTGTAGCCTGGCGGGACCTCCCCAGCACTGCGGGCTGGATCTCCTCCTCCCAGCCCTGAGTCTACTCAAAAGCAGGCAGTCATTCTCTTGGTGTAATGGGAGAGAGAGAGAGAGAGAGAGAGAGAGAGAGAGAGAGAGAGAGAGAGAGAGAGAGAGAGGAAAAACGATCAGCTCCACCCACTCCTTTACCCACCAGCCTCTCTTGGAGGCTGCTATCAAAGAGTTTACAAATATTTCGCTTACAGGTAAGTCTCCAACTCACAAAAGCAAAGACGGCCGAAAGTCACAGTTTCCAGAAGGCGCCAGCATGCTTCAGTCCGTGAGGACCTCGGTGGCAGCCACAGTCCTTACCTGCTCCCAGGAGTCCTGATGCCTTTGTGGACAGCTGTGCTTTCTGCCTGCTTCTCTCCCCAGATAGTCTTGGGCTGTGCATTTCTGGGCTCACTGTCAACCTCCCCAGGTTTGGTCTCCTCTTCCTTGATAAAATCTTTGTTGCTTGTGCCACTGAAAGGTGCAAAAGCTTTTCAATAACTTTTTCTTTTTTTAAGCAAACACTTTCTATATCCAAAAAAAAAAAAAAAAAAAAAAGCATCAAAGAGGGTGGAAGGTGGTGTGTGCATGGGGGGGGGGGGGGGGGGGGCAGGGGTGGGGGCAGGGGTGGAGAGTTAAGAGCACCAAGCCAAGAAGTCAGAGAAGAGAGGGGCTTGAAATCTAGTTTGCCCCTTTATAGCCATGAAAGCGTGGGTACAGCTCTCCGAGCTTCAGTTTCCCTACCAGAAATACGGAAATACTGCGACTACTTCCTAAGGTTTCAGACTCCACGATTCCTGCAGGGAGGGGTACAAGGAACTCTTCCTTTTATCATTTAAAGAAAAAAAACACCCCAAGATGTAGGAGTATGGGTCTTTGTGGGGCCCACGGAGGCGAGAAGAAGGTGTCTGATGCCTGGAACTGGGTTACGGGGTTGTGAGTGACTCGATGTGGATGCTAGGAACCGAACTTGTGTCCTCTAGGAGATCACCAAGTGCTCCTAACAGCTGAGCCATCTCTCCAGCTCCTCTTTCCTCTTTCTATAAAGTTTCTATCTTCCTACCCGGGGGTGCTGATGCTGCTGAGGAGACATTCGGTGCACAGGTTACACTGGCCCCAGCACTCACTAGGTTTTGTAGCAGTCTATCTCCCTTACGGTATGTTAGCCTCAGGCATGCCCTAAGAGAAGGTTCCGAGCGCCTGGGAACCTTTGTCCTTCCACATGTCCATCCACCTCCCTGGAAGACAGTGGCCCCCCCGTGGACCAAGCTCCCAGTGAACACTCATGTGGAACCAGGTTTCTAGTTGGCACGGACAGCTTCAAGTAGCTTCACATGTATTCAGCGTCAGTGCGCATGAATGGGGAGAAGGGTTCCTTATTTTCCAAGCATCTCCACAAGTTCTTGGGTTCACAAGGCAGTTAAATCATCAACATCTGCACCCCATCTCGAAGAGAATTTCCCTGGCTCACCCCTGTTTTAAAGACTCAGATATTTCACAGTAGATGTGACTGGGAGTCAGCACAGGGGTGAGGCCGGGACGGAGCCTTGACTGGTGTGCAGGAGTCCAGGCTTCCCTGGCACGTGAAGGCAACTGCATTTACGTGCCCGGCTGTAGTCTGCGGTTGCGGGAATAGTTTCCACTCAGACTCAGGAAGGCATGAAAGTTCTCCTCGGCGTCCTATGAAACCCAATTTAACTCAATCATCAGGCCAACGGATTTCTCACCAGAAACAGAGAACGGTACCCCTCAGGGAGGGGATACCCAGGGAGGGGAGAGATGGTGGCAGCACTGGGCCAACGTAGGACAAACAGATGCTGCTATGGGCGTAGCCAGGGACGGGAGGAGATTGTGTCCCTCAGAGAGCATGGGGTGTGAAGAGATTTCTCTGAGAGGGGAAGTGGGGAAGGATGGCGGGAGGGAGGGTCTGGTGCCTGTGGCAGTATCTCAGCGGCTGGAGTTGGTTGGTTGAAGCCAGAGGCTTCTCCCTCACCAGAGGACTCGTCCCTCTTCCAAGCTCTTAGAGATCAAAATCTGCTTCACACCTCTCAGCCAGCAGAGGCAGAAGTTGGGGTGTTCTTTTGTGAAAGTTTATTTAGGACTGTATTTTTTGTCAGGTGTGTGTGTGTGTGTGTGTGTGTGTGTGTGTGTGTGTGTGCGTGTGCGTGTGCGTGTGCGTGTGTGTGCGCGTGTGCGTGTGTGTGTGACATACATATGGGGCTGGTATGTGGAGGTCAGAGGACGATTCCAAGCAATCAGCTCTCCCCTCACACCTTTACCTGGGTTCTGGGTACTGAGCTCAAATCGTCAGACTTACATGGCCTATGCACACACGCAGTGTCTGCCCAGCCAGCCGTCTTGCTGGCCCAGACACTGAAGAAGAGAAAGAACTGAGAGGAGGGGAGGCCTGGGGCTCAGGCCAAGTGAGCAAGTCAGGACCCCGCCCAGAGGTCCTGGAGACACGTCAGCCGTCTTCCACATCCCAGGAGGGGAAAATGTCTCGCAGCCCTGACACCCACTCTTGCTCCATCCAGACTGACATGGGGAGAGACCTGTCCTTCCACAGGGCCTTCCCTTGCTTCCCGGTCAGCACCAACCAAAGGTCTGGTTTTATGCCCACCAAGTGCTTTGTCTCTACCCTTTCCAGTGCCTTTATTCCTGGTTTTTAATCATCTCTAATATAATCTTTTTCTCTTTCGGTGGACCGTGAATTCCGTGAGGGAGCAGGTCTCTGAGTCAGCCCCTGTGCACCCGCCATGGTCCAGGAGTGGTGATAATTGCCTGCAGTGATTGACAGGGCTTAAGAAGATGCCTTCAGCCCAAACTACAGGGAACATTAAAATTAGAATTAATTTTTAAACTAAAATGCTCATTTGATCTAAAAGTTGCTTTTGACGTTTGGAAAGCTGATTTCTTTACTCATACATAGCATTGGATCTCTTAAGTGATTTCCCAAACTGTTACTATTTTTTTTTTATTGACTTCTCAAACTTAAGTAATGAAGCTGAATGTTTGGGGAGCAGAGGTTAGGGATTGGGGAGCAGTGGTTAGGGATACAGACTGCTTCTGAAGAGGACCCAGGGTCTGTTTCCTAGCACCCGCATTAGGAACCTCAAAACCATGCTTAACTCTTTTCTGGCCTTTGTGGGCATCTGCATACACATAGTGTGCATAAATTCTGACACGCGCACTCGTACACACACACACACACACACACACACACACACACAACTTAACATCTAAATATTGTTTTGCCAGGCCTACTGGGGAAAAACAAAAAACAAACAAACAAACAAAAAACACCACTGTTAGTGGGGCCAGAATCCTGCTCCCCATCCTTTGGAAGTCTGAACCTTGTTTTCTGTAGCTGTGAAACAGGATTATTTATATCTTGTTAGGTTATAGGAATATTCACTGATAATGTATATACATGGTCTGATTTGGTATCTGGTGCCTATCA